>NW_004955437.1:5573354-5704923 GCF_000276665.1 Chinchilla lanigera
GGTCCAAAGACCGGCGCTCCCCGCCCGAGGCTCCCCGTGCGCTAGGGGCCCACCCTCAGGGAGCCAGCAGGCAGGAAGCTAGCCAGCCGGAATGGGTTCTTTCAAGTAGTGCCTGTGATGGTCAACAATTTGGGCCTAGCTGTAGTTCCTTTTTTTTTTTTTTTTTAAACGTATATGGAATGTTCCATTGTATAGGTGCCAGCACTTCCTTATTCCTGCTGCCCTTGCTGGACCTGTTATGTCTGGGCTTTAGCTGTAAAGCTGCCATGGTCCTCTCGTACCCACTGTGTGGTTTTACACGTGATCACTTCCATGGGGTAGGGACGCAGGCGTGCAGGCACTTTACAGGCGCGTGCTTGTTTAGCTTTTGTAATAATGGCCAACATCTCCTCCAAAGTGGTTCTACCATGTTCAAGTTGAATAATCATCGTTACTATCAACAAGGGGCATTGGATAATCTTTTTTTTTTTTGGTTTTTTGGTTTTTCTCCGGTACCGGGAACCGAACTCACAACCTTGCGCTTGCCAGGCAGGCGCTTTGCCGCTGAGCTAAATCCCCAGCCCCGGCATTGGATAATCTTAACAACGTCACCCATGGTGTCCACTCATGCCCCATCTCCAGGGAGGAGACGAAGCGGCCAGGTGACCAGAGGCCTTGTGTCTGTGTGCCAGGCCCGTCTTCCCCAGCTTGTGCTGCCCAGGCCTTGAGAAGGCCCCGCTGTCCAGCTCCTTTTCAGTATTCCTTATCGTCACCGAAGCGTCTGTCATTACAACACCGTCTCGCTATGGTCCAGCCACAGTGGCCAAGATTGCAGCTTATCTCCCAGAGGGACCCACTGAATGGATGTCGTCCTTGTTGAGAGGCACCCCAGGTCTCTCGCAGACATCTGTACGGCCTCTGGGCCTTATCAGCAGCCAGCAAACACATCATCTCTTGCTAGGTTGTTGCTTGATGAGATTTCTGGGGACCTTGACCACAGGTGGCTATCTCTTCCCAGTACTGCGGTGTTCATGCATTTTCACAGCAGAGGATGACAGCGCCAGGCCCGGTCCCCAGAGTCTGGTGCACATCATACATCAGGGCTCTGTGCT
The DNA here is from genome assembly GCF_000276665.1 of Chinchilla lanigera. Classification (NCBI taxonomy): domain Eukaryota; kingdom Metazoa; phylum Chordata; class Mammalia; order Rodentia; family Chinchillidae; genus Chinchilla; species Chinchilla lanigera. The sequence goes on from NW_004955437.1 coordinate 5,574,446, forward strand.
GATTGCAAAATTAACACAGACTCAGAGATCACTTAACACGCTTCTCTCCTAGAAATGGGGAAATAGAGGGGTGACTGGAGTTACCCAAGATCACACAGCCTGTCTCCCGGCACACAGCCCAGGCTCCTTTCTCTGTGGTAGCCAAGCAAGCGGGATGGCCGCCTGGATGTCCAGACGGTGGGTGGGCGGCAGCTGCGCTGTTTGCAGAACCCGCTGCCATTTGCAAAGGTCACACATGGCCTATGCCACTCCCAGGCTGCCCCAAAGTTCGCTTGACCATGGACAGTTGCCTCTGTGGGCTACACTTCCTCGATTGGCTTTTGCAGGGAGAGAGGCCCTCTGTGTATGGCACCTGTAGAGCACATACAGTCCTACCAAGCACTTTCCATTCATCTTGTGGCCAGCCTTGAACTCATGGCAGTCCTCCTGCCTCAGCCTCCCAAGTGCTGAGATTACAGGTGTAAGCCATCATGCCCAGCTCCCTGGGCCATTGTATCTCTCTTCCAGAGTTTAGGAACCTCCCCACGGGATATCCTTGTAATTAACTCATTCAACATGAACTGAGCACTTGTGCAGTGTGAGGCCTTGTGCAGGGGATACCAAGGTGAAGCTCACAGACCGGGAGGCCTAAGACGAGCACCCTGCATCTGGCAGACACTCAGGCCTGATGTTTACTGGTGCACTTGGGGGTGTGATCTACATTGGCTGGATACAGGAAAGTGCCTGCCCGTCAGACCTGGAGGGCTTCCTGGAGGAAGCAATACAGCGTATTTACTGCTTTGGTCTTACCTCTGTGAGCCTTTCTAGTGTGGGCTCATCGTCCCACTGGGCCCCTCTAGTCATAGCCTCGGCTCTGGGCACTGTCAGAGAGGTCAGGGGGCAGGGAGGAGGCCCTGTCTTCCCAGAGCTCCTGGCGCGCCTGTGGGAAGTTCTGTACCCAGGAGAACAAACGGTGCACAGGCCTGAGAGCGAGGAGGAGAGAAGTGAGCAGCCTCTGCAGAGGGGACAGTGCAGCCTGCGGACTGGCCAGGGAGGCGTCTTGGGTTTCGCTGTCCTGAGGTGGTGAGGGCAGCAGTGGAGTGGAGGCCGAGGCGAGCACTTTTCTGAGAACAGTGCTCTCAGGAGAAACTGAGGGATGAGGGAAGCAGCCACGCGAGGAGGAGGAGGGGCAGGAGGCGGAGCCCCGCCCATCCCCAGGCGGGGAGGAGGCGGCTGTGGACCATGGACGGTGCTGCAGACACCCCGCCTCCGAGTGTGTGCGTGCGTGCGTGCGTGTGTGCGTACACAGATGTGGCCGCAAGAGGGTGACCTCCTGGGCGTGTCTGGCCCAGGGCAGCCCAAACTGGCTGAGGGCTCGCTCAGGAAGGCAAGCGCTGCGGGCCTCTTGGGCGCTGAGGGTTGGGCGCCCTGCCGTGTCGGGGAGCTGGGAGCCCAGTGGGGCTGACTGAGCGCTAATCAATCCGTCCAGATCACACAGCTCCTTTCCCCCTCATCAAAGGGCGCAGACCTCCTGTGAGGGGCGGGTACCAGGTTGTCCTTTTCCTAAACCCCTGGCCTGGGGCCTGGAGGATCCTCTCTGGAGCTCAGGGGATCAGGCCCCTGAGGGGCGGCCTGGGGACACGCTCAGGAGGCAGCCTCAGCGCCCTGACCTGGTGCCTCCGACCTAAGCCTCCCCCATCCTGCCTGCCTTCTCTCACCAGCTCCGGCCCAGGCCCAGATTGTGCACGCGGGCCAGGCGTGCGTGGTGAAGGAGGACAACATCAGTGAGCGCGTCTACACCATCCGGGAGGGGGACACGCTCGTGCTGCAGTGCCTGGTCACCGGGCACCCTCGGCCACAGGTCAGCCCCTGCCCCGACTGGGACGAGTGCTTGTTGGGGCCCCGTCCTCCCCACCTGCCCGGGCCCAGAGCTTGAAAGATGGGGGTGGGGGGCAGGCACTAGAGCTGTCAAGCAGACTGGCACCAGGAAAGCGCTGGGAAATTAGCTCCGTGGGGAAGGACTGGTAACTGTGGGTTTAGTCACCTTACAAAGTTGGTGGCTGGGGTGGAAGAAGGAACGAAAAACTGAACATTTCTTTCTGCTCTGTTCCTTGTATCCAATGAGCAGGTATATATTCAGATGAGCCTTCGACCACTGTTGGAGGCTAGACTGCATGTCACACACATTTCTCCAGTGTTTTTTTCCCAGAATCCTGCAGTCATTAACGGTCCTATTTTACAGCTGAGGAAATTGAGGCTCAGGAAGGTTAAGTAAGCACACCAGGTCGCACAGCTCTTGTGAGGGCGGAAGCAGAATTTGAATCCAGAACCAGTGTTCTCTCCAGAGCTGGGTACACTTGCTCCAGGTGTGTCCATCCTTAGGTTGGGAGCTCTGAGTGTTACCGACCACACAGAAAACAGTCTATTTCAGGAAGCTTCTAGCAGGCAGGCATCACACTGTGGAGGTTCAAAGACTCAGGGTAATTAGAAAGAACCAGAAGACAAACATCTGGAAATGCCGAATGAACGGTGCTGTGGACCAGGAGCACAGCTCAGGCGGGAGATGCTGGCCGGTCATCACTAAGGGTGATGCCAGGAGGTGGGCGGAAAAGGGCCGCAGGGCTGGGTGGGATTTGCTGCTGAGCCGCTGTGACCTTTCATAGCAGCAGAAGAGGTGGGAACTGGATCCTAGGAAGGACCGTGAAATACAAAATCTTTTTCTTTAATGGCCAATTTGGGGAACAGAGATGACTCCGGTGGGTTTGGCCTTGATATGAGCAGAAGCACGAGGGAAGCCCTGCAGACGCTTTCAACCTGGAACCATGACCATAGGTTGCTCCTTGTCAAAGGTGTGCACGGAGGGAAGACAGTGCCGCTGGGGTTAAGTTGGGTGTGATTACCAAAGTGGCCACGGTTCTGCAGAAAAGGCCCCTAAGGCCGCTCACCTCTCCCGGAAGGCCTTCCTGTTTCTCTTTTGCTTTTTCGTTACAACAAATGTCTGCTGAGCGCCTGTCATGTTCCAGACACAGCGAAGGGCCATGAGGATGCAGCTTAGGTGTTGCCTGAGGCTTCCCTTTCTCCCCGAGCGCCTCCTTAGGGGGCTACTTCTGGCAGGATTTCTCCAGAGCAGACCAGGACGGAAATCACTCCTTTACAGTCTCGTGTTGGAAGTGACAGACTGTCACTCCTGTTATAGTCAGACACAGCCGTAGTAGGGAGCGGGAGAAGCTTAGGGAAGAGCGTGGAGACCAGGACGTTGTCTTGGAGTCTTTCGCTCAGGACAGACCTGGGGCTGAGAGAGGAGCATCTTGGTGAGGCCGCTAAGCTAGGGAAGTGGAATGACGCACGACGTTTACCACAAGCTTAATCTTCCAGGAGCTAAGCAGACACTCAATCAATCCTCCCAGCAAGCCTAGGAAAAGGAGGAAATTTTACACACAGGGAAGGGAAGGCAGAAGAGGCCGGGAAATGTCCACAAAACCATGGACATCACTCCAGCCCCAGAACATGGCTTGGAGCCTCCTCCCTCTGGCCAGGGTCCTCCAGGTTCTTGGTCCCTTGTTCTGGTCAGGCCTGGGGAGGCCCCAGAGGCACTGTCAAAAAGAGCGTGGGGCGTTCAGCCCTCAGTCCCCCCTCGTGGCCGGCTGTATCTGACCCTGTCCGCTTGGCCCTGCCCGGCCCAGGTGCGGTGGACCAAGACCGCGGGGAGCGCCTCTGACAAATTCCAGGAGACGTCGGTGTTCAACGAGACGCTGCGCATCGAGCGCATCGCGCGCACGCAGGGCGGCCGCTACTACTGCAAGGCGGAGAACGGCGTGGGCGTGCCGGCCATCAAGTCCATCCGCGTGGACGTGCAGTGTGAGTCCGGGTCCCCAGGGCCCCGCCGCGAGGGGGCAGGGTGGAGAAGCGGCTCCTGGGGCGGGGCGGGAAGGTGTCTCTGTGGTCCAGTGTACTTCCAATAGCGTCTCATGTCTCTGCTTTTGTCCCAGGGCCAGCTCTGAGACTTCCCACCCCACTACTGGTAGGACCCTCAGTGTGTCCCCAGTCACAGCTCTGAGCAAAGGCTTGGGCGCTTATTTATGTATGTATCCTAGAAGTTCTGAGGTGTAGCATGACAGAGTTTTTAAAAAATTATAACCTCAATGATTTATATATACACAGATGTGTGTAAACACCATCCATATCAAGATACGAATATCTTGGGACCCTGGAAAGTTCCCCTGTACCCTTCCCCCAGAAGCCATCCCTACTGGGACTTCTGATATCATCAATGAGCTCTGCCAGGCATCAGTCAAAAGAAAAAAAAAAAAAACCTTGCCAGGCGTGGTGGTGCACATCTATGATCCCATCATTTGGGAGGCTGAGGCAGGAGCATCACTGAGCATTCAAGGCCAGTAGCCTGGGCTACGTGGTGGATTTAATACTAGCCTGGACTATACAGCAAGACCCTGGAAAGAGAGAGAGAGAGAATGAGAAAGAGAGAGAGAGAAAGAGACAGAGACCGAGACAGAGAGAATTAATCTCTCTGTAATTGTGTTGTACAGAGTAAAAAACCACCAATCTAGTGTCAATCACTAGGGGAGAAACACAGACCCAGAGAAAGAGGGACTTGGGCAGGCTATAGTTTTCCTGAGGGCTGCCAGGAGCAAGAGACCCCTGTAGCTTGGGGGCTGCCCATCCTGACTCCACGGAAGCTGTGCCCTTGCAGACCTGGACGAGCCGGTGCTGACGGTGCACCAGACAGTAAGCGACGTGCGAGGCAACTTCTACCAAGAGAAGACGGTGTTCCTGCGCTGCACGGTCAACTCCAACCCACCTGCCCGCTTCATCTGGAAGCGGGGCTCCGACACCCTGTCCCACAGCCAGGACAATGGGGTGGACATCTACGAGCCCCTCTACACCCAGGTCTGGACAGGCAGCTGGCTCAGCCTGTAACAGAGAGGTCGCGGGGGCTGAGGCTGCGCAGTCTGGAATTTGGGGACTTCTCTGACGCCCAACAATTCGGTTCTTGTGTCAGAAGCACAAATGCTGATCTGAGTTCAGGCAGCCTGGGGCTGAAAAGTCAGAGCGGAAAGGTCAGGAAGCAGTGACAAGGACAGGAGAGCCCCAAGCCACCATGTTCTCCAGGATCATGGCCAGTTAGGAAAGGGCACCCCAGGGAGAGCAGATCGCCCTGCCCGCTGCTGACGGATTGAGCATTGCACACCTGGGGGCAGGCGCTACCTGAGCTGGGGGTGGGGAGGTGCCTTCCTTTCTCGGGGCTCCCTGTGGTCCCAGCACACGGTGAAGCCGCCCTGCCGGGGAGAGCTTTAGAGGTGGCTGTCAGAGTCCGCTGTGTGGCCTGTGGTCCCCTTCCCTGTTGGCGTGGGTTGTGAGACAGAGTAGCTTTCCCTCCATTTGCCAGAGTGGGAAAACTGAGGCCTGGCCAATACGTACCAGGGCAACCTCAGACCCAAAGACGCCTATGAGGAGGCAGTGCCGAGGCTGGTAGAGGGTGGCCTGGTGGCATCCCTCCAGGCCCAGGGGCCTCCTGCGCTCAGGGTGCAGTAAGTGGCGTGGGTGTGAGCTGGGAAGATGGGCATTTGAACAGGAACGTGGCGGTGCTGGGTGAGTAAGTGTGGGGGACCCTGGAGACGCCAGCGGGTTCCTCACCCCAGTGCTCTGCTGCTGCCCAGGGGGAGACCAAGGTCCTGAAACTGAAGAACCTGCGGCCCCAAGACTACGCCAGCTACACCTGCCAGGTCTCCGTGCGCAACGTGTGTGGGATCCCGGATAAGGCCATCACCTTCCGGCTCACCAACACCACGGGTACGGCCTCCCGCCCGCACCTTGCCCGCTCCCCAAGCGGGAGACGGTGCCCTACCGTTATGTCTGCCCCCCATGCCTGGCCTGCTCTCTCCCTTCCCATCTCCCCCACGGCTTCTCTGACCCCCGTGATTTCCCAGGCCCGCTGGTTGCTTCCGCTCACCTGGCCCCCACAGCCCTCTGAGACCCTACCTCCTTGTCTCCTTAGCACCACCAGCCCTGAAGTTGTCCGTGAACGAGACTCTGGTGGTGAACCCCGGGGAGAACGTGACCGTGCAGTGTCTGCTGACGGGTGGCGACCCCCTACCCCAGCTGCAGTGGTCCCACGGGCCCGGCCCGCTGCCCTTGGGTGCCCTGGCCCAGGGTGGCACCCTCAGCATCCCTTCAGTGCAGGCCCGGGACTCTGGCTACTACAACTGCACAGCCACCAACAACGTGGGCAACCCTGCGAAGAAGACCGTCAACCTGCTGGTGCGGTGTACGTGGCCTCAGGAGGGGCAGAAGGGAAGTCCCCCGGGGGTATTGGTGATGGGGGACAGGGTCTGCCTCCTCTGGCTTGCAGGTGGGAAGGGCTGAGGAGGCATGCAATAATATACATTTCTAAATATAACCTTGGCAGTGCAAGAAGTGGGAAGGACTGGTATTGATTAGCTATACTTTTTTATTTTTAGAATGGGAAAGTGAAATTGCAGAAAAGCTAAGGTGGATTCTAGGCGTCGAGAAAAATCCCCTTGGCTTTCTCTCTGTACAGTGGTTTCTACGTGATGAACTGAATTTAAATGAAAAACCGCACGTTTCTACAGACCTTCTATGTAAATCTCCAGTAGTAAAGCATTTCGGTGTGAATCTGAAGTGCATTACTGAGTGGGAAAATGATACAAAACTTGAGGAACAGCACAAACCCCTTTATTAAACCTCAGCCTCAGTAGTCACCACGAGCTGCTCCTTACAATCTTGGTTCTGCTACTCTGGATCTTTTTTTTTTTTGGCTTTTCCAGTACCAGGAATCGAACTCATGACCTCACGCTTGCCAGGCAGGTGCTGTGCCGCTGAGCTAAATCCCCAGCCCCGGTTCTGCTACTCTGATTTAAGGAGAAAGTTTTCAATTGTTTTGCATGTGTGGTGTTAGGTATTTTCGTTTTTAAGATCCAGGCTTGTTTCCTGCTCTTTCCCCGAAAGCAGAGTACAGGTGCTGCCCGACCGGAGTCTGTGAGGACACGGACTCTCTGTCTGTGTGTTTCTGACCTATCAGTCTCTTCTGACTCTCCTCAGGGGAAGAAGCCAGCTCTCTCTGACTTTTGACTTAGACTTGAGAAAGAAGGTAGCAAGAATGTGGCTATCTGACGAGTACTTTTTCCTTTTATGGTATTTTTCCCAGCAGCAGCTTATTTTTCTCTACCTGGTTCTGTTACCACCTGGGTTGGAACTTTCGTCACCTCTTAGGGTGACCCTACAGCTGCTTTCGCTGACCCAGTCCTAATTTGTGGCTGCTGTACCAGTTTTCTGACCAATTAGCACTCAGCCTATTAAGAACTCCAGTCTTTGGCTTACTTCAAATAAGATTCGCATTATTTGAAAAAGGCTAGACCCTTTTCTTTCTAAACTCTAGGAAGAAAATTGCATATAAGACAATTGCGTTGTCCTTTATTATGAAAAACAAAACACAAAACAGTGTGTAGTGGTCAAGAATACTTGGGGAGGGTGTGTGTGTGCAAAAGCAGTTTTGAGCCCAGTTCTCTAGTGTTTTTCTGGTACTGGGAATCGAACTCACGACCTTGCGCTTGCCAGGCTGGCGCTGTGCTGCTGAGCTAAATCCCCAGCCCCCTTGAGTCTGGTTCTCTCTTTTGTCAAATAAGGACAACACAGCACCTCCTTCAAAGACTGTGGGGGTTGGGGTGGGTATTATATGTCCACCTGCTCCATGGCTAGCATTATTATTAAGCTCATTTTTCTCCAATGAGTTCTAAAAACCCATGATCACAAAGAAGAGTTTCCAAGCAGAGGAAAAGAATGGGCTCTTGCGGGGGGTCGCAGTCTCCAACCTCCAGGAGGGCCAGTTTGAGGGCAGAAGTTGGGCTGGTATGGGTAGACAGGGACCCTTGGCTATGGGCCAGCCCCAGCCACCCTTTCCTCTCCATTCCCCCATAGCCATGAAGAACGCCACCTTCCAGATCACCCCGGATGTGATCAAAGAGAGCGAGAACATACAGCTGGGCCAGGACCTGAAGCTGTCGTGTCACGTGGATGCGGTGCCCCAGGAAAAGGTCACCTACCAGTGGTTCAAGAATGGCAAGCCAGCACGCATGTCCAAGCGGCTGTTGGTGACCCGCAATGACCCTGAGCTGCCTGCCGTCACCAGCAGCCTGGAGCTCATTGACCTGCACTTCAGTGACTATGGCACCTACCTGTGCATGGCTTCCTTCCCAGGGGCACCTGTGTCTGACCTCAGTGTTGAGGTCAACATCTCCTCTGAGACAGGTGGGCAGCTGGAGGGGCATCTGGGAGTTGTGGGGAGCCAGGGAAGCCCAGAGGGAGGGTGTCGGGGAGGCAGCTTGGAAGAGGGAGGCCAGCAAGGACATCATTTGTCCAGACTGTACACATTTCTTGAGACCCTACTAAGTGCTAGGCACCAGGGTAGGCCCTGGAATAGAGCAGTGGGAAAAAACAGTCTCTTCCCTCCTTGAACATAGTAGGAAGGTAAATATTTTTCAGATGGTTTCACAAACAAAACTATCATTGCAAAATGGGATACAGGAGTCTAGAAAGAGTTTCCTGAGACAGAATGCTTGATTTGAGATGTGAGGGTGGGGCAAGATTTCACCAGGCAAAGGAGAGCAAAGGAAAGTGGGGAAAGAATATTGCAGGCTGCGGTATCTGCATGTGCAAAGGCACTGAGGCAGCAAGGCATGTTGGCCTGTGAAGAACTGAAAGGAGTGAGGGTGGCTGGGAGAATGAGATGGGGTGAGCTCAGAGGGCTTGCCAGGTCCAGATTATGTGTGGCCTTGTGGGCTATATTCATTTTTCAGGATGGTTACTAACACAGTATCACAGACTGGCTGGCTTCAACAGAAGTTCGTTTCTTCCAGTTCTGGAGGCAAACAGTCTGAGATCAAGGTGTTGGCAGGGCTGGTTTCTCCTGAGGCCTCTTTGCTTGGCTGGCAGATGAAGGCCTCTCACCTTCTCTGCCTTCACGCGGTCTTTCTTCTGTGCGTGTGTGCGTATTAATCCACTTAGAAGGACACCAGTCCTGCTGGGCTAGGGAGCATTGTACTGCCATCATTTAGCCTTAATGACTCTTTTAAAAGGCCCTCTCTCCAAACACAGGCACATTCCAAGGTCCTAGGCATTAGAACTTCATTTGGAGGGCGGACAGTTCAGCCTATACCAGGCCATGGCGAGGATTCGGGTCTTTATTCCAATAATAAATAACAATAGCAAAATGATCCCGGCTAACATTTATTTTTTACTGTGTGCTCTGATGATTTTATATTTTCTCATTCACTGGTGTGATTGACCTTACAGGGTAGTCGTTTGTCTTCTCATTTTACAGATGAAGAAATTTAGGCCCAGGCAGCTTGGGAAGCTTAGGCAAGGTGGTAGCACAGTCAGTGTGGAGCTGGGGTCAGGGCTGGAAGTCCGACTCCAGAGCCCGCGCCCAGCCGCCACTGCAGGCTTTGGGAAGGACAGGAGATTGGAGGGGACTTGGGGGAGACCTTATCTTGAGCCCTAGCACCCTGAGCAGCAGCCATCCTTGCGGCCCGAGGCAGAAGTGGGGGTTCTGTTATGAATATTTCCTGTTTTTGCGTTTCCCTTCTCTGGCCTGTTTCTCCGTGTGAGATCTTAGACCAGGCAGCCTCAGAGGCCTCTCCCACCCTGACGTCTACCCAAGGGGAGATCCAGTGCAACTGGGGAGCTCAGGACAGCTTGGGCTGGGCTTTGGGAGTAGACCTGAACTCCACAACCTCCACACGTTCGTCTTGCAATGAATGTTGCGTGGAGGAACGGAGGCTCCGGATGCAAGAGGTGGCGGGGAGGCCCCTTCCGCAGAGCTTGCTGCCTGGTCCGGGAGATGGGCCTGTGATGGGAGGGGTGAGGCTGCCTGGGGAAGTCAGAGAAGCCTCCTGTGCAAACTCACGTAAGCCTTGGAAGTTGCACTGGAATTTGCCAGGTAGAGGGACAAGCCCAGGGAAGGATACAACCAGCAGAAAGAAAGGGGGAGTCCCCCTAAATAGGAGGTTTGATGTATCCAGGGAGTGTTCCTTACAAGTAGATCTTGAGCTGGGAGATAAGATGGGGAGGAAGATGTATTCAGCTGGGGAGGCCAGAGCCTGAGGGCCTTGTTTGCAGAGCCAAAGCTTTGAGCTTTAACCTGAGGGCACAGAGTGGGAGAGCCGGATTTAGCCTGTGCAGGGTGTGGAGGGAGGGTCGGGAGCTAACATGTGTTAGATACCAGGAAGGGGCCCTGGGCTATTTCTGCGTTTGGCTCCTAAATCTGCCGCCTAGGGCACGGAAGCTGTGTAGAGCCCCTGGAAGCGATTTAGTCCTGGAAAAATAAATGAGCTGGCTCCAAAAAGACAAAGAGAAAACTGCAAAATTAAAGCCAATAAACATATACATGTTTATAGTGCATAAATTATGCTAACTAGATGACTGACTGAGCCTTAGCTTGCCTTGTAGAATTCTTTAAAAATAGTAACTTTATAATTTCATTATACTTACTGTTACATGTTTAATATTTAATGATAAAATACACGAGTGCATTTTAATTTGCTTGATGTATGGAGTAGGGCTAGGACCCAGGAAGGTTGACAAAAGACCCTCAGTTTAGGCAGTGTGTGGGGCTGGATTAGGTTCAACGGTAACTAAAAGAAGAACCCTAATTAATACTGGCTTAGGGGCTGGAAGGTAGCGCAGAAGTGAAGCACTTGCGCAGCACGCAGATCTCAGCACCTGGGGGTGGGGCGGGGTGGGGTGGCTTAGGCAAGCTAGGTGCCTCTTGCTTCCTCTTTCAGAAGGCCGGGGCCCGCAGTTTGGGCCAGTACAGTGGCTATGCTCCACCAAGTCCTCTGGGCCGCTGGCTTCTTTGATTTTCTGTTTTATCTTCCCTTATGAGCCACCCGGTCCAGGGAGCTACATTCATTCAGGCCTGGTGGAAGAAGAGGGGACACGGCCTCTTCTTTTTTGTTTAATTTTAAAGAGAATTAAAAAATAACCAAATAACAACAACATAGACAAAAACAAAGCAAACAATAAAAATGACACAAGGTTTTCAAAACAGAATAATAGGACTTAACAGCGTAGACCTTTATTTCCCCCTCCTATCCCATTGGCCAGAATTTAGTCACGTGGCAACCAGTCGGTCCGAGGAAAGCTGGGAAATGTAGTCCTTATTCTGGGTGACTTGTGTGCCCTGCTAAAAGCCAAGTACTGTGCTCTCTGACTTTGGAAGGAAGGGCAGGTGTTGTAGGAATGGACTAGTGGTCTGTGATCATACTCGTGGAGAAAACAGATAAAGGCTTTAGTTAGGGCAGAGTCAGGGGTTGTGAGCAGAGAGATTTAGTAGAAATGCGTAAGGGGGGACCCCATACTTAGTCATGCTGGGGAAGAAGGAAAAGGTCAGGCTGATTTCAGGACGCCATAAAGTGGGAAACTCCGAGGTAAGTGGGTTACATAGCGGAAGAGGGACCCAGTTGAGCCAACCGTTGGTAAGTCTGGGCGGCGGGGAGGGAGAAGCCCCAAGTCAGAGGCGGGGAAAGAGGGGAAGGGGTAGGGGGTGGGGTCCTGACCCCCTCGTCTCTCCCGACCCTCCTCGTCCCCCAGTGCCCCCCACCATCAGCGTGCCCAAGGGCAGGGCGGTGGTCACAGTGCGCGAGGGCTCGCCCGCCGAGCTGCAGTGCGAGGTGCGCGGCAAGCCCCGGCCGCCCGTGCTCTGGTCGCGCGTGGACAAGGAGGCCGCCCTGCTGCCCTCGGGGCTGGCCCTGGAGGAGACGCAGGACGGGAAGCTGCGGCTGGAGCGCGTGAGCCGCGACATGAGCGGCTCTTACCGCTGCCAGACAGCTCGCTACAACGGCTTCAACGTGCGCCCTCGCGAGGCCCAGGTGCAGCTGAACGTGCAGTGTGAGTCCGCCCCTCCACCCGCCTCCCAGCCCGGCCTGGCCCCCTCTTCACCCCGCAGCCACCCCGGTCCAACCGAGCCTACCGCCGCCCCGCAAGGGCGCCCTCCCATCTTCCTTTTCAAGGTCCCGGCAAACAAAGAAATAGCTAGATTGTGACAGGTGGAAATGGGATTTGTGCAGGAGGGAGGGTCCTCGGGGGGACGGGGGCGGTGTAGCCTGATAACAAAATGATGAAAGCTCACTCGCTACATGCGTGCCTGCCAGTGCCCAGAACGGTCAAGTGCGTCAACTCATTTAACCTTCCGCAGCACCATGATTAGATTCCCCCAGGGCCCAGACGGGTGAAGTCCTTTGCCCGCACCATTCTCCCAGGTAGATGGAGGCAGGGCTGGGATTTGATCCTAACCCGAGTAGCTCTAGGGCGCTCTGAACCCCGGACGTTAACTACCCTTCGCTGGGCGCAGTAGGGGCCCAGCCTGGGCAGCCTGGCTGGAGGGAATGGCCGGGAGGCGTGAGCGGGGCTACTGCATGACAGTGCTGCGTGGATGCGTCCCGGGCTCGCCTCCTCGGCCCCGCTGACCGCCGCCCCGCCCCCAGTCCCGCCCGAGGTGGAGCCCGAGTCCCAGGACGTGCGCCAGGCGCTGGGCCGGCCCGTGCTCCTGCGCTGCGCGCTCCTGCGCGGCAACCCCCAGCGCATCGCCTCGGCCGTGTGGCGCTTCAAGGGGCAGCTGCTGCCGCCGCCGCCCGTCGTCCCCGCTGCCGCCGAGGCCCCGGACCACGCCGAGCTGCGCCTGGACGCCGTGACCCGCGACAGCAGCGGCAGCTACGAGTGCAGCGTCTCCAACGATGTGGGCTCGGCCGCCTGCCTCTTCCAGGTCTCCGGTGAGCGTCCCATCGGTCCGCCCCACCTAGCAAGGAGGCCAGGCTCTGACCCGGTCCCTTCCGGCCGCAGCTGGCCCGGCCCTGTCTCTGAAGCTCGTCGAGCCGCCTGTGGCTTTACAAGGCCCACTGGAACCAGGTGTAGACCCAGCCGTGCGGCCCTGATCCAATCACTGGCCTTCTCTTAAAGCCCCGCCCCTTCAGACAAGGCCTCTGCCCCTCAGTTACTCCCTCTGTAAGTACCGGGAATCGAACTCAAGACTTTGCGCTTGCCAGTCACGCCCTGTGCCGCTAAGCTATATCTCCAGCCGGCCCTGTGTTTGTCTTGAGCCCGTCCCTTATAGCTCCGTCTAAGCCCAGCCTTCACCAGGCTCAGGCCCTTCCCTTTAAAGACCCGCCCACACCTGGTCTAGGCCCCGCCCTCATGAAACAGGCTTCACCACCTAACAGCCTCGTCCAACCCCAGCCCTGGGCTTCCAGCCCTTCAGCCCCGCCCACACTGAGGCCCAGCCCCCGCCCCTTCTCAGCCGGTTAGGTTGCTGCCCCCCCTCCCTGGTCCCGGGCCCCAGAGGCTGTGCACGCTGCACCCCTCCAGGGCTGAGCTGGAGCGGGAATAAGATCACCCTCAAAAGCTTCTCTGGGATATCGCCCTCGACGTGCAGGCTGTTTGGTGCCCACAGCCCCTCTCCGCCCCTCCTGTACATCCAGTCCGTTCCGGTGGGCTGTAGACGGGCGGAGGATGGGGTGGGGAAGGCACGCAGGTGGAGAAGGCAGAGCGTCCGCCTGGGTTGCTGAGCCTTCCTTTGTTCTCCCTTTGGGGAAAGCCGCCTTCCCGCCGGACCTGGTGGCACAGTCCCTGAAGGAGAGCTGCAGGCTACTTGTCCCCCACTCCACTGTGCCCCAGCTCTGGGACAGCCCGTGAACTCTTCAGCAGTAGGGGGTAGGACTGCAGGTCACGGGCCACCTCCCCAGCTCCTCGCACTCACTCAGCCCTGCCAGCCAGAGGCCCTGTGACATTTCCCACCTCCTTCCCTCCTCCCCTGTTCTCCCACGCTCCGGTCTCCCTGCCTTTCTCCCGCTGTCCGTTCTCTCTGTCCTCTTCCTTTCCTCTGCAATATCCCTGACCCTTCTTCGTGTCTTTGCTTCAACCCTCTCTCTGTGTTTTCCCTAATGCCCTGCCCTGTGGCTCCCCAAATTTCTCTTTTCTCTGGTTCGTCCTCGACCTCCCCTCTCTGTTCTCACCACCATCGCCCCTTGGAACTTGTCGTTGCCCTCCGCCCCGCCTCCACCCAACGCCTCCCCACCGTCCCTCCTCCCCACATCGCCTCTCCTCACATTGCCACCTTTCTCTCTGTCGCCTGGACACCCTTTCTCCGTGCCACCCCCTCCTCTGTCTCCCTGTCCCACGCCTCCTCTCTCTCTGTCTCTGCCACCCCCACCCTCCACGGCCCCGTGCCCCCTCCCCGCCCTCTCAGCCAAAGCCTACAGCCCGGAGTTTTACTTCGACACCCCCAACCCCACCCGCAGCCACAAGCTGTCCAAGAACTACTCCTACGTGCTGCAGTGGACACAGAGGGAGCCCGACGCTGTGGACCCCGTGCTCAGCTACAGACTCAGTGTCCGCCAGGTGGGCCGCGGAGGTGCAGGGCCTGGGGCGGTGGGGGTGGCATGGCCGGGGGGGAAGGTGCATACATCAAGGACAGAGGATGCGGGGACAGGGTTGGACCTGTGGACCCTCTTCAGAGGCAGACAGAGCATAGCAGCTGGAGCTCTTGGCACCTGTGTGTGGACCAGACCCGGAACACGCCCTGAGAACTGGGTGGGAGCCGGCTGGGTCCGTGGGAGTCAGCGCCGCTCACAGAACATAGAATCTGTGCTGGGGTCAAGTCCTGGGCCAGCGGCCTCTGCAGTGCAAGGCCAGCGACCTTGTGCTGCTCTCCTGCCCAGCCCAAGAGAGAGAGAGGGTAACGGTGTGGCTCTGGAACCATTTCCCAGACGAGAATGCATCTCTGTGTGAGCGCAGGCAAGCTTACATCTCTTTGGCCTCATTTCCTTACCTGTAAAGTGGGAGTCACTTTAGTATTCTGCCTCTTGGGATTATTATTCTACGGATTAAATGAAGTAATAATGGCAGAGCACTTAGAACGGTACCCAACACACATTCATCATTTGATATGTGTTACTGTCACCGTTATCACTGAGACAGCTCGGGAGGGAGGACCCGGAAGGGAGATTGTCCCAGGTCACAGATGAGGGACACCGAGGGCCTGCAATCCTAGGCCTTTGCTCTTTGTGCTCCTCCGCACTTCCCGACCCAAGTCACACGAGGGTCCGGGCTGGTGCTCCAGGGCAGAGCATGGCCGGCCGGACATCTGGGAACTCCCTGTCTCTACAGCTGAACCAGCACAATGCCATGGTCAAAGCCATCCCCGTACGGCGTGTGGAGAAGGGGCAGCTGCTGGAGTATATCCTGGCTGATCTCCGTGTGCCCCACAGCTATGAGATCCGCCTCACGCCCTATACCACTTTTGGGGCTGGGGACATGGCTTCCCGTATCATCCACTACACAGAGCGTAGGTGACGATGGTGACGGCGGTGGTGAAGGGAACGGTGGGCCCATCTTAAGCCTGGGTACTCCCTCTACCCTACACACACAGTGCCCAGCTTGGGGAACCCCAGCATGCTGTCACCGATGCTGTCACTGCGCCCCAAGGACCTTGTCCCCAGGTCTCAACTCCATCACCCTCTGTGCAGCCCCGCACCGCAGTGCTGACTTGTTTTCTCACTTGCTTCCTCAGCCATCAACTCTCCGAACCTGTCAGGTGAGAATTCGCTCCACCCCCTTTCCTCTTGATGTCCCCTTCCCTCTAGGGACATAGTGATGGGAGGAAGGGACCTCGAGACACCCAGAGAGAAAACAACTCCCACGGGCAACAGCCAGCAGTCCCAGAGCAGGAGGGAGAGTTGGCAACCAGGATTTATTCTGGGGGTTAGACTGGGTGGTGGCAGTGGGGGACAGGGGAAAATATTCACTATCCCCTAAGAAAAAAAAGCCAGGCTAATCCATAAGCCCTCATCTGTGATCCATGGACCCCCAAGCAGTCTCTATTAAGGGTACGTGAGTAGGGAGAATAGTTATTTCTTTACTTTCCCTAACTGCTACCAGATTTAATCTCCCTTTCAATGACGAGTGCAGGCTACCACACACAGGAGAATAATCAGTGTCTGTGACTGTCATCAGGAGAAATCCAATGTTTTCACATCACCTCCCCGCTCTTGCGGGGACCTCTAAATATCATTTACGTTCATTACTCTTTCAAAACTACAGTAGTTATTTGGCCTAACACTAAATCTTGTGATTTAATTAGATAATAAAGAAGCCCAGTTATTATATAACAAATTATAACAATTTTTGGACAACAGTATTTCAATATAATTGATTTCCTTTGTGTTCCTGTGCATTTCATGCTATGTGTCTAAAGCCATTATTCTGAGATGAGACCCTTAAAGCTTCACCGGGTGTCAGAAAGGTTTGTGGCACGAAGAAATCTTGCTCCATTGTCCTGGGCCCTGTTGCCCATCTTTCTAGGCTTGCTGGGCCCATTGCTCAGATAAGGCTGAGCCTTTGTCTTACAATGCAGATAACACCTGCCACTTCGAGGACGAGAAGATATGCGGCTACACCCAGGACCTGACAGACAACTTTGACTGGACGAGGCAGAATGCCCTCACCCAGAACCCCAAGCGCTCCCCCAACACTGGGCCCCCCACGGACATCAGTGGCACCCCTGAGGGTGAGCACGTGGCCTGGGGGTGGGGTGGAGGATGGCTTCAGGGAGGGGGTCTGGGCCCATGCAACGCCAGGCCGAGGAGGATGCGACCCCATCCTTGGGGAGCCCTGGCCTCAGAGAGACATGGTCCCTGTCCTTGGGGAGCCCCAGCGTGAGGGGAACATAAAGGAACAGAAAGAAGACACATGGGCAATAGAGCCAAGTACTCATGAACTCTGACCGGAGCCCTGAGCTGTGTGGTAGGCAGGGAGCCTGGGGTAAGGTTCCAAGACTCCGCAGCTGAAGGTCAGGCTGGGTCATCAGCTGACAGGCCTGGGAGGGCGGTGCTCACATCTCCCCTCCCATGCAGGCTACTACATGTTCATTGAGACGTCCCGGCCCCGGGAGCTGGGGGACCGTGCGAGGTTGGTGAGTCCCCTCTACAATGCCAGCGCCAAGTTCTACTGCGTCTCCTTCTTCTACCACATGTATGGGAAGCACATCGGTGAGTCGGGGGCCAGGCAGTCTGACAAGTGCGTGCTGGGGCAGGAGGGAAAGGAGGCCTGCGCTTCCTACCTTGGCTAACTCATGGGTCCTTGAAGGGGGCATGGGGAGAAGATTGGCAGAGTATAAATAAAGACCAAAAGAAAAGAAAGATGAAAAGCGAAAAAGAAGATTGGCTGGTGCACGCCTGTAATCCCAGCACTTGGGAGGCTGAAGCAGGAGGATCTTTATGTGTTCAAGAGCAGCCTGGGCTACAAAGTGAGCTCAAGGCCGGCCTGAACTGCATAGCGAGACCCTGTCTCAAAAAGACCAAAAAGATAAAAGATTGGCAAGAAAGTCAAAAGCCAGCTGTCTGAGGTTTTGAGATGATCAAGGCTTCCAGGGCTGCAAAGCAAGGCTCCGGAGGGACGGGATTGAAGCTGTGCAGGAGATGGAGAACATTCAGTGGCGTGTATACCAAGTGTCTGCTGCGTGCTGGGTGATATTAATACCACTCAGAGAGCATAAGCATTTTCCCGCGACCACAGAGTATGGCAGCCCAGATTGCTCTGACTTCTCCTGAGTCCTGCATGCAGGAGCAGGATACTTCCTTACCAGCCAGGCAAGGAAGTCCTGCTTCTGGAGGGTGGGACAGAACTTAAGGAATACCCGCTGGGGAGAGCTGACATGAGGAGGAGTGTCGCTTGAATCCAGGAGCCTATCGCTCCAGCCATCCCTTCCCGGGCTTCTGCCCTGTGCCAGGTACCAGGTGCTGTGGTGCATTAAGCTCAGGGTGAGGGTCCCCTGGACTCTTGACAACCAACAACTCAAGGCATTAGATGGGAGTTGTGCCCCCTGGGCTAATCCAAGGACAAGGGCTACGATGGCTGGCAACAGAGACCTGCCAGGTCTGGGGGCATGGCCATAGGAGAGTGCTGAGGAAATGGCCATGATTGGAAACGTGTGTTTACTTACTTATGGGACGGGTAATATATTTCCCATGGGTCAAAGGGTGCAAAAGAAGTACCTCCACCTAGAGCAACCCAGAGACAGTCAACAGACTACATTTGCAAGGATACTTTATGGCTGCAGAAGCCAATACACACACACACACACACACACACACACACACACACACACACACTGCATTTCCCCCTCTTACACACACTACTCCTTCCCTCTGAACTGTCCGTGGCCCTGCTGACCCTTCCTCATCAGCCCACAGAAGAGCTCTTAGTTCTCTCTCCACTGCTCAGGACAAGGAGGGACTTTAAACATGCCTAGACCTAGGGGGTCACCCTGGAGAAGTCACCACAGCTAGGCCGAGGGGTCAAGCTGAACTATGGTGTAGGATGAGGTGGCGTGGGAGGCCTGCATGCACTGGGCCCCCAGACTCACCATGCAGTTTGCCCAGGGCTGGGAGTAGAGATGCTGGTAAGTTTCGTCTGGGGTGGGTGAGGGTGAGTGACCAAGACTGTCCAACCCTCTTGCTTCCATCTGGTTTCCCCAGGTAGAGTAACCAGTTCATTCCGGTTTGTTCCCCACTTTCCTAGTTTTAGCACTGGGTCCTCTCCACCCCAGGCAAAGTAGAATGGTTGGTCAGTGTCACCTCATGAAGGGGACTGTGGGGACCCGGCTGCCAGGAGGAGCACGTTGGGCCCAGTAGGGACCTGGGAGACCTGGCCTCATGAGCTGGGGAACAGAAGAGCCCAAGGGGACAGCCTGTGTGACAGACCCACCTTGCTCTGGGTTCCCCAGGGGTAGAACAAACAAACACCACTCAGTAGAAACTTCCAGAAGTAAGATTTGCAAATTTCCTTTCATTAGAGCCTAAAAGCGTCAGATCTGTCCAGCAAAGGAGTGGGCTATCTTGAGGGAGGGTTAGTATCCATCCACCCTGCCCTTGGGCAGAACTACCCAGCAGGGGTGCTGTGGACGGACCCCGCCCCCCCAATCATGGTAGCCCCTGCTGGGGACACTGACATCTCACCATCCCCATCTGGCCCCTGCCTGCTTCTCTGACCTCTTCTGCTGCCACCTGGCTCTGCAGCACTGGTCTCTGCTTTTCCTGTAAATACTCAAGGCAATTCCTGCCTCAGAGGCCTTTGCTCATGGTGTTTCTCCAGCTGGGAATGTCATGCTCTCCCTCCACTCGAGTCTCCTTAGAGAGGCCTAGGCCCTCCTGTCTAAAATAGTCTCCATCCTTTTCCCAGCATTGCTTTCTGTATAATGCTTAGCACCAGTGGAAGGTAAGCGCTCTGAGGGCAGGAGTCCTTGTCTTGTCCAGTGCCTAGACTATAATGTGCCTGGCACATAATGGTGCTCAAGTATTTGAATGAATGAATGAATGAATGAATGAGGGATGGAGGTTTGGGACCCGATGACCCCTGAGGTAGCTTTCAACTCTGGGATTCTGTGAAAGTCCTTGAGGACAATTCTGAGAATCTCTCCGTTCAGCATCTCACTGGGGGGAGCTCACAAGCATGGGAGCTGGACCTTCCCTTAAGGAGTAAGGTGGGGAACCTCACCGCCACGCCCTAGGGCAGAGTGGTCCGGGCATGGGGAGCTGCAGTTTAAGCCTCAGAGCTCCTGAGGAGGATCGTGGGCTCCCAGCTCAAGCCTAGGAGCACTTCCTGGAGGAGGTGGCATTTCTGAGGGCAAGGGTGAGGCTAGGAAGCAGGTTTTACCGGACAGCAGTATGCCGTGCCAAGGGTCTTCGGAGGTGGCAAGAAAGATGAGCAGGAATGTAGTGAGCAAATTCCCGCTTAGGGAGGTAGGTCTTAGGGAGGCAGATCTTAGGGATGTTGACCTTCGGGAGGAATATCTTTGGGAGGCAGATCTTAGGGAGGTTGAGGGTCTTGGCCTCTGGCTGACTCCTGTGAAGGGACGTCAGAAGTCCCTGAGCAGCAAGGATCTTGCAGCTGAGGGGATAGGCAGAGAAGGGAGGCAGAAAATTGGTTTTTGTTTGGTTAAAAAAATAAAAATAAAAAAGGTAGGCTTTCCTATCAGAGCCCTCAGGGCAGGGTAGCAGGGGAGGAAGGAAAGTTAGGGGACTGAGGCCGCATGCTGGGGGTAGGGGGACGTGGCAGATTACGTGGGAGGAAGGACACGAGCAAGCCGTCCATCTGGGACTGGTAAGGACCCGAAAAGATGCCGGCTCATCCTGTCCTACTGGGTGCTGACTGCAGCCCGGCTCGGGTTGTCTCCTGGTAAGGCGCCCCCACCCGCCTTCAGGGTGCCCTGGCCTGGATCTGCTGCTGGGAGGGGCATTTCGTGCTGTCTCAGCTCCTCCCACCCTGCCTGGCAGCCCTGGGCACCAGCTGTCCCCAAACCTTGCATCTCATCAGCTCTCCTTGGTCCCGGCCAGCCGCTTTTATCCCCGGCAGGTAGCAGTTGGTGGCTCTCCTCCACTAAGGGTCTGTCTATCTGGTGTCACAGATGGTGTGGCTTTGTCTGCGGGCAGCGCCATGGAAATGCCAGCCACCAGGCGCTGTCTGAGATTGATTTCCCTTCCCTCAGAGCCAGGTCTTTCATGTCCCTGGGGGCGCAAGGCAGGCAGGAAGAGACAGGGAGGGGGCAGTGACATTGTCTCCGTGCTCTTACCCAGGCTGTGACCCCCCCTCATTTGGTGCCCCTCAGCACCCCCAGCCTAATGCCTCCAAAACCTCCCCCTTGCTGTTTGACCATAGCTGTGTAGCACATGGGCTAATACTGCATCTTTATTTCGCCCACCTTAGAAATCACACACAGCAGGGGTGTATTGTGCTTTGTGGGACCCCCGCTCTGGGTGGAGATGTAGGTTCCACTGCCTGGGATAACTTCCCTGGCTAAAGGGGAAGGAAGAGGGTGTGCGTTTCAGGGTGCTTGGCTTGGTTGATTAAAAGGGAAGGATAGAAAGGAAATTTGCAAGCCGTCTGGATGAGCGGAAATCCTGTCGCTGGCCTCTTTCCCATCGGTATGTGGAAGCCGTGGGGATGGGGAGACAGTCCCACCCAACGTGGGTTCTCTGGGACCTAATAGGGAGGAGGGCTCGGTACACGCGGGAAGGTAAGGGTGCCCTTGTGGACCTCACTGTCGCCTTGTCTCACCCACCACAGGCTCCCTCAACCTCCTGGTGCGGTCCCGGAACAAGGGGGCTCTGGACACGCACGCCTGGTCCCTCAGTGGCAATAAGGGCAACGTGTGGCAGCAGGCCCATGTGCCCATCAACCCCAGCGGGCCCTTCCAGGTGAGATGCTGGGCGCAGGCTGGGCGGCTGCCCTGCCAGGAAGCACTTCCGGGAGCAGTGCTTCTTCCTCTGGGGCCGTCCTGGTAGACTGAGGGGGCGGGGCGGGGGTGAGGGTCTGCGTGCCTGGCAGAACCTCACTGACACCTGCCCCTCCCCCTCTCTGACCTCACCCCAGATTATTTTTGAGGGGGTTCGAGGCTCGGGCTACCTGGGGGATATTGCCATAGATGATGTCACGCTGAAGAAGGGAGAGTGTCCCCGGAAGCAGATGGATCCCAATAAAGGTGCCAAACAGGAAGGGGTGAGGGGCTGGATCTGTGGGAGCTATGAGGGAGGGTGTCAGGCTGTTAGAGGGTGGGAACCGTGTGTGGTCTTACAGTGTAAACCTGAGTCCAGGGACTGCGCACCCAGAGGACAGAGAGAAACCCCCAGCTGCCCTCCTCTGAGGATTACTGACTTGTTCACAGTCTTAGACATACCTCCTAAGCCTGTGCCTCAGTACCCCTCTGTGGCTCCAGGTATGGACCTGTGCCTTTCTGAGGCCAGGTAATTCTAATGCTAACAGCTCCAGTTGACTGGGAGGATTACTGTATACTGGGCAAGGTACAAAAACCATGTGTGCATGTTTCACCTGATCCCCACCCACAGCCCTCTGGGGTAGCCCATTTCACAGATGAGGAAACTGAGTCCCACCAAGGTGGAAAATTGTTCCACATCTTAGTGAACAGGAACTCCAGCAGGCTGAGTCAGCCCTCACCCCACCCCACTTCACATCCATGCTCCTGAGTGTATCTATGTATATCGAGGGCTCACCTTCAGGCCCAACAGAGAGATGGGGCAGTGGAATGGGAACCTTACTTACACCCTGTCCCTGCTGGAGCTGACCGGAACCCTGGCCTGTCTCCTCTCTCTCCTGTCGCAGTGGTGGTGATGCCGGGCAGCGGAGCCCCCCGCCGGTCCAGCCAGCAGCTCTGGGGGCCCTTGGCCATCTTCCTCTTGGCGTTGCAAAGATGATGAGTGCCGCGCAGCCCCCCACCCCGCCCCCGGCACACCAAAGTGTCCACATCGTACCAAAGACTGACCCCCGCCAGCCGGGGCGCCCAGGGGCAGGGCCAGCCTGCCAGGGAGGGGCCTGCATTGCCTTCAAGGACAAGGACAGAGAATAAGGACAGAGGCCCGGCACCAAGGCCCTGGAGACAGTTGTTCGACACACGCGCACACTCACACGTTCACACTCACACACAGAGATATATTAAAGCACAAGTTTCTATCCGACCTGCCAGCACCTCCTTTACTGCGGAGACAGGGGACTTGCCTGAATGGCGTCCGTCACCCCAGGGACCTCAGGGTGACACAGGCCTTGTCCTGGCTCCACGTGAGGTGTGCTTCTGACCTTCCTCCTGTCACCCAAATCAAGGCAGAGCCCCAACCCCGTGGCCTGGCCAGAAGGGAACCGGAAGTGGGCACACCAGGAAACCCCTCCTCTGGTCAGAGGGACCCTCCCCCAGTGGAGGAGGCAAGGGGCAGAGGAGGGCCAGGTGAGGCCCTCTGCAGTCTGTGCCCTGTCTGGAGGGCAGCAAGGAAGGTAAGGATCCTGCTGGTACAACCGTTCCCAGAGTGAGGCTGTGTGGCGGAGATCCCAGTCACCCCGGATCCTCTGGCCTTTTTTTGGGACACCATGTTCTCTTCATTGTGCCCTTTGGAAGGGACCCAGCACAGGCTCGTGGGCCTGGCAGTCCGAAGACTGCCGCCTTCCCCCAGCCTCCAGCAGCTGGGCTCCCAAGGGCACAGTCCCCACCTAACTCAGTCCTGCGCCTGGGCCCGGAGGAGCCGGGAGTGGGGGACAGGCCATTTTCTGGGGGTGAGGCTTGACGTGAGGAGGGGCAGAGGAGAAGCCCCGCTTCTGTGATTTTGTGCCCCTGCACAGGAGTTGGGAGTGCGACCTCCATTTCCTACCTGTTTGGCATAACCGGGTGCCCTGGGTGGGGGTGAGTGAGGGCAGAGTGCTAGTTAGCGGCTGTTCCCTCCTCCCCCGGGGTCGGTGAAGAGGCAGGGTGTGAAGAGCTGGGGATGATGGATGAGGCAGTGACAGCCCCCTTGTTCCCTGGAGCTGTGAAAGGACCCCTGTCCCTGGGTCCTGGACAGGCTGGAATCTGGAGCCCAGCCCTCAGTAGCAGCCCTCAGCAGCCCACCCGCCCTCCATAATGAGTCTGCATGCGTGTGTGCACGTGTGCGTGTGTGTGTGTGTGTGTGTGCCCGGCTGTGTCTGCATACCTCCATGGGCACATCTCTGAGCAGGAGTATGTGTAAATAAAGGTCTGTGTGCTCAATTAAGTGTGTCTGAGAGGCTGGGTCTGTACCGTCTCTGTGAGAGTGAGTGCAAGCGAGCATGTCCGCCTTCAGGAGTGGTGTGTGTGTTTGTGGGGAACTGGCCAAGGAGACCACACCCGGCCCTATTCTGTAGTCTCCAGCTGCCTTTCACAGCCTGAAATTGCACCTCTCGTCCCCTGTGGATGACAGGGAGCTTACAGAGGACCCTACTGAATGCAAACGTCTTTGGTGGAGTGTCGCCGGGGTCCTTCTGGAGCATTTGGTAGGGACAGCTACAGAGAGACCTGGAACCCCAGCAGCACAGCAGTGCCAGGAGGCAGGCAGGGAACCAAAGCAAACACTGCCCAGCATCCTGCTCTGCCAGGCCTGTGTTATCATCGCCAACAGCTGGTGGGTGGCCAAGGCCAGGCTAGGATGCTGCGGGGTCTCCTGACACCCGACCAGCATGGCTGCCTTCCTGGCCCATCCAAGGCTGGGTCTGAAGTGAGTCGCTCCAGGTTCCCAGCACACACCTCCATGGTGTTTGTGGTTATTGTTCCTTAATTGTCCCATCTGTGCAGAGTCTGTTTCCCCAACTAGACTGTGAGCTCCTCCTCCAAACCTCCCGAGCCCTCTCCTCCTCCTCCCCCCTGTTCATGCCTGGCACAAGAGAGCCTGGGATGGAGACTGCTCCACAGCCTCGCCCGGTGGAATGGAGTCCATAAAGCAGCGGTCCTCAGCTCTGGCTGCAGGAGGAAACTACCACAGGGTCTTTTAGAAAGCACAGATGCTTGGATCTCAGCCCAGAGGTTCTGATGTAACGGGACTGGAGAGCGTGCTGGCATCAGAAATGCTGAAAAGCTTCTCAGGAGACCCCTGGGGGTGGGGTCCACTGGCCTCTCTCCTGGGGGCTTCCTCCGGGTCCTTGCCAGGGCCACGACTGGAGCACCCAGTGCAGGGGCTTCCTCTCTGAGGCTCCTGTGACACCCCATGCCTACTCCCCCAGATGGCTGCTGCTTCTCGGGGCCTCAGGTCCCTGTTCACCTTTGTAGAGCCTAACACAGGAAACATGCCTGGCACAGGTCGGTTGAACTGAGCTGCACACCGGCCCCCATGTTCCTGGTCTGTCTGGTGAGAAAGGACCCTGTCACTGTTGAGGACAGCCCAGCCCGGAGACTGCTTGGCCTGGTGTGGTCCTCGTGTCTGTGTCCGCAGAGGCCAGCCGGTGTGTGTGGTGTGTGTATCTGTATGAGCAGTGCCCATTGCGCCCACCTGTGTGAGCCTGCGTGTGCGCTGGTATGCACAAGGAATGCGTGTGTTTGTGTACCCCTGGGTGATATGTGTGTCTGCATCTCTGCACAAGCATCTGTGTGTCAGCGTCATGGTAGGCGGCCCGTGTGTACCCCTAGCCCCTGGGATCCAGTGCCTCTCCCCAGTGGCAGCCTCGCCCTCTGGGTCAGGGCGACTGAGGCATCTTGTGGCCTTAACACAGAAAGTCTGGGGTCAGTCCTGGTGTGGGGGGCCCTCCTCCCATCTCCCCTCCAGGTTAGTGTCTGGGGGGAAAGGGGGTCTTGGGACCAGGTGCTGAGTAGCAGCTGATAGGGATCACAGAGCTCCTCACAGGGGTGCCAGGTTAGCTCGAAGACCAAGCCTCCTCCTCCCAGTACCCCTTCCCCATCTTCGCCCTCTGGGGCGGGCCCAGCCCCTCCTTCCCTTTCGTTCTCCTTTTCCTTGTGCTCTCAAAGCTGCTGTGCAGGCTGTCAGAGCCAGGAGGGGCTGCCGAAGCTGCAGATGAAGAAGCTGAGAGGGGCAGGGACTAGCCCAAGGTCACACGGCCAGCTTTGGAAGCCAGGTCTGACAGCCCTGAAGGTGTCACACCGCTGGCCACTGCTCCTAGTATCTCCTGCCAGAACAGCTGTGGGGTCCCGTCTCCAGGGGGCTACAGATGTTACTGGGCTTTTTGTGGATGGCCCAGGGCTGCTGACCTAGGAGAGGTACTGTCCCAAATTCTGGTCTGTCAGCCCTCCAGCCCGGGTGCCGCATGAAGCCTCCCACCCTCCATCCACACTTGCAGTAGCTGCTGCCACCCCTCCCAGGATCCCAGACAGAAAAGATCCATTTCCTGTTCCTTCCCCTCTGTCTTTACAAGAGCCCGATGTAGGGACAGAAGCCAGCACATGTTCTCATCCTCTTGACTCTTCCCAAAGGACCAGGAGGGCTGGAGGTGGCGGGTGCAGGAGCTTTGGTTTTTCCTCTCCGGACAGCTCAAGGTGGCTGGGGAGCGGGTTCCCAGAGGCTGTCCTCAGGACTGTGAGTGGTGAACCAGCCCTGGAGAGACCCTAAAGGGCCCCTGGTGGAAACTGAGTTCTGGGTTCAGGGGAGCCCTTCCTGCTTCCAAAGGCAGGAAGCCCCCTCCTCCCTTCTGTGTCAGTACCGTGTGTGTGTGTGTGTGTGTGTGTGTGTGTGTGTGTGTGCAGAAAGACCACTCTTTCCTGGGAATCCTTTGACCCTTAGAACTGGAAGGGACCTTAGATGGGAATGTCTAGTCCAGTACTCCACTGTACAGGTGAGAAAGTTGGACCCAGAGAGACAGTATTTGCATATTCCCTCCCCCAGCCCCTCATGTCACCGTGTCCACTGCCCAGGGGCCTGCTGGGAAGGCCCTCCCTGCCGGCTCCTTCCTGCCCTCCTCCAGCTGCCCACATTCACCCCATCTCAGCCGACTCTGCTGGCCCCTCTGCTCCAGGGGACTCTAAGCATACTTCCTGCTCCGGGGAGACCTGTTCACCAAGGCCCTAATCCCCTACCCAGAAGGGACAGGGAAGGAGGGGACTGCTCTAGCCCGGAGGCCTCAGAGACTTGGGAGAAAAGCCAAAAGTTCCCACGCCCAGGTCCACGTGTCTGACCTCCCCCCAGCTCACCCTAACACCAAGGTAAAAGCACAACAGGAGACCCCTTATTCGTGGGTGAAATGTATAGGGGTTGTTTTTTAGTCACACAACCCTGTCTTCACCCCTTTGCCTTGCTCCCTGTCTCCACCCCGAGCCTCTGTTCCCCACTTGCCCCTCTCTCATCCCGAACCCCCACATGTAACCTCTCGTTGCGGACGCGGTTGTTTTGATCAATAAAGCTGCAGTGTTCTAGCACGCAGGGTCAGGCTGTGTGTGGGGGCCGGGCCAGGCAGGAGGGGGACACAGGCAGCCTGGGCAGGGCTGAGGGCAGGGGGCTGGCTGGAGCCGGTGCTTTCAGGTCCCTGGAGCTCCTTCTTCTCTTTAGCATCCGTCACCACGGATCTTGCTCTGTGGCCTGGATAGCACGGACCTGTGTCCTCGTCTGCTTTCAATGGACTCTGTGTCCTCACCAATTTATTCACCCCCAAGTACCACGCACGTAACTGCGCCCACGGAATGTCCTGTCTACCGGAAGAGAGAGACACTAAGCTAATCATTGTGCCCAAAACTACATAATTATGAATATAATTAGGGCTGCTAAGAAAACTGGTGCTGGGAAGAGGGTGCTTATTTGGGTTGGAGTTTTCAGGAAAGATCTCTAAAAGAGACAGTTAGGAGAGACCTAAAAAAAAAAAACACGGTTGGAATTGGCCTCCTGGGACAGGAGGTGTCTTCCAAGCAGAGGAACCAGAATGTACGAAGGCCTAGAAGGACAGAGAAGAGGGTGAAGGTGGATGTGAGTGGGTGAAATACCCTTTTCCTTTCTCAGCACCTGACCCCAAAGCCCCTCCTTTGTGCTCAGAGCTGCTGTCCCAGAATCTCTGTCATGGTCCCCTAAGCCCCGCCCTATACCCTGCTGGCTGCCCCTTTCATTCACCAGCAGCCAGCTACCTTCTTGCTGTAGAGTCATTTGATGCCAGCCTTTCCCTTTGTCCTAGACCTCTCAGAAATCTAGGATTTCAGAGCCGGGAAGTCCTCAAAGGCCATTTATCTCATTCCTTTGCTCTGTGCTTTCCTGAGGAGAAATGGGCTTGCTAAGACCAGAGCGGGCAGCCGGTGAAGAGGAGGATCTGCTCTCTCGTGAGTGTTCCAGGGTGACCTACATCAAGGCTCTGCCTGGCTGTCGAGATATGCCACAGGAGATCACGCAAGTGACAAGAAGGGTCTTTCTTTTTTTGTTACTTGGTGACAGTGACTCAGAGGGGCACAGCGGATGATTTTCTGTTCATGGTTCAGATGGGGAAACTGAGGCTAATAAATGGAACAGAATTAGGGCTTCCTAGGCTCTGAGCGTTATCAGCTCTCATCATAGATAACTTCTTGCTGCCACACCTGAGATTTCTAAGGCTTTGGGACTCATCACTGCTGTAGGTTGGCTCACTGGGTACAAGAAGAGACCCACTCGAGCTCATTCAAGTATAGGAGGGGTACTGTGAGGACATATGGAATGGACAGACACTCTGAAATCCAACAGGTTGCAGCAGAGATGTTTTCCTCAATCAGACGTGTATTCTGGGCTCAAGGTAGCTCTAGGACCATCAGGTGTAAAAGCTTATGGCTCCTCCCCTGAGGTAAAGATGACCATAAACGCCTTGTCCTGTAGAGAGGCAGAGTCTAATAATCTGAGGAGAGGAATCTTGCCCTTGAAGATTCCAACAGAAACCACAAGAGAATATGACACATTCTCCTGGAAGCCCTGAGCTGCCGTGTGTCCAACTCCCTGGAGACCATCCCAGCTGAGGCTCGCCCTCAGCCCTCCCCACCAAAGCACCTAAAGATGTGGGCCTGAAGCCACCTTGGAGCCTCCAGCCCAGCCCAGCCGCCAGCTGATACCTCTGTTCAGGCTGCATGGAACAGAAGAATTGTGCTGCCAACTCTGCCTGGATTCCTAACTCACAGAGTCATGGTATATGATAAAATAATTGCTATTTGAAGCCCCTCAGGTTGAGGGTAGTTTGTTATGACAGCAATACATAACTCACCAGCATCTGTGTCTTACCGCCCACCCAGTTCCTTTCCTGACCCAGGAGTCTGCTCTATCCCAGTTCCAGCTTTCCAGGCATCACGACTTCTCAGCTCCAACTCCCCAGTGCTCACGACCTTCCGGTGGCAGCTGCCAGCGTTCACTGATGCAGCCTCTCTAGAGAATAGGCGACTGGATGCTCCCCCCATTTTGTGTCAAACCATATATACACCATTGGTCAACCTATTGATTGGCTGCCCTCGAGTCACGTGCCATATGTACTCCAATCAGCTAGGTTGGAGAAAGGGGTCATGGGTAAAAAACATGGCTCCCTTGTGGCTGCCATTTCTAGAGAGCTCACGCATGGACACCCTAGCAGGCACAGGGGACTGACAGACACCATAAAGATACCTCCTTGAATCCTTCCTCTTTCACCCTCCTCTAGTGACCATCTATTTCAGGGTGACAGCTGTGGTAGGCGCACCATGAAAGCCCTCCAGTTGTTCCTGTCAAAGGGCAGTCCCTGTGCAAACTACTCAGATATGACAGTTAACAGAGCGTCCTGTGCTACCATATTATAGGTGAGGAAATTGAGACTCAGAAAGGTGAGATGGTCACCGTAGCTCATAAAATCCAGGAGGGGAAAGACCTGGCGGCAAATCCCAATTTTTGACTTCTGGTTCACTTTTCGTTCACATCCACCAGATCCTCTGCTCTTTATCTTCCCCTTGGGAACTGTTCTGTTTTCATCCCAGCTGGCCGCTAGAGACAGGTAGAAACAGGGTCCTTTCCTGCTACAGCTCAGGCTCCAGTCCTCTGCTTCAGATGGAAATTGTCCCTGGTCCTGCTTTTCTATTTCTGGCTGCCTGACCTTTTTGCATATGTCCTTTGTTGAAAGCTACTATAACACCTTTTCAGAAAGAGGCTGGGTATAAATAAATCCAAGAAAAAAGCCGAAACTCTTCTCCTTGAAGTCACCCCAAGCCCAGGTGGAAGCATCTTTTCATACTGTTTCTCCAACTCTCTGCTCCAAAATTCATTTTTCCTGAGCAGGCAGCCCCGGCAGTACCCAGCATGGCTTCTTGCTCTGAGGTTAACTTGGCAGGTCCCCCAGATGCAAATCTTGCCATTGAATTCATCACTCTGTCTTTCCCGCCGTTTAGGTCTCCTCTGAGGATTTTGTGAGCTTCCTATTTCTTGTCCCCTGAGGCCAGCAAAAGCTCAATCGAGGAGACTCAGCACTTTAAGAGGCCTCACTGCATCTCTACACACTGATATAAGCAGTCCCCTCACCGCCCAGAAACACCCACCAATTCACTCTCATCCTCGAGGCAGTGAGAAGCAGGGAAAAACCGGAATCAGAGAGGTTAAGAGTGCTGAGCAACTGCTGCCATTTGAAGATGTTCATAATATATGGTTGATAGAGTACGTAGGTTAAAAAAGAACATGTCTATTACTATCTCATTTTTTATGTAAATGATCTGTGTGTATACAGGTGTGTTTTTTAAGTCTGAAAGTCTATTCACTGGGATGTGAATAGTAGTTATCTCACTGGTGAAGTTTCAGCAGCTTCTGGCTTGCATCTTTAGGCTTTCTGTATTATCTGAATATTTTTACATCAACCTGTATTATTTTTAAAACCCATTCTAGGCATGGTGGCGCATGCCTGTAATCCCAGCACTCAGGAGGCTGAGGCAGGAGGATTCCCATGAGTTTGAGGCCAACCTGGGCTACATAGTGAGTTCAAAGCCAGCCTGAACTACACAGTGAGACCCTGTCTCAAAACAAAACAAAAACAAAAATATGTTGGGAGCCCCGGAAGCTGGAAAGTAAATACATGCGTAGGAGGAAGCCAGCCCAAGAACATGGGAGCTCCGAGAACTCAGGAGGTCCTTGAAACATGTAAATAAGCCTTTGTAGCTTGTTAACTGATTGCTGAACAGCGAGGTGAAAATTAACCAATCTCTTGGTATAAATAAATGCTCTACTGTTCTTGGGTAGTTCTCCTTCTCCACCGAGAGAGAGGACCTCCACCTGACCCCAGCTTTTTGTCTCTTGTCTATGTTTTCCTCATTCTTGACACTGTTCCTTCCTTGGGTACAGCAAGAACCCAACGGATCCCTACAAAAACAAACAAAAAGCCCCAGGATAAATCAGAAAACAAAAGCCAGATATCATCAAGGACCATAGACTAGAAACAAAGGTCATTTTCTGTTCCTTAACATTATTTTTATAATAATACATTGCAGAGTTTGGGGAAAGGTTTTGAACTTCAAATATTTTCCTCCTGCTTTATTCAAATAAAAACACTCTGGCGGGGGATACAGCTCAGTGGCATAAGTGCCTGCCTGGCGAGCGCAAGGTCGTGAGTTCGATCCCTGGTACCAAAAACAAACAAACAAAAAACGTTCAATTGGGAGAGGAGGGAGAAGAATTGGACTGAGTTGATCAGGAGCAGGGAGGTGCAAACATGGAGCCAAGTTTTGAATAAGAGAAATCCCAAGGAGAATGATACTACTTCCGGGAACAAACACTACCTTCTAGTGTTATGGCCAAACACCGTGGCAGCTGCCGTCAGGAGAAAGAGCCCAGGAGTAGGCAGGAGCTGTAGTTTGTCACCTTTCTCCTTGGCCTCTCTTCTCCGCATCAAGACTTAGGGCCCAAGAAGGGTAGGGAAACTGAGGTGTGGGGTAAGGCCAGAAGGGGAAGAGGATCTGATCAGCCGGGATTCCCGGGTTCTGCCATTCACTCTTGGCCTCCCTTGTACTTCCTCTTTTGGCTCAAAGAATGTGAGGTTTCTCAAGCCCCAAAAAGCAGGCAAGAGAGGGAAGAACAAATAGACTTATGATTCTGGTACATTAGTTAGAAAACTCCAACACATATGTAAGAAAAAGAGAATTAGCTGGGTAGGGTGATGCATGTGGGTAATCACAACTACTTGGGAGGCCAAGACAGGAGGATGGCAAGTTCAAGGCCAGCCTGGGCAACTTAGTGAGTGAGGCGCTATCTCAAAATAAACTTTTAAAGAAGGAGTAGATATGTAGCTCAGTGGTAGAGCAGTTGTCTAGCATGGGCAAGGTCCTAGGTTCGATCCCCATACCTCAAAAAATTATTAGTTAATGAAAAAAAGCATAGTCTCTGTCATGTGCACAGCCTTTTGTATCAGTTTCTGCTTTCAGGATCAAGGTCATCCTGCAAGGGCACCATTGGGATGCAAGACCCTAAAGGAAGCAAAATGAAAAGCACACTGCTTTCTGGGGACCTTCGGGGACATTGGACTGAATTTTCCTCGATCTAGCCCAGGCAGGGGACTGGAGGGAGCAGGTGGGCTCTGAAGTGGTCATGTGAGGACAGAATCAGGAAACCACTGCCCCCCGCCCCCCATGGCTGGGCCAGTCTTGAAGGAGCTGCTCTTCCAGCTTTCCAGAGGGAAGGGACAGCAGCCTGCAAAGAAAGCCCAGCAACGTAGCTGCTGGGATGCAGCTGCAAGGCTACTGGGAGACTAGGGGATGTGGACGTGACCAAGGTCCTGCCTCTTGTCCCATCTTCCTCCTTGGGAAGGGGTGGCTTTGGCGGCTCTGTGCATCACTGGGACACTGAATGAGGCCTCGCTCCAGATAAGCTGAGCTTGTGGACAAAGTCAGCCCATGATGAGAGCGGGAAAGGGTGGTCCGTGCAGCCTGGGGGTGCCTGGACAGGAGGCAGCAAGGACCTCACAGCCAGCAGACAGAAATCCCCCTTGGAAGCTCTCTCGTGCTCGGTTAGAAGCATTCAGGGCTCTTCTGAATGTTAGAGGTTCTCAAGCTAGACAGGGAAACTCTCAGACCTTCCAAGTCCCCGCACTCCTTTGTCTCACTCTTGCAAGAAATTTTTTGAAAATCTAACTTACACCTGTCCTGCTGTTGTAGTCAGGGTTTGCAAGGGAAACGATTTCATACAGGACACACAATTTATTGGGTTATTGTATAATAGTCACCCAAAGAGTCAAATGAAAAAGAGTATGGGAGATCTGCTCACACACTGGAGACCCCAAAAATCCAGCTGAAGGCCTGGCTCTGATGACAGTGTCCTGCATAAGTCCAGCTGAAGACCTAGGATCTTGAGCATCGCTTCCTGGCTCCAGTGCAGATCCCTCAGCCTGTTGGCACAGATCCCTCATCCCACTGGCACAGACGTTCAGGGAACTAGAGATCCCCTGAAAAAAACCACAGCCATCCTCAGCAACAGCGAAGACCCGAGCTCCTCTGACCATGAGAACAGCTGAGTTCATATCAGGAAAGCCAACACAACAGGCTTCTTTAAGAGAATCAACAGCATATACCATCTTCCCCTCCAGTTCTCCTTTTATACTGCTGGCAACAATCCTCGGGTGGGCCTCCCATACCAAGCACCATGCTGACTCAGTTCAGCTGGGGGTTACAAGTGGACCATTAGTTAATCCACCACACCCGCTCTAGTTTGACCAGCTCCTATGACAACAAGCTCCTTCATCCTCCAGTACCCCAGCCCCACCCCCAGCTGACCTCCACAGGAAGAGGGGTGCTGGCTTCTCAGCCCTGTGTGAATCCTCTGAGCTCCCTGAGGTGCCCGGCATGGGCCCCCGCACAGAGCAGACTCGATGCTGGCCATGGGCATTGGTCCTGCAGGCCACCGCTGGTCTCTGCCTCAAGACTAGGATCAGAGATGGAGCCCTGATCCGCAGAACGAGGGATGAAGGAGGGGTGGAGAAAGGCAGAGGCTGAGCCCCAGGGAGCTACGCACACTGTGAGCAGGATGCCTAGGCCAGGGTCTGCCGAGAGAAACCAGCCTGCTGGTGGAATGCCCCTGTACATTGGAGGAGGGAGAGCAGAGGTTTGAACCTGAAGGTTTTCCAGCTCCAGGACTGTGACACGAGGGGGCTGGGTGTTCTTAGCGATGAGGAGAAAGGGCCCCCCCTACAAAAGGATAAATGGAGACCCCATGACACAATCCTGTTTCTCACTGTAAGACGAAAATCCATTTCTGTTCCCTCCCCAGTACTGGGGACCCCACTACCCAGGCCTAGTGGGAGCTGGTCACCCACTAGGTCAGCCCCTGATCCCCACTCCACCACAGCCAAAGAGAGCAGGAGGCAGCGGCTGCGAGACCAAGCCTAAGCCGAGGCTGGGTGCCTGGGGGCGTGGGCACCGAGCAGCTCACAGCAGCCAGTGGAGAGGGCCATGGAGCGGGTGGCAGACTTTGGGCTCTGAGCCCAGGGGCGGGCAGGCTGCTCGCCCTAGCGAGTCTGCTGGAGAGGAGCAGAGAGCACGGGGTCTTAGCAGGGCCGGGTTGTGCCAGGCATGTGCAGAGCTGAACCAAAGGGAGAGAAAAGACTGCGCTCACCCCAAGGATGTCTGCAGCATGTGGGGAGCTGCAGGACTGGGGTTGGGGGGTGGGTAGGGCTGGGAAGTGGGGAGGCCTGCGCTCCATGAAGTCCCAGGGGTATCAGAAAAGCCCCATCCAGCCCTGACGCTCCAGTGACGGTGGGGTGGCCCAGGAAATCCAGACAGTTCCCTGGGGCCACTGGCCTTGCCCTGGGCCTCTCTCCTGAGCGAAGGTGGGGGCCTGCGACAGGGGGAGCTGTACTGAGTCTGGGAGGCGGCCCTTCTCCTTTCACCCTGAGTCGGCGGGCGAAGGGGCAGGATGGGGTGGAAGTCCCTTCCCCCTCCTGCTGGGATGGGAATCTGAGGGTCTGTGTCTAAAAGTTAGACGGCAGGAGGTGGCTCACAAGCACACAGGACACCACTCCCCCGGAGACACCTGTGGGGTGGGATGGGGGCCAGGGAGCGTGCAGCATCCTGGTAACTTCTGACCTGGGAACTGGAGGGCGCTGGGGTCCAGACCCCCAACATCCGGCAGCTGCTCTGAGGAATGCGTCCCTGCTCTGCCAGCCTGGAGCACATCCGGCCCCAGGGCCAGCCTTCAAGGGCACCACATGTCCCTCCTGTCCCTCTCCCCCGCCTATTCCGTGAAATGGCCTCTGGGGTGGACAGAGGGCTCTGGGACCTGTTGCTTGTAGACCTCAGCAGAGTCTGGCGCCACTCCTGGCTGGTGGGAATCAAGTCCATTTCCGACGCTGTCATAGGCTGAGCAGCAACAGAGACCTGTGGTCACCCCCTCCAGTGGCCAGTGTCCTCCCTCCGCATCCCTGCAGCCTCAGTGAACTCTGCTGGGGACCAGAGTTTAAGCCTACACAACGTCCCCCATGCCACGTTGGGGAAGTGGCCTTGGCAGACTAAAGGTAGGAACTCTGCTCAGCACCCCTCATTATTCCAGGGTGCTCTGGGGAGGAGCTGTGGCTCTCAGCTCATCCCCAGGGAGGCCGCAGCTGCCTTGAGAAATGGTGTAATACCTGGCAGGAGGTACAGATGGGATCCTGAAGTCTGGGTCCTGGTCCAGGCTGTGCCACACGGACTTTCTTCTGTTCTTGTCTCTGGTCTCAATCATCCTTCCTGTGAAATGGGAATGATTTCCCTGGAGCCCTCAAAGCTCCGATCTCCAGTGTTCCATTTCTAGGAGGGGAAGGGATTGGGCCTAAAGAACTGTCACCAACAGCCCCTAAGAGCTTTTTGTTTTCCTCTCTGGCTTAGCACAAATGGATTCCTACAACTCACATTCAGTCGGAGGCCACTGCTCATATCCAGCACCCTTGTCTCTCCCCAAACCTACCTGGGTTTTCAGGCTTGACTGAGCCCTGTTCATTTTCCAAAGAACTGCACCTGCCCCCTGCTCAGGTCAAGGTGGGTTTCTCTTTCTCTTCGACAGCCCACCTCCCCCAGATGCCTGGCCCTCCCTGGATCCTTCCCTCTGTCTCCACACCCTGACCTCTAACCTCCGACTTCCTCCTCCCTCTGCCTCCTTCTTCCCCTCCTTACCTGTTCTTCCCCTCCTGAAACCTGACACTGGTTTCCAGGAAGTGTGTTCTCTCACTTAGCAGGACATAGTTCCATTTTTTTCCGCGTAAATTTTTTTCTTTTCTTCACCCACTGCCTGGGGTGGCCCCTGTTGGTTACTAAGCCATGGTTCTTCTCCTCTCTTCTGTTTGCACCCCTCACCCCCATAGTACTGGGTGAAGTAGAGATCAGTCCCCACCAAACCTTCCTAAATTCAAGATTCCTGAGCAAATGAGAGTTGTCTTTGTTTGAAGCTCCTCAGCTCTGCGCTGGTTTGCTATGCAGTAGATAACCAGAGTAGCAGGGCTGCGCACTTCTCAGACTGGAGCTCCCTGGGGACAAGCTGTGTCTCCCCTCAGACTGGGGCTCCTGGAAACCAAGACTGGGTCTCCCTTTAGTCTGGGGACCCGCGAAGACAGGGCTGGGTCTTCTCCAGACTGGAGTTTGCGGGGAACAGGACTTCCTCTTGTCCTACTTGGACTATATCAGAAGAGGGTTATGTCACCACCCAGATTGGAGTTCCCTTGGGGACTGGGCTGTCTCCTCAGATCAGGCCCCCTGATAACAGGGCTGTATCAGACTGTAACCCCTGAGGGTAGGGCTGTGACTTAACTCTTATGTTTTTCCCTTTAGGCAGGGCTGTGTTTCTCCATAGACTGGGGCTCCCTGAGGATAAGAATGTCTCCCTTCATGTTTTGGGGTACCTGTGACAGGCTGCGTCTCTTCTTAGATTGGGGCTTCATGAGGACATGTCCGTGTCTCCCTTTGAAGAGGGGCCCCATGACAGTAGCGGCTTCCTGAGGACAGAGCTATGTGTCCCCTAGACACTGTCTCACAGAAGCAGGCTCCGTGTCCTCAGACTGAGGCTGTCTGAGGTGAGGCCTGTGTCTCCCCTCAGACTGGTGCTGCCTGACAGCGGGGCTATATCTCCTCTCAGACTGTTGTTTCCTTAGGTGAGGACAGGGCTGTCCTTCAGATTCAAGCTCCCTGGTTGTATGGCTGTGTCTACCCTCAAAATATGACTGTGATTCCCCCTTAGACACGGCCATTCTCCCTCAGACCAAGGATTCCTGAGGATAGGAAAGTCTCCCCTCTGACAGGCGTTTCCAGGGGACAGGCTGATCTACACTCAGATTTGGGATCCTAGAGGACAGGGCCGTCTCTCCCCTGAGACTGTTGCTGACAGTAGAGCTCTTTGCTACTCAGAGGAGTGTTTCCTGAAGGCAAGTCTATTTGTCCCCTCAGGCTGTGGCTTTGTCCCTTAGAGCTGTGTTTCCTTCAACTGGTGTTCCCTTTAGGGCAGGCTCTATCACCCCTAAATTGGTGCTTCCCAAGTCAGGCTTTTTTCCTCCCCTCAGACTGGGGCTCCCCCTACAGATAGTCTCACTGGCTAGCGTGGACTTCTTA
The DNA here is from genome assembly GCF_000276665.1 of Chinchilla lanigera. Classification (NCBI taxonomy): domain Eukaryota; kingdom Metazoa; phylum Chordata; class Mammalia; order Rodentia; family Chinchillidae; genus Chinchilla; species Chinchilla lanigera. The sequence goes on from NW_004955437.1 coordinate 5,611,248, forward strand.
GCTCTACATAAAATGAAAATCAGACACAGACCGAGTCCTGAGCCTTGGAATGTCACAGTTGTCCACTCTCTTCTTCAGGGTCCTATAAGGGGAAGATCCCCACATGAACTTCCAAAAGGCTGAGGATTCTTGCTCAATCTGTACAGAAGTCACACACTGGCAGAGTGTAGCTCTTTTAGTGTTAACAGCCCTGGGCTTTAAATGCCAACGGCTATCTGTTCTTTAGCAGCCCTCCTTGCCAGGCAGCCCCTGGCACGACGCAGAAACTCTGTACCCACCCCCAGATGGTGGCTTCCGGCGATTCTCCGTTGTTCTCTGCCATCCTTGCTGCTCACTGTGTTCTGCGTTACTATCCCCAGCTGCTGGCTGCTTGTGGTGCCAAAGACCCTTGGTCTTGCTGGCTCTTAGGGTACAGCTCGGCATTCTCTACTTGAGAGGCAAACCAGGAATAGACAAAAATATGCCATCTGAAAGAGACTTTATTAGGACTTATGCTACCGCATATGGGGGAAAAGCACACAGACTAAAGCGCCACGGGTTTAGAGAAGCTGCTTGTATAGCAACACGGAGGGGGCTCACGTGTGCACCATGTCAGACTTGCTGTTTGGGCAGGGACCAGGAGGTCCCCTGTGGGTCTAACTGAGGCTGGAGAGGGGTGGAGTCATGGGGATGGGTCCCTGACTAAAGCTTGCTGCAGCCAAAGCACACATGGCCTGGAGTGGCCCTGGGGGTCCTGATGGAACTGAGCTCCCCGCAAGGTGTTTGGGGTAGCTGGAGAGATGGGGGGTGGTGTGAGATAAACCGTATTGCCCAGAGCGCTGGACCCTTCTCCCCTGTCTCGGTAAGTGTGTCTGTCTTCTGGGTGGTGCTCCCTGACAACAGGCAGTGTCTCGGCACAATATGGAGCACCCTGGGGACCAGCTGTTTCTCCTCAGACCTAGAGTCCCTGACTGTGTGGTTGTTTCTCCCCTCACAGTGTGACTCTCCAGGGTAGGAAGAACTCTGTCTTCCTAAACATTTTTTTCCCCTAGAATGGGGTTGTCTTTCTCTTTAGAATGAGGCTCCCCCATGACTGGACTGTATCCTTCCTTGGTGTGGCTTCCTGAGGACTGGATGGTCTCTCCTCTTTCTCGGGTTGCCCAATTTCATGGATATGTTTGCCCTCAGATTGTGACTCCCTGAGGGTAGGGCTGTGTCTCCCCCTCTGACAGGAGCTCCTGGTAAACAGGCTGATCCTCCACTCAGATTTAGCCCTCTAGAGAACAGGGCTGTCTCATTCCTCAATTCACTGCTGTGACAGATTGGAGTCACTACTGTGACGCCCCTCAAACTTAGGCTCCCCGAGCACAGGCTGTGTCACCTCACAGAGTGTGGCTTCCTGAAAATTGGGTTTTCTTTCTTTAGACTGGGACTCCCTGAGGATAAGATGTTGTCTCACCTCAGAAAACAGCTCCTCAAGACAGGAGTGCTTGCCCTCAGAACGGGGTTCCCTGACGATAGGACAGTCTCTCCCCTTCGTGTGGTTCTCCATCGGATAGGGTTGACTCTTCCTTCAGCTTACTGCTCCATGATGGCGGAGCTGTTGTCTTCACTCAGAGCGGAGCACCCTGACAGTAGGTCTGACCCTCCCCACAGACCACTTCACCCTGGCGGCACTGCTGTATGTCCCTTCAGACTCCGGAGTGCAGGTCTTTGTTTTCTCTCAACTGGACTGCCCAAGAACTGGGCTTTCTCTCCACAGCCTTTGTCTGCCCTCAGTGGGGGTTCCCTAATAGCAGGACTGTTTCTCCCCTGAGCTTGCTGTTCTGTATCAGTCGTGCTGTTTCTTCCCCCAGATGGTATTTCTTGAGTAGAGTGTTGTGTCTGCCTCAAACAAGGGCTCTTTGAAGGCCAAGTTTTCTCTCTTCTCAGACTGTGTTTTCTGATGGCGAGCTGCTTTTCTCTTCACTCTGGCACTCCTTGAGGACAAGACATCGTCTGCCCTCAGAATAGGCCTCCCTGACTACTGGCCTGTTTCTCTCCTCAGACTGGGGCTCCCTAAGGATCATTCTGTGTCTCCCCTCAGCCTGAAGCACCCTGAAAACAGACTGTGTTGCCTGACAGTGTAGGACTCCCTAACGGGAAGTGTTTCTCTCCCCTCGTCCTGAGGGCAGGACTATCTCCCTTCAGAAAGAGCTCCCTTACAGCATGGCTGTGTCTCTCCATACAGCAGCTCCTTGAGAACTGGCTGTGTTGCTATGTGGATTCCAGGCAGGGGCTTCCTGACTGAAAGACCTTGTCTCCCTTCATTCTGAGGGCAAGACTATGTCTTCTCTTAGACTGATGGTGTTGACCCTCTCACTGGGCCTCCTTGACTTCAAGAGTATGTACTGTATCCCCTCGTCCTGAGGATCCATGAGGGCAGGGCTATCTTCCTGAGAATGGGGATCTCTGAGATGAAGGCTATGACAGCCCCTTAGGTTGGGCTCCCAAAAGGAAGGCTGTATCTCCCCTAGACTGAGGTGCTCTGACAGTGGGTTATACCTCTTCTCAGACTCTCAGTGACACTTCCTGAGAACAGGGTTGTGTATCTTCTCAGATGACACTTCCTGAGGACAGGACTGAGTCTTCTCCCGGGCTAGTATTTCTAAAGGACATTTCTTTGTCTTTACTCAGCCTGGGGCTCTCTTGATTAAAGAAATTTTTTTCTTTCCTGTCAGACTTGGTCTCTATGGACAGGGATGTGTCCCTGCATCCTACTGTGGCTTCCTGAGAATTAGATTTTTCTCTCCTCATGTCAAGACTATGTTTTCTCACCTGGGTCTCCCTGAGGACAGGCTCTGTCTTCCCTCAGACTCAAGAACAGGCTTTCTCTCCTAGCCAGGGTACAGTAGCATGGGGCTGTTCTCACCTCATTCTGGTTCTTCCAGAGGGCAGGGCTGTGTCTCCACTCAGACTAGGGCAGTGACGGCAAAACTTTCAGAAACTGAGTGCCAAACTGCAGCTCCAAACCCACTTATTTATCCCAAAGTGCCAACACTGCAATTAAACCTGAATACTGAAAGTTTAGTTTAGAAAAAAACAACTCTATGGTAATATCCTTTGCCTTAAAAGAAAAACACAGGCATGCCGTAGATTCAATACCACTGGACTGTGACTTCCTAATACGAGGGCTGCTTTCTCCCTTGTAATGGGGATCCATGAATATAAGACTGTTTTTTTTTTCCCTCAGACTGGGGTTCCCTTAATACAGAACTGTCTCTCCCCTCACACGAGGCACCTCAAAGACAGGGCTGTGTCTCCCTTCATATGCGGCTCCCTGAGGACAGGGCTTTGTTCCCCTCTCGCTCTGTGGCTCCCGAGGTGGCTTTTCTGATTTAGAAGCGTGTCTGTGAACTTCTGGGTTCAATGCAGGGCAAGACTCTTATTATTCTCACCCTCCCCTGAACTTAGCTGGAGTCTCCTGTGATGCGGGCAGTGACTGCGGCCGGGGCTGCAGATGGCATCCAGTAATGCTCAAGGGTGTTTAAGCACCCTGAGAATGAAGTTTAGCCTCATTACAGCTTGTTGGAGAGAAGAGCCAATTAGGGAGGCAATTTTCCTGCAGCAGCCTGAAGAATGTGCTGAAACGGTGGCCAATCAGACAGTAAGCTTTCTCACATTTCCGCTGACCTGAGAGAGGCCCCTGTCTGCCCCCTCCACTCCTGGAAGTCTGTCAGCCACTTGGGTGTGGGCCAGGGGTCAGACAGGGTTCTTAGGGTCCCATTAGAAACCCCAGGTCTCCGGAGGTCTTTGTGAGCTGCCTCTCCCCCTTGGTTAACACCGGCGTCTAAAGCTTCAGGCTCCGGGGTGCTGGGAAATTCTTCTGGATCACTAATTGCCTTTTGGGGGGCTAAAATTTTTCTCTTACACTTCAAGGGAGGGAGGGATTGGAAGCAAACGAATCCCAGAACTCAAACACTGCCAGAACTCTAGAGTTCTTCCCACAGTCTCTGCTTTCTGCCTCAGACCTTCTCCCTCGCCTGACAGGGAGGATGGCTGCTAGCAGTGACCCCTTCTCCCCGTCACATCCCATAGCATTTCCGACAGACAGAAGTCCCAGGGAAGAGTCCCAGTTGGCCCAGCTTGCAGCATGATCACAGTTCCTCACCAATCACCTAAGAGCCAAGGGGTGAAAGCCAGCCCATCTCCTGCCACTGGAGTCAGAGCTGGTTGGGTGGGGTTTGTTCCCAGATAAAGGACCATGGGACTCCCAGGAGGAGAACAGGGCTGGGAAGGCTGTATTGTCAGCACCAACCACAGGGACACTGTCTCCTTTCCTCACCATGTGCCTGGCATCCTGTCATGTGGATTATCTATCACACCCCTTTATTTCTTGAAACAAGGTAGGGGCAAATTTCTATTATTGTTACCATGAGTTACAGGTGAGAAAACCAAGGCTCAAAGCAGTTAAGTAACTTGGCTTAACTCACATAGGTATTAAATAACAAAGTCAGGACTTGAACCCAAATTCTGGGTAGCAGGAGTGGGGAGAGAGGAAAGTACTGTACAACCCATCAGATAAGCTAAAGCTTGGACATATGAAATGGAACTTCTAATGCCAGGTGATCTGGGCCAAATGTCCCAGAGTGCCTAGAGATCTGAAGGCAGCCAGATCCTGGAGGCAAAGTTGAGCAGGCTCCAGCAATCAGGGTAGGCTTCCTGGAGGTGGTGATATTTACAAGCCCAGCAGGGTGTTTTGGATTGCTTAGAGTGTTGGCAAAGAGGTACAGCTGATGGCACTTAGAAGCTGGTTTGATGTGTTGCAGGGGTAAGAGGGAAGGAAAGGGTGGAGGACCCACAGCCTTTGCCTCAGTAGCCATGTCAGAGAGAAGGGCTACAAAGTCTGTGATAGGGCTGGACTTAAACCAACTGGCACTGGGACATCGTAGATTTTTAAACAGAAGTATTGACAGGAGAGAAATAGCATTTCTAGAAGGTGAACTTCAAATACTCACTGAGCAGAACCCACAGCCTGGGCTCAGGGGAAGGATATAGCAGCGGGAATCAGATCTGTCTGTGCCTCAATCCCAGGCAATGTGGAGCTCAGACCTGACAGCTGAGCCACTTTAGGGGAGGAGCGGTAGGCACATAGTGGGTGTTCAACAAAGAGTAGTGACATTTCCCCACCTGGACATTGTTAACATTACCAGCACTTCTCTTAGCTTGGGATGTTCTAGAGGTTGTTGGAAATGACACTCATGGCAACCAAGCAACTATTATGTGCCAGGCACTTTTTAGTGGTCTCCAGAGGTGTGTTATGACAGCAGAGATGGATGCATTTGGGTTGCTGCTCCAGTCCCATAACCCTGCACATGGTGGGACCTTATGCTGTTTTTGGTGAATCTCAAAGGTAGGTGTGTTAGTAAGCTTTTCTTGCTGACCAAATACCTGAGAAAGTCAATTTAGAGGAGGAGAGATTTATTGTGGCTTGTGGTTCAGAGGATTCAGTACAGGTCAGCCAGTTCCAGACAGAAACATCACGGCCACAGGAGGTGGAGGGGGAAATCTGCTCATCTCAAGCAAACAGCAAACAGAAAGCAAGAGAAAGACGGGGGGCCAAAGACCAGATATACCTTTCAAAGTAAGGTCCCCAGTGACCTGCTTCTTCAGCTGGGCCTTACCTCCCACTGACCTGTGAACTCAGCAACAGGTTAACCAACTAGTGCCCCAAATATCTCTCTAGCACCCCCACCACCACCACCAAACACTGCTGCACTGAGGATCAAGCTGTCAGTATAGAGACCTTTGGGGAATATTTTATATTTAACCCACAACAGTAGACCTCACAACCCCTATCTTATAAATCAGGAAAGCAAGATCCAGAGATTTAAAGGGACTTGTCCGCAGTCACAAAGCCGGAGGGTGAGCAATCAGCTTCTACTAAAAGCCCCTGTATTTTCCCTGAGAACGGGTGGGTGTCAGGCAGAAGGTGGGGGAACGTCCTACCTCCATCAGACACACTGATGAGAGGTCTGCTTTGTTCTCCCTCCAAGCTGGCTGAGCCAAGTTCAGGGTTAACTCCTCTGCCTGTGTGGGGACCCCATGGAAGCTGCCGGATGACCTGAGTCCCCGCCAGGCGCTGGCCGCTTCCGGGGAGGCTGAGGGAGGCGGTCTCCACAGCAGCGGGCAGCTTGCTAATTAGGACACGGTCTTTATGACTCACTATTCCGAGATGTCACTTTCTAGACTTGGGGTTGGGGGTGGGAGTGGAGAAGGCACACACAGTTGTTTTTAATTACATTTGGTTTGCTAATTTCTGATAGAAAATAAATATTTACCGGGAGCCATATTTCTTCATTTCACGCCGGCTGACTCCCGAGTTTATCGGGAACCCAAACGGGCACCTCCTGCTCACCACCGCCCCCGCCCCCAAGTCCCCATCCCCTTGCTGGAGCCACACAGGGAGCCGGAGGAGGGGGCGGGATGGGGAGAGAGGGAAAGGTGGGGATGCAGCGGGGCTGGCAGGGCCACGTGCTGGTGTGGGCTGCACATGGGGACCCGGGACATGGAGCTGCCCCTGTCTCCTCGTCCTCGCATGGACAGCGGCCCCAGCACAGCCAGGAGGCTGCAAGCCAGGGTGGCTCCAGCCCTGCACAAGCTCTCACCCAACATAGCCACCAGCCCTGCCTGGGCCCGGGCGGGGAGAGCTCCGAGGAAACTTCTGCCTGCCACGTCCTTGCATGTGGGACTCGGGCCTTCAGACGGGTCCCACAAAGACAGGCCTCTGGGGCCTTTTTGAGTGGTTGAGGATAGGCAGGGACTCTGTCCACTGCTTAGCCTCTAGATGGGGCTTTGCAAGACAGAGAGGGTAAGGAGAGAAAAGAAAGGAGAAGGCATGGGGGAGAGAGGAAAGAAGAGAAGGGTGAGCTGTCCTGACCTGGGGGAAGGCCGTAGGATGTGGCCTCAGGAAGTAAGGGCGTCCATTCTTCTCTGTGCTGAAAGCAAGGTTTTGGGGAGTACAGGACACACACATACACTCACACACACACTCACACACACACACACACACACACACACACACACACACGGCCCCCCTGAGGCAAGAAATGGCAGAGGGAACTAGAGGCTTCTTCGCTGAGGGCTGGACTTCAGCAGCAAGGAGGTCAGAGTAGAGCAGAGTTTCTGAATCTCAGCACCGCTGGACCTGGGGCTGGACAGTCGTCCTGTGCGCGGTAGGGTGCTCAGCGGCACCCCTGGTCTCTACCTCCAGATGCCTGCGGCACCCCTCCTCAGCCGTAGTTATGGACACCAAAGTTGCCTCCAGACTGTGTCTGACAGCACTTTTCACCTGTGTGTGTAGGTGCCCATGGGCCGAGAGGAGAAAGCAGGGAGCCTCAGGAAGACTGGAACTCTGAGCTGAGTGGTGATGGGGCCCCCAGAGGGATGGGGAAGAGATAAGGAGATTTGGAGGCAGGAGAGTGGAGAGGCCCTGCCCCCAACCTGGTTTCCAAATCCATGTTAAGCCACGACTATTTTTTTTTTCCAATTACATTTCAATTTAGCTCAATTACTTTTCCATTATTGTTCAAGCGACTCGGTTTTAATTGAAGCTGCTGGTTCTTATCTCTCTCACTCTCCCACGTACAAGGGAGGAGGGAGCAGGAGGGTTGGGGTTGATGGGAGGTTGGGGGGTTCTATGGGGAGGTGGGCGCCTTCGGCAGAAAGATCAAGGCCTCTAAAGGTGGAACACACCCAGGAGCTCTCTGGGACACCCCAGAGAGCCCAAATAAATCCACGGGGGGTGGGGGGAAGAGTGACGGACAAGGAAAGCTGTGATCACTTAACAAGAGCAGTGCTTTCCTCTCATCCATGGTTTGTCAACTGTGGCCTGAAAATATTAGTGTTTGTCTTGACTTTCAAGAGGGAAATGTTATGTTCACATAGCTTTTCTTACAGCACATTGTTATAGTTGCTTTATTTTATTACTTGTTGTTTTTCATCTCTTCCTGTGCCTAATTTATAAATTACAGGTTATCATAGGGATGTATGTGTGTATAGGAAAAAGTAGTATCTACAGGGCTCTGTATGTCTTTGCTTCAGATATCCACCGGGGATCTTGGAATATATTCTGGCTGATAAGGGGACAATTGTCCCAGATGCTGTTAGAGCCAAGACTCATCCTTTGCGTGATCCTATAAAGTGTATATTTGTTGCAGTCAGGGCTTGTAAGGTAAACAGTTTAATAAAGGACACATAATTTATAGGATTGTTTTATAATAGTCACCCAATGACTCAGGTACAAGAGCAGCAAATCTGTCCACACACTAGAGACCCAAAGAACCTAGCCGAGGGCCTAGATCCGGCGGCAATGCCCTGCATGAGTCCAGCTGAAGACCTAGAGCCCATAACAACGTCTCATGCAAGTCTGTATCAAGGATCTGCGCTGGGAAGGCCCAAAGGCCAAGGGCGGAAGCTAGAAAGTCTCTTCCAGCAGGATGAAGGATCTGTGCCAGCTGGCTGAGGGATCTGCACTGGAGCCAGGAAGCAATGCTCAGAGTAAGGACCAGAGCTCCCCTAAAAGAACCGCAGCCATCCTCAGCAACAGCGAGGTCCCGAGCTTCTCTGACAGTGAGAACAGCCGAGTTCATATCAGGAAAACCAGCGTGACAAGCTCCTCCAGGAGAATCACCAGCACCATCTTCCCTTGCAGTTCTCCTTTCATGCTGCTGGCAACAGTCCCCAGGTGGGCCTTCCACACCCAGCCCCACGCTGACTCAGTTCAGCCGGGTGTTACAAGTTGCCCACTAGTTGTCAATCCGCCACAATACTATTGCTTTTACAGAGCTAAAAACTGTGCTCCCAGAAAAATGAAGGAACTTGTTCTGAATCATACGCCTGCTAAGTACAGGCAGGGGCAATTCAAATCTCTAACTTCTGTGTGTAGGTTCTTAACTCACAGTTCCTTCTTCCTCACGGTTATAGCCAGGGGTCCCTCCCAGCCCCAGCTCTGAGGCTCTGACTCAGCTCTTTCTGGAGCATTTGATTTTTCTACCTGTCTAATCCTCTGCAGCCATCAAGGCCCAGCCTGCCCTGCCTTTGAGGAAGTCCTCCTAGGCTGTCTCTACTTTCATGTCCTCCTACAGCCCCAACCTTCCCATCCACCCACACAGGTTACTCGATGCTGCAGGGATGGGGTAGGAACAGGGGAGGGCGGGAGGAGTCAGAAAGGTGATGTTTTGGACTTGGAGAGATCAGAATTAAATCAACGACTAGCTCCGCAATTTGGGCAAATCACTTCCACTCAGTGACTCTCCATTTCCTTTGTAAACTCACTGTTAACAATACTTTCTCCTGGGGATGGGCGCTCTGAGAATTCAAGGAAATGAGATGAAGAATGTGAAATCCCAGCAGGAACTAAGAGGCTTCAGCGGGGTAAGGGTTTCTCAGTAGAGGTGGGTCAGCCTCCCCACTGCACAGGTCAGACAAAAGAACCCAGAGATGTGCTCCAGTCCTACAGGGAGGCAAAGCAGGAACCAGGCCCGGATTACCTCTTAGTCCTGGATGCCGCCAGCCCTGTTCCCCAGAGACGGGGAACTAACTTACAAATGGCATGGAGTTCCTGAGCCCTTGGGAGCATGGGGTCTGCTTCCCCCACCTTCCCTGCTTTGACAGGAGCCCAGTGGAGTAAGAGAGGGATCCCCACACCCTATGGCTCTGAGTGTGGGTGAGTGATGGAAGTAATAGTTGCTAAGCACCTGTCACATGCCTGGGATACAGACATAGCTTTCTCAACTGAGAGATGCTTTCTACTTGAAATAATAGAATAGTAGGCCAAAATGGTTTTAAATGGTTTTTCTTTTATAAGTTGCAAAAATCTGGAGGTGGGTAGTTCCTGAGTTGGTCAATGACTCAGGACTCTGCTTTCACTGCATTCACAGTGTGTACCTCATACTCACAAAAGGGCTGCCTGAGCACTATTGCCCAGCCTCACAAGACAGCTTTCTGAGCTGCAAGAGAGAGAGAAAGGAGCTGTTCTTGTGGCCCCTCTCCTTTCCTCAGAGTGAAAGGCCTTTGCTGGAAACTGTCCAACAGACCTCTCCTGGGTCTCACTGGCCAGAACTGTCATCATACAGTCACTCCTAGCTGCAAGGGAGTTTGGGAAAGGCAGACTTTTTCCTTCACCCTTTCTTTCATGGCATACCCTGGGGAGCTCCGATTTGATGCAGGGAGGATTCTCCACTTCAGCCTTGGCGGACCTTAACTTCTGTTTCTTTCACCTGTGCCCAAAGTGAAGCCCCAGTGAGCAACATTTGCAAATAACCTCAGGATACACAGCTTGGTGCTACCTGTCTGGTTACAAGCTCCCAGCCCAGGGTTAGCTTGGTATTCCTTGCTGCCTTTTCATCTTGGGAGGATTTTAAATTTATTTCTTAAAATGTATTTATCTGGCTCTTGTGGTTGATTTTAGGAGGAAACTTGATCTAAAAGACCAAGTTCATCATTCTCTGGGACCAGAATTTTAGTATCTGGCAAAGACTGGCAAGTCATGTTTGGCCCAAACTAGTGCTTCATCCTCCAGGAGCGGACACACTGCAGAACCCCAGCAAAGTGAAGGGAATGTCTACAAGGTAGGCAATCAGCAGCTACTGTCCCAGTAGTAATGCTGATTGCCAAAACCACCGGGACCAGGCCACAGAGGGTGATCGAGGAAGCTTGCCCGAGAAATGTGCCTTTTTGCCTGGGCTCTGAGATTTAGTGACATGTTCCTCCAACAGGTATTTTTTTAAAGTTTTGAAACAACAAACACAGAATACGCAAGTATAGTACAAAGAACCTGTGTTTCCGAACCATTCAAAATCAGTTGGGAACCAAATGCCCTGTGACCTCTGAATACTTTGGTGTGCATTTCCCACACACAAGGGCATTCTGCATTACTACCGTCTGATCCTTGACCCTATTCAAGTTTAGACGATTGTTCTGGGTGTGTCTTTTCTAGCAAAAGGATTCAATCCCAAATCACATGTTGGATTGTGTTGGTTGTTATGTCTCTTCATTTTTCTCTTCTCAGAAACATTTCTTTGACCCTTCCTTGACTTTGATAACTTCAGCATGTTTTGAGGTTATAGGTCAGTTATTTTGTAGACCGTTCCTCAGTTCGGATCTGTCTAATGTTTCCTCCTGTCAGATTCAAGTTCTGCATCTTTGACAAGAACGTGGAACTGGAATAAGCGTGTAACCACCCTACATCACTCTGTGAAACTGTGAATCCTGGATTCATGAAACACCTAGCAGAGGTTTCTAAAAAATAAATGGTGGCAGGTGGGCTAAGGAAAAATTTGAAGTTTCACTCCTCAGGTATCACCCTGGACCCTAGGCTACCTGAAACTCTGATGTGGACAGAAAGAGCTCCATGAGCAGCTCTTTATTTCTGGTCCAAGGAGTGGCAAAGGAGAACCCTATGGGCAAGGGAGAGTAGGGGGAAACCACCCCTTGTCTTTCACTTTTTTCTTTCTTTTCTGATTCCAGCTCAGACAATAGCATGGTGGCAGTGGTGATAGCTACACAGTGCTGATGGATATAGCAGGCTGGACAGGTGCCTGACTCTGTAAGGGTCAGAAACTCACCTCTGATCAGGGGAGCTATGGTTCTAATAGCACATCTAAATCTTCACCATTGTATTTCTTTCTCTTTGTCTTTCCATTGCTTGGACCTGGGCGCAGAGGCAGTAGTGGAAAGAATGCAACAGAGCAAGGAAATTAAAACCCAGATTTGTGAGTGTAGTTCTGGAGAAGGAGGCTCCAGGGAACTCTAACATGGTAGGTGGGCTGTGGAAAAGGGGGAGCTCAAGAGAGTAATCCCATAAAGTTGTGTATGAGTTCTAGGTCTCCTCTTTGAGATCTGTCCTAGATATGACCCTACATAGCTTGTCCAGGATTTAAGAACTAAGCTACAGTGCAGCTCACCTTCCAGGTCCTAGACTGCCCATAAGGTAGCAGACACATAATACTGACCCTCAAGGAACCACAAACACTGACAATCACAGCACAAGGGGCTGGGGATTTAGCTCAGCAGCACAACGCCTGCCTAGCAAGCGCGAGGTCTTAAGTTCAATTCCCGGTACCGGAAAAAAAAAAATCACAGCCCATAGAAGGCAGGTCAGAGCATACCACATATCTTGAATGAATGCTTGCTAACAAAAATGCCCAGTGCACTTCTTAGGATTAAGACCCAGAGTCACTTAACATAATATTTAAAATGTCCAGAATAAAATCCAAAATTGCTTGGCATGTGAAGAACCTTCACTCACAATGTAAAGGAAAATCAACAAATGCCAAATCCAAGATGAGAGAGATGTTGGTTTATCAAAGACTTTAAGTGTGGTTATAACCACACTTCACAAAATTAGGGAGCATTCTTCAATGAGAAGATAGAAATCTCAGCAAAGAGATAGAAGATATAAGAAAAACAGAACAGAAATTTTAGAACTAAAAAATACAATGACTGAAATAAAAATTCTGCTCCATAGCAGAGTGGAAAAGATAAAAAGTCAATGAACTTGAGTAATCAATAATTACCCAATTTGAACAACAGAGAAGAAAATTTAAAGATGAACAGAGATTCAGAAATCTAAGGGACAATACCAAAAGTTGAACAATTGTGTTAACAAGTTTAAAGGAACTTATAATCAAAGTATATTTTCTGACCATAATTAATTAAACTAGAAATCAATAACAGAAAGATAACTGAAAAATTTCTAAATGGTTGGAATTTAAACAATAGACATTTTAGTAATCCATGTGTCAAGAACAAAATCTTAAAGAGAAAATATTTGAATTGAATCAAAATGAAACTATCAAAGTTTGTGGTATGCAATTCAAGCATAGTGGAAAATTTCCAGGACTAATAATTTAAAGAAAGAAAAAAGGTCCCAAATCAATTATCTAGAAAAAACACATCTGGAACAATCATCTAGTTTCTTCCTTGAGGAACTAGAAAAGAAGTGCAAGTAGATCAGTTTTTTTTTTGTCCAAAAAAAAAAAAAAAGTGAAACTGAAATCAGAAAAACAACTGAAAAGAATCAGGCTAAAAATTGGTTTTTTTAAAGATCTATAAAATTGACAAAACTATATCTAGATTGACTAAGAAAAAACGGAGGGACAGATTATAAACATCAGAAATGAAATCAAGTATAGTGGTGCACACCTGTAATCCCAGCACTTGGGAGGCTGAGGCAGAAGGATTGCCAGGAGTTCAAGGCCAGCCTAGACTACACAATAAGTTCAAGGCCAGCCTGAGCTACATAGTGAGACCCTATCTCAAAAAAAAAAAAAAAAAATCAGAAATGAAGAGGGATTTTCATGACAGACTCTACATAGACATTAAAATAATAAGGAAATACTGCAAACAACTCACCACCCATAAATATGAAAACTTAGGTGCATGATTAGCAAATGGTGGCCCATGGGTCCAATGTGGCCTACTATTTTTATAAATAAAACTGGGACCTTTTATAAATAAAAGTACAACCTGGGACACAGGTTGTATAATAGCTCCCCCCGCCCAGTCCATGGTAGTTAGAACCTCAGAATGAGGCCTTATAGGGATATTGAAGATAGAATTAGTTAAAATAGGATCACATTCTATTGGGCTGAGCCCTAAATCAAATAGGACAGGTGTACTTACAAGAGAAGATTTGGACACAGGGACAGAGATACAGAAGGGAAGAAGGCCATGTGAAGACTGAAGAAATTATGTTGCTAGAAGCCAAAGCATGTCTGAGGCTAAATGGCAGTGAAGGATTCCTCCCAGGGCCTGAGAGGGCGTGTGGCCCTGATGACACCTTGCTAGCCGCCTGAGCTGCTGCGGAGTGTAGTTCTGTTGTTTTACGACACCCCATTGGTGGTCATTTGTTGCGGTAGCCCTGTGACATTTCCATAACAACCACACAGGCTGCCCATGTATTTCTGTGTTGCCTGTGGCTGTTTTGATACCACAACGGCAGGGTTGAATAATTGCAACAGAGCCCGAACGCCCCCCTCAAAGCCTAGAATATTGTCTATCCGTCCCTTGCAAAAAAAGGTTCAGTGACCCTTAATCAGATGCCACAGACCAAGCCCTTAAAAGCCACAGACTACCAAAATGAACCGAAGAAGAAATAAATACCCAGAATAATCCTGTGTCTTTTAAAGAACTTAAATTCTTCCAAGAAATAAATCACCTGGTTTGGATTGTTTCTCTAGAGAATTCTTCTAAACATTTACAGAAGAAAAAAACCCCACTCTATATAATTTCTTCCAGAAAATAGAAGAGATGGGAATGCCTCCCAATCCTTTTTATAAGGCTAGCATTACCCTCACGCCCAAACCAGACAAAAACAAGAGAAGAAAACCACAAACGCTGTCTGTCCCTCCTCGACAGAGCAACAAAAACATTAATGCAAAATACGAGAAAGGTGAAGACAGCAATATAGAAAAAGAATAATGCACCATGACCAGATGGAATTTATCCAGGAATGTCAGACTGGTTCCGTATTCAAAAATCAGCCAACGTAACTCATCTTATTAGCAGACCACATTATCATACCAAACTGAGGTGAGGACTCTGTGTTGCTTTTCGCTGCTGAGTTGTGTGATAATTTGCTTCGCAGCAGTGGGCAATGAGCAAAACACAGTTGAAGCTCCCTCTTCTCCTCCTGCAGTCACCCCACAGCCTCAGGAGTGACCCCCAGCCCGAATGTGTCCTTTCTGTTTTCCATATGTTTGTTATACTCTCCCCCATGTACATAAACCTCTGCACCACGCATGGCGTATTTCACATGTTTTGGCTGTTTGTATAAATGATTCTCACGTTGTCCAAAATTATTCTGCTCCTTATTTGTCTATTAATATCGTACCATAGAATTCATCCCTGGGACATGTATAGGTCTTGTTCCTTTAGCCTTACAGCTGTCTAACCCTCGTTGTAGGATTATGCTGCAGTTTATTTATTTATTCATCCTTCTATTGACGGACATTTCCTTAGTCTCTAAATGCGTTGCTTTTACAAACGGTGTTGCTAGGAACCTTCTTGTAAATGTCGCTGTGTGTAAATGTGTGGGAATTTCTCTAGAGAGGGAGAAAGTTCCGTCTAATCCATGTGTATTGAGACTCCCCCCACCTACAGCCCATATAAAGTGGTCCACTGCAAGTAGTGGGGTGTGTGTGTGTGTGTGTTTATGAGGGCTGGGGAGAAAGAGTAATAACAATGACTGACAATGACCAGTAGCCACTGAATTCTGCCTATCGACCTAAGCACTTGAAATACTGATCTCATTCCAGGAGGTCTCCATGGCAAAGGGATTTGGAGGCTGTTTGCTGCCCATCCCCCTACGCAGGAATCTCTGTCTCCCTCTCAGCTTCTGCCTGGCCTGTGAACCTTCTTCCTCATTCACTTTCCCAACCCATTTCCGGCACCTACTGTCAAGTGCTCAAGAGAACGCGCTAGGCAACAGGACTGAGAAGCGGGTGTCAGGTTCCCAGGAGAGCAAAGAAGAGAGAAAGAGGGAAAGGGCCACTCAGGCGGGGGAAATGCTTTTTGCCACAGAACTCAAGAGCATTTGTATCTGGACACACATAATCCAAAGTGTATCTGAGCATCACGGGTCCCCTGAGATGCCACAAAGCACACTCGCAAGACACACACACACATGAACACACACACGCACGCACACGTGACATGCATACAACATATGCACACACACCTAAGCTTACACACCTGTGCACACAGCAATACACACCACACATGCACACACCCACATGGGCACACACTCTCTGCTCACACTCTTCTTGGCCAAGTAGAGGTGGGGAATGTTTTATCCCCTAATCCTCCTTTGTAAATTCCCAGTGCCCATTAGAATATCAAAGGCTTGGAGGAGTTCAGCCTGAAAGAAATTAGTCTCCTTCTGTTTAGGGTTTTTCACTTGTTTCATAAGATTTCCTCCCTAATTGTGTCCTTTGTGGTGTTATTTTTTTTAGCATAGAAATAGTTTGTATTTTTTGGCTGGGAAAATAATCCATTGCTCCCCTCAAAAGTTAGTAATGCATTACAGTGCAAAACCAAAGTGAAACTCGCAGAGGGAAACTGCTGGCATTTGGACATCTACCCTTCCAGTATTTTTGCTTATAAATATGCACATGCATTTCTCTTTTTCATAAATGTTTTATACCTTTTTAAAATTTATAATACACATTTAAAATCTCTTAGCTGGGTATGGTGGTGCACACGTATAATCCTAATTATTCAGGAGACTGTGGCAGGCGGCGAGCAAGTTCGAGGACAGGCTGGTCACGTCAGGGAGACCCTGTTTCAGAAAAGAAAGAAAGGAGTTACAGAGATTTAGCTCCATGGTAGAGCATCTGCCTAGCATGAATGAAACACTGCATTCAACCGCTAGTACTCCCCGCAAAATCTTTTCACGAGTGCATAGTAGTCCACTGGATGGACCGCGGCAGGCTGCATTTCTGAAGACAGCTCATCTCACAGGATCTCGCGGTACATCTCACCTCAGACTCTTGTGGAACACGACCCCTCCACCATCAGTGAGTCTCTCCTCTCCCCTTGAACCTGGGCTAATGTTTTCAACTGCTTTCCTACTAAGTACTGTGTGACCCTGAGGCTAGGTGAAGAAATCCTACCTAGTCCTCTTGGGACACTTGCTCATGGAGCCGGGGCTCCCTGCAGTGAGGAAGCCCATGCTGTCCCATCCGGTGTCACAGAGAGCACAGAGCTGATGCTGGGCTCTGTCCAAACTGCAGGTGGGTGGGGAAACAAATGGTTGTTGTCGTAGCAAGCCATTAAGTTTGGGGGCAGTTTAGTAACAGGTAACTGGGACACAGATATACCTAAGCATCACACTATGCATATTTCCAGCCCTTTTGTGTTACGTGTCTGACACATCCAATACAGGGTTGAATGTATACAGTAGGTACTAAGTATATGCGTTATTGCATGGGGAATTGTAGAGGTGGGGGGAATTGTAGGGGTGGGGGGAATGGAGGGGCTCATGGGGACCTGAGAGCGATAGAAGAAATGAAGATAGGTATAAAAGAACTAGAGTTCTAAGTTATGATCAAAGTTACCCAAGGTTACCCGTGAGGGTGCTTTCTACTCGTACTCCCTAGGCTGTACCCAGGCATTCCAGAAACTTAAGTCTCAACTTCTCGTAGCCAGTTTACTACCCAGCCAGAAGATTTACAAAGCCAGATTGGCTGACACCCTGATTCCTTCAAGACTGAGCAGTGAGCTGGGCATAGTGGTGCATGCCTGTAATCCCAGTACTCGGGAAGCTGAGGCAGGAGGATTGTTGCGAGTTGGAGACCAGCCTGGGCTACAAAGTGAGCTCAAGGCCAGCCTGAACTGCATAGCGAGACCCTGTCTCAAAAAGACAAAAAAAAAGAAAAGACTGAGCAGTGAACAAAGACAAGAGGGCATTTGAAGCAGAGATCTAGAGGCTGGGTCTGCGGACGCCCAATGTGTAACTAAGAGCAGGAGGAAGTTTGGCTTTTCTGACTCTATTTGTTTGTCTCCTGTATTACCTTAAAACTTTAAGTCAGATTCCTGCTCAGCTCTGCATGGAGGCCTGTTAATCACTTAAGAAGTGTCTGTATGACAAGGTTTATCAGCCCTAAATTCACCGAGCCTATCTTATCCCCCTTCAAGACCGAGGATGCGAAGATAAGAGCAACTAAAGTAATTTTCGGGATTTGCAGGGATATCCATTCGCTAGTGTTTACAATATCAGTTCCAGACTCCCTGGAGCAACGTCTACGCGTCTCCAAACCTACAATCAGCCCAGATTCCAGGAAAAGCAGAGCCTTGCAGACCACCCCATGAGCAGGTCACCTCCCCAAATAGGGGCAATTATCCCCTGACACGGAACCAAGGCTGTGTCCCCCCTCGCCCAGCAAGACCAATCATCTCATGGGAGTCAAATTGCCCCTTAAGACATAAACAATCACCCAGAGCTACGAAGCCAGAACTGGGACAATGATCCACCGCACCCTGGCCCACCTAAGCTAACCCATATAGGCTGACCTGTGTTCTAGTGAGTGGCCAGTCTGAACCTCTCCACCAGCTATTCAGGTCCTTTCCCTACTTTCAGTTTCTGTCTAACTGCCTGATAAATCTGCCTGTGCTTCTCACTGATGTGTCCTGAAGCTTTTCTGGGCCAAGGGTCCATGAACCTACTCCATGAGGTGAGTTAACGCCCCCATCTCCTCTTGGGGGAACTCATCGGACCCCATCTGCTGACAGGGGGATATTGTCTTCCTGCCTCTTCATCCTAGGACGCGGCCTTTCGTCTGCTCATGTTAGGGGACCTCTCTCCTTGTACGTCACTGGCTCCCATGGGTCCCCAAGAAAGGCAAGCAAACATAGCAGCAGGCCAGGGACAGAGTGGTCTCCAAAGTCGATGGCGAGCGTGCGTGAAGGTGTCCATGTGCATCCTCCCTCCAGGAAACCTCTGAGCCATTGACTTCTGGATCCTGGTCTCCTGGAGTGAACTAGGGACACAGCGTGGCTCAGAGCTAGCTTGGTGGTGTGGGGCGAGGCTGCATCTGCTTCCAGGGACGCCCAGAGGCCTGTAGGGGTGGGGATCATAGCTTCTCCTTCAGGAGGTAGCGCTGCACACACACGCGCATACACACCCGCATACACCCCATTCATCTCAGCCCCCTGCTGCCTCAGGGAGGCTGGGCATTCTCAGCTGGCCTGGGCTGTGCAGTGTCTCTGGCTGGCTGTCCTCTGCCACCTGGGTTACAGGGTTAGATGCACTGCCATCAGCAAATTGGCTGGTAGACCATAAATCATCCTATCAGCACGATGGACTCTGACTGTGCTTTATTGCTGTGATGTACCTTACAGTGGGGACAGCATTCAGGGTCCCTTGTCAGAGTGATATGACAGGGGCCTGCCTGCTGGGACCGCAGAGTCTAAGGCAGGAGCTCGGGCTTTCACATGTGGGTTTCTCTTAATTACCAAGGCCCATCTTCAGGAAGCCAGTTAGGACCCGCTGAGCCTCACGGACACATATTTCAGGCCACCTTCCGGGGGATTCTGGGAGCTGTGGAAGCCGAGTCAATGGGCCTGCTCAGCCTGCTCCTCCAGGCCGCAGGAGTTGACAGCCCAGAACATTGAGCATTAGCTAGTCACTGTTCCTCCTTCTGAAAGAACGCAACTCTATTAAAATAACAGCGTGATTTAGTTAATTATTCTCCATAGTAAGTGAGTAGCTATAGGAATACAATTCATGCAGCTCCTTGCTGCCTGATTGAGCGTCCTATAACCCAACCTGCCACTTGTCACTGCATCCCTCCCCCAAGAGCTCTCAGTGCCTCCCAAGATAGCCGAGGACAAAGTCCTGCACCTGAGGTTTTAGGGACCTCCGAGGTATGGGCCTTCCCTATAACCTCACCTTGCCTTGCTGACAGGATTCTGCACTCTGTACAAACTGGGCTGTCTATGCCACGTCCTTGGCTCCAGGGCCTTCAGTCGAGCTCCTCTGAGACTCTGATCTGATCCATTTTCCTCCATGAAATCTTCATTGACAAAGCATCCTAGCTACTCAGGAGGCTGAGACAGGAGGATCCCTTGAGTCTGGAAGTTCAAGGCCAGTCTGGGCAACATGGCAAGACCCTGTCTCAAAAAAGAGAGAAAAGGAAACCAACATTTAAAACAGTGATAAGGCAGATTTTTGAAAGCACTGAACAGACCCTCTAATAAAAATGAGCGCAACTGATGGGTCAAGCAGATTAGAGACGTCTGAAGAATCAAGGATGTGGAGACTAGAATCAAAGACGCATGTTGACTGCAGCAGCACAGCAAGTCAAGGAAATGAGAGCAGGGTTAAGACAGGGGGAAGAGGGGCTGGGGATTTAGCTCAGCGGCACAGTGCCGGCCTGGCAAGCGGAAGGTTGTGAGTTCGATTCCCGGTACAGGAAAAAAAAAACCAAAAACCAAAAAAAAAAAAGAAAGACCCAGGGAAGAGGACGAGGATTGGAGAAGAGGAACTATTCAAAATGATAAGGGACAGAAACTTTCCAGTTCTGTTTCTGCTTGTAAAAAATGTGGATTCATAGAGCTTAGTACAGTGAGAAGCAGGGTAAATAGAGAAGTTCCCTGGCCCAGCTGCCTGAATTTTGTGGGGTCAAGGCCCGCATGTTCTCGCTGGCTTTCTGAAGATGGATCTGGGCACCAAAAAAGAGAAGATCCTACAAAAAAGAGCCACAGAGAAAAGACCGTTCTTGCCCCATGTCACCTTATGACGCCCGTCCGGCTGTGAGCATGCGCAGTCTCTGCGCCCATGCGGCCACGGTCTGGGAGACGCTGGGAGACCGCTGAAGGTCAGCTTTTCCTTGGTAGCAGGGTGGAGGGCCACGCTGCCCTACGGTGGAAAAGAGCATTGTTTGGAAAAGACCTTCGGAGTCAGGCAGACCAGGGATAAATGCAGGCTCTGCTATGCACTGTCTGTGGTCATTTTTATTTTCCTGGGCCCAAGGGTCACACACTGACCCCCTGTTGCTTCTGTTGAAGTTAATACAAGAGAAGAGCAAGACACAAAACAGCCATGTAAGAGCCCTGACGTTTACATCCTAACCTGCACACACTCTGAGCTCAGATGCGCCTCCCGTCTTCCCTTGGGGACCCCGTCTCTGTGACCTGGTCATTTGGGGAGGGGACCTCCGTGGTCAAGGCATGAGACACCTCCTCCCTCCACTCACAGAGAATTCTCACCAGTCTGTTTCTTTCCTCTGCCTCAGCCCTGGCGCTCAGCCCCCTCCCCTCCCTGCCCAGTACCCGGCCGGGCCCTTGAGGCGAGTCCTTGAATGCGACATCTAACCTTGTCGGGCATGGAGTGCAGTCTGCATGAGAACGTGCTTCTGATTTCCAGAAATGACACTGTGCCGTGGACCTCATTCTGTTCTGTTTTTTCCTGTTCAGCGTTGCATTTTTCAGTGCCTGTCCCTGTATCTGCCCGTACACCTAGCATAGTACTTTTCTATTCCTGTGTGTGCATAGAATCCTCCCACTGAAGGCTCAGAAAGCCTGCGCCACACAGCCATTGAGGGATCGGCTTGGTCACAGGCTCCACAGGTTCTAAGAGAGCCACGCGGGCCTGTCCTCCGCACCCCACTGCCCTGATTGCCTGCCCCTCCCTGCAGGGGGGAAGGTGCCCCTACCCCAGGCTTGCACTGCCTCCAAGACACCCACTCACCCTGGTGCCTGGGCACCTAAAGACCCCACCCCCTTCTCCTAAACCTTTTGGGGGATTTCTTTTGCCGTATTTAGTGAAGCATATTTAATTAGGTAATATGCTTTCATTTATTTAAATAAGGAATACAATTGCAGGCTTCGATATTCAGAAGCCGTATAAGAGTACAGAGTGAAGCCTTCCTCTCCCCTGACTTCCACTCACCACTTTCCCAATGTGAAAACAAGCACTGTCACCGGTACTTTATGAATCCTACCAGAGGGATATTTGATCCATACAAAAAAATTCATTTGCAAGATGTTCTCATCCCCCTCCCCATTTTAAGGCACGTGCTAGCATCCTTTTTTTGGTACTGAGGATGGAACCCAGAGGGGCCCTACCATACAGCTACCTCCCCAGCATTCCTCCCCTTTTGGACAAGTCAGGCTGCGTTAGTCAGGCTGGCCTTGAACTTGTGATCCTCCTGCCTCAGCCTCCCAAGTAGCTGGGATTCCAAGCATGGACCACTGCATTCCACATTAGATAGTCTTTATGCGGCTGTATGCCTTGCTTTTGCCACTTAGACCATGGGGATCGGGGATTGTGGCCTGTCAGTACTCTACCAGCTTCTACATATGGCTGCACAGAATTCCATTGGACAGAGGCACCATCATCTTTTCATCTCGGCCTGCGTTGATGAGTATCAGGTTGTCCAAACTTTCCCTTTAACAACGCCATGGCAGAATCCTTGTATACCCGTCCTTCCTCCCACAGGTGCCTGGAGCGGCCATGAAGGTGCTCTGCTCGGACCCACTTTAGGACTAGGGCTTTTATAACTCCCATAGCAGAGCTCACAGCTGACAGCTTACAGCGGCAAACCTCTACAGGAACTGCCCTCCACTGACCCCCAATCAAACCAACAACCCTCCCAAGGGCCTAAGTACCCACAGAGTTGTCTCCGAGGGCCCCTTGCCTTGGCTTGCCCATCCCTGTGGGGCCATCTTGGCCCAGAGCTCCCGTGGGATCTGTGTAGTGGTTCAACCTCTCCCCCTGCCCATCCTGCCTCCCTCCCTCCACTCCAGATGTCATTCTAGGGGCAAGAATGTCCCCCAGGAACCCTCCTTCTTGGGGAGGGGCTGGTTTCCGGTGATCTCAGTCAAAGGCAGAAAGCTTGCAATGCAGGGTGAATTCCCAGTTAGGAATCAAGGGCTATTGTTTATTATGTGGTTATAATTTGGGTAGGTTTCAAGGTATTTTCAAAGGAGAGCACAAGAGAACGTGTATGCGGCAGGCAGACAAGAATGTGCTAAGTGGCTAGAAGGTGCTTGTATGAGATGGTCACAGAGGACTTCCTGCCGCCCTTGTATGGCAGGCAGGATGGACAGTCCTAACACACTGTTGCAGGGGACCTGGGCCGGGGGGGCGGGGGGCTGCTTGCCCAAGACAGGCCAGCTGTTGTGGGGACCAGGCTGTCGTGGTTTATATCAGACACGGGCCAAGGCCAGTGGCTGTCCAGATGCTCACCCTACCCAGCACTAAAGGAAAGGTATTGCAGGAATAAGACACCTGGGAGAGGCTGCGGCTGGGGATTCACTTCTTATGAACTCACCCTGACTGGGGAGGAACCTAAAAGTGACCATGACTCTTTGGTCTTTTGGGGCTTTGGGGCCCTCTGGAGTTTTGCACTGGAGCTAAGGCAGGAAGTTGCTGAAGGGAACAAGACTCAGATGAGGCAGGGGTGGGGATGGCTCTTTCCTCCCTCCCTCCCTTCCTTCCTTCTTTCCTTCCCTCCTTCCTTCCTTCCTACCCTACAAAGTGATTCCCTTTCAGTCCCACACTCAAAGGCAAATCTAGGCCCAGAAATGGAAGGGGAAGGGACCGGTGTAAGCGTTTCCCTGACATGTGGACATCTGTGCCCGTCCCAGGTTTTCTCCTCCAGGGGCTGCCCCATTGTACAGCTGTGACATGGAGTGACTTTCCCAGTGTCCCATTAGCGTCGGACACACAGCTCCACTGGGTCTCCTGACACCCCCATCGCTCGAACCCAAGGATGGAGCAGAGACAGGCACGATGGAGGGGCGCGGCAGGGAGGGGTGGCTGTCTTCCCACCCCAGGAAGTCAAGTTCACTGCCACTCAGAAAGGAGGGCAGGCACATGCACGCCGCACTCTCTCTCCCCAAACCTGGGCAGACGGCAGCTCCTCTCTGCCACAGCAAATCACAGTGTTGTCACATGAGGCCATTCCCAAGGACTTTCCACCTTCAGGGCATGGAGGGGCTGGCAGAGTTTGCAGAACCCCCTGCCCATCTCTGATACCCCCAGACCATTCTGCCCCTGCCCCAAACCCTTGAGCCTCTGTAAGCCGTCAGGCTCCGAGGGAAGAGAATTCAGGCTGATGCATGCAGAGGAACACAAGAGCCTCGTGCAAGCTCTCTACAAGCTTCTCAAATGTCTGCCTGATTTTTTACAAAAATGTCTGCCTGATTTTGTACAAAAATAACCATATGCGCCAAAATAACCTTTTGTAACAGCCTCACCCTGCTTCAGAACCTTCCCAGCTAGGTTTGTCAGACCTGCCGAGGGCCATGAGGGAAAATGACCCCAGCTCTGCCTCCCCGCTTCTGGTTTGCTGGCAATCTTTGACCCTGCCCACATCTTGATCTTAGTCTTCCAGCCTCCAGAGCTGTCAGAAAATTTCTGTTGTTTAACTCACCCAGCCTGTGGCACTTTGTTAGGACAGCCCTGGCAGAGCACAGCACTAGAAAAGCCGTCCGTTTGCACAGGCTGGTGCTGAGCTCCTTCCGCAGTGGAGCTGACACACTGCTGGGAAGGCTTGCTACCCACAGTTCCACTTGGGGAAACTATAGCTCTGAGTGGGTTAAATGTCAGAGCCAAGCCAGGCATGGGAGTGCACACTTGTAACCCTAGCTACCCAGGAGGCAGGAGGATTGCAATTTTAAGGCCACCCTGAGCAATTCAACAAGACTCTGACTCTTTTTTTTTGTTGTTGTTGTTACCAGGAATCGAACTCAGGACCTTGTGCTTGCCAGGCTGGTGCTTGTGCCACTGAGCTATATCCCTGGCCCAAGACTGACTCAAAAATGAAAAAGGGGCTGGAGATGTAGCCCAGTGGTAGATTCATAGTACCAGGAAAAAAATACATAGTACAGCCAAGATATAGACTCAGGTTATCTGATTCCAAAGCTCCAGAGCTCTTCTTTTTTTTTTCCGTCTTTTTGAGACAGAGTCTCGCTATGAAGTTCAGGCTGGGTTTGAGCTCAGTTTGTAACCCAGGCTGGTCTCAAACTCACAACGATCCTCCTGCCTCAGCCTCCTGAGTGCTGGGATTATAGGCGTGTGCCACCACGCTCGGCTTCAGAGCTCTTCTTAAGGACTAGCCTATGCAACAGTATTATCATTAGTCAGAGTGGTACTGAAAGAACACCTATGAATTACTCCAGGGCTCTGAACTCCACACTTATGATTCAACATTTGGGGGAGGAAGAACTCTCCCAGCGGCCTCCGTCAGGGCCTTGACCAAGCTCCTAAACTTTCAGAAGCAGGGCCAGGACCTTCTGCCCCGACAGGCAGACTTTCTGCGGCATTTCCGGGCAGGTGTGCGCAGCTGTCTCCTGGCCCGGCTGTGCGTGCCTTGACAGTGAGGAGTTGGTCACCTCACCTCTGTCTGTGCCCCAGGGCCCAGCAGGGTGCAGAGCACACAGCAGGAGCTCCACAAACGCAGGGGGGAGGAAAGAGCCCACGTGTGCTTTGCAACACTGCAGCCCCCGCCAGTCTCATAACATTTCATGCACAGCTCCAACTATCGACAGAATTCTCATCTCAGCCTGCTAAGTGCCTGCCTCATTTTCCACTCTATTGACAGGCTCTATTTTCCTTAACTGGCCCCCATTGTGTAGCAATTGGATGGTTTCGCATCCCCTCTACACTAAGGGGAGGCACCAGGGATGTGGGGAGGATAGTCGCCACGTTCTGAAGGAGCCACCCAGACTGACCATGTCTGTGCCACTCGCAGTGCCGGCTGGTAGGAGAGAGCCTTGGGGACAGGCCTGGGCCTCCCCGGGGGCTGAGAAGGTGTGACGAGTCCCCAGCCACCCTCTAGTCCTGTCTGCCATCCCTGTCTTCCTTTGCTGACTCCTTGGAAGAGCAAAGGACAGAGCTCCCTCATGGCCCAGCCGCTGTCTGACCGCTCCTGCTCTGATCGCCCCTCTCCTAGCCTCTTCAGGTCCTGCTGCTCTACATCCTTCTCTGAAGCACAATTCCAGAATTCTTTCAACAGTGTTTACGGAGCAGCTAGCTAGTGCCAGGCACTGAACTAGATGCTGCAGATGCAGCCACAAACGAAGCAGACAGTGTCCCTGCCCTTGGAGCTGACACCCAGAGCGGAGAGGGGCATGACGTGTAGACAGAGCAATCTGCCCAGCGGGAGCTGCTGAGCACTGTGGTAACTGGGAAGAGGGCGGATGATTTCAGTGGAGGGGTCCCGGAAGACTTCTCCAGGGAAAACCTGCACCAGGCAGAATGAACCGTGCAGACCCGTACAAGAAGAACTTTCTAGCCAAGACACCAGCAAGTCCAAATGTCCTGTGGTAGGAGAGATGGGTGAGTCTCCGAAACAGCAAAGAGGAGTGGTTGGGGCAAGAGTGACACCTGGTGCAGGGTCTCAGGGCCTGCCTTGCGGTTTGGGCTTTCATCCCCGGGTGAGATGAAACGGTGTACCCAGACGTGGGGCATGAACTGGCTCATTTTGAAAGATCCCTGACTGCCGTGAGAATAGATTATAGCAGACACGGGGAGAAGCAGATGCCATATTCCAGGCAGAGTGAATGGCGGCCTGGACCATGGACAATGGAGTGTGCACATGTGTGCACACACACACACACACACACACACACTTATAGTCATCTCAGGTCTATTGGGAAGTCAGGATTGATGACACTATCCTACCTAGAAGGAACTCCTGAGATCATTTCTTAACTTCGTTTTATAGACATTGAAACTACAGCCCATAGAGGAAAAGACCCATCCCGGCCACACACGAAGCTGGGGTCACACGCCCGGAAGCCCTCTCAGCCCTCTGCTCCCGGCTCCGGTCCCAGCATCTCCCTTCACCTCTGGAGCTCCTAGGTGTCCTTCCCCTCTTTGTCCCTCCGGGTTGCCAGCCTGACCTCTCTGGTTCCGAGAATGCCTCGGCATTCATTTCTTCTCCTGCCAGACCCAAACTGTAGCATCAGTTAGTGATGAATTAGCGACGTAAATTCCAGCAGCTGCTGTCCCCTGATGCCCATGGGTTCTTGGAAGGGACCTTGCCAATCTGATCCTGATACCTCTCACCTCCTCTCCTGGAGCAATTACTTCTCACATTCTTTGTCTGAGGAGGCTGTGTCCCACCCCCAGCTGAGGACAGCAAGTTCATCTTCATCAATTAATTATTGAACGGTTTATTTCGCACTGGGAGGTGATAAGGGAAGGAAAGCTGCATGTTGTGAAATCATCGCCGTAATTACACAGACGCTGCCAGTGCAGCCTCCCATCCCGAGGCCGCAGGGACCAAGGGGGAGCAAGAGAGGGAGAGGGCACGAGGCCCTCCCTGGGTCGGACCTGAGTCTGTGGCCTCAGGACAGCCCCTGGGCCTCCCGGGGTTGTGGTCGAAAGACACACTCGTGTGGCCCTTTCACAGTCCAACTCCAAATGGGAGGGGGATATGGAGAACCAAGCGGAGCCCGAGGCACCTGCAGGTGCAGGCCCGCTTCTTCACCTGGGGAGATCAGACTGGGAGGAGGTAGGAGATGGCTTATGTAGTCCTTCCTAACTGAGCCCAGGAGCCCCATAGCATGCACAAAATATGTTTGCATGGTAGAGAATCTTTGATACTCCAGGAAAAAGCCCTGACAATGGTCTGCAAAGCCCACAGCATTGTTCCACCCACACGCCTTGCTACCTCCCACTTCATCTCTGTCACTCTACGTTTTGGTCCTTCTAGTCCAGTCCAGTCACACTGGTTTCCTTGCTGGCCATTGCACACCCTGGCCCCAGGCCCTCTGCACATGCCACTCTGTCTACCTGGAATACTCTTTCCTCAAAAATACTGCATGCATGGCTCACCCTGTGCCCTCCTACAGCTCATTATCAAGCACAGCCTTGCAGAGAGAAGCTTCCTGAGCACTTGGTTTAAAACTGTAATCCCCAGCTGGGTGTGGTGGTGCACGCCTGTAATCCCAGCACTCAGGAGGCTGAGGCAGGAGGATCGCTGCAAGTTGGAGACCAGCCTGGGCTACAAAGTGAGCTCAACGCCAGCCTGAACTGCATAGTGAGACCCTGCTTCAAAAAGACAAAAAAACAAAAAACAAAAAACTGTAATTCTCTTCCTAGCAGGGCCTCTCTTCCTGCTGTATTTTTCTCCAGAACGTTTCATCACATTTGAGAAGATGTATTTTACTTATTTATTTGTTTATTTTTTGTCTCTATCGCTCTTGCCAAGAGCTCCACCCATCCTCACATCTCTGTCTCTAGAGCTGGCACAAAATAAACACAGTTCATCACTGCCCAGTGATGAATGAATGACCGTAGGGGGTGGAGGAGAAACGGGCTGAGTTCCTCTTCCCAGGACAGGCCAGCAAGGGCCACAGCCCACCGGGAATTGGGGGAGATTCTTGGCCAAGACCGGGCACCCCGGCCAGGGAGGAAAGCTGCTGGAGAAGTCACTTTAAAAGCCAGCGTTCCAGCTGATTTCATGTCTGCGCAGGCCTGCGGGCTGGCACGTTTGATGCTGCCCCTCCATCGGTCACAGGCAGATTGGTCTCCACCCCCTCTCGACTCTCCCCGGGGAGGGGACAGGAACATGAGAAGTTGCAGACACTTTGATTAACTCCCCAGCAAGAGTCCCCACGCCTGTGTCTCCCTCTTTTCCCAAGACTGTAAAGGGGACGGCTCGCCGTGGCGGGGGAGGGGCGGCAGGGACGCAGCGAGGGAAGGGACAGGCTTCTGCCCCTGTCGCGAGGAGAGGGGGTTGGAGGAACCACAAAGGGGTACTGACGATGCGGGCTCACGGAGCACAATGGCAGAGAAGGAAAGAAAGCGCTGGAGGGACCTCTAGGACCAGTGGGGGCGGATGTGGCCCCCCCAGGGCCCGATCTTCTGTGTGGGGCGCCCTGGCCCCCACGCTCCCGCCCCCTCTCCTCCAAGCTGTGCTGTCCCTCCCCCTAGAAACGAAGATGGTGATTTTTTAGAGCCAGTTTTCCCCCAAATCTCTGGAGATGCTGGAGATGCTGTTTCCATGGAAACCTTCCCCACCAACATTACAGAAGGCGGAGCTGGGCAGCCACCCCCGCCACCCCCACACAGCCCCCAGCTCCAGCCTGCAGGGAGCCCCAAGTTGAAAATAACCCCCCTCCTCCAGATTTTCTCAGCAGGGGCTCCACTTTGCCTGCAGAGGGAAAGGCAGCTGGATCTGTCTCTGGCCTCGGGCCTACATGGAACCACTGAGGCCCAGGCAAGAAGGAAAATAGGGATCCTGAGAGGGGGCTGAAGCAGGTTATAGCTCCCATCAGCACCCTGTGGAAACCACTGGCCAAGGGGCCAGTCACCAGGCAACGGCCCAGGGCCAGGGTCTTTCCTTCCCAGGAAATCCCCTAAATCTCCATTCAACTGTAGCTTCTTCATATCTGGAGAGGTCCTTTCCCCAACCCTAATCTACTCCACCCTAACTCACCAGGGGTCTGGGCTTCAAAATGTATATGACAGCAGAACAGCAATACAACCACACACACACACACACACACACACACACACACACACACAAACCAAACCCAAACAAAAGACTCTGTCGATCTCAAATAAAGGAATTTATTGGCAGGACCCATAAAGCAGCTCCTCGAATTTATGGGCAGGCTTGACAAACTGACTGGAGGAGGGAGGCCTGGTAGAAGGAGAGGCCACCAGACATTTGGACGGAGACAGACAGATAGCCGCTACCCCCTCAGCACACTGGGCCCTGGTGTGACCAGACACACCTCATGCACGGCGTGTGATGGTTCCCGCGTCTCCACACGTGACATGAATTGATGCATGTGTTAAAATTAATAAAACTGTACACCAAAAACGTCATCAACATGACTGTGTGTTATTAAAAAAAAAAAAAAAACCTTGGGCAAAAACATTACTAGTCAAGATGGCTCATGTCCCCACAGCCCAGCTACCAGATCAGGAGCAGGGAGCCGTCTGTACCCCCTTAGCTTGGAGAATGGGCTGGGGCTCAGATACGTGTCCTGGGGGATTCTGCTAAGAGGAAAGAGCTTGGACATGGGGCAGCCAACCAGGACCTAGAAGAAGATTGGCCGCTTGGGAGCTTCTGAGAAGGGGCTCTCCTGCCGTGCACCCCGACTTCGGTTAGACCAGCAGATCTGGAAGGAGTAGAGAAAGCAGATTCTGACGGACTTTGGGCAGGTCAAGTGCGCATGCTCAGCCTCCACCCACCACCCGCCGGCGTGGTTCCATCATCAGGAGACCTGAGGTTTTGTCTTTCCTTTGGTCCTAACTTCTTGGCTAATCTTCAACAAGCCCAACAAGCCCTGCTCCCCTCTGGGCCAAGTTGTTCCCTCTAAGGAACACGGTTCTTCTTGACAGGGCTGTCCAGCTCTGGCATGCTGAGGGAGGAGGCCCTGGATAAAGGGAACTGGACTTTGGAAGGCTGGGTTTCTGCTACGCGGCTGGGCAAGTCTCCACCCCTGTCCAAATGGTCGCATGTCTCAGGGGATTTCCGCTCCCCTTCAAAAAAAAGTCCTCCCTAGGAGTGCACTCTTATGCCAGAGGAGGAAACTTTGGTCAAAGGGACGACCCCCACTCAACTCAGCTGATGGGCATGCAGGGCAGCTCCTCCCGTCTCAGGGTTCAGGGTGGTGTGGGTGGAGGTAGGGGTTTGGGGGCTGCTGCAGTCGCTTCTCCAGGCCTGAGCCCGAGGTGGGCTGTGTTCCCCTGAGGCCCTACCCTGAAGGGAACAGGAGGACTTTTTAAAAGGTGTCATCCATGACAAACATCCACTTTTGTGTCTACTTTTCCGCTTAACATTTTCCTCTCTCTGTGGTTGCATCAATTAGAATTTGGCATGTTTGTTAATGGAAGAAAACCCTAATTGACAGTGACTTAAACACTCAAGTATATGGCTTCCTCTCAAGGGCTCAAGATTGCAGCTGAAACTCAAACTATCACATCTGCCTTCCAGCCAGCTGGAAGGAGGAGTACTGTACAACCGGTATGATCGTGCTTCCTATCGTATTGACACGTATGAACTGTTCTGTCACATACGACCGTTCTGTTTATAAACCTTGATCACAAGGCCACACCTAGTTGCAAGGGAGGTTGGGAAGTGGGATGTCTATTTTGAGCAACCATGTACCTGCTGATGTTTTTCCTAAGATAGAAAGAAACTAGATCCAGGCAGGCAGCTAGTGGTGACTGCTGGAGCGTGAGGTGCTATCCCTCCATGCACAACTTCCATGGCTTAATGACCAGGTTGGACCTTCTCCAACTTCTTCCCACATTCCAGATAATCATATTAGTGCAAATTGCTTTTCTCCATTTGTGCTGTTTCCCTGAGATTTATTTCCAAATGTGCGATCACCTGCCAGGATGAAGGGTGTGACTTGTTCTCTCTGGCAGTAGCTGCTGCTACATCTTGCTGGACTGGGCTCCCCAGCGCCGGCCCAAACAACAGAGCCATGGAGAATTTACAAGCCGATGCTCCCGTCCTGTCAGCCAGGCCAACATCAGCCTGTGCTGTTCTGATTTCATTTTACCACTTTAATAGATGTGTTCATTAAGCATTTTTAGTTTTCCTATGGTATATTGGCAGACAGCTGAGATTTGGGCCTCAGCTGTCTGACCATCCGTATTTTCTCAAATAGTAACTGTTTTTTTGTTTCCAGTAAGGTGGATATTTTACCTTTTTTTTTTTTGTTTTGTTTTGTTTTTTTTTGTTTTTTTCTGGTACCGGGAATTGAACTCACGACCTTGCGCTTGCCAAGCAGGCGCTGTGACGCTGAGCTAAATCCCCAGCCCTAAGGTGGGTATTTTAAAAGCTCATTTTAGAGCTAAGATAACTAAGGTCCGGAAGGTAAAGTCACGGACCAGTGATGGCCGAGCTGCTACTGGACCCCTGCTCTGACTCCTAGCCCAGCACCCCTATAAATGAGGGCTGTTTGAAAAATAAAGCAAGAACACAGCTAGTGCTGGGGTGCAGTAAGGAAACTACCGAATGGGAAATTGTGGGGCTCCTCAGATGAGGTGTGCTCCCTAATTAAACTCCTCAGCTCTGTGCGGCTGAAGCTTCTCTCCAGGCCCCAGTTTCCCCAGATATAGAATAGGTGAGCTAGAGCAGAAGCCCTGGAAGACTCCTTCCAGCTCCTGACGGAAAGTACAGTAATGAATCCGGGGGCAGCTTAGGGGTGGTGGAGTGTTAGGGTTTATATCTAGGTGTCCTCCAGGACCCACACATGCCTCTAGACATGGCTTTTGGAGGACAATTGAAGTCTGCGGGTTACAGCTGACTTCCTCTTGGGAGGCGGGGCCTAGTCGAAAGAGGCGGGTCATGGCGGCGTGGCCTGGAAGGGTCCACATCCCTCCCAGCCCTTCCCTTCCTCTCCACTTCCGGTTCGCCCTGTTGTGAGCAGCTGCCCTCCGCCAGGCCCCTCTGTCATGTTGTCCTGGCTTGGAGCCGGCATTCCTTGGACTGAAACGTGAGCCAAAACAGACCTCTTTCTTCTTCTTTAAGCTGTGCCTGTTGGCTATTTTGTCCCAGCAATGAGAAAAGTGACTAAGACAGGGAGAGAAGGCAGAGAGGATTCCTGGGGCTCCTGCTCAGGAAGGAGGTGGGCTGGGGGAAATGTGTGTGTGTGTGTGTGTGTGTGTGTGTGTGTGTGTGTGTACACACCACTGTTGTGGGCACAAGTCTGCTGCAGGCGTGCAAATGAGAACTGAGTGTCAGGACTGCTCTGTCACTCTTACCCACACCCCAGGGAGGTGGGTGGGGCTGGGGCTCTTTCCTGGGAAGTGCTGGGGACAGCGATGGAGTCTGGGGCCCAGGCAGGGAACCCCTCACAGGTCTATTAGTGGAGGGTCCTTCCCACCTTCTGCTGATCTTCCCAAATTCCTCATAGGAGGACGTATTTCCTGATGTTCCAGTGACCTATACTCAACATAGCAGCTACAGTCTCTGAAAATAGAAGTTAGGTCATGTCTCTTCTCTGCTCAGAAGGTTCTGCTCCTGTCACTCTAGGAAAAGTTCAAGTTCTCCCAGTCGGCTACAAGCTCTGTGCTCCTGGCCTACCATGAATGAGCTCTCTGACTTTACATCCTGCCAGTCTGTCCAGGTTCACTCTATTCCAGCTGCCTGTGCTCTCTGACCACAGGACCTTTGCACTGGCTACTCCCCCTGCTTGGAAAGCTCTCCCTCCATCCATCTGCAGAGCTCGCTTACCTTCTTCAGGTCCTTTTGCTCCATATCACTCTCTATAACCTATTTAAAATTATAACTTCAATCTAACCCTGCCTTTCTGACCCCTCAACCTGCTTTATTTTTATAGCATTCATATCCCTTAATATATCACTTAATTTTTTTTGTCCCTGTCAGCTTTTCTCCATGAAAATGTGAGCTCTATGAGGTAGAGACATTTGTCTAATTTGTCCTGTGATGTCTCCCCAGGACCCAGGATGATTCCAGGCACACAGCGACAGCATAGAGGATACTCATTGAATAAATGAACCAGCCTAGTCCAGGCAGACCCTGCAGGGCCTACGGAGCCCTCCTGTTCCCTTGATGGTCTTTGTGTTTGTCCTCAGCTTCTGGTGCTTTGCCGCTAACCACTGGCACCACTGTGATCTCTTCCTAGTCTCCCTGGGGCTGTAAGGAGAGCTGGGCTGTCTGAGCACCTGGAAACCAGCTCCCCTGGGCCTGAAGCAGGACCAGCCCAGGGTGTGATGTCCACTTCAGGCTTCGGCGGGATCGTGCTGAGGTTAGGACCCTGCCTGAAATCCCCCTGGCCTGGCCTGGCCTCCTACTTCATTCTCATCAGATTCTCAAGTGACTGTCCCTGTCCTTGCACATGAATCCTTCTAGAAAAGCCCAACTTAGGAGACAGACTTCTGTGCTCCCCTGGGGCAGACTTGTGAACCAGTGGAGCATTGGAGAAAGACCTCAAGTTCTGGAGACCCTGCACCTGAGCTAAGCCCCTGACCCTGTGTACAGCTCATGGAAAACCTTCAGCTCTTGGTCTCGTCTCCCCCCCTGGAGCAGTGCTATGAATCACATCTTTCTGTGGATTTGCTGTGAGGGTTCATTGAGATAAAATATGAGAAGCACCTTGTGCCTTGGCCAGCGCATAGTAGCTGCACAGTAAACACTAGTTCCTTCAGCATCTCTTATCTGTGGTCTAGACGCCTGTCCAAGTGCCGCTTAGGGCCTACAGTTCCTCCCCAGCCGCTGAGCAGGCGGAGGAGCAGCAGCAGTTGAGCATCACACGTCCTAGTGTGATGAATCAGAAATCTGTCACTTCTTCAGAGAGGACCTGAGGCCACTGGGACCTCGCCCAAAGGTAACAGCATGAGGTCTGAGATGAATCAGGCCGCCTGAGAGGGAGAGCAGAAACAAACCCGCCTGCACGCACGCGCGCATGCGCACGGGTTCCCATGCCTTTCTGGCGGCTGAGTGGTTGCCGCCAGGCCAGAGGACCTTGCGAACCAGTTCCGAGCTTGCATGTGCCTGACGGAGGCCGGAGGATCTGTGAGTTCCTGGGTAGCGAATATGGTCTGTGTAGGGACCCTTCTGCAGCCCCCTCCACCGCTGCTGGGCGCACTCTGATCCCCCACAGGCTCACCAAGGCACAGCGAACTGACAACAGAGAACAGACAGCCCAAAGGAAGGGGCGTGGCCACCATCTCCCCTTCCCACCCGCTAAGGTCCTGAGCGACATAAGGACACCCTCAGAGGGCAGTGTGAGCCTCGGAGGGCCAGGCTGCAGGAGCGCCCACGGGGTGTCCATCCACCCGCCCCAAGCTCAGCTCAGCCAGCCCCAGCCCCCGCAGCCCCATGTCGTGTCCAGCCTTTGTTTTCGGCCAGTCACTCTCTGGAAGCTGGGTCAAGTTTATCTGCATTTCTTTTGCTCTGCCAGTGCCGTGGGTTCTATCTGAGAGGTCAAAGTCATACCGCTCATCCCTGGGGGTTTTGTAAATACCACAGCAGTTGCTCAGAGGGGAAAGCAGCTTTCTCGGGGTCCCTTGGTGGTTAGTGGCAGAGCCAGAACACAGCCCTGATGCCGCTGTGTTTTATTTTGCTACCACAGCGACATTCTTTATCAGATGGGCAAGGAGACCATTGCCAGACACCTGCCCATCCTGTCCTCCGCTGCGTCCCATCTCCTGGGTGGGAGCGTGGGCCACGCGGACCCACCTCCGTCCTTCTTCTGTGTTTAGCTGTGGCTGGAGGAACTCGGGAAGAAAAGAGACTGTCGTTATTGTACTACACAGACACCAACACCTAAAAGCTGAAGTGTCGTACGCCGTCACTTTATGTCATTGCCTGATCATCATCTGAGAAGCCTGGGATCATTTTTCTCATTCATATCATTAACTTACCTTTTTTCTTTTATGCGAAATTGACACGGTGGTGTGTGCCTATAATCCCAGACCTCTGGGAGGCTGAGGCAAAAGGATTACATGTTCTAGCCCAGCCTGAGCAAGGTCTCTAAATAAAAACTGAGGGGGGGGGGGGAGGGAAAGAGAGGACATTAACCCAGCCCAGAAGAAAGTGGTCAGAAATACACGCACCTGGAGACCATGTCAGATGAGAACAACATCAATATCTGCGGGTGTTTCATCAGAACACGTGTATAAGATGTGACTGGGAACGGATGTCACTGTCACACAGGAGGCTGTGTGACTTGTCCTCGGCCGCCACTCAGGAATAAGCAAGGGGCACACATATAACATACAGAGGGAGGTTTGGCTTTCACATAAGGAAGGAAACTACAGCTGACTGTTAGCAAAACAGACTACCTCAAAGAGAAATCACGCTAGCTACATGAAAGACGCTTATTTTTATTTGTTTATTTTGGACCAGTGATACAGTCCTATGGCTTAAAAAGCAAGACAAAGCAGAAAGGCTTACAGCAGTGTTCCCGCCCCGTGTACCCTCTGTGTGTCCTACCTTCTTGTGTGCAGGAACCAGTTTTTGCACTTTCCAAGCTTCTAGAGGCTAATAAAAGCTTTTCTGCATCCTTCCTTTTAAAACAAATGGTAACCTGAGACAGCTATTCCTTGGCTTCAGGCTGTATATTTTCTGTTACTGGTCACAATCTTCCTTTCTATTGTGTTTAATCCTCTGTTTAACCCATACATTGAATTTTTTGTTGTTTTTGTTTTGTGTGTTTTTACACTAGTGGGGATTAAACCCAGGGCCTTTGCACTGAGCTACATCCTTATCCCTTTTTAAAAAAATTTTCTTGCCAGGTGTGATGGCGCATACCTGCAATCTCAACACTTGGGAAGCTGAGGCAGAAGGATCACCAGCCTGAACTGCATAGTGAGATGCTGTCTTAAAAAACCAAAACAAAAGAAAAAAAAAATTTTTTTTTTTTTTTTTTTTTTTGAGATAGCGTCTCACTAAGTTGCTGAATTGCCCAGGCTGGGCTCTGATTTGCCATCCTCTGGCCTCAGGCTCCCAGAGAGCTGAGATTACAGCCATGTGCTACCACACCCAGCTTAAACTCATGTACTGAGTTTTTCATTTTACTTAATTTTTTTCAGTCCTCCAATTTCTGTTTAATTCTTTTATATAGATTCAAATTCTCTGATGAAATATTTACTTTTTTTTTTTGCTTTTTTTCTGGTTTCTTGATGATATTAATCATAGCTATTTTAAAGACCTCAGTATCTGAATCACTTGTGGGCCTGTTTCTATTGTCCATTTTTGTCTCATAACATAGGTCATCAGGTCCTGGTTCTTGGCATGCCTCAAAGTTTTTTTGCTGAATGCTAGACACTGTAAACTTAAACCTCACAGTATATACTAAAGGTCTTTCCATTGATATATTAAAATATATATCTGTGCATTGAAAAATTCCTTTTATCTCCAGATAGGCATTTTATAAGCAGTGCCCCCAGATGGTACAGCAGTTCTGCAAGGTGCTTGTTTTGCGCCTACTTTACCAATAATGAGTATGGAATCCAAAGAGGGTAAATGAAACTTGCCTGGAGAGTCTCACAAC
The DNA here is from genome assembly GCF_000276665.1 of Chinchilla lanigera. Taxonomy (NCBI): domain Eukaryota; kingdom Metazoa; phylum Chordata; class Mammalia; order Rodentia; family Chinchillidae; genus Chinchilla; species Chinchilla lanigera. The sequence continues at coordinate 5,647,710 of NW_004955437.1, forward strand.
CTGAACTCTACAAGCATGAGATTCATATCCAAGTCTATTCCCACAATGGGTACACACGCATACCTGTGAACATCCATCCCCAGGGGGTTCCCCCCAACAGCCTGGAGCACCAGCTGTGACAGAGCTCCAGGCAGGGGTTTGAAACTTCCCCCAAATTCGCACCAGCCATGACAGTTTAGCTCTCTTGTGATGGCGAAAACAGCGTGTTGGTCAAGATCTCCACAGGAAGTAGGTAGGGTACTATCTCAGTTCGTTTTCTGTTGCTATCACTGAATACCACAGACTGGATAATTAATAAAGAATAAAGGCTTATTCAGCTCATGGTTCTGGAGGGCAAGTCCAGTGTCAAGGGGCCAGGACCTGGCATGGACCTTCCTGCTATATTGTACCATACGTGACAGAGGGCATTACCTCCAAAGGACCCACCTCTAACTATCATTGCAGGTGGGTGAGGACGTTACATTTCCAAGCCATGAATTTTGGGGGACATATTCACATGCTTGGGATACTCGGGGAGGGCTTACTTACACAGGGATTTGTCACCCCAGTTTGGAGGTTTAGGGGGAGCAGAAAGGCCAGGGTAGAGAATTGAGACTGGTGCTCCGGAGCTCAAAGGGACGAGGGAGAGAGAAGCCGTGAGGACTCAGAGGAAACAGTCATGTAGAGCCAGCTACTCTGAGAACAGTGAGCTCTGCCAGCCCAGGGCAATGCTGCAGTCAGAGATCCAAGCTCATAAATACCCCAAAGCCACCATCTCCCTCTCTTTGGTCTTTTGCCAGGGCTCCCTGTTGGCCAAACACAACCAGAGGCCTCCCGAGGCAAAGAAGAGGGTGGGGAGGAGACCTGCAGGAACACATTTGGCACAGACCACACACAGGCATGTGCACGCACACACACGCACACGCACACGCACACGCACAGCAGAGGCTTAGCAACAGACACGTAATGAGGTCACCTATGAGAAGCTCATTCACCAGCTCAGTGATGTCAGGGAGCGAATCATCCACAGGAGCCTCTTCCCCAGTACCCTCCCCCTGCACCTCATTGGCCAGATTGGGGTCACATGCCCACGCTTGCACCAATCACTAGTAAAGGTAGACAGGATTCCCCTGATTGGTTGAGACCAATGTTTCCTTTCCTGACTGGGAGACTGGGGGTACATCCTTGGGCTTGTTGTACCCTGTCCATCTGCGCGCGGAAGGGGGATGGCGCTAGGCGGGGAATCAGGAATCAGAGCTCGTCATTTCCCCCTGCCAGGCCCAGCATCCCTGACCAGCCTATGAGTTGGCTGTCTTGGAGTCGGGACCGCCCTTCCTCCAGTGGCTGAGGAGGGAAGAGGAGAGGCGGGTACCTGGGGTGCAAGGGCTGGCTGGGGGTTGGATGTCCCCAGGAAAGACAGGGCAGAGGTCAGGGAGGGCAAACAAAACCAGGCAACGTGATGGGATGGCAAGCGCCCAGATGTGAACCAATACATCATGAAACCAGGTTGTGGTGGTTCGAATGCGTATGTCCCCCGAGTTCACATACTGAGACCTAATCCCCAGTGTGGCCATGTTAAAGATGGAGTCTTTGGGAGATGATTAGGCCCTGCGGCAGAGCCTTCAGGAACGGGATTCATGTCCTGACAAGAGAGACTCCAGAGAGTCAGCCACCGGGGGAGGCTGAGGCAAGAAGGCACCATCTCTGAGGAAGAGGGACTTCATCACATGCCAGATGAGCTGGTTGCCTATCTTCCCTTCCCAGCTTACAGAACCATGAGAAAGAAATTTCTGTTGTTTATATGCGCCCCAGTTTATGGGACCTTTTCTGCTAGTGCCCAAAGGGACTCAAGCCCAGGGTGTGTCTTCGTATCTGAAAGATGGCAACTCATTGCAAAACTGAGTTGAAAACTCTCCCTGACTGGCATCTTTGTGGTCCCCAGAGATGGGATTTTCGCGCAAGGGTCCCTTCTGCCGTCCCTCCTCCGCATCCCGGGGATAGGCTCAGAAACCACGTGGAGTGCCCTGGTGCCGGGGATGAGGTGGGTGCTGCCTAGACCTGTCCTCACCCCCGTATCCAGGCCTGTGCACAGCTGCCCTTGTGCCAGAGGCGTGCTCTCGGCCACCTTGTGTGCACCTGGCAGCCTTCACGCCGGCCCGCTCAGGCTGCTCAGGCTCCTCGGTCCCTCACTGAGTCCCCAGCAGCAATTCCCACTCAGGCTCCACTCACTGGGAGAAGGGAGACACGTGACACCTAAGGCCTGGCCACTCAGAGCCAGGGGCGGGGCCTGGGCTTCTCCGCCTTCTCTCTGGCTTCCCTGGGACAGCTCCTCCCTCTTCCCCACTCCTAGGTCACCCTAGACCTTCCTAAGACACTCACTGTGCTTGGGTGCTGGGCCCAGTAGGGATAAGAGCGCAAGTCCTGGCCTCTGGTTTCAAAGGGTTGGAATTCTAATTAAGTGGGATGTGTCTGTAAAAAAAGGAAACAGCCTGCCACGGCGGTGCTTGCCTGTAATCTTAGCATTCTGGGAGGCCGAGGCAGGAGGATCGAAGCTCAAACCTAACCTGAGCAACTTGGCAACTTAATGGGACCCTGTCTCAAAATTTAAAAGTAAAAACTAATAATAATTTAAAAATTAAAAAAGAGATGGGGAAGATCCTGGGTTCAATACCCAGTAGCAGAAAAAGGAAAACAGAGCAGGCAGCACATGCCAAGGCCCAGAGGTTGCCCCCGCAGAACACAGAGGAGACGGTCAGGCAGGAAAGGGGTCCCCAGGAGGAGCTGCTAGCTGGGGTGGGGGCGCAGGGCCCAGGCCCCAGCCAGAAAGGAGCTCTGCAGAGAGGCAGGGGTGAAACTGCGAGGCAGGAGGTGGTGCCTGGGATGGCAGGAGGGACAGGAATGGAAGAAGCTGAGCATTGTGGTGTCCCTGTAATCCCGACACTTGGGAGGCTGAGGCAGGAGGATTGCTGCAAGTTCGAGGCCAGCCTGAACTACAGCGTGAGACCCTGCCCCCAAAAAGTCAATAAAACAATACAACAACAAAAAGGAATGGAAGATGGGGCTGAGGTTGGGAGCCAGAACGATCAGGGAAGGAGGCACACAGTGGGGCAGTCTTGCCCACTCTCGGCCAGGCGTGGTGGTGCACGCTTGTAATCCCAGTACTTGGGAGGCCGAGGCAGGAGGATCATTGCGAGTGCAGGACCAGCCTGAGCTACAAAGTGAGCTCAAGGCCTGCCTGAACTGCATCGCGAGACCCTGTCTCAAAAAGACAAAAAGAAAAGTCTTGCCCGTTCTCTCCCCGACTTCCCTCCTGCAGAGGCCTGGCCCAGCGCCATGTACATAGAAGGCGTTTGCATGTGGGGGTCCTACATGTAGGCCCCCTCTTCCTGGATTCAGGCTCCTCCGGCAGGAGCAAGGGCTGTGCGGTGGGAACGGGGGCTGGGGAGGCGCGGTCCCCAGAGGGTGGGGAATAGAAAAAGCCCTCCCCTGAAGCAGCGGGGATTTAATTAGCAGAGCTAATTAGTGGACAGAGTGAGAGACGGCGCCAGGCGCAGGTGGCGGGGTGTGTGCAGGAGCAGGAGTGAGGGAGCCGATGTCACTTCCTTTGTCTGCCCCAGGGAAGGTGCTCTCGGGGCTGGCACCATCCCCGGCACCAGGGGCAAGCAGGCTGGGGCCCAGGGGCTTACACACCCACACGCCACAGAGACCGCGCACACTGACAGGCACACTCACCCGGTCGTGCACTTACACCCTCACCATTACACGGATGCACAAATTCACACGAGCTTTTAAACACAAAAGAGCCTTCTCAGAGCAGACGTCCCCGTCCCTGCTGCCACCGTGCCCAGCGCGGCCCAACGTGAAGAAGGGCTTGCGGATACCATCCATCAGCCCTGAAGAATCATCCCGGTCCTGTTCTCAAGGACAGAGAATTTGTCACCTGACAGGAAAGTACAGGTCCAAGGTCCCGGGAGAACCCACAGCCGTACTTGCTTGGGCCGGACTACAAGTTAGGAGCAGATTTGCATCTAGGCTCTGGGGATTCTCACCAAGCGCCCAGTGACCAAACCTCTCAGCGCCTGTCCCTTGTCTGTAAAGTGCGCGTAACCACGGCTTCAGTTTGTGTGAGGAAAAAGTGAAATCACACACGGAACGTGCTGGGCACGGAACCTAGCGCCTAGTACGTGCTCAATAAGTTTAACACTTTCCATGGAGCCAAAGCCGGCGCTCTCCAAGCAGGGTTTCCGCTTTGTCCTCCGGGCCCGCCTGCCCCTTACCTGCCTTCCCTGTCTCAGAATAAAAAGACAGGTTATTAGTACAAATTTGATCAAAATGACACATGGATTAGCATGTACGCTGCAAAGTCTAATTCTGTTTACTGTTCTAGGGGAGCATGCAATTATTACAGGAGCTGGGACAGAGTGTTTTTAATAACATTTCTTGTTAAGATTTAATTACAGGAAATTGTATTTTCTTAATCACTGAAAACTCAACTGGCTAGGAAAAGAATCGTGATAATTTTGTTTGCAGTTTATTAAATCCTTAGGATATTCTTTCTCTTACATTTGGTTCTATTGTGTGCTGCTGCTAAGTGCTGTTTAACCCTTGGAGCTGTGCAGAGGCAGGTCTGCGGGAGGACGTCCCTGCCTCTCCCCTCAGGCCTCCGCTGGCAAACGCAGATCCAAGCACCCCATAGACCCAAGCAACCTGCGAAGCTGGGTTGATTCCTGCTCAGTGAGGAGAACAGGTGTGTTCTTGGTGGGTGTACCTCTCCAAGGTCTCTCCCTTCGTGCGTACTTCCCTGTGGAAGATCACACAAGTGTCACTCACAGGCCCACTGCACCATCTGTCCAGAGACGGGGGTGACCCCTGCCCGATCTCTTCTGAATAGGGCAGGGCTGCAGGTGATGCTTGCTTTTTCTTTTACTTTTTGCTTTTGGGTGTGTGTGTGTGTGTGGTAGTGGGGAGTAAGCCCAGGGCTTTTCACTGAGCTCCATTCCCAGCCCTTTCTATTTTTATTTTGAGGCAGGGTCTCACTGAGTCGCTAAGTTGCCCAAGCTGGGTTTGCTTGCAGTCCTCCTGCCTCAGCCTCTCAGGGTACTGAGATTACAGGTGTGCACCACCACGCCCAGCTGGTGTTTCCTTCTCACAGCTGGCCCTTATGAGACCCCATCCCACTGCTGCACTAAGAACCGGGGTACAGAAATGGCCACAACAAGACCGTTATCCCAGGGTCCAGACCCCTCTGCTTCCGCTTCTGCCACCTGTGTGTGTAAGGGGCGGCCTGGGAGGGCTGGGTGCGGAGCGCAGCTCCCACTGTGGAAGGAGGAAAAGGGGAAACCGGCGCAGAGGCGCCACTGCCTACGGGCTCCACAGAAAATGGGGAGCAGCCCCGACAGCACGAGGGGCACTGCTTATAAAAACAGCCTGGGCACCGGCCCGCGAGGGATTTGTGCTGCTTGGCTAAGAATCCCTCACCGAAGGACAGCGTCTCCGACTCCAAATTGCTGTGATCCCAGAAGTGTGCGTACATATGAGTGTGTGTGTGTGTGCGTGCATGTATGTATGTCTGTGTGTGTCTCCGGCTCCATCTCTCCCTGGCCCTGCAACTCGCTAACCCTCACCCATCTCGTTGCAGATGCGGGGCGCAGAGAGCACCACCCCTCTGGCCAGCAGCCCCCCCCCCCCCGCACCGGCTACCTTGAGGACCCCCTGCTGGTCCTCTTGCTCTTTGGGCGCGGAGACAGGAGGGACGGTGAGTGAGACCACGACTGCACACAGCCTGCTCTCGCGGCCTTTCCTCTCCCTCTAAATTCCGCCCAGCTTTCCCACCACCTCGCAGCGGCCTCTGTGCTCTCTCTGTCCCGTCCTCTCTTTGTTCTCCGGGGCCGGAGAAAGCGGGGCCGACAGCGTTAACCCCCGATGGCAAAGTGCGGGACATCAAAGGGGCTGCAGCAGAGGTGATGGATAATAGATGGCTGGAGCATGAATGATACATATGCAGATAAATGATGGATAATGGGGCTGTGTGATGCATAGGCGGCCGCCCCGCCGGTAATAGATGTGTAGGTTCGTCTAGATTGATGGCAGGAGACAGCTTCGGAAACAACAGACGGATTCAGGGTGCCGACAGATGCGGTGATGCGAGATCGGCAGAGAGATAACGGGCAGGACAGGTACTTTTGGAGACCAGACAGAGGGCTCCTAGCACGGGGACGGAGGAAGGACGCAGCCAAGTGATAGACACCCAGGGCCTTCGGCTGAGAGCGGCTGGATGCCCAGGGTGAGTGGCAGGAAGGATCCTGGCGCGTGGACCGGGGATGGAGATGCCCCGCGATGACGAATGGCTGGGCGGGCCGACGGCTCGGGCTGCTCCTTCGTGCCCTGGGCGCCTTTCGCTGCGCAGCCCCAGGTGCTGTGCCGCGGGTTGCCGCGCGGGGGCGCCCGCGGCCGGAGGGTGCAGAGGGAGGCCCGAGTTTGTTTCCATGGCTGCCGGGCGCGGCGGCGGGGGGGGGGGGGGTCACGTGACGCCACCCCTCTCCCTCCCTCTCCTCGGGTTCATAATTAATGTCCCTGGTTGGAAACTGCTCCCCAAGGAGGGGCAGGAGAAAGGCTGCTTACTGGGTTGCTCTGCTTGGCCCAGCCTCGCTCCGAGCAAAGCTTTGAAGCCCGCCCATCTTCCAGAGCTGCCGAGTCCACTGCACCTTCCTGTCACTCCCCCTGCTGTCCTTGACCCTGTTTTAAATCCTTTCCTGTCATCACCCTGCCTTCTTCTCCTCCTGCTTGCCAGAGTCTTCCCGACCCCAGCTGCTCTGCAGAGCCCGCCTGAGGGCTGGGGAGACCCTGTGGATAGCAATTGTTTGAAAAAGGGCAGGGCCAAGTGCTGGAGGCAGAGGCTGGGCAGGAGCCAGAGGACCTGGGGCACTGGCGGGCACAGCTGCCCCTGCCCTGCTGGATGAGGCCCTGTCCAGCCCGGGAGGCCAGCCAGGAAGGCCCAGACAGGTGAAACGACTGACGCAGCACAGCACCGCTTGGCAGCTGCAGGGTTGCCACCACCGTCAAATTCTCAGTCCCCAAAAGTAGAAAAAAGCAGCAAGAAAGAAAGAAGGCCAGACAGGTGGGCGTGCAGAGAAGGTTCGGAAGTGTGGGCGGCCCGTTTCGCAGGTGCTGGCGTCCTCTCCGAGCGGTGGCCCAGTTCCCGCCTCTGCTTCACCCCTTCCCTTGTTTATTCCCTTGAGATTAAAAAAGGAAGCAAACTCTGGCCCCTTGGCTGCTGCCCGAGGAAATGACGCCAGAGAGAGAATTCCAGGCAGGCGGCACAGTGTGGTAAAGGCCCAGAGGCCCAGAGTGACAGCTCTGTACTCCTGGGGCACAGGCTCGGGAGGGGCCGGAAATGGCAGGACAAAGCAGCCGGGCTCAGAGTGCCCCCTGACACACTCGCACTAGGGAGCCATGGAAAGATATAGGACAGGGGAGTAACACATCCAGGCTTGTAAAGTGGAGGTGGGTGGGAGTAGGCGCTGGAGACCCAGGGTTCAGGAAGGATGGATCAGTGATGGTCCAGGGAGGGCACGAGGGTGGGTGCTGGGGAACGTGGCAGGGTACTGAGGATTGGGTTGGTGGGAAAGGCAGAGTCAGGAACTAATTCAGAGGTCTAAGCAACAGAACCAAGCGGGTGGAGGCAAAAGGAAGGTTGAGGCTGATTCTTGGTGTGGGTGAGGGGCAGTGGCACCCACGAGGGTCACATGGGAGGGAGGGCAGGCTGAGGGGAGGATGCCCCCCAAGAAATGTCAAGCCCCTGAGGGTGCCCAGACCAACCTCCAGGGGTAGCTGGATATTGTGGCCTGAGCCCCAGGGGTAAAAATTAGACAAATCCCAAGGGACATGTCAAAGCTTCCATGGGAAAGGGACAGAGGGGGCAGGCAGCCGGCGGGGCTGTGTCAAGGTTGGCACAGAGGCGCCCTCGAAGGAGGAGGATGTGAGGGAGGCAGATCAGATGTAGCCGGGCTGGAGCACGGAAGGATTTGGCACTGGGCATCTTATTGACAGTCCCGGGTGGCAGGAAACCCAGGTGCCTTCCAACTGAGTCACCCGGAGCTTAATGAAGCGTAGACAGCCCGCAAAGGTGTGGGCGGGGAGCTTGAACACAGAGGGGAGCTGGGCTCCGAGGGACAGGGCCGCAGAGGATGCAGAGCCGCTGGAGGAGACCAGGAGCTTCTGTTGAGGACCCCGCCGGCCTCTAGCACCTCCAAGGGGAGCTCCCGCCTCCAACCACCTCGGCTCCCTCCTTCCTCCCGCCATCTCGTGCGGTGCTGGCCTCTGGGGAAGCCGAGCCCCAAGCCCAAGGACCAAGGTCAGGCCGCTAAGGTCAGTCCCAGGGCACAGTGCAGGGCGCAGAGGATTTGGGGTCACAAAGACCGCTGTGGGAGGTTTCTGAGGAGCACCTGCAGGGCTTGGAGCTCACAGAAGCTTTGTGGCTCGGAACGGAGAGGAAGGGGCAGCACGTGGAGTCCTATGTTCCCCCCCTTGGTCCTGGGGAGAGGACAGGAGGGGATGGACAGGAGGAGGGGGCCCACCCCACCCACCCCAAAGGCCCTAGGAGGTGGGTTTTTAGGGCCAGAAAGAGGAACATATCCTGCCAGGGACAAACAGAGAGAGATACAGGACCTAGCTCAAGCCTGACAATTCAGAAGCAATTTCTGCAAAGGACTGGGATCCCCGCCCCTGGGCCCATCTCCCTCAGCCAGAGTTTGAGGGGCCACAGCTCACAGTCAGCCCGGACAGGGGTTGGAAGCGCTGCTTTCAAAAGTCAGCAAGGACAGCAACAGCCAGGGTTAAGGTAGGTGCGCACCAGTGAGCAAAGCTTTATACAGGGTGAAAGATTCGAATCAGGGGAATCTCACAAAGCAGGCAGCATAGTTAGTTCCACTTTGCAAGCTAGAAAACAGGCTCTGCGAGCCCAAGGCTGGTCAGAAGAGCCAGAAGGCTGGGGGCTGGGGCTGTCCTGGGCCCAGCTGGCCCAACGGAAGGCCGGGAACACCCCAGCTTCCTGCAGTTGGCCCTGCCCGAGGGCCGTGCCCCTTGTGATGTTCTGCTACCCTCTGTAGTAACAATGGTTGAAAAAGAAAAGACTTGTCAGGAATCTGCAAGGGATTTCTGCTTGTGTTTCTGAGCCAGGAGAAAAAGAATTAATGAAACTGGATCCTTGTTGGCTGTATGAGCCGGGGCAGAGATTTATATTAATAATCTGGACCATTTTCCTTGTCAGGAACAAGACCCTAACTCACACCAGTTTAGAGGGATCACAGCTGATGCCGGTGCACGCACCTCATCGGCACCGCTCCGAGCGTCTCCGTGAACCCCCTCGGTCCTCACAGAGGGCAAGACGCTTACACAGTCGCCGGCACAGATGGCACACAGGCAAGGGGTTAAGCTGTGTGCCCGCACTGCTTAAGGAGAGGCAGCGAGGCCAAGCATTCCACTCAGAGTCTCCCCTCCCCAACCAGCTGGTGGAGAAACCATAGCTCAAACCTTGCTGGTGCCCGTGCCAGAGGGAAAGAAAGACCTCCGGAAGGTGTCTCTCAGGTAATTAAAGTCCTCTGCCTGGAAATGCTCATTGGCCAGAACTGGTCACGGGACCCACGGTCAGGAGAGGGTCAGGAAGTACAGAGGGAAGCTGGGAGCCCCAAGACCCGGGACCGCCACACACTCACACCGCCCTTGCTGCGGCTTCTTCTGCTCTCCTTGTGTCTTGGATGCCTGTCAACTCCCAGTCCCCAGCAGTCGGGGTCAGAAGTTCCCCGCTAGGAGCCAGAGGTCAGGGAAACTGGGGTCCTCCTTTGTTTCAGGCCGGCTCCTTGACCCCAACTCTCCCTGGGTCCCTAGGGGTCCTACCATCCATCTCCCCTCCAGGCCTATTCTCCTGTGCCTCTTCCGCCCCTGCTGCTTCCCTCCTGCCGAGCAGAGACAAAAGGGACAGCTGCGTGTGTATTCACTCAGCTACTTCCCGATGCCACCCCACCACTTGCCTCTGGCTCCCTGCTCCTGCCCCCTTTTCTCCTTTCCATGATGGATCGATGGCTTTGAGGGTTCGTGACGTGTGAACGGTGGCGCCCAGGGAGGAGAGGCCGGCTGCTCTGCTCTGGGACAGCAGCCCAACACGAGCACAGGGTCTAAGCCCCGGAGTGACAGACACGGACCCAGCAACAGAAAAGAGACGCAAACGCAGCAGAGAGAGGCAGAGGCACAGCCGGTGATAGAGGCGGATGGGAAGAGACCCGGATTGCAGACAGGGAGTGACAGAGTTGTTAGAAATGGAGACACAGACTGGGCACGAGGGACGAAAGCAAAAGGAGCAAAGACACAGAAAAGACTGCCACACTCGAGGGTGGAAGTGGGGATGTACGAGTGTGTACATGTGCATGTATGTGTGTGCGCTCTGATTTTTAAGCCAAGCTATCTTTGATTTTTTGTTTGTTTGTTTTTTTCTTCCGGTACCAGGAATCAAACTCACGACCTTGTGCTTGCCAGGCAGGCGCTGTGGTGCTGAGCTAAATCCCCAGCCCCGCCAAGCTATCTTTGAAATGGGCCCATCCGAGAAGGTGCTGAGATATCTCTGAAGATAGGGAGGTGTGGCCCTTTTCAAGCACGTGGCGGGGATATGAGGCTCGGCCGGCCGTAAGCTCAGGCCCTACCAGGTTTCCTTGGCGACGATCTCTCATGCCCACTCCCTGGCGATGGTCCCGGCTGCCAGAGTCTGAGCAGCGACGCCTCCCAGCTGCCCGGGCCCCCTTCTGCTGCTCCCTGCTCCATCTCTGGCTGGGGCACGATAATGGGGCAGAGGGGCAAGCAAGGGGAGAATGCAGGCCCTGCTTGTTCTGGTGGCGCCCTCCCCTTCTTTCTCTTTGCTTCCTGGCCACCTGGAGGTGAGCAGGCCTCCTCTATCACATGTTTCTACCATGCTATCCTGAGCCACCACAGGCCCAAAATGCATGAGTCAATGAACCTTTCCTCTTTATAAGTTGGCTTATTGTGGGTATTTGTTACAGCAATGGAAAGCTGACTAATGCACACCCTGTCTGCTCCCTCCTGCTGTTCCTGAGCCCCAGACCCAGGGATCCCCCACAGCCTTTGCACATGCTGTTCCGCTGTCTGGGGCACTGCTCCCTAGCTCTCTCCTCCACCTGCCTGCTCCCTGACACCCTGCAGCCCCAGCTCCCCTTGCCCTTCTGGTGAACCCCCAGTGGTGCTGGCCCCTCCCTGAGGAAACAGGCTGCTCCCCTGAGGGCTCCCAGGACCACAGTCCCAGGAACTCTGCCTCCCTCCTGAGTGCATGGGCTCCAAAGGCCCTGGCCATCCCTCACCTGTGCTCAGGTAGCCGACTGGAGGCAGAGGGGTTGTTCCAACCTCACTCCCCCTGCCCCCCAAGGGTGATTGGCGCTCAGGCCTCAGCTGGGGGGGACGAGGCCAGGAACCAGGTTTGGGAGATTTGTCTAAGGAAAGTGTCAAGGCAATGAACGGTGGTCCAAGTTCAGCAGAATGGCTCAGGGCAGAGTCACCTAAGCCCAGGAAAGTGAATCTGCCATGGAGAGACTTCTACCCAACTTACCATCGTCTCCCTCTGGAGACTTCGCTGCTGCCAGGACAGAGGCAAAGAAAAAGTCTATCGCTCAGGGTGCGACCTCTTCCAGGCTGCAGCTGGGCTTCTGGTCGAGGAGGACTGGGTTCTGTGCATGGCGTCCTCTCAGGAGGACTGTGGTGTTCTGGAGCAGCCATCAGGCGGGGAGAAAGCACTACTTCTCAAGCCTTTCTGGAAGCAGCACCCAACATCCCACGCACCTTCCGCTGCTGAGGACTAGAAGTACAGCCTCACCTAGATGCCTAAAAACAGGGTTCCTGAGCTGGGCGTGGTGACACACGCCTGAAATCCCAGCACTTGGGAGGCTGATGCAGGAGGATCACTGCAAGTTTGAGGGCAGCCTGGCTGGGCAGCTGCTTCTCAGCCCACTCCAGGCCAGGGAACAGGGTCCTGACGCAGTAGGCTGCAGGCCAGCTCTGCCTCCATGACCCCACAGCCATCGGGCAGCTATTCTGAGCCAAGCCCCTAATCAAAGGCGACTTATGTTCGTCTTCACAATGACTGTAGAAAACTGAAAAAGGTCAGATCCATTTTACACATGGGAAGCGGAAGCTCAATGCTGGCAAGATGGAGCCGGGAGTTAAACTTGCGATACCAGGGCCCAGGGTAGGTCCTCTGCCCAGCTCTCTAGGCTGACCTAGACAGGATGTGGAGGAAAGCAAGCCCAGGAGAGCCAGGAGGGGAGCTCGGGAGCTGCTGGCCCCGGCAGGGAGGTGACTGCCCCAGCCCACCCACCTCCTCCTGCGGAAAGGCTTGTCACACCTCCCCTGTCATACCTCTGCCAGGTTTGGAGCCAGCTCAAGGTCACCTCCTCTGTGAGCCTTGCCCACTCATAGGGCCCCGCCTCTTGGTGGAAAAGATCTGGCCTTCCTGTTGCCCACAGTCTGGAGTTCAAGAGCTGCCTCTGTACTTACTAGCAGCAGACCTTGAGCGGTCGGGGCCATGGTGGGATACAATAGTGCGAAAGTTCCGGGGTCCCCGTTCTGAGCAGCAAGGTGGGAGGTGGGCCTGCTCCGCTGGGCTCTGCTGGCTTCCACCCTGGACAGAGCTGTAAGGAGGGAGATGTAAATAAGACACTGAAAGACCTCCCAGCCTCGGCGCTAAGCCAGGCTGGCTCTCTCTCCAGACAGGGAGGGTTGGCTGGGGAAATGAGAAGTGAACGGCTTGCTAAAATGTTTTACTTCCCTGCGTCCTCCGCGGGGCTTTAATGAGGGGCCATGCATCACTTGGCCCCTCACCCCAGCAGATGATAAAGGGCGACCGCTCCCCTCCCCGCAGGCCCGGGAACAACCCTCCGCGGCACGCCTTGTAAATTGTTATGGCTCAATGAAGAGCGCGTCCTTAAATGTCACTCACACGGGAATTAAGGTGCAGACAGGCACGGAGACCAGCTGCCGGCACCGGCTGGGAGGAAGCGGGGGCTGGCGAGGCGGTACCGGCAGGACAGGGTGAGTGTCGGCATCTTCGGGAAGGGCAGTGGGGCACAGGGTAGAGGGTTCATCAGGAGTGCCCCCTGCTCCCTCCGGTGATCACTGTCTCCAATATCATCTCTGCTCCCAGGTTGAGAGGAGGGACAGACACACAGAGGCTAAGAATATGGACCTGGGCTGGGGGTATAGCTCAGTGGCATAAGCGCCTGCCTGGCAAGCGCAAGGTCGTGAGTTCAATCCCCGGTACCGCAAAAAAAAAATATGGACCTGCTCTGGGACCTGGGGTCCTCACACTCTCCTCCCCCTACTGCCTCCCTCCCCTCTTCCTCTCTCACCCCCTCACAGGTAGGTGGACCCCAAGGGCCAAAGCAAGGAGGAATCTTAATGAGTCTGACCCAGGCCAGCGGCCCAGGTCCAGCTGCGTGGGCCATGGTCTTGCTTTGCAGCCTCGGTCGCTAACTGCGGCGGGCACGGAGAGGTCAGCTTCCTGCTCTCCCATCTTCCCCAGGGCCCACAGAACTGCAGGCCCTGGCCGGGAAGGACCTGAGATCAGGGACCTCTCCGGCTTGAGCCTCCCGCCTCTGTGCTCTCTGAACCCTGTCCTTCCACAGTGCAGCCCATCTCACGCCCAGGAAAGGGTGTGCACCAAACGCGCCTTTGACAGATGATTTTCAAGCCCAGGACCCCTTCCCGCCTCTCTTTACACTCCCATGTGCTTCCTCAGTGACCAGGTTTAGTGTTGCCTCTTCCTGAATTTGAGATAAACAGAGTCATATGTTGTGCGTTCTCTCCTGTCTGGCTTCTCTGAGCCGACCGGGCAGCATTGGTGTGATTCACCATGCAGTTGGCATAGTCACAGCCCATCCGTTCTTGGCATCCTGGAGAGCGCATCATTGTCTGCGTACTGTCTCCCCAAAACACAAGCCACAGGCTGCAGCAGCCTGGCACTTCCGGTCCTCCGCACAGCAGGGATGTGGCTGATCCTCCCTGCCAGGAAGTCCCACTTAGGGCTAACCTGCATCCCTCATGTTGCTGGTTTGCTGTCTCTGCTGATGTCGGGACAGAGGGAAACTATGGCAATAATAAGACATCGACTGCATTCGCAAGGCATTTTCAACATATGAAGAAGCCCTTGCTAAGACGCTAATTGAGTGAGATGGATATTCTCACCCCGTTCTCGGCATTTTACATTTTCAGCTCCCGCGGCCCCATAACCACATCTCAAGTACTATAATCCCCCCGATTGCATAGACTCCGCGACCCAGAAGTTGAGGAACTTGTCCAAGGGAAGATTGCCAGATAAAATACAGAATGAGCAGTTCCATTTGAATTTCAGATACGCAAAGAATTTTTATAAGCATGAATATATCCCAAATGTTGCTTATTAAATTCAAACAGGCATCCTGCATTTTTTTATTTCCTGTGTACCTAGCTGCCCCAGCCCAAGGTCACAGCACGAGTGGCAGCAGGGTCAGGATGGGGACCTCCGTCCCACACTGCAGTCCTGTGCCACCGGCCCCTGTCCCCCTGCTGTGCTAGGACCTGGCGGCTACAGAGTAAAACAGATGGATTTGAGACTGTTTAGCAAATGAAACCAGCAAGAGTAGAAACAAATTTGATATGGAGATCGGAGGAGGGGGAGGGATTTCGGAAAGTAGTTCAATTCCTGGCTCCAGTAGATGACTCAGAGAGGGGTCCTCCCACCGGAGAACAGGTCCAGGTCACCTGGGGGCCCACGGTGGACCCCTCGTTTCCTGTTCACCTGGCCAGCAAGGGGCTCAGCCCAGCCTTGCCCTGCCCGGCCCGGCCCGGCCCAGGCACCTCAATCCTTGCATCTCTGCCATGGTCCCAATTTATAGCCTCAAAACCCATAAACACAGCCCAGGGCGGCTCCCTGACCTCCCGCTTCCCACGGGATGGATGCAGCTTCCCAATTGTAAAAATTGCAAAAATGAACAGGATGGTGTCAGAGGCTGCAAACATGGACACATGCTTTTATTTTGCAGAGAATAACACATTTAATGCCTTCTTGGAGGGGAAGCCTATTTGGCAGCCGGGGAAGGCAAGGCTAATAATAGCATTTGCACTGAGGCCTGCAGTGTGGAGGAAGAGCCATGAAAGCGTCTCCTCTCTGTTCCCAGCAACTTGAAAGCTCCCGCGAACACACGCACCTCCTTCCTCAAGGGGCAGAGGGAATTGTGGGGGAAATTGCTGTGGGTTTTCACTTTCAACTTGCTGTTTTGATCATCCGAAGCCCTCCAGATTGCCACCCCCTCATCCCAGAAACTGGGGTGGGGTCACTGTCTGGTGGAAAGAGAGCAGGGATGTGGGGGATACTTCCTCTCCCTCCATCTGCCCGCTGCCCCAAAGGGCCGGCCCAGAGGGAGCTGCCCTGGGCCCAGCAGCGCTGGACGCATCCCATCTGGTGACCAAGGGTTGAACAAGAATCGAGGGGTTGGCTCACGGACTAAATGATCCACCATGGACTGACACCTCAGAAACCATTAGGCCCCCAGGTGACCCAGCCTCGACCAGGGTGAGGCTCATTGTAGGCAAAGAGCACTGAACAGTGGGTCAAGAGAATCCGTTTTGCCAGTTTGAGCAAATTAGGCTCCATCCCGGGGCCGGGGTCCTGCTGAGGGGTGCTGGGCCGGTCCCGTGACAGCCCGAGCCTCAGGCTGCTGTCTGTGAAGTGCCTGTAGTAGAGACAGACTGTGAGGGTGAAATGAGCCTGTTGACATGAACGGGCTCGGAACTGTCTGATCTAGGGGAGGAGATCAACACCTTTATCCATAATATGATAACAATGCCTACCAATTTCTGAAAGATGCAGGGCTGCCCCAGATCAGGGTCCAAGCAGCAGCCAAAGACAGCAGCCCATGCCAGCACCTTCAAATGTAAATTAAACCAAGACAAACAAAATGCGTCTGTGGGCTGCACAAACCTCTGGGACCACCAGTTTCCATCGGCCGGGGTTGTGGTCCCTCCTCCCGTTACCAATCTCTGTGATTTCACTCCTGGCTCTATCACTCAATTATAGAATCAGAGGTGCTGTGGAGCCCTGGAAATCCAACCAAGCTTTCACCCATTTCACAGATGAGGAAACTGAGATCCAGAGGGAGGAAGCACTTTGTGAGCTGGATCTGCGCTGGGACTGCAAGCCTAGCTGTTGCTGTCTGTCACCCACACTGGGCCCCATCCCACACGTCTCCTGGCTTGCTGCCCTTTGGGGTTAGTCACTGCACCTTTCCAGACCAAGATTTGCCTCCCCGAAGAGTGAAGGGCATGGACTGGTGTAGCCCTCTGTCAGGGAGGAGTACAGTTCAGAAGCCAGACACCACCATCAGCACAGCTAACCCTCCGTAGGCTGGCTCTGTGGGGACGCCACCTAGTCCACATTGCTTTATTTGAACAAAATCATGTATTGCTGACAACCACCCTGGGAGATGAGTCCTATTATCCCCATTTTACAGCTATGGCAATGGAGGCCTACAGAGATCAAGTCATCTGATGTCATAGTTTGGATCAAAAATGTCCCCTAAGGGCTGGGGGTGTAGCTGAGTGACAGGGTGCTTGCCTAACATGCGTGAAGCTTTGGGTTCAGTCCCCAGTACTGTAAAAAAATGAAATGTCCCCCCAAAGGTTCATATGCTCAGAGCTTAGAAAGGGCCCAGATCACAGCTACTCCCAAAGGTTCATATGCTCAGAGCTGGGGCTTAGAAAGGGCCCAGATCACAGCTACTCCGGCCTCAGCAGTGTTCATCTAGCAATGAATTCATGGCTGAGGCTGCTCTTAGGAGGTACAGCCTAATTGGAGGAGGATTGCCAGGGATGTGACCTGGAAGGTGTGCTCTTGTCCCCCGCCCCTTCCTCTTTCTCTGGCTCTTTCTGTCTCCTCTTCCTGGCTACCAGGTGTTGAGCAGCTTCCTCCACCACACTCTTCTCGCTGATGTTCCTGCCCTGGAGCCAACCTACCATGGACTAAACCTCGGAAACCAGAAGCCTGAATCAACCTTTTCTCTTTCAAACTGGGGGTGTCAGGTACTTTGTCCCAGCCATGGAAAAGGAACAGCGCCCTTGCCACATTCCCACACTTCTCTGGAAGGGATTCGGCCCCAGGGTGCCACCCGGGATAGAGTCATCACGGCCAGCACTCCCAACAACCAGGAAAACTTTTACACACCATCTGGCTGTGGAATTACTAACATGTTGTAACCAAAGATTGGAGAAGAGATTAGGGGACTTGGTTCCTGGAGTGGAACTACTAAAAAGGAAAGAAGATACTCAGCTCTGCTATGGAGCAGTGCAAATAGGGCCCCGGCCTCCTCTTAGGCACTGGGCAAACACCAGGCGAGGGAGCATCCCTAACCAGCTCCATGTGTCTGCTGTTGGCCATAAAGATGGAGCTTATTGGTGCTTCGGTGACGGGAGAACTGAGCAGTAACAAAACGACCTCTTGGGGGCGGCGAGAAGGAGACAGGTTTATGCCCTCAGCAAAGAGGGCTGCTCAGCTGGGCCAGCCTCCCTACCCCCTCCGCGCTCGATGGGTGGGGACAGGGCTGGGGCCTTTGCTCTTCCTCCTCACGCTGCTGAAGCTGCCTCCCCCTATCCTTAGGGCTCAGGCCAGAATGGGCTTCCTGAGCTTTGCTGTCCTCCATCTCCGCGTGGTGGACTGCCTGAGTTCCAGTCCCAGCTCTGTCACTTCAGGACCTTGGGTGAGTCACTTCGCATTTCTGGCTCTCAGTGTTATCAACTGTAAAATGGGTATGATAAGAGAAGTCACCTCATGTGGCTTGTAAAGGGCTTAGCACTGCGTGGTCCACCAAGGAAGGCCGCAGTAGACCTTGTGTGTTAGTGCAGGGGTCAATTTAGCCCTAACTACCTTATAAGCTGGTGACTTGCGGTCCCCAAGAAGACCCTGGGCTTCTCACAGCCTCAGAACAACGCTGTGACTTAATCATCGTTGGCTCATATTAAAGATGACCACGGTGAAGCTCAGGGCATACATCAACTGCCTGCCCCCAAATCCACAGCTTGCACCAGGCAGGAGGCAGGGGTCGCCACTGGACTCTGTGGCCCGCCCACCCCGCTCCAGTGACCTCTGGGATTTCCCCTTCTGCTGCCTCCACCTGGGCTCTGTACCAGCCTGTGCGTAGGAGAGTGAGGGTGCAGAAGCCAGCAGCCAGGCCCCTGGGCTGTGGAAGCCAGGGGACTGCAGGCTCCGAGCCGGGCAAGGGAGCTGCCACGCGCATCGTACCCGACCCTGCTGCTGAGCAGACAGAGCCGCATGCAGCACAGACGTGCGCAGACCCCACGCAGAGGGCCTGCACAGGCCCGCAGGGACACACACGCCCGAGCCCCCTCCGCGCCCTGCAGAGCCCTGGGAAAGCAGTCACTGGGGCCGGGACCAAAACTCCGTGGCAGAGCGCCTGCCTAGCTTGTGCGGGGCCCTGGGTTGTTCCATCCCCAGCACCGCAAAACACAAATAGACAATAACGGAACTACTGTGCCTTTCCTAAGGAGCGGGCCGTGCTGCCACAGAGGTCCCTGGGGCTCCTTGTCACGCAGGAGGGATGCGCAGGATCGTGGAAAGTTCCCGTGGGGGTGGGGGGTGGGGTTCTTACATTTTCCTCAATGGGACGAGCTTGTGTGGAGCAGGGAGAGGTCAGAGAATTGGGGGATTAGCAGACCCGAACCCTTTAACCCACAATCTAACAGTTCTATGACCCACCCCCCCAACATCTGACTTTGGTAGGTATCCAATCCATCCAGGACGCTGATTAGGCCTTCAGTGCCCCAGGCCACCCCACCAGAGTGCCATCCCCACCCGGCAGGGCTGCAAGCAGAGGACCACAGGACCATACGGCAGAGCTGAAATGTCACTCTGAGGTCACGCTCTTTCCCATTGTGCGAGGATGACTCAGGCACCTGCACAGCCCACACAAGCATCTGGGGACATGGGAAGCAGCAGGCAGAGGTGCGAGGGACGACTCGGCAGGGCTGTAACATGTAGAAGTGAATGGGCTCCGGATGCACTGGTTCTGGGGTTAGCAGGTGCTGTGTGACCTTGCATGAATGACTCAGCCTCTCTGAACCTGGAAGGAAGCAAGATAACAGGTGCTCCACGCACAGGGCTGTTGTGAGACTTCAAGGAGCTAATACCAGCACACCCAGAAGCAGGTCTGGTTTCCCCTCCTGCAGACCCGGCATTGGGTGACCTCCCAGAAGGGGCTGGGCGCATGGTCAGGGAGCTGCCTGAGGAGGGTGGGCCACTTCTCCTGACCCAGCCACGTACATGGAGGGGCAGGAGGACGAGGAGGTTCCCTGTGTTTCCTTCTTAGATTTCGCCTCTCTCATCTCCTGGGTCAAGGTGGTCTCAGGCGTGCTCCCAGAAGTGCAGGATGGACATTCCAATAACCTACAATTTCTTTTCCCCCACTGGGCAGGAGAAGCTGGAGCACTGAAGTGCCCGCAGGAAATGGGAACTCCTCCTCAGGACTGTGGACTCCACGTTCAGGGTGAGGGGCCTGATGCAGATCCTGCTGCTGACCCAGCCTTTCCCTGGTCCTGCCCCAGCCCTAGCCAGTACCTCTCTAAGCCTGTGCCTGCCCCAGGGCCGGAGAAGCACAGTGGCTCCCAAGGCCACGCCCCTCCAGAAGCTCCCTTGCTCTGGAGCCAGAAAGACCAATCTCCACACGCAAACCATCGAGACTGCTCAAGCCTGGTTTCTTCCTGACTGGGGTTTTTGTAGCCAGGCTGGTTTGGAACTCATAGCGATCCTCCTGCCTCAGCCTCCCGAGTGCTGGGATTACAGGCTTGCGCCACCATGCCCGGCCTGACTCAGGTTTGTTAAGTGAATAATCACAAACACACAGGTCTTGGCCCTGCCAGCTGCCAACTCTTAGCTTTCCAAGTTCTCCAGGGCTTCCATGTCCTCCAGCCAGCCCCACTGCATTCTCTTAGCCTTCTTGGGTCTCTTTTGCATCCAAGCGTGGCCTTAATTCTGGCCCTTAGGCTTGGGGCTCATTAAACCTTCTTGGGGATTTTCTAAAACAGAAATGCCCAGCACCATGCCCAGAGGCCCTGATGTAGTTGCCCGGGGCAGGAGGGCATGGAGCCCTCTGGATTCCCCAGGTGACGCTAACCTGCGGTCAAGGTGGAGAACCAAGGACCAGGCTGTGGTCTCTCCAGGACAAGGGGGCGCTTGGCTACCTTTTACCTCTGAGTCCTAGCGCCTGGCTCACAGTCTGTACTCAATAAGTGTTTGTTAGTCCGTGATTGCCTGGCAGCTGGGCTGCTCCAAGGGTTGAGCTCGCCTTCCTCTCTGGCAGGTGGGGCTGTGGTTAAGTTTGTCTCTGTTGGCAGATAGACTGGCTCAAATTCCTCCACTTCTCTTATGGTTTAGATGTAGCAAGCCCCACCCCCCGCCAGCCTTGTGTGTTCAGAAGGGGTGCTTGTGGAAGATGACTGGGTTACGGGGGGCACTGTGGCTGGTTTGCTCTTCGGAGAGAGAGCCTGGTTGGGGGCGGGTGACTGGGGACACGGCCTGCAAGGTTCATCTCCCTGCCGGGCTCCTCCTTTCTCTCCCTGCTTCCTGGCCGCCATGGCGTGAGCAGCCCTCCTCCACCGGACATTTCCGCTGTGCCCCTCCCGCCTTGGAGCTGGACGGAATCCTCTAAAATTCATGAGCCGAAATGAACCTGTCTTCCTTTAAACGGTGGGTGTTGGCTATTCTGTCCCAGGAACAAGGGAAGTGACTAAGACACCTTCCTAGGCCTTGAGCAAGCTGGACCTCAGTTTCTCCACCTGTAAATGGGGCTCCTAGGTGCACCCACCGCACAGCGGTTTAGAGGAAGGAGAATGTGTCTATGTGGGCTCAGCACAGGCCATTGGCACTAACCTGGGGCCTGGCAGGAAGCAAACGGCTCACTTAAACCCCTGAGGAGGGCTTACCAGAGATGCGGGCAGGGCTGAGGAAGACCGCAGGCGATGGTGCAGACTGGCCACACTGAGGCAGTGACCATGCTAGGCCCAGAGGAGAAGCGGGGAGAGAGTCACAGGGACCCAGAGTCAGCTACCCTGCAGGAGAAGGACCTTGACAGGCAGTATGAGCACGGGGATGTGCACCCCACCTTCCAATCCTCCTTCCTCCCACCCCTTACAGGTGCCCAGCTTTGAGCAGTGCCACCCAGGGAGCCTGGGGGACACAAACAGGTTCTCTGGGGACACGGCCCAGGGCACAAGAGGGCGGAAAGTAGATCTGGAGGAACAAAGGGATTCCCAGCCCCTATGCTAGGGCCTGTGCTGATTAAACACCGTTATTGGTATCCCTGTTCCTTTGGCTCCTGCATGATGCCTGGCCTTGATATCCAGCTGTACTGCACACATGTCGGCCCTCCCTAGAGTAGCAGGTGGCCTAGGGGCCAGGACCAGGTCCCAGCCGGGCTGTCAGACTACTCAGGAGGGTGTCATGTGTGCTGGAGGATGGAGGGAGGGGGCCGTCTCCTGATTGCGCATTTCCGTGTGCAGCCAACAGGGGCTAGCATGTTTGACAAGCCATGGAGATGGCTTTGCTGTAGCAGGCTTCATTAAAATGGAAGCACATTGCTCGAGCATGCAGATGGGGCTACTTCATTACTTTTTAATTTGTTTACAGAAAGCCCTTGTTTGGTGAACACCATCTTTGCAAATAGTAACAAATGGGCATGTTGGTTGCCTCCAAAGCCATGATGTCCCCGGGTAAATAGGCTGAAACTGTGTTTGAACACTGAGCTTGGTTCCTCTTAATAGAATATGACACGCTTTTCCAAACGTGCAGGAGGCTGGAGAGAGGGATCCTGAGTGTGTGCGGTGTGTGGTGTGTGGCCCTTAGCCCCTCTCTGGACCCACTTTTTCAGTCTACACACAAGTGACCGGGGCTGGATGGCCTTCTCATCCCTGGCATCTTTTGTGGTCCACGGCGTCCTGGTTTCTCTACTTTACCACCCTGAAAGCTGCCGGCCTCCCTCAACTACCAGCCTCCCAACTCCCAGAGGCAGCCCTCTTCACTGAAATGAAATAAAACCCACAAATTACCAAACGCATGTTGAAAATGGGTCAAATTGAACGAAGAATACTTAATGGAGTGTAACTACTCAACTGACAGTTCAAATACTTATCCCGGAGCCCCCAAAAGCAATGATATTCACAAATTGGTCAGGAGCCGCAAATCTCAGCTTCCTTCCACACGAGCTGTGCGCCAGTACTCCGCCTCTCTGAGCCCCACTTTCCTCCTTCATAAAGTGGGATAATAACAGTACCCTTGGGGTGTGGTGTAGCTCAGTGGTAAACCACTCGCCTGGTATGTGTGAGACCCTGAGTTCAATCCCCAGGACGGCGAATGGTGATGGTGATGATGCTGATACTGATGCTGATGCTGATGCTGGCGATAACTGTACCCTTGTCATAGGGTTCTTACGGAGATTACGTTCTTTGTAATCACTCAGAAGAGGATGGTACATCCGCTAGTGCTTAGTAGTTGCTAACTCCCATCTTTAGTGCGGCAGTAGTGGTATTTCTGTTACAGAGAAAACATGTTGACAACGGGTCACAGAAAGTCACCCATTCAGCAGAATCGGTCCTGACCACCAAGGAAGTCCCCACACTGCCCATCCCAACCACTCCTTCCTGGAAGCACTCACCACGTCCAAAACCCTCTTCTGCTGTAACTTCCTGTGTGTAGTCAGGCTCCCACGGGGAGCTGCTGGGCCTCACCCATGTCTCCTGAGCCCCTACAGCAGCATCTGCCTGGGTCTGCAGACATACCTGGAAGTCAAAAGGAAGAATGTCCAGTCCACAGAGTGTGTGGGGCTGGCTGGATGTAAGGCGAACTCTGGAGTGAAGCCCCAGGCTCAGCACCCTTGGCCCATCTCCGGGGCGTCCCCTCTGGGCACCTGGGATGAGGTGCCAAGGTGAGGATGATATGTCCTTTTGGGTGACTTTACAGTTTACCCCGTTTTCTGGAAGCCTTCACCCCCACATGATAATCTGGTGAGAAAGGCCCTCCCTCTAGGTCCCCACTTCAATAAAACAAAGCGTCCACTCTCCGGAGAAGTGTCCCAAGACTCTTGTTACGACAGTCACGGTTGACGGTGAAAGTACCGCGCACTTGCTCAGAGCACACTTACACGTACCAGGCATGAAGCCGCGCAGGTCACACACGCCAGGCGCTGCGTCTTCCCCCACTATGTAGGTGAGGAGACCGAGACATAGAGCAGAGAAGGAGCCCTTGCGGGTCACAGGGCTGGATTCAAACAGAGAGTCAGTCACAGGTGTTGGATTCCTGATCTCACTCCACCTTCCTCTCTGCTGTCTCTCCCTGGGGAAAAAAAATCCCACGACAACTGGAAGTAAAAAGATTCAGCAATGTTGGTAGCAATCCACTGTATTGCTAAGGTTCTAAATCCCAACGCCCGTCATTAGCCGTGAAAGATAACGACTGGCCCGTGAGGTGAAACCTTCCTTGCGATAGCACTATCAGTGAGTGAGGTGGCAGGAGACAGGTGTCTCTTTGGCTGGTGGACACGAGGGGAAGTGTTGTACAACCCCGTGTCCCAGCACAGCTATGGTACTCCCGGTCACTCAGCTGGCCTCTGTTCACCTCATACATATAAAACATCTGAAGCCCAGAGAGGTTAGGCTACTTTTCATAGATCACACAGCAAGTGATCAGGAAATCTAACCCGTTCAGTTCGATGAATGTTTAATACAGCATCTGCTAAAGCGGTAAGTTACATTCTTTGCACTAGAAGCCAGAGAGGAAATCAGGGGCCAACTCATTAACCAGCTGAGGGGCTGGAACCAGCTCCTCCCACGCCCGGGTCACAGCCCGGGTTATTTTCTGCCTGAGTGCAGCTGCTGCCCTGGGGTAGTCACTTAAAGGTTTTAGCCCCTGGTTCCTCTCAGGAGAGGAAAAAGGAAAGGGCAGGCGCCTACTGATCCTTTTGTTTGGGGGCAGATGAATCCCTTTTACCTCTCACAAACTTCCAAATAACCCTCTCCCTTCCAGTAATTCTGGGAAAATGAAAATCGACTCCCACCGCCTCTCCCTCCCATTACCTTTTAAATTAATGGTGTGGGGAAGGGGCCAGGGCAGGGCCTGCTCTGTGTGTGCTGGCTCCAGGCTCCTCCACTCCTCACCCTCCTCCTCCTCCTCTAGGCCTGAGAAATTACTGTCCCGCTCAGTGATGTCACAGGCCAGGGCGGGGAGGAGGCCAGCTCCCACAGGGGGACCCGAAGACAGCAGCAGTGTCCAGCCAGGTGACCCTAACAGCAGACAGCTGAGAGGGGGCCCGAGCCCCTCGGAGGTCCTCGTTGGAGGTTTTCCGGCGTGGCGACAGCGGCTTATTACAGCTAATTTCCTTCCCCTTGCTGCAACTGAAAATCCACAGGGTTTTCACAGCATATTTGTGTATCTGGCGCTCTCTGCTCACCTCCCCTTGGGAACCATAAGAGATGCCAAGGAAAGAAACAACATGGTCTTCCATAATTTCAAAGTCAGTTCCAGAGTTAATAATAAATTAAGAGCCGGGGGCGGGGAGGAGGACTGGATGTGGCGGCACAGTCTGTGCGGGGAGCCCAGCCCTCCAGCAACGGCTTCTGGGAGTCAGAGAAGAGCAGGAACCCGGGGGCTAGGACAGGAGGTGGCTGCCCAAGGTGGAAGGCTGTCTCCTGGGCCCTGGGTCTGCGGTACCAAAGCCTGTCCCCTGTCCGGAATGGGGATGGGACAAGGCGAATGGAAGAATGTTCTCTCCAGTGCCTCCCTCTGAGAGGAAGAAGGGGACACCAGGGAGGGACACCAGGGAAGGACGCCCCAGCAGAGCCCCCACGACCCCCACTCTCTGAGGAAGGGCTGAGGGCTGCTTCAGAGACCCCTGGAAGACCGGACTAATCCCCTGGCCTCTAAAAAGGCTGCCACACCAGTAGCCACAGTTGGAAATCCAACAGCCCCAAAGGCTTGTCCTTTTTCCTCCTCTTTGGTTTTCCAGATGGGGAGCTCCCTAAAGACCAGGGCCTCTGCTGTCAGACGGGAAGCTCCGTTAATTCCAGTTAGATCGGAGCTCATGAGGGAACTCAAGAGCCTCAGGGTGGTGGGGGATGGACAAGATGGCAGCCCTGAGCCCCCTAAAGAGCTGTCCCACGGGCACAGGATTCCCTCTGCTAGGCACTGCCCCTAAGGAGAAGAGCCAAGAGTAATGCAAGATGAGACGGGAGACCCGATTTTGGTTCCAGAGAAGGATGGACTTTCCCGCAGAGCAGGTTGGTGAGCGGTCATGAGCCTCCTACTACAAGGAGTAGAGCTTCTGAGGAGGCGACCAAGGCACAAGGTGGCCACTAAGATCGCATTCAAGCCCAGGAGTCGGTGGTGATGGATGGATTTGCCCGGCTCATCCGTCCCAGACCCAAGCTACCCCTCCTGATAACCCCAGAGGGTGGCGCTGAACACATTCATCAGGCCAACAGCCAGCACGGGCAGAGGAGCAGCAGCTGGCAGGGGTCTGTTCCTGCCCTCTCCACGGCCTGGAAGACAGTCCCCTTGACTAGCAGGCGGACAGGCAAATAGGAAAATAAATCTTCCCGATCACCAGGGCAGTGTCTGTCCTTACCACTACGGAGGGGCAAGGCCTCGGCTGCCCTGCACATCACGGGGGACCCACTCATTCATCACAGGGCGCTGGAACACAGCAGAGCAGGAAGTGACTGGCCCAAGGTCACGCGGCCAGTAAAGGGCAGGGGCCGGGCAAAGACCCAGAGCTCCAAGCTTGTCCTTCTCTCCCTGCCCTCGGCCGTCCCCACAACACATCTGCTCCTTCCGCAGCAGCATTCCTTCCCAGACATACGTTCACCCCAGGTAGGTCCCCGAGTGGACAGAGATAATATATATACATGTTCTTTGCTGGCCCAGGACGAGCAGGTGGGAATGTGTCCGGCTGTTTGCATGCCTCTCCCGCGATGTGGGGTGGGCTGGGGGGTCACCCTTCACCTTCCCATGCCTCAGGGCTTCCTTCTGGGAGCCCTTCAGGGCCTCGAAGCCCAGACACTCCTTCTTCGGCTGCTCCTGCTGGGCTGATAAACTCCTCCGCTACCAGACACTGAAGATTCAGTGTGGCCTCTCCCATGGGAATTTACACTTTAAGTCAGGCTCTGCTGGAGAAAGGACTTCATCAAGAACCTAGACCTCCCACTTGAGGACTTTCAGGAGGAGGGCCACGTGGGGCGGTGTCAGAGATGCCTGCCTGCTCCTCACCACGCCCCAGGAGACAGGAAAGGAGGGCTGGGGTTGGGGTGGGGGCGCTGTCCAAGAGGCAGGCAGCCAAGGACCCCTGCACAGCCGAGGAGTTAGGAGCAGTCTGGGACGGCCTCAGCCCCGTGTCCTGCAGCGACCTGTGCTACCTCTCGCTGTGGGTCAGGAAGTCCTGGACAACAGGAATCCACATTTGGACCGACTGACCCAGATCACTGCAGACCACCCTCCCTCACCCACCCATCCTACCAGGCCTGAGACGAGAGGGAGTGACCTCTGTGGGTGTCCCAGGAAGGTCTCTGGCTGCATCAGTCCTGGGGAGCAAGATGGGCAGAGCGGATTCCCTACTGGGGACTCGAGGAGAACCAGCCGGGGCAAGCGCTGGTTCACAGGCTGGGCAGGGCTGAAGCCCCTGCCGCTCCCCCGCCGCCCCTCCTCCATCCCAGGGCAATTTCCCCAGAAGTGTGTTCACGCTGGGCCCTCCGAGGCTCAGTGCCAATTGACTGGATTTCAATCAGAAATCCATCTCCCTTAAGGACCACTTTGGATAAAAGCAGAAGTAACCTGCAATCTAGATGCTGATGTCAGGCCAAGGATAGGAGAGCCGGGGAGAGGCCCACTGCCCACCCAAGGCCCCCTCTGAGATGTGGCCTCTGCTGAGACAGGCTGGGCTTCCAGGGGTCCAGCAAAAGGGGACACGCACATGCGCACACACACACACACACTCATCCCTGCCGCACACCGGATCCCTGAGCTTGGCTGTGGGGTTAACCACCTGGGAACATCTGGCCAGGCTCCAGGAGCCAGTGGTTCCAGGGTGCACCAGCGACAAAGGCTTCTCTAGCCCAGCTAAGGAGGATCAGAGCGTCCTCCGGGCCAGAAAGAGCTGCGCAGTTCTCCCCACCCACCCAACCACCCACCTCCAACTCCAACTCCATGGCCAGCTGCCATTTTTGCCACGCACTCCTCCCTATAATGCGCTATACACTGCCTATATTGCGGTCGGGAAGGGGTCACTCAGAGACAGAGGCTGCTCCAGCCTGGCCCTCCCCCAGGGCCCAGGCCGGGGCTGCAGGGACAGCGGGGACCCCAGGAGCTCCGGCCGCTCTCCCTGGCAGCGCAGAGCCTCCCTGGTAAATAATGTACGCCTCCCGGGCCGGTTGCAGCAGGTAGTGTATCAAAGTAATATCGCACCGCGAATTGCAGTGTAATCGCCATAATTTAGGGCCCCGTGGGTGAGCCCGTTTCCGAAAGGCTGCGCGCCCGGACAGGCAAGGTGACTAGAGCGTCCTGCGCCGGCTTTGACCTCTGGATTTCCTCCAAGCTAAGTGAGGCCATAAAAAATTCAGAAGCCCAGGCTGTCTCCCGGCAAATGGGGTGTGGGCAGAGAGGCTGTATTATCTACCTAGACCCAGAGACGTGGATGCACCGGCCACCGGGAAAAAAACAATGCTAGGGTGCCGGTGCGTGGGGTCCCACGCGTCCCCCCGCCACGTGGTCTTGGGTTGGGGGTGCCTGCCAGCAACCGGGAGATGTGTCCATTAGGATCTAGGTGCCCCGGCCAGCCGCGGGCTGGCGAGGAGCTGTGCTTTCTGTGGGCTGCTGTGCTTGGTGACCCTCCTGCAGCCCACCCCCCAAACCTGGCTGGGCCGAGGCCGCCCCTCCCCCGCACCGGGAAGCCGGGGCATTAATATTCCTGCCCAGGTCCTCCCCTCCCCCAGCCCCGCCGGGGAAAGTCGCTGCGGAGTGGAGAGCTGATAACAGGAAATGTATTTGCGGGCTCCCTTCTAACTTCTTGATGGGAGCCAGCTGGAAGCGCAAGAGCTGTGTTGTCCCTCTGCGCTCTGCTCCTGGTGACCTGGAAGGTGATAATCAGGAGCTTCTCTCAGGAAAGACAAAGAAATGGAAAAACTTATCTGGCCCTGCAGCCCTGTCACATTGCATTTGCAGAAAGCCTCGTGTCTGGGGCCCCACCCAGGTGTCAGGGAGGGGGCTATTTTGTGTATTTTTAGAAGTCCCCCCCATGCCTAATTATGACACCCAGAAGTCCTTGTTTCCTCTTCCTCCATCTCCGAATTATCCTGTGTGAGGAGATGTACAGACACCAAGCTTTCTCGGGTAGACAATCAGTTTACATTCCCAGCCCCCTCCCAGCCGCTCCTGTCCCTGGCTGTGTCCCTTTGCCCTGGGGACTTGGCTTGAGACCTGGTGGGAGAGCCTAAGAACCAGCATGCTCATTACACAGCGCGTCCTTAGGGCAGAGCGTTCTGCAGCAAGGAGAAAAACAATTTATATGTATGTGGACATGGAAAGATGTCCAGGATATATTGTTAAACAGAAAAAGCAAGCTGCAGAATAACGTGAAAAGTACATCTCATTTGTGTTATGTTTTAAATCAATGCTATATATACTTGCGTGCTTGCATATGCATAGAAAGTGTCTGGAAAGATTAAAAAAGGAGAGTGTTAACAATAGCTGTCCCAAGGGAGAAGAAGAAGGAGATTTTAACCTCTTAAATTTTTGTACTGTTAAATTTTCTCAACAAAGAATTGCATGCCTCTCTTAATTTAAACATAAGTCTTTTCTCTCACCAAAAAAAAAAGAAAGAAAGAAAAGAAAGCAAGCTTCCAGTCCAACACTTTCTCATGCAGCTAAGGCCCTGAGATGGAAAAAGACTCCTCCAAGTTGCACAGTCCTGATAGCCTGGCCTCAGCCCCTGTCCTGTGTTCCCTCATGCCAGGGTCATAGGCCTGTCAGCCAGAGCCACCAGGCCCAGGGGGAATCACGGACCTGTCCCTTCCCAGAGCAGGAAGTGTTCCCCACGGGTATGACCCATTTTGAGGAAGCAGTCAGATAAAGGCAGAGAATCCCAAAAAGGACAGGAGTTGGTGACAGATTTGGAAACCAGGCTGGATGGTCTATTCAGGCCCACGGTCCTGACGTCATCCAGCCCTCACCAGTCCTAATACAACTGGCTTCGATCCAGGCTTAGCCAGGGCCTCCCCTACTAAAGGGCCAGGCCTAGGGTGATGAACCATCTTGCCTTGCCCAGGACAGAGAGGGCTCCTGGGACGAGGGACCTCCAGGGCTAACAGTGGGACATGTTGGTCTCCCTCTCTAGCCAGACCCGCACCAGCTCGCTAAGAGTTTAGCGAAGACACCTCATGGCTACTCAAGGGTAAAGAGGGCAAAGACAAGCAGCCCCTGCTCTGGCTTTTCTGAGAAGTGTGAAGCTGCGAGAGTTAATTTGCATCTTGTCAGTTGTGCTTTTTCCTAGTCCCACCACACACACACACACACATACACACACACACACACACGTTCACGCACAGGCACACACAGGCACACGCCTCCGAGCTGCCTTGGTCTGCTGAGAGGCACGTCAGCCAGGGCCCAGCTGCACCACCCAGAGCCCACTGAGTCTCCCCCAGCGACATAATCCTCAAAAAATTCTAGAGCCTTTAATTACACACGGGGTGCGTTGCAGTTTCTCATCTCTCCCTCCCCACCCCAGGAGACAAAAAGGAAATTTCACACCCTGATGAACCCAGCCCCGTCTTTTCCTCTTTGATGCCAGCCTGGGGTTAAAAAGCGGGGACAGGCGACACACGCCTCCTCTGGGTCCCGATTTCCTTTGCTGATTTTGAGATTCAGAGCATGCATCTTAAAAGATCATAATCTGATTGTGCCATGCCTGCCTTCCCAGCCGATTAATGGCCCCCCGGCTTCCGCACTGCAGCACCCAACGCTCTGCGGAAAGCCGCCTCCTGCGCCCCGGCCCCACCTGAGGCTGGGAGCCCATAGGAGAAGGGGCCGAGGCAGGGCCGGGTGGGGAGGTGGCAGCAGAAAGGGTCAGGAGGTCAGAGTTCAATTCCTAGTGCTGTCGCTAGCTAGCTGTGTGACTTCACATCACTTTTCCTCTCTGGTCTTCAGTGTCCTCATCCATAAAGTGAAGGGGTCTCGAAGGCCCTATAGACCTAAAAAAAAAAAACACATCTCCTTGACTAAAATCCCAGGCCCTGCGTCCAGCCGGGAGAGGCAGGGCGGGTCACTCAACCTTGCAAACCTCAGTCTGTGCATCTACCTCGTTGTGCTGCAGTAAGGACTGCGTTCATTTCTATCGGTAAAGGGCTTCAAACTGCGCCCAGCACATGGGAAAACACTTGGGATGAGAGCCGGCTGTTGGGGCGCATGCCTGGAGTCCCAGGCTTCAGGAGGCAGAGGCTGGAGGATAGGGAGTTCAAGGCCAGCCTGGGCTACACAGTGAGACCCTGTCTCAAAACAAACAAACAAACGAAAACCCACTTGGGAAGAGATGTCGCCTCCATATACTCGAGCCCCCGCTAGTTTCCAGCGTGGCGCCTGTGATTCTCAGCCTGATGGGTTCTTTGGTGCCTGTCCTGCCTGCCCTGAGTGCCAGGCAGGCCGGAGGCTCGAGGAATGGAAGCGCCCAGACTAGCCTTAAGCTGGCGACCACAGGCGGCTGGCGCATAAATATCCATGCTGTCCTTCCGTGCAGGAACCTCTGGGTTTGTTCTGCTGTCTCCCAGAGGCACGGCAGAACAGAGCCTGCTTTTATCAGCCTCCATGCTGGGCCTGCCTCTTATTCACTGCTTCCCAGGATTGCCTTCCAGATTACTTGCTCCCAAATCCTTGCCTCAGTCGTAATTATTATTATTATTATTATTAATTATTTTGCGGTACTGGGGAGGAAGCCCAGGGTCTCACGCATGCTGGGCGAGTGCCCTGCCCCTGAGCTGACTCCATCCCCGGGCTCAGTTGTTACTCAGGGCTAACACACCTCCCAAACCTGACCTTCACTCTACCCGACGAGCCACGCTGTGGGTGTGATTGTCCCCGTGTCACTGACGTGGAAAGTGGGCTCTGTGAAGGTTACATCCCTTGCCCAAGACCACACGGCAAGACAGCGGCCCAGCTAGGATTCGAACCCATGCGTGTCCCACTCCGGCATTAATCTTACCCGTCCCCTTTTCCCTCTGAGAGGTCGATGCCACTGCAGAATGGACGCCTCCTTCCGCAGCTACAGCCGCAGCGCTGTGCGGGAAACGCCGTCCTTCTCTGGCACAGGACACCCACAGGAGCTGGCGGTGGGGGGCACCCTCCCGGTCGGAGCAATCAGGCGTTTGGCACCCCGGCTCCAGCGTAAGAGCAAACGTGTGGGGAAGCTGGGGGACAAGTGGTGTCCTACAGCGCTGGGGATGGACCAAACTGCTATTGCTCCAAAGGGGGCTCAGCACCTCCTGGGCCCCCACCGAGTCCCCCTCTCGGTCCCCAGAGGTGTGTGCTGATGGCAGTCGCAGTGGCCCATCTGCCACAGACAGGGGGATCCAGGCCTGTCTCACGTCGCCCCCAGCGTGGAGACCTCACTTCAGATTCAGGCTTATTACCATTCCCGATGGCTTACAGAGGGCTTTCCACTCACTCGGAGCTTTTATAGGCGTCTCACTCCACACCCGCACAAGCCTTCCTCTCCTCCGGAAGTCGTGGGCTGCTGTGGCTGACTGACTGTGAAGCCCTCCCCCGACTCCGCGTCCGACACCCGGATGGGCACAGACGCTGCCCTTCTACGTGTGCTTTCCCTTCTCTCTGGAACGGCACGTCTCGGAGCTCCTCCACAAGGGCACATCCAGGGTGCCCTCCTTCCTTGTTTCAGCTGTATAGTATTCCAGCACAGCTGTACCCCTAAGCCTCATAACTGACTTCACTAGTTTCCCAGCGATGGGTTAGTTGAGTTCTTTCTGATCTTTTCCTGATGTAAATCTTATACAACAGTTTTTTACACATTTGGAAATGTGTTTAGAGGAGAAGCCAGAGGCAGAATGGCTAGGACAAGGGCCGCTTGTACACATGCGCATTTGTGATTTTGAAAGAAGCTGCCGATCAGGCGTGGTGATGGCGCCTGCCTATGATCCCAGCACTCAGGAGGCTGAGGCAAGAGGATCACTGTGAGTTCAAGGCCAGCCTGAACTGCATAGTGAAACCCTGTCTCAAAAAGAGAAAAAATAAAAAGAAAGGAAAGGAAGAGGCTGCCAATCATCTAGACCACACCCATCAGGCCCTGAGTGCAGGTGCGAAGCTGGACTGCTCTCACAGTATCCCAGAAAGGACGGCTCTATCACCCTTCTTTAATGAGAAGATTGGGAGAGTTCCGCTTTCACCCAAGATGCCCCAATAAACCTTTATTGAGCATTTCATTACCTTCCAGGCTCTGGGTTAAGTGCTCTATATTTTATAATACCACGAAGAGATGTGTCCTCTTATCGTCATTGTTTATTTCACAGGTGAACCAGGTGTTGGACTTTGAGGGGTTCAGTAGCACTCCCAGCCTCACACAGCGGATCAGGGGCAGAGCTGCGGGTGAAATGTCTCCGTGCTTCTCCAAAGCCTAGGACCTTCCATGAACTACGCCATCCCTGCGGAGCTCACAGAGGGTGAGAGCTGCAAGGGTTTGCAAATGTTTCCAAGAGAATCTCTACACTGGGCCATGGGGAGGGGTGCTTCCGTTTGCCTCGAGGCCTATGGTGGGGGTCACTGGCTAGTGGGATACACACCTGCCCCTCCAGCATGTGCTGGTCTCACGCACAAAGAATTGTTCCCTCACAAAGGCCCATAGCGCCCCCTGTTGAGAAACTGAAGCCACTTCATTTTGCAAATAAGAAAATGCTGGGAAGAGCCCTGCAGGTAGGGCCCTCCCTGAAATAGCCGGAAGCCCAGCCAGGTCTCAGCTGGGCCTGGGGACTCCTGCGCCAGCGCCCTGAACTCTGCCTGGCGCTGCTCCTGCACACCTGGGAAGAAAGACAAGCGGACCAAGCAGCCTGGTGGCGGGGGGCATGTATTTAGCGACAGCTGCATACACACGATCACTGGCGTTCCACAATAACCTGGCCATTTTACAAGAGAGGAGACCGGCTCTACACACCCGGCTGAAGAGCGAAGCTCAGGCTGGAGGACAGCACAGGGCAAGTGGAGGCAGGTGTGGGGAGGAGCCGGAAACCCAAGCAGAGCGCTATCGTGAGCTAACTGGGCAGACCGCAGCTTCTAGAACCAACTTGATTGAGTTCTTCATTTAGACTAATTCTGGTCACAGTGCTTGGCAGAAGCTGGGCCCAGCACTGTCTGGGACGCTAGTGGGAGAGCACAAAATAATAGGGCGGAGCCAAGCTCCAAACCCCCACAGCCGCACCCGGGACCCACACTCTTAACCCCTAGGCCGCTGCGCTCAAGCTGTAAGGGCTTGAACAGGATAGTCAGTTCTGGACCACCCACCCTGGGAAGCGGACATAATGGAGCTGAGAGACCCAGACTTCTGACACGGGCTCTGTGGCCCATCCCTGCCTGTCCCCTCCCTCCCATTCATCACCTTGAGGACTGAGCCCCACACCCCACCAGAACCCCAGCTTCGTTCCCACAGAGTCGTCAGCCAGGACAGAGCAGGGGAGAGGGGCCTCCTCTCCTGCAGGACAAGCGGACTGGGGAGTTTCGGGTGCCTGCAGGAAGTAGAGCCCTGGCCCTCGGCTTTTGCCCTGCCCCAGCGGGCTCTGGGCGGGCAGCCAGTCCGGCCTGTGGTGCCTTCTCTCTGCTGCACCTCCTCCTTCACCCAAGTCACACTCCACATGCTCAGGTTCCTTTGTGGTGGGTGTTTTGATTAATTTTATTCTAATTAATTCAGTAATCTCAAGCTGTTTGCAAAATCTGCACCGCGCACTGCTCTGTGATGGATCTGCAGAAGGGCTGCAGACAAACACACGATTCATTTCTCCGTTGGCACTGTGTGTATCTGTCTGCGCGGAGGGGGGCAGGGGACACGGGCAGAGACACTGCCTGATGGCTTTTCGCTGTCATCTCCCAAATGTCCTCTGTGTGCCTGGGGGGGACCTGCTGGAACGGGGGCATGGGCTTGGGAAACCGCGGAGACCCACAGAAACACAGGACACCCCTAACATCCTTGTTGGGGAGGCAGAGCGTGGTGGTCAAGACTCAGATGTCCTGGGTTTGAATCCTGTCTCAACCTCTTACTCACTGGGAGGCTTGGAGAGGTTACTACACATTCCCTGTACCTCAGTTTCCACTTTGAAAAAACAAGGATGATAACAGCCCTCGGCCCATAGCGTTCTTACAAGGAGCCAGTGAATCCGAGCAAAGCTTTTAGGACAGTGCTTGCAGGGAGTCAAGTGCTCTAGTGGATAATTGTCAGTGTGGTTATCTTCGTCACCTTCACCCCTTTCAAATCTCCCCAGTGGAACACAACCAATTGCCTTCGAAGATGAACCAGAACCCAGTTCCGGCACCGTCCGAAGCCACCCACCCATCCCTCCGCCCTTCTCTGAAAGTGTTGCGGCCTTGGGCCATGACTTCCATTTCCTCCCTGCAGAGCCTGATTTGCTTCTTACTCAGTGCAGATTAGAGTCCTTCTTGCGCTAAATCCCTCTCATTTTGGGATTAAAAGGGCCTGGTCCACATCCCTTCCAAAAGTCCCATCGAAGGGGCCTCCGAGACAGCAAGATGGCTAAAAAGGAAATTCATGCTAACTGTGCTTGCTAAGGGGACACAGAGATGTTGCTTAAAATCTAAATAAACGTAAGTCTTGATAGAGTTCAGGCAGTATCAGTTGCCTGTAGGAAAGGTTACATCTCATTTCTATGGAGGTGCGTGTGGAAATGAGGGGTATCCCTCTAGTACAACCAAAAACCCGTGCTAGCCAGGCGTGGTGGCGCACGCCTGTAATCCCAGCACTCGGGAGGCTGAGGCAGGAGGATCGTTGTGAGTTTGAGACCAGCCTGGGCTACAAAGTGAGCTCAAGGCCAGCCTGAACTGCATAGCGAGACCCTGTCTCAAAAAGATAAAAAAAAAAAAAAAAAAAAAAAACCATGCTGGCCACAAAGAGGAAACAACCTGCTCATCAACAAGGCCATGCCCAGGTAGGAGGAGACACCCTCACCCGGTGTGGTCAGGGAAGGCCTCTCAGGGGAGGCAGCCCTGGATCCATGCCCTGGGGAAGTAGGAAGCAGCCCATCAGGGTGACCAGCCATCTGGGTGAAGAGCAGGGCCCAGCTGGGTGAGGCTGAGGCAGGAGTGAGTCTGGGGCCTGCGAAAGGGGACGGCAGGCTGAGTTGACTTGATGAGGCCACGAGGCCCAAACCAAAGGGCCTTGAAGCTGTGTGAGGGGAGGGGCTGAGCTCCACGGGAAACACACAGGGTGCCCTGGGGCGTTTTAAGAAGAAAATGACCAGATCCTTTTTTTTTTTTTTGCTTTTCTTCCAGTACCAGGAATCGAACTCACGACCTTGCATTTGGCAGGCAGGCGCTGTGCTGCTGAGCTAAATCCCCAACCGCTTCAGATTTTTTTTTGTTTTTTTTTCTTTAATGACCAGATCTTATTTGTGGGGTTTTGCTTATGGGCTTTGTGTGTGTGTGTGTGTGTGTGTGTGTGTGTGTGTGTGTGTGTACTGAGCGGGGGTTGTTGTTTTGTTTTTGCAGTGCTGGGAATCAAACCCACGACTTGCTCACGCTGGATGAGTGCTCTGTGACTGAGCGCCACCCCAGCTTGTGTTTTTGAGAGACGCTGGAGCCACCTCTCTAGCACCCACCCAGCCCTCCGCCCTTGCTTGCCCTCCAGGCAGATGTGCCCAGTGCCTGCTACGTGCAAGCACAGCTGAGCCAGCTCTCCCTCCCTCCTGGAGCCCAGCACTGGTAAGAAGGGTCTTCCAGTGCTTTCAGGCATCGGGGTGAGTGCTACCCTGTAGCCGTGCACAGGTGTGACCAGCCCGGGACTCGGAACAGGAAAAGCTGTTGAGGGCGGCGGTTGTCCACATTCAGTGGCATCAGGACCCCAGGGGGCCTTGTTAATTTTTTTCTTTTTTTTTTTCTTTTTTTTTTTTAATTCTGAGACAGGGTCTCAGCATCTAACCACCGGTCATCAGTCCTGGGCTCATGGTGCCCAAGGCCTCAAGTAGGCAGCTTGGGCCAGTGAAGGTCCCCAAAGGACAGATGTCTGGGCAGTGCGGAATCAAAAGGCTGAGTAAAGTTGTCCAAATTGGCCCCAAGCTTGAGATTGTCCTGCCTCAGCCTCCCAAGTAGCTGGGATTGTAGGTGCACACCAGTGTGCCTACAACCTTCTCACCTTGAAAAGCCCTCCCCAGGCCGATGGAGAGGTTACTTCTTCCAAGAAGCCTCCCAGAGCCGAACCCTCTCCCACATCTCTCCTTCCCCTTCTGGCGGGCTGTGGTCTCTCAGAGTGGCCTGAGGAGGGACACACCAGAGCTGGGCACCCATCATCATCATCATCTCTGCTCTGCAGATGAGGAAACTGAGGTACAGAAAGTCAAGTGACTCACCCTGGTCACACGGCTCCTAAGAGACAGCACTGGGAATCAAACCCAGGAGAAGGCCCCAGGGCTGTCCCCTTGGGCTCCACAGCCACCACCTGCTGTATCCATGCGCCAGTGCTCCTGGGGCCCTGAGCCTTCCCGGCCTCTGCCCTCACACCCTGTGACCAGCTTCTGGCCCCGGAAGCATCTTGCACCCCCAGCCATCAGGATCCCTGCGGGGCTCGTAGAGGCCTCTATCTTGCCAACACTTCCGGAGCTCAGGGGAAGCTAGAAGAAGGAAGGTAGAGCTGTGGAGGTGGACAGCAGGGCCTGAGGGAGATGCTGGGCCATGCCCTGTCACCCCTTCCTCACCCTTACCCCAGGTGCACAGGAGATTCTGCCCCCTTGGGAGTACACAGGGAATAGGCAGAAATGACTGCCCTTTTTACAGATGGACGCATCAAGGTCTAGGAATTTAGCACAGGGCCTCCTGCCTTCGGGGCTCGATGGGCTGGCTGCACTGTCACGTGCCTGTATTCTTAGCTACTTGGGAAGCTGAGGCAGGGAGATCTCGAGTGCAAGTTCAGTTTGGGCAGTTTAGAGAGGTAGGTCTCAAAACTGAATAAATGAAAAAATGAATGAATGAGGCTCTGAATGTAGCTGTGTGGTAGAGCACTTGCCTAGCATTTAGGAGGCCCTGAATTCCATCCCCTGTGCTGATGAGAAGGGAGGAAGGAAGGAGGGAGCAAGGAGGGGAAGGAAAGAGGAAACAAGGAAGGAAGGAAGAAAAAGGGAAGGGAAGTGAAGGAGAAGAGAGGGGAGGGAAGCGAGGAGAAAGGAAGGAAGAAAGGAAAAAGCAAGCAAACTCCAGGAAAGAGGAAGGGTGGACTGGACCGTGAGTTCTCCAGTTACCCCTACTGCAGGAGGCACACGTGTCAAGAGGGGACACCGCTTGACTAAAGGAACAGAGGTGGGTCCCAGGGGACTTGTGTGGTACAGTGTGGGACCCCTGTGGCTGGCGGCCTTGCTGGGAGGTGTGGCAGTGACTGGAGAGGAAATGAGATCCGTGGTGGGGGTTTGCGGACAGGCAGAGCTGTTTGCACGTGGCTGTGTGGTCCAGAGAGCACTGACATCAGCGTGACACTCGCTCGTCCCCTCCTTGCTCTGTGGCAGATGTGGCTCTTTCATCACCGTGCTTTCCCTGCTGAGCCGACCTGAGGCTTCAGAAATCTTTTTAACCCCAGGCCACACCTGCCTCTGATTTGCAATTGAGAAGGAGCTTAGTTACGGTAGGTAATTGGGTAGGTAATTGGGAGCCACTGATGGTTCTTGAGCAGGAGAATAAGTATCAGATAAGTTTCATATACCTGGAAGCTGGGTGGGCTGCTCCCCATCATCCCAGCAGCCCTCAGTCACAACTGTGCCGGGGGCAGGGTGGGTGCGGCCAGCCAGCCAGATCCTGAGGTAGTGAGAATAAAGGAGCTTCTGAAATGCATAGAAACCCACGCAGAGGTCATCTGCCACGGTTTTGGGGCTGAGAGGAATCCATCTGTCCACCCCGATACACACATGTCGATGTATGTGTATAATCTTTTAAAAAATGTTTTCTTTCTTTCCCAAAGTAAACATTGCCTCTCAGTGACTGTAAGCAGGTCGTAAGTATTCTCT
Organism: Chinchilla lanigera; assembly: GCF_000276665.1. Lineage (NCBI taxonomy): Eukaryota > Metazoa > Chordata > Mammalia > Rodentia > Chinchillidae > Chinchilla > Chinchilla lanigera. Next base: position 5,686,035 of record NW_004955437.1, read on the forward strand.
TGATTTCCGCCATGCCCAGGGCCCTGAGATGACAGCATTCTCCCATGGTTCGGGTCTGTTAGTCACTGTGAGTGTGTGTGCGTGTGTGTACATGCATGTACATGTGTGTGTCTCTTTGTCAGTAAGAGGCAGAAGGACTGGAAAGGAGAGGTTGACCAGAAAGCCGTTCCGCCATCTGGGACCCACTGGGCACATAGCATGGACTTTGTGTCAGCTATGGGTTTCACAGGCTGGCGGGAGGGGAAGACACCCCAGCCGCCTGGAGTAGGGAGCAGCAGGTCCCCCCACTCTGTCCCCACCCCCTCCGGGCTGCAGCTTTATCCCTGACTGGGCAGGCTCACTGATGCCCTGCTCCCTGGTGAGCTGGGTCCGTGAGCAGCTGAGAGATATGTTTATTTCCTCTTAATGTTGTTCAGGGTTCAATTTACCCGTTGGCGCACTAGTAAATAAATAAGAAAACCAAACCTTTGACAGGGGGAAATATGGAGTTTTCCTCCTCTATTCCTGAGTAATATCTCACAACTTTTGTGACTCACGAGGGCCTGCAGTGTTTGGCTAACAAAAAGGGCAGAAAAAAAAAGGAAAGAGAACCACCTTGTTTCACATATATATTTGTTGGCAGCTTTACAGCAGCTGGAGAATACTCCATGGACTGTGGCCCCATGCACCACCCAGGGCAGACACCTGGTCCCTAAGGTCTGTGGCCGTGTCCCAGGTCAGGGAAGGGGACTCTGCATGGATATAGCCACGTAAAAGGGGCTATTGCATTAGACACCGAATCCCTGACACTAATCTTTTCTGGCCTCTGCAATGTGGGTGTGGGGGTGGAGAGTTATTGTACAAAAATCGTTCAAATGCTCCAGCTCGGAACACAGCAGCAGTTAAGGAAGGGAAAAAAGGCAAATGAGGGAGAGGCTGTTACAGTCGAATGAGGTGGGAATGACAGCCGTGCACTGCACTCTGGACCTGGAAGACTCTGCCCTGTATGCCAGGGATTTTGGCAGTGCAAGAGGAGAGGTGCTCAGAACCGAAGCAGCAGCGATCCTGACGGTGTTAGCAATAAAGGCCCCGTTTCCTGAGCACCTACTCTGGGATACCGGCTGTGCTGAGCCGAGATCCTCAGCCTCTCACACTGAGTTCCTGATCCTCAGGGGGTTCACAGTCTGCAGGAAGTGGGGTGCTCTGGCTCAGATGCCCCCTGTACAATCCCAGGAGCGTTGTGGTGTTGCAAGATAGTTGAGGGAATGCTAAACTGCGTGATGTTTACACATTTTGAAATTCAGGTTTGACTGAGGTTGTACACGTCAGCCCCGTGTCTTTGAGGGCTACAGGGCTAGCTACCGGGAACCCTGGTATTTTGGGGTGTGCATGCGAGAGATTGCCTGGTTCAGCACAGACGGGATGGGCACAGCGCTGAGGGGGCAGGGTCTGGGGAGCGTGACCGGGAGAGAAGGGGACAGTCAGAGCCGGAGAAAGAGGACCAAGCACAGGAAGGCACTTGGGTGTGTAATGAATCAGGCCTGTGGCCTCGAGCCAAGAGACTAGGGGATTCCAAGGCCCCCAGCGGGGCACAGTTTTGGGAAAGGGACAGACGGGGCCTGTGGTCAGGACCAGGAGCCAGTACAGTGGGAACTGAGATCTTCTGCATCCCGAAAGCAGTCAGTGCGGGCCACTGAGAGCGCAGTTGCTCCCCGGGGTGCGCAGGGGATGGGGATGTGTGGAATCCAAGGGTGATGGGGATGGGATAGAAGTCCAATCCCTACTGCTGTCCTCCACCAGTCTGTCCCACCCTGGCCTGGGGGTGGGTGAGCTGCAGCTGAGAGCCGTCTGGGGTGCTGAGATGCTGAGACGGACGCCTGGAGACAGCTCCTTCCGACCACAGCCACTGACAGCCTCCTCCTGGGGGTTCTCAGCAGTCTCTGGACCGAGAGCATCAGCGCCACCTGCAAACTTGGTAAGTGCAGATCCCAGGCCCCACCTGGATTCCCCGAGTCAGAATCTGAGCTTGTGGGGGGGTCACAGCAGCGACCTGTGTTTGAGCACTGGGGTGTAGCTCAGCGGTAGAGCCTTTTCCCAGTGTGAGCGTGGGGTGCTCAGCACAGGGCAGCAATGATAGACAACGCAGGGAGACTTGGAACCTGGGAGCCAGGGGCTCAATATTGGAGATGCTGGTGCATCCTGACTCAGCCTCACAGCATGCTTTGAGCTCCGTGCTGACATACTCTTCCGAGGATGCAAACTCCGGCCCGGGCAGCCTGGACCACTCTCTGATGCTGGCACAGCCGTGAAGGGCAGGGCTGCCTTTGGGGAAGTGGGGGCCGCTCTATGTCCACACAGGCAGCCCACAATCCTGGAGCAGGAAAGGGACAGAAAGGGGCTCCAGGGAGGCCCTGGGGAAATCTGGACACAGCCCCTGAAAAGGGTGAATCTGAAAAGGGAGCCCTGGGTGTATTCAGACAGAGGCCTTTTGTTCAGGAGTGAGATTTCCAACCGAAAACCTCCCGCCTCCAATCCTGTATGGAACGTACGTGTGATACACACGAGGAAGGTAAGCGCCGTTTATGTATTCGCGCACTCCTCACGCGCTCCCATTCACAACCCTGTCATTAGTGCTCATTTTACAGATGGAGTAGGGCACAGAGGGGCCAAGCAACTCATCCGAGGCTGCCCAGCTCATATACGAGGGAGCTGAGGCTCAGCCCGGGTCTGCATGACCCCAAGCCCCCCGGTCAAAGCCGCCTAGCTCATCCCAGTCCTCTGACAGGGATCTTTCTGCGTCTGTGACAGAATTCTCTTCAGATGCCACTGTCTTCTCCCCTCCTCCCCTCCCCCTCCCGTCCTGCTGCCGCAATCTGTAGTCAACATATGCCTCAAAAAAGCGACAAAGCCGCAGATGTCCTCAGAGGTTTTAGAAATGTGTATTATTATGCAAGAGCCCGGCGAATGGTTGCTAGAAACACCCTTTACCTGACTTCATCCGGGCGGGCATGCTGGATGAGCGAAGGGAAACTCGCACGTGAGTGCCTGGGGCACCGAGGACCTTGGACCCGTCCTCCACCGTCCCTCCCCTGGAAAGGAGGCGCCTGGAATTCGGGGCTGTGTGCTCCCTTGTCTCTGAACACCCTAAAGGGAGCAGCCGAGGCCAGGAGCCTGGTCACCCAGCTCCAGCACCGCAAGGCGCAGCGCCCCCGGTTGCCCGACTTCCTCAGCACCCCGTGCCACGCTGCCCAGGCGGCCCGGCTCTGACTGTGCCGAGATGCCGGGCGGCCCACGCGTCTGGAGTCCTTCCCCGGAGAAGACCCACATACAGCCCAGTAAATCAATAAACAAATTAATAAGCAAATACTGCTGTCTGCTGAGCCGGAGGGGGACTCCTGGGCGCACAGATTTAAAGTCAACAATAGACGGCCACAGGGCATGCCGGGAGCCCAGGCCCCGCTCCCTCCGGTGGAGGTTTCAAAGCCCCCCTGGCTGCTCCCGGGACTAGAATCAAAGCTGGCGGGGGCAGCTCGGAGTGCGAGGCGGGAGGGAGCAGCAGGGGACACAGGCTGCTGTCCTGGTGTCTTGAGCTCATCTTTTATCCTCGCTAGCTCCTGTCCGCTGCTTCCCGCGAACAGCGGGGCTTGGTGCACAGCTGCCAGGGCTTCGAGGCAGGTGCCCGGATGATGGTGCAGGAGACAAAGGGGCCCCCAGTCACGGGTGCCAATTAAGGGGGTGGCCCTTTGTTGCCGATGCCCAGCCCCAGGGCGGCAGCTTTGATGGCCTTCTCCGTGGGGCTCACCGGGCAGCAGGGGGACCGGGGGGCAGGTGCAGGAATCCAGCTCCTACAGATGCCACCCCTGAGTGACCCCATTTGTGAGAAAGTAGGCAAGCAGGGCGTGCAGGTCTCAGCCCCACTCGGGGCAGCCAGCGCCAGGCCCTGCATCCTGGCAGATATCTCCATGCCAGCGCCCCCTCCCGGGCACAAGGAGGCCCAGCAGTGCCCAGGAGACTCCGGCCAGGTGTGAACAGAAACATCTGGACAGCTGAAAACAGAGCTCTTGTGGCCTCAGGGGATCTCCCGCCAGGAGGCCGGTGGCACCCTTTTCTAAAGGGATCTCCTGAACGGCGGCCGCCTCTCTTTGTGCTCACAAATGCCACCCAATCACAGAGGCGGCCGCGGGGAGATAATGAGGCGGGAGAGTGCCTGCCTGGGGCGCGGGCCTCTGGGCTGTCTGCCAGGGCTGTCAGGCTGCCAGACTTCCATCCCCACGGAGTCAGGGGACACAGAGAACAGCTCCGGCGAAGGCGCGGAAGCTGGGAGGGAGGCGACCTGTCTGTGCGGCGCGGTTCCTCCCGCACAGGGTCTCTGACACGGGCCTGTCGCCGGCTCGTGAAGCCCTCGCCCGCGGGCTCTGCCCTGCCGGCTGGGCACTAATGAAGCCTGGCGGGCAGCGGAGCGGCCTTGCAGGCGCTGCCCTGTCTGGCGGCCACGTCCCCCGCTGCTGATGAGCCGGCGCCCGCCCTTTCTGCTGCCGTGGCGGGGGTGGGGGGCACTCACGTCTTGCCAGGACACAGAGCGCCCAGCCAGCCCTCCCCCAGGGACCGCGCCAGCCCACGCGTGGGGACGCTGGGTGGATTTCCACCGTGACCCATCCTCCAGCCACGGAACAAAGGTGAAACCCCATGGACACCCCACCCGCTGAGCCATCAGGACCTGCGGCTTCCCAAGCACCTCGGGGGAAAGCGTCCAGGCACGGGCTGTGAGAAAGACGCGGCTCCTGCCTCCCCAACTGAGCTCACTGGAAGGACCATGGCTCAGCCCGCGGTCTCCTGCCTCCCAGGCCGCCAGCCTCGGCCACTGCTTATGATCACGACAAACCACACGGCCCAGGCCTGCACTGGGAGCCCAAACTGGTGGCCCCAGTACAGAAAAAGAGGTGGAATTTGGAGAACAGATGGAAACAAGAGAGGGGCTTGGCGGGAACCAGTTCAGGTACAGCTTCCTCTGTGGCCCCAGAGGGCACAAGACGGGCTCAGAGGCGCGGGCCAGAGCACAGCCCCTGTGCCAAGCCTCAGCTCTACCCCTGACTGACTGTGTGGTCTGGGTGAGTCACTTCTCCGCTCTGGACCTCTGTTTCCTCATTTGTAAAATGAAGGTTAAAAGTAGTATCAAGCTGGGCATCATGGTTCACATCTGTCATCCCAGCACTCCGGGAGGCTGAGACAGGAGGATCTCAAGTTTGAGCCCAGCCTGGACATCTTGGCAAATTAGTGAGACCCTATCTCAAGTTAAAAAACAAAAAAGGGGCTCAGGGTGTAGTTCTCTGTGAGGGCCCTGGGTTCAATCCCCAGTGCTGGAGGAAAAAAAAAAGTACCGGTGTTCATGGGGCTGGCGGCAGGGATCAAGTTCGGAGTTCAGAGCTGCTCCCAGCACATGGTAAGAGCTAGCGAAGTGACTCTCGACTCCTCGGAGAGGCCAGGGTGGCCGGCCTGCCCCGAGAGGAAGGGACCCTGGACTGGCCAATCAGCAGTGCGTAAGTGGGAGGGGAGGGGGCAGAGAGACGGGCAGCCTGGAACCCGTGGCTGCTGCAGCCTCCTGGGTGGGCGTGTGATTTACACACAGTGGCAGGCACGGCCTGACCCATTTTTCCCTGTATCCACACCTGTCATCACCCCAGGGGGGTCCTTTGGGGCAGTGGCCTTTGGACACTGCGTCCCTCGGGGTTTGGCTCAGGGAGGAGGTCCGAGGACCAGAGGGCAGTGTGGTCCCCATGCCCAGGGGCCACCTCGGGCTTCCCTGTCCCGAGAACCCCCACAGGCCGGCTGTTTCCAAGTCGGGTCTCGCACTCCCTCCGTTGCCCACGGAGCTGAGGGTGGTCACAGCCTGCCGTGGTCAGCCCTGCCTTCTGCGCTGTCCCCTTGGCATCCCTGCACCACACCTTTCTGGAGCCACTTGTAAACACGTCCTGTGGCATTACCCCAGCTTCACTGTGGCGACTGTTGGCTGCAGAGACCCTGACAGACCCTCAAATGTTCTACCCCGAGTATGCGATCAAAATATTTGGGGATCACCGTGAGGGCACAGTGTGGTTCCCCAGGGGGTTGGTGAGCACCCCGGGGTCTTGGCCACCCCCTTCCCAATGAAGGAGCAAGGGGGGCAGTTTTCAGCGTTTCTGCTCCCTCCGCTCAGACACCTGCACACTTAGTCCGTGGGGTTTACTGAGCCCCCACTTGTGGCTCGCCAAGGGAGCCTCTTCTCCGGGGGACGAGCGGCCAGGGCGTGGCAGCGATGCCTGCAAGTTCAGCTGCAGGGAGGAGCTGGGGCAATAAATTCTCACCTTTATCCTTCTCCCTTCTTCCACACCAGCCGGAGGGCAAAGGGGTCCTGGACGCCAGCCAGGGAAGCGGAGGGGGCAGGTGTCAGAAGGTACCTGGCTCCCAAGGCCTGGCCCGCCCGCTGGGCTCCTTCCCTACTGCTGAGGCGCGGGAAGATACCATGTCCCACCCCCAAACTCGTGGGGGAGCAGGGGGACAGGGTGGGGAGGAGCAGGGCCGGGGGGTGGGGGCGGATCGAGGGTGCAGCAGATGTCAGGGGAAGAAGGCGCAGGGCGGGGGGCCAGGCAGGGACCGGGCTACGGCCAGGCCAGGCTGTGCCGCCCACATACCCGCCGGGAGGAGCATCCGGGCAGAGGTGGAAGGGGAGATGCCGCCACCACCGCCCAGTTCCTTATCAACCTAGAGAGCAGAGGCTGGAAAGCAGGTGGCCACAGACAGAGACTCGACAGCCCCGGCCCTGCCAGACGCGCCCCGTGCTGCGGTGGTGGAGGAGTGTCCGTGGTGGTGACTGTGTGTCGGGGGCACCAGCTCCCCCGCACGCCTCCTCTCACCACCCAGCAGCTCCAGGCGACCTCCGCCTTTCTGTGGGCCGCCACTGTGTCCTCATCTGGAAAATGGCAATAAGCACCCCGGCTCTCGGAGGCGGGGACGCGAGAGCACCGTGCCGGCGCACGCCCCGCTCCAGAGGAAACGCGGGTGGCGGCGGCAAGCGCGTCTGGAGGCTGCCAGTGGAGACGCGGGACCTTGCCCTCGGAGGAGACAGGACCAAGGCAGACTGGAGGCTGCGTGAGGACGCGTCCCTGGCCGGAGGGGGACGCGCGGTTACAGCGCAGACACTTCCCGCAGCGGACACCGGCCAGGCGGGCAGGGACGCCACGGTGCAGGCCCGGAGCCTCCCAATGCCCGTAGGAGGTGAGTGAGGCCAGAGCAGGAGCCCGGGCTGGGAACCGCGACACCGGGAGCAGGCCGCGCCCTGCGCGGAGCACAGCAGCGCCTGCGGCCGCAGCATCCACCCCGCAATGACAGTCCCCAGGTCACCCGGCGTGCGCCAGGAAACACCGCATTTTTATTCCCCTTGCGCATCACCCTCGTACAGGCCACCCGGTCTTCGAAACAGAAGATACACTTTTATGTTTTATTTTCATATTGAAAACAAATCAGATGTGCTTCAGCCTCAGAGAGCGTGCTTATGTAAAATTAAGTGACCGCCGCCAGCAAGCTGCACTTTACTTTCCTAAGTGGGAGCCAGGGTGGGCACCGCAGGGTGTGTCTCGCTGCCGAGCACAATGGGACCCCAGAGGCCGCCCAGCCCTCACTCCTCCGCCGGCTCTCCCGTTCCCCTCTGAGCAAGCTGGTCCCCAAGTCCCTCCAACCATCACTCTCTGCTCTCTCGCTCCTCTTACAAGAGAAAAGCAACACCATGCTGTCGGTCCTGCAGTGCCTACACATTCATTCATTCACTCAACAAACACTTAGCGAACGCTGACTATCATCACCCACCAGGGTAGGCCCTGGGGACACATCAGTGAAAGAGAGGGAGCTCTGCTCTAGTGCAGGGAGAGAATGAACTAAACAAATAAGCAAAATATATAGTAAGTGCTGCACAGGAAAAGACAAGGGGTAAGGATAAGAAAGTTGAAGGGAAGCAATATAAAGCAAGGAGCCAGAGAGGACCTCACTGAACAGGCAGCTTTCGAGGAAAGACCTGAAGGAGGGGAAGGAGGGAGTCATGGAGGTATCCAGAGGAAGAGCATTCCAGGCAGTGGGAGCAGCAGAGGCAAAGGTCCTGGGGTCGAAATGTGCCTGGTCTGTGCAAGCAACAACACAAAGCCAGCATAGCTGAGGTGCGTGAGTCAAGGAAAGCGAAAGAAGTGACATCTCAGAGGTGAGGGAAGAAATCGGTACTGGAGGGCCTCATATTCCACTGTAAGATCCTTATTCTGACCTGGGTCTGCAGCACTGCGCTCAGTTTCTCTCTTTCAAGCCATATTTTATTTCAAATTCTCAAATCCCCTTTACCAGTTAGGGCACATTTAGCTTCCAGCAGCAGCATAACTCTAGCGGAGGCCTAAACCATAAGGACATATACTATGCAGTAGACAAGTGTCAGAAGGCCATGGGTCCCAGAGTTAAACAGTTCGCCGATGTCATCAAGGATCCAGGTTCTTCCTGTCTTCAACATTGTCAGGCTAGACCCTGAGGGGCGACCGAGACTGCCAGGACAGGCAGGACTGAAGCAAGCAGCAATATCTTTATCCCAGGTTGGGTGCAGCCTGGCCAAGGGTGAGAAAGCCGTTGGCCCCGAACAAAGGAAGGGGGCCTACTTCATAGACTACAGAATTTTAGTATGGGAGGGGGAAATTCCACTGAGGAAGGTGGAAGATTTAAGTTTTTCAGGGGTGATTGATGGGACTGGTGCCTCTGGGGGAGAGAAGAGCAGGAGGACATTGGCGTGTTGCTGATTCACAACACAGCGTGACATTCTGTAGACTTACAAGGTTTCCCGTAAGCCTGAGAACTAGGCCTGGGAGCCATCCTGATAAACAGATTTACTTTAGTCTCTCGAGCTGAGCGAGGGGCTTTCTGTTTGAACAGACTTGTTGCCTGCCCGAGTCTTTCTCTCCAAGTTGGGCCGGGTACAATGTGAGGGACCCAACAAACATGCCTCCTCAGGGTAACAAGATGGTTGCTGCTGCTCCATCCAAGGCTTATGCCCCTTCCCAACAGCTTCCCAAATAGAAATAAAGGAAGTCATAGAAAAAAAGTTGTATGTGTAAAGTAAGGAAACAGGAAGAATTTCTCCTCAAAACCCTAATGATGGGGAAAAGATGTTCCCGGAAGGCCCAGCAGACCTTTATGTGTCATTGGCCAGAATGGGGTCACATGTCTACTCCTAAGCCAATCATTGGCAGAGAGAATGAATGCTCACACCAATCAGGATTCCCTCAGGGCCCGACCCATGGGTCTGGGAAGAAAGCCATATCTCCCGCTCTGCTCTGTGGCCAGAGTTCCTTGCACTGTCCTCACAGCCCTCCTCTCAGGGGACACTCGTGGGGTGTCCCTTCCTTCAGACCATCTACTACCATAAAACAAGCCGCCTGCACTTCACGCAGAGTTTAGCAGGGTGAAGAGTGACTTTTCTCTGCTCCACGATGACAGGGTCTTCCGTCTGAAGAGCTCCAGTGTCTGGAAGTGACTCCGACGGCTGGGATGAGCTAGAGGCTTCTTCATACCCAGGTCAGCCGACAGGCTGCCGATGTCCCTGCGATGGTTGACGTACTATGTCAGCCTGAGAAGTTTAGAAATTTAATGAAGTGGCTCTGCAGGGGGCCAGGGTCCACACTTCGTAAACATCCTCATCCTGCGCAAGAGGAGGGCACCGAGGCGGTGGGAGTGCTACACCTGCCCTGCGGGTGGTGGCAACCTGCTGACGATATAAGGGAGGAAAAGACGCTTGCTCTTCCCCGCTTTTGCTCTTGCTGCTTTTGCTGCCTTCTGCCACCTTGAACTGTTGCCCTTGTGCCATGCCACCCTGCCTTGGAGCCAGCTGATTATGGACTGAACCCACGACCAACTGTGACCTAATAAACCCTTCCTTCCTCCGTTCTGGGTGTCGGGTATTTTGTCTCAGCAACGAGAGAAAAGGAACGAAGACAGTCCCCGTTCACCGGGACCGGCACCTGAGCGCCCCCTGGTGGCCTCTCCACCGGCCTGGGTTCCTCAGGGCCTGGAACTTGGGGTTCTGAGAGAGGACTGGCTTGGGCAGGAGTGTCCTCAGGGAGTGAGACCCTATTGCTATGTTGTCCTTCTTTTACTCTTTAAAATAAATTTTTAAAAAAGGATGGAGGTGTAGCTCAGTGGTAGGGCTCTTGCCTAGCATGGAAAGAAATAAATCAATAATACCCCCAAAATAAATAAAAAATAAAAGCCAACCCAAAATTAAGAGAGAGGAATCACCTCCCAAACTACATTCTCAATCTCTCCTTTTTTTTTTTTTTTGCCTTTTTGAGACAGGGCCTCGCTATGCAGGTCAGGCTGGCCTTGCGCTCACTTTGCAGCAGCCCTCCTGTCAGCCCCGGGGCCTCCGGCTCCCTCTCTCTGTAGCCTACCTTCCCTGGCCCCAAGCCACCCTCCTCCTAGAACCCTACTCTCTTCGCTTCTGAGACCCCAGAGCCACCCCGCTGCTGCCTGAGCTCTCCGGCTCCACCCCCGCATCGGTCTGCAGGCTGCCCCGCCATGTCCCCAATCCCACCCCGAGCCCTAAGTGCGCCCGCTCCTCACTGCCAGCATCTGAGCCACCCAGCTGCCTGTGCACGTCTCGCACCCAGGCCCCTCCTTTAGTCCCCGAGCCCTGAGCGTGCGGCCACTCAACAGCCCACACACCCAGCACCGACCTCCTCTTCTGCTTCCAGGACCCACCTGGCTTCCCTGAGCTTCCAGCGGCAACACGGGCCATTGGTCCACGGCAGAAACCTGGGAGGCTTTCTGTTCTCTTCCCACCCCTCTGTAATCGCCTCCTCGCATCTCCGTCAGCCGTCCCCTCCTTCCATCCCCACTGTCACTGCTTCGGCTCAGGTCCTGGGCCAGTGCCGCAACCCCCTAGCCCGGCCACTGCCCCCAGCCTCACTGACTGTGGCCCGCAGCAGGGCGAGGCGAGCGAGGGGAGGGTCGTGCTCCAACCCTGGCCCACACCCACGTCCTTGCTGCAGCCGCTGAACCCATGAAGCTGATCACCAACCTGGCTGCTGACGCTCAGCACTGTACGGGCGCCCTCTGCCTTCCTAGGAGCCAGACTCCTTAGAATGGGCCCAAGGCCCCACCCTCCCCGGCCTCCTCTCCCCGTCTGTCCCTCCACATGCAGCAGCTCACGCTTGGGCCATTCCAGCGAGCAAGGCCTCATCATCCCTGCGCCTCCGTCCTTGTATCCTGGGCCGGGCCTGGGGCCCTGTCTCCCACCCACATTCCCCGCTCTGAGTTTTCTTACTGTGAAATATTTAGATCCTACCTAAAATAACAGTGAAATCAACACCCATGCTCTACTGCCCTAGCCCAAGAAATAAGGTGTCACCAAGGCAGTCTAAGCCTCTGGGAACCTTTCCCCGGTCACATCCATCCGCCCAGCTACTGGCACTGACACTGTTCCAGTTTTCATGACGAGCACTCACACAGCACGCGCTGGGACAGTTCCACAGTGTGTGGTGGTGGTCTCCATTTGTGATTGTTTTTAAACGTTAGGTAAAGGATACCATCTGGTTTACATTCCTCTGTTTTTTCAATTAATGCTATGTTTGCAAGACGGACCCATGTCCATAGGTGTAGCTTTCCGTCTGAGACCAGCGAACTCCTGCAAAGGGAAAAATTTAAGATATATAGGCTCAAGGGCTGGGGATATAACTCAGTGGCACGATGCCTGCCTGGCAAGTGTGAAGTCCTGAGTTCGAGTCCCGTTACAAAAAAAAAAAAAAGACTTACAGGCACAACAATTTGTTGTAATTGGTCAACTCTGTCATTTTAGTGTAACAGCAGACACAGACAATGTGTAAATGAGCAAGGGTAGGCGAGTTTCAATACAATCTTCTTTTACAACCAGGCAACAGCTGGACTTGGCCCATGGCCCATAGCTTGCTGATCCAGACCATTCATTTTCCTTACATATAGTATAGTATTTCATTATATAACTGGACCACAATTTACTGACTTATTCTTCTACCAATGGTATGGTTGATCAAATTGTTGTGGACTCTCTGCTGTGATTGCATAGACCTACACATCCACACCCCTGACATGTAGGGTAGACGGAGAACACATCCTTGCTCTGTTAACTTAGGGTTTGCCCTAAAGAAATTTAACCAATCAAATGTCAAAGAATGGGATGCAAACATAGGTTTTCAATGTATTCATATGGTTTAGGTTGGCCTCCTGTGGTCCTGACATTTGCCACAAGAAGAGCACACTCCCAAGGAGCTGTTGTCTCTTCACCTGAGTTCCCAAATGGGAGCTTCACCAAGCCAGTGAAACCTGACCAGAAATGCCCCAGCTCACTTATAACCTAGTAACCAAGAAGTCCATGTTGTAAGACACTGAGATGGTTTTAGAACTGTTTGTTATGCAGCATTATCACAGCAGTAGCTCTCCAATACAATGGAGATTTAAGTTGTGCTTTGTTGCACCAACAAAGGAGCAAAAACACATTATTACATGTTAACGGGGGCCCAAGTATATCTTCAACTTTTTAATGCCAATTTGTTTTCCTAAGTTTCATACTACTCTACACTCCACCAGCAATGTCTGAGTTTTTATGGCTCCTTGTCCTTCTAAACACTTGGTTTTGTCAGACATCTGTGATCCAATGGGTACGAAATCACACTGCCTGCCCAACCCTTATCTTTTATTTTTATTTATTTCTTTTTTTGTCGTTTTGAGACAGGGTCTCGCTGTGCAGTTCAGACTGGCCATGAGCTCACTTTGTAGCCCAGGCTGGTTTCAAACTTGCAACGATTCTCCTGTCTCAGCCTCCCAAGTACTAGGATTACAGGTGTGTGCCACCATACCCGGCCCAACCCTTATCTATGTTTTCTTTCCCTAATACCCCAGCCTGAATGAGGTCCATAAACTCAATGCATCCATAGCTCCTTATGCATTGTATGTCTATTAAAATGTCACCATAAAAAGGCCCTGTCCCCCACCCTGGTGTAGAGCCCAGCACATAGTAGGCCTTTAGTAAATAATTGCTGAATGTATGTTTGATGAGAAACTTCAGTCGGGCTGGTCAGCTCCTGCCCTAGGGGAGTGTAGGAGTAGGGACACAGCTCCATCAAAGGTACAATACACACTTCCAAGTTTGTCAAAGCGAAGAGATGGATTGCTTTTCACAGCAGCTGTCACACTCTAGCTTTGAATGCAGCTTGTTTTTATGCTAAAAATGTGATCAGACCAAGGAGGATCTCGGGGGAATTGAAGTGGCTAGAGAGATGTGAGGGAAAACTAAACCCTAAGGGTCTGGGAAAGGTTTTGTTGGCAAATTCCATCCAAAAAAAGAAAAAAAAAAAAAAGGCAGGTTAGTCACATAGCAAACAGCATTTGTTTCACACTGTTATAAGCCCTTGATATAGGTAGAAAGTCTTCCAACAACTGTATGGGGTAAATATCCAAAGAAGAGACTGAGAAAAATGTCTTGCCCAGGTACAGGCCTAGAATGATTTGAATCCACCACCCGGCATCAGGGCCTGGACTTCTAGCCATAATCCTCTACTGCTCTTGTGGAAACCAGCATGCACACCCTGAGGCAATTGCTTTAGAGAGTAGGGGACTTGGCACCTCCCTGGGATCTGTCCCGGAAGTGCTCAGGACTCCTCCAGCTGATATGAGTATTTCTGGTGTATCAGGGTCAGACTCCTGAGATTCTTGGGAAGGCAGCCTTCGCTGTCAGCACAGTGGAAAACCGCTCTGAAGCCTGGGGGCCTGGATTTTAGTCCCAGCTTGACTGCAGACTGAATTCAGATCTCCTTCTCGCCTCACCTGTCTGTCTCTGTCTCTGCCTCTCTCGCGCGCGCGCTCTCTCTCTCTCTCTTTCTCTCTCTCCCCGAATTTGGGGTTAAACCCAGGGCTTTATGAGTGCTAACCAAGGGCCCTACCGCTGAGCTACATCCCCAGCCCTTTTAACTTTTATTATTGTTTTAAATTTTGAGACAGGATCTCACACACCTATCCAAAGTGGCCTCCGACTTGCAATCCTCCTGCCTCAGCCTCTAGGGTAGCTGGGATTACAGGCATGTGCCACCATGCCCAGCTGTCAAGAAGGAAAATAACTTCAAGCCCCATGGAATGAAGAGGAGAGATGAATTACAGAGAATCGATGTTGCTAGAGGAACATCTTATTTGGAACCAAGAATTGGACCACTGAGAGAACCATGCAGTCATTTTCCCCTCTTCCTTTCTAGCCTAAAGCCAGCATCTCCTTCCAGGGTCAGATTCCTAGAAGGTAGAATTTGATTGGTTCAGCTTCAGTCAGATGTTTTCCTCTAGTCCAATCAGCTGTGACCAGAAAGGTGAGGAAGAAAGACCATTCTGCGGGAAACAGGGAAGGCGCCTAACGAAATTACTAATTCACTGTGGTCCCGAGGGAAGTCATCTTCCTTCCTGGGACTTGGTGGTCTCATCTGTACAATGACAGGTTTTCATCTGTGTCTTTCTCTATTATATTTACCAGGCCTGGCACATAGTAGGCGTTTCATAAATGTCTGTTGAAAGGAGGAGCGGATTGGAGTAACCTCCACATTAGCTTCTGGTTCTCACAGCCTGTTTTCTAGAATTCTTATGTGGGAGATGTGTGAGTTGTGGGAGCTGGCAGAAGAGAAGAGGGAAGCTGGATAGATCCTGGCTGGGCTGCCCAGGGATGTCAGAGTGAGCAGTCTCTGCTGGGCATCTTTCCAGGGCCCATCCTCTGTCTTCACCAAGCAGGCTTCTGGCCAGAATTTGGCTTCTCTGAGAGGCTCTGTCCCTGGAGGGACGGTATCCTTCATAAGCTGTTAAACTGGCTTCCAGACTGCAGCCAGCACACTGCCATTTGGGAAGAGCAGTCCAAAGGGGAGGACCCCGCGTCTGATTCCAGACTCCTCCACTTATTACATGGCCTGGGTGGGTCACCTGGCCCCTCTGAACATCACAGTTTTCTTTTGCCAGATAGGGACAAGAATATCTGTTCTGTTTCATTCATAGGTGTGTTTGAGGAATGTCGCACATAAAATCCTCCAAAACAATTTAACCACAGTTGTGGTACGCTAACTAGGTGTCGGGCATAGCATTGTGTGCCGAAATGGATTCTTTTATACACTCCTAACGAGAATCTTATAACTACTATTATTATCTCCTTTTTGCGGATGAGGAAACTGAGGCTTAGTGGTTATGTAACTTCCCCAAGGTCACACAGCTGATCAGCAACAGAGTCAGATGCCGCACCCTGAACCACTGAGCTCTTCTGCCTTTGTTTATGGTCCAGCTCTAGAGAGACACATTAATATGTAATGATATTACCTCCCAAAGCCCAAGTCCTTTGGAGAGGCTGAACATTTAAGAATCTCAACTCTTGTTGCTGGGATACCAATGCTTAAACTGCAGAGAAGCATAACTTCTGGGTTTATTCCTTCTGAGGAAAAAAAAGGGAAGACGAAAAAGGCAGTCTAAAGACTACACAAAGCAGAACACCTATGGGCCAGTTCAAATTGGCTTACTCGGAAAAGGAAATTTATTGGACTCCATGCTAGGAGGGACAAGGGAGGGGTGCAGGCACCTGGAATCCAAGTTTCAAACATCGCCAGGGTCACTACCCTCTGTCATCATGTCATAGTTGCTGCGCTATGCACGCTGCCTGGCTTCTCACAAGCTTCTTGTCATGGGAGGGAGCACAATGGCCAACTTGTCTAGGAACACACCTTAGCTGCTCTAGATGGAAGGCAGATGAGATTTTATTTCCCAGCTGCTGATGGAAAATCTCAGGGAAGAATTCTTATTGGCCCAGCTCTGGTCATGTGACCTCCCCTCTGAACCAATCACCGTGGCCAAGAGCACATGATTTTATGATTGGCTCTCCAATTTGAGGGGTATGCCACCCCTGTGACCAGCAGGGATGGGTCTGTTACCAGAAAAATGGGGCAGGAAATAATTATAAATGTAGACTCGGAGAGAATCTCTGAAATCAGCGTCACCTTAATTTATGTCCTCTCCAACCAGCAACACCAAAATAAGCTTCCTCCTTCCCCAGTCAGTGACTACTAATCAGAAGTCACCTAACAGAGTGTTACTTTCATACTCGAACCCAGAGCTGGGCGTGGTGCACACGCCTGTAATCCCAGCACTCGGGAGGCTGAGGCAGGAGGATTGTTGCAAGTTTAAAACCAGGCTGGGCTACAAAGTGAGCTCAAGGCCAGCCTGACCTGCACAGCAAGACCCTGTCTCAAAAAGACAAAACAACAACCAAAAAAACCCATATTCATGCACAGAGCGGTCAACATGGTCTTTGATATAGAAGGAGGGTTGGGCTTGTCTTTTCCTGGAAGCCAATTCACTCAATAAATAAGGTAATGTACCTCAAGCTCTTTGTCTGCAAAATGGGGGTGACTGAGTCTGTGCTGCCTTCCTCAGAGAGGTACACAGAGACCCATAGAGCTAACGGATATGAAAATTGCTTTGGAGAGAACAAAATGCCATATTTACAAACACAGGATGTATTTATTGATTTATTTATGCTCCTTTGTGTTCCAAAAAAAGGATTTGAGGGAGCTTACCAAAAATGCACACAATACAGCGGGATAAAAATAGATAAAGTGATAGAGCGCAGGGAAAATAAGGGTAGAAAAATAAAATAAAGACAGGGCAAATGCTAGTGTGTGGAAACCTGTGCTCAAAATCCCTGAGCAAGTTCAGATCTAAGCTTCCTTGGAACAAAAGAAAGCAAGAAACATGATCAGTTACAAAAGGTATAGCAGTCATAAGATAAAAGCCTCCCAACCGAGTATGCTGAAACATACCTGTACTCCCTGAACTCAGGAGGCTGAGGCAGGAGAATCACTGAGTTCAAGGCCAGCCTGAACTACACTGCAAGACCCTGTCTCAAAAAAAAAAAAAAAAAAAGAAAAAAGAAAAAGATAAAAGCCTGTCTTGTGTGCCAGAAAAGGTCGCAGAGCTTATTGTGGCATCAGTGTCTGCGAGAAATTTCTCCCCATCGAGAGTATTCTGCAGGATCACGTGACCTGCATCTGCAACAATGCTTAGGTATCTGTCCTCCTGTTTTCACGGTATCACCTGACATCCACTTCAGAGCCCCACCCAGATTCATTGTCTATTCATGATTTGATTTAATTCAGCTGAAAACTGGACACCCACTAAATAGCAAGCAAAAGCAGTCTTTTTTTTTTTTGTCTCTTTTCTTTTTTTCCCTTTCCTTTCTTTCTTTATAAGGTAAGAATTTGGGTGCAAGGCATGGTACATAGGACTCTTCCCTGGTGAAATACAGGGACAAAGAAGTTCTAGCATCTTGGCTTAGCTGAGACATATAAAAACCACTAAGACATAAAACTGATCCAAGCGGGCCATAAAGACACGGCTGCCTTTGCCTCAGAACTTGGGCTATAATCTGCTGCCCTGGAACAAAAACTCAAACATAAATCAGCTCCCACTGTATTTTTAACCACCTACGAAATTCTTCATTTCCTGCCTGAAATGCCTCTGACAGTGAACGATGTTGCTCTCCCTTGCCCCTGCTCGAGAAAGGCTCCCTCGGGGCCGTGGCGGGGACCCAAGTGTGGACTTGCCCAGGTAGGCGAGCCCGGGATGGGATGAAGGACAAGAAAACTTGTCTTGGGACAAATAAGCCAGGTCTGGGGCCAGCCGATCCAGTGCCGAAGAGCAAAGGGCAACCCCTCTTGACACGGGAAGCGCCTTGGGCTCCCACCTGGGGTGCCTTCTCTCCCATTTCTGGCCCACCCCACGTCCTCTGCCCTCCATGACCCAGAGCCTCCATAAAGCCACCCAAACCCCACAGCATTCTCTTCTCCCAGGGCTTCTAATGCGTCAACAGTAAGTACCAGACAGCTGGCATTTCAGTCCATGATGCCCAGCGTTCACTATTTCATGCTGTCAGCCTGCCTCCCTAACGAGATTAACGCCACCCTGAGGGTAGTGATTAGCTCTTACTTTATGCATGTGCCTTTCAGCTTACAAGGGTGCCTTATGTCCGGGTACCTGACAGATAACAGGGTCACGAAAGCGCAGGATCCTGGGGTCTCTAAGCCATCTGGGTCTCCCTGCTGAGCCCATTTACCAGAAGGGACGGTGAAAGCCCAAGAACCTGGCCAGGAACAACCCCAAGTCTCCTGCCTTCCATTGCAGAACTCTGTTTCCCTGAAACGGTTCAGAGCCACAGCTCACTGGGGAACAAGGACAGACACACAGACAGCTGGCATGCAGTCACCCATCTGCCTGTGGGCAGACTTTCCAGCTCGGAGCCAGGCCATGCTGCCTTACAGCCCCCGTGGGAATCCAAGCTGGTGCCCTGCGTGTGCCAGGGTGGGTGGAAGGACTTGGGTGGGCTCCCTGGGCCGCCTGCAGTCCCCACACACACACCGTGGGGTCACTGCGGTCTGTCCAGCCCGGACACACGTAGCTCATGGTGTGAGCAGCGTGCACACGGCCAGCAGGGCCGCTGGCGCAGGTGGGGGCTGCCGGTGCATTGAGCTCCACACCTGCACAGCCAGAGACCATCCGGGCATTTGCCCCAAATTCCTAACAACAGATATTCCTCAACGGTGTTCAAGTGACAAACACCAGCGTCACAACAACAAAATATAAATGGCAACAATTGCTAAGCAGAACCCTGTAACAACCAGCTAGCGGCAGGCCCATCCGTCCTGCCATCTCTCCCGGTCTCTCCCAGGCGGCTGCTCCGGCTTCTCAGTAAGGCTCACAATGAACCCAATGAACTCAGCCACACTTGGGCCGGGGAGATAGCTCAGTGGCACAAGCACCTGCCTGGAAAGTGCAAGGTGCTGAGTTCGATTCCCGATACCCACCCCCC
>NW_004955437.1:5705026-5730645 GCF_000276665.1 Chinchilla lanigera
AGGATCACTGCGAGTTCAAGACCAGCCTGGGCTACAAAGTGAGCTCAAGGATAACCTGAATCGCACAGCGAGACCCTGCCTCAAAAAAACAAAAAGAACTCAGCCGTGCTCACTGAGCTGGTGTGGAACCTGAGGCCGAGTGCCTTGCGCCATAGACGGCTGCTACACGGCAGAGCTGGGGTTGGATTTGAAGTCGGCCTCGTCTAAAAGCAGCCCTTTCACTGCAACCTCCCAGAGAGTCACAGTCCAGCCCGCTTTCAATATTCTGTGCCACTGCCAGACCCCGGGGACAAGGTCTGGCTGGGAAAGCGTAGGGGTGAAAGATAACAGCTCGCCCAATCCTTTTACAGGGAAATGGGAGAAAGACGGGACTCACTTCAGCCCGCCCAGATCTCCGTGGCTTTTTCTTGGTGCCAAATAGTCACAGAAGGAGCCACTGTAAAAGAACACAGCGTTCCCCCTCTTCTCACCTCCCCTGGGCCGGTGCCTGGGATCACGGGGAAGCACAGAGTCTGCCTCTTCTGGGCTGGGAACCAAGGCTTCGAAGAGTGTTCTGACGATAAATGTCGCTGATTGACAGTTGATGGACAATGTTCTTGCGGAAGTTTTTCCTGTGCTTGGATGCTGAGCTGGGAACTGCACTCAACGACCGGGTGACAGCCCGCATCCTGCCTGCTCTCCACCTGTGGGCTGTCGTGACACAGCAAGTGCGATGCTATCTCAGGTCCCTCCCAGCGCCATCACTCAGCGACTCTATCAGGAACAGGACACCGACCTGAAAACATGTCTTCCTCCAAACACTCAGTCAGGGTCATTACTCACCCGCAGAAACACAGGCTCCCCTGGAGAGATAACCGGTGAGGAAATGAGGAACTCCGATTCCCATCTCATCGTGGTTGACCCAGCAATTCCATTTCTGCACACTTATCCGGGGAAAAAAAACAGAGTAAGGTAAGACAGCCCTTTATACAAGATGTCAGCGTTAGCACTATTCGGAAACCGTCCAGTGCA
This sequence comes from Chinchilla lanigera, assembly GCF_000276665.1. Lineage (NCBI taxonomy): Eukaryota > Metazoa > Chordata > Mammalia > Rodentia > Chinchillidae > Chinchilla > Chinchilla lanigera. The sequence goes on from NW_004955437.1 coordinate 5,706,038, forward strand.
AGAAAGAGACATACTCACCCGGTGCCACTATCCCACTGGTGATTTTGAAGGTATGGGAAAACGTCTATGAGCATGGTTTTCCAAATTGTTCTTGACTCTCCAGTAATGGGTAACCACTTGTTAAGTCTCCTGCCACTGACTTTTTTGGTTGTATAAATCAAATAGGCTACAGTAGGGTTGGGGTTGTAGCTCAGTACCAGGCCCTGGGTCAGACCTCCAGCAGGGAGGGGAGGGGAAGGGAAGAGGAAGGGAAGGGGGAGGAGCGGCAGAAAAAGTAAAGGAAGAAAAAGAGAAGTGGGCAGTAGAAAAACACTGCGCTTCACAGATGATAAAGGTTCTTATTGTGGATTTTTGGTTTTGGTTATCTTGATAATAAAAAACAATTCTTATGGTGGGGTCAGTCAAAACATTCCAAAGGGCACAGGTCCACAGGGCACTGTACAATAGAATTTCAACAACATAGAACACTGCATGTGAGTCCAAGCCTGGAAGGAATACACAGAAACAAATGTAAGATTGGCAGAATGCAGAATGCTACTTCTCATTTCTAAGTTTTCTGTGATGTTTTCTGCTGGTTTTGTCTTACAAGAAAACAAGAAAGAAAAATGAGGAAGAGCACAAGACAAAAAGAGAGAGCTAACAGTAGAAAGCCATTATCAAAACCACAGGCAGAGGTGCTGGATGGGGTCTTCCTGAAGCAACAGTGCCCCTTTGGGCCTTAGTGATGGGGAGAATTTGAATGGGGGGGGCGGGCGAAGGATTTGGCATAAAACTGGGCAGAACCTCCCGGGATAAAGGGCACTGGAGGTGGGGTTTAAAAACAAAAAACAAAAAAGGCTCTTGAGTTTGTAATCCCAGCACTCTAGGAGGCTGAGGCAGGAGAACACAAGTCCGAATACAGCCTGGAAAATTTGACATCGTGTCTCAAAATTAAAAAGGGGGAGGACGGCTGTGGGTTCAATCACCAGTACCACAAGAGAAAAAAAGGCGGCTTCCACCATGCGCGGGCGAGCCACTGTTCCTCCCCAGCTCTTATTCTCTCTCCATCCCTAAATTGAGGCTTCAGATTAGAAGCTTCCCCTCACAAACATGGCGGCGCCCTTCAACAACATGGCGACCACCAATAGCTCCGCCTCCCGCTGTCTCGGAAGCCAATGAAAGAGAAGCACGAGGATTTGCGCGTGCGTAGTGCGACCCGGTGGGCGTGTCCAGCGATGACCAGGGGATCCCGGCAAGCAACATGACTAAAAAGAAGCGGGAGAATCTGGGCGTCGCTCTAGAGGTGAGGGGATGCGCGGAGGCCGGGCCGTTCGTTAATGGCCTTCTACGGGCTGCAGGATAATGGGGCCACCAGGTTGGAGGAAGGGTCAAGGGCGGAGGCGAGGGCGACGCGCGGCGGGCAGAGGGACGTGAGGAGGGGCGGGGGGGCCGGAAGTGGGGGTCGCTGCGGGGCCTCGAGGTGAGGAAGCCCCGGGACGCGGGCGGGTGCCCGAAGGAGGCGACGTGACGCGCGCGAGAGGGACCCCGCTGGGAGGGACCTGGAAACCAGGAGGACCCGAAGGGAGACCTGTGAGCGGGGCAGAGCCCGTGGGGACAGGCGGGTGCCTGAGGGGTGGGGACTCGGGGTGACGGAGCCGGTGTCGCCCCCTGTGCTCCTGGTGGCCATAAAATCCCCCGGGGTGGGGACGGTTTCCTGTGTGGTCCCAGAGCTTGAGGATGGGACACGACGTGGAGGATCTCCGGGCGCCTGTGAGGAGAACCCTACGCTGAGGGGTTTAAGAAGAAATCAGCGCGCGTGGACGAGAGACAGCTGGTGACGCTGAGTAACTCTGCCTGCGACCAGGCTCGCGTGCCCTGTTCATCTCCCTGCAAGCCCGAGAGATTTGTACACACGAGCCCGGGTCGGAGCAGTAGAGACGACGGGGCAGAGAGTCGCGCCCACCCTGGTGGTCTTCCCGGAAGTGCGCCCGCTTCCCTTCCCTTTGCGCCGCCTCCCAGAAGTTGTGGGGTACAGGGTAATGGGCTTCTTCCGGCCTGCTCCCCAATTCCTTGAGTCTCGAGTTTATGAATGTGTAGAATCACCTGCAGAACCTGTTCAAAGGGAGAGTTGAACTGTTTCCCCAACCCAAGTAATTCAGTAAGGTGTGGGTGTGCATTTTAACAAGGACTCTGCATTTTATTTGTTTGTTTGTTTTTTGTTTTTCTCCGGTACCGGGAACCGAACTCACGACCTTGCGCTTGCCAGGCAGGCGCTTTTGCCGCTGAGCTAAATCCCCAGCCCCGGACTCTGCATTTTAAACAACCACGCTTGTGCTGGTGCAAGAGGTTTTAGTAGCGCCCTTTGGGAAATATGGGTGTCCAAAGTAGATGAAGGTGGTTGGAAATCTCTGGAAAAAACAAACAAACAAACAAACAAACAAAAAACAGTAATCTCTTGTACCAGGAGTCGAATTCATGACCTCAAGCTAGCCAGGCAGGCTCTGTGCTGCTGAGCTATATCCCTGGCTCTACAATAAGCTTTTGGAATGGTGATGGGTGGTAGCACTAGGTGATAGGAAAGACATAGGCTGCTACAACAGAGAAACCCCCAAATTCAAATGTCTTCAAGAATTTGAAAGTGCTGGGCTTAGTGGCCCACACCTGTAATCCCAGCATTCAGGAGGCTGAGGCAGGAGGATCACCTAGAGTTTGAGGCTAGCTCCAGCTACGTAGCAAGTTCAAGGCCAGCCTGGATTACATAGCAAGACCTTGTCTCAGAAAAGAACATGCAAGTTTGCCTGGCATAGTGTACACGCCTGTAATTCCATGAAGCCTCTAGGAGGCAGAGACAGGAGGATTGCAAGTTTGAGCCCAGCCTAGGTGACTTAGCAAGACACTGTCTCAAAATAAAAAATGAAGGGTTGCCGTTGTAGCTCAGTGTAAACATCCTTGGCTGAATCTCCTGTATTGCAAACAAACAAACCAACCAGGGAAGTTTGTTGTTTCTCTGGCAAGACAGGGCAGGATTCAGCAAACCTGTGTGTGAAGGGTGAGATGATATAAGTAAATATTTCAGGCTTCGTGGGCTGTACAGTCTCTGTTGCAACTATAGTTGATCCTCCCTATTCACAGATTTCTTATTTACGAATATGCCTACTGGCTAAAACGTATTTGTAGTCCCAGACTGGGATCTGCAGTGTTTCTCAGCCATCCGTGGGCTAAAACAAAATAGCAGGGGAAACCTGAGTCACCCAGCATCCACATTTCTAGCTAAAGTTGTACAAGTGATGCTCTGCCTGCTTGTTTGAGCTGTTCTACTATAAACAAATGTCCTTTTTAAGGTCCATTTAGTGCTATGAGTTTTTTTGTGTGTTTTTCTGTGCTTTTTGGTGATTCTGCCTTCTCAAGTGCCCTCCAAGCAAAGTGCTGAAGTGTTAGTGTTGCTAAGTGCAAGAAAGCTTTGATGTGACTTAGAGAGAAGATAGGTTTAGATAAACGTGTGTGTGTTACTGGGAATTGGATCCACTGAGCTGCTTCTCCAGCCCTTTTTATGTTTTATTTTGAGACAGGGTCTTGCGAAGTCATTAAGTTTCCCAGGTTGAGCTTGAACTTTCGATTCTCCTGCCTCAGCCTCTCAGAGTCCTGGGAATACAGGCATGCACCACATTGTCTGGCTAGATAAACTTTTTTTTTCCAGGCATGACATAACTACTGACTATAAGACACTGTCAGCTAGAAGTTCAGTTTTAAGGAACCACAACTATATTAGATAAGATCTCTTTGAAAACACACATAAAACAAGGTTTTAGGTGGATCAGTTGATGAAAAGTTGTGACCAGAGGCTCATGGGAACCTAACCTGTTAAGTATTTGATAATTTAATAGCGGTGTCAGTTTTATAGAACATAAGCACCACAAATAACACAGTATTGTACTCAGCCATGGCAGTGTGTAAATGAGCGTGGCATTGTCCCTGGTAAAATTTTATTCACAAAAGCAGTCAGTAGACCAGGCCTGGCCCGTAGGTTTGTCAAGGCTTGGTCTAGAACAACGGAGAGTGGGGGTGGCACACAGAGTCTTAAGGATCCTGGGCCCAAACTGCCCATTTTCCACTCGCATAAACGAAGATGCAGTGCTCCTCCAAACTGCAAGGGAGCTCAGAAATGTGCTTATCAGCCGGGAGGCCTTGTGGCCTGGCCAGCAGCACTCCATGCCCACAGTGTGCTGTAGCAGGTGCTTGCATTTCCACTGCAGGGTACACCTCACTTCCCACCGCGGCTGTGAGGATGAAATGAGACCATCAGTGCTCGGTGCAGGATGGACCCTTTCTATTTTATTTATTTTTTTGTCTTTTTGAGACAGGGTCTCTCTGTGCAGTTCAGGCTGGACTTGAGCTTACTTCGTAGCCCAAGCTGGTCTCGAACTTGCAGTGATCCTCCTGCCTCAGCCTCCTGAATGCTGGGATAACAGACGTGAGCCACTACACCTGGCTGGGATGGGCCCTTTCTCAGCATCGTCTGCCATTGCCGAGTCAGTTGCCTTGTTTGGGATGAGGACATTAAAATAAACTTCATCTGTAACATACAGGATTGGGCTGGGGGCAGTGGTGGCTCGCATCTATAACCCTAGCCCTCTGGAAACTGAGGCTGGAGGACTGCCGCGAGTTTGAGGCCAGCCTGGGCTGCATAGTGGGACCCTGTCTCAAAAAGCAAAAACAAACAAACAAACATACAGGACTTGAATGTCATCAGAAACTTCACTAACAAGACCACAGACATCTTTTGTTCGGCTGACATCGATTATTAAAGCTGTTGACTTGGATAAGGCTTGTTTTATCCTAGGGCAGGTTCACCCTTTAAAAAAAAACAACCATCTTTGTACCACAATATACAGATGTAGGCACAGATTTTTTTTTTTTTTTTTTTTTTTGCCGTGCCGGGATCAAACTCACAACCTTGTGTTTGCCAAGCAGGCGCTTATGCCACTGAGCTATATCTCCAGCCCCTGCACAGGTATTTTAAAATATGCGTAAGTGTGCAGGTTTGTAGGCCTAGCTGCATACCACCTGGCATCTTGGGTGATACAGCTGTGATAGCTGTATCTTGCTTGATACAGCTGTGATAGCTGGAGTGCGCTCGGGAAGAAGCCCGGCACCCGCTGCCTCCTGCCTCGCTCTCCTGTCACCCCAGAGTCCTGAGCACTGAATGTGCACTGGTGCTCAGTAGCAGCATATATTGTCCTCTTATTAAAAGTGGTGCGCTCAGAGCCAATGAAGTGGTGATTTAATCAAAAATGTGTGTTAATCTGACCAGTGCAGTAGAACACCACAAGTGAGTGATCACCTGCAGTCTGCACTTGTAATGAAGCAATTACCCGGCAGGCAGCACTCACCCCAGGGCTGGCCTGAGGCCCGTTGAGGCCCCTTCTAGCCTTACCCACTCCTTGTGGTTCTTTTTCAGGCCTTTTTATGTGAGTCTTTGCCACCTTGCCACATCTCAGCATTGTAAAGCACTGGCTGTGAGTTTTAGCTTCTGAGAGCTTATTTTGAATAACAAGAGAAAATTATAGTTCAAATGAGAAATTACTGGCTCTGGTACTGATGTTAAAGTTCTCTTTTTTTTTTTTGCGGTGCTCAAACCTAGGGGGCCTTGTGCATGCAAGGTAAGAGCTCAACCACTGAGCCACATCCCCAGCTCCTGATTTTAATGTGCAGGAGAAAGGAAAGGTATTTTAGTGACACGCACCTGTAATCCCAGCACTCGAGAGGCTGAGGCAGGAGGATCATTGCGAGTTCGAGACAAGCCTGGGCGACAATGAGCTCAAGGCCAGGCTGAACTGCATAGTGAGACCCTGTCTCAAAAAGACCAAAAAAAAAAAGAGGTATTGTGGTCTAAACTGACAGAAAGATTTGGTCTAATGTAAAAGTTATGTTTTTAAATCACTGATAGTAATAGCCTCTGACTTGGTCACTATTGTATTTGCTTTGGTAGCTCAACTGTCTGATGTAGTGTCATTAGATGTTTCATTGCCTGGCCTTAACAGATGTATGACATCTCACCTGACATCTCAGAGCGGACAGTGTTATTGGACCTGGTCCCCAGTACAAAAACCTATTGTTTAGAAAGCTTTTGGCTACAAGTTATAGAAAACTGACCTCAGTGACTTGCAAATAGGAGTATGCTGTTTTTTCTGCATCGAAATTTTTAGGTGGGTGGTTATTGACATTGGTTCAAAAGTTCAGCTTTGTCAGAGCTAGTATTTCTTCATTCTCTTAACTCTTTCCTCATAGTCACAGAACAGCTGTCACAGCTCCAGGCATCGTGTTCAACTTTAAGTCAAGAAGGAGAAAAGGAAGGCAACACTGTTTGTCCCTTTTATCAGCAAAGCTTAAGGTCTCTCAGGAGTCTCCTAGCTGACTTCTGAGACATTTCATTGACCAGAACTGGCTTATGACCCACCCTACCTGCAAGGAGACTGGGAAGCAGCATGTGCTGCTCTTTTCCGGCTTCCCCAGTGGAGGGAGCGGAAGAGTATGGGCTGGGGGTCAGCATGGGTTGGCGAACTAACAGCCTCTGCTATAGGAATAAAAACTAATGGGAATCGTTTAAAATTCACTGGAGTCCCTACCAGGCAGAGAGGCGGGGAGGTGGCCAGTAAGGGAGGCGGGCTCCAGTGAGCAGGTGGCCTAGGCCAGGAGGAAGGTGTGCCCTGACGCTTGTCATTGTTCAAAGCTGGGAGGGCACGATGGGACAGTCTCCATTGTTGGGGGACAGCCCAGCTTTCTGACGCAAGGGCAGGAAGCAGCTCGGTGGCCACCAGTAAACAGCCACTGAAGTGGCATGAGGGGGCCCTTGAACCAACCTCCCCGCCATGCGGGCGCAGCGAGCGGGGACGGGTGATTGCGGGCTGAGCCCATTCAGGGCCCGCTGCCCATTACGTGAGCCTCGCCTGCTGCGGGGCAGAGGACAGGTCGCCACCGGGCAGGGGACTTCTCCGGGCGGCCTGTGCCTGGCGCTGCTCCACTTGACGGGGTCAGGAGACTCAAACCTCATTACCTCACGCGGCTGGATGTCAGCGTGCAGAGAGTGGCTGTTTGCCAGCATCTTAATTAATGAATTCATAAGGCGCGGGGTAGATGCCAGTTCTTGAGAAGTGCTTTGAGCCTTTCAGCGATGAAGAAGCTTTTGCTAATTTATCAAAAAATATATATTGGGGGAAAGAAGAGAAAACAAACCCAAACGGCGCAGCAGCCCGGGACCGCTTGCAGAGCCGAGTGGCTGCGTCTCCTCGCCAGGCCTTGGGGCTCGCGAGGGCTCCCGCGGGACCGCAGCCTCCGGCCCGGGGCTCGGTGCCGCCCCAGGGAAACTGTGCCCCTCGGCGGCTCTGCGGCCCTGAGCAGCGGCCACTGACGGGAAGCTGGCAAGGCCTGCCGTCTGCGCCTGCCCCGCCTGGACCAAGCAGACGCCCCGCGTGGGGTTGGAGCTGTTTCCTGTGGGCGCGGAGCCGGAGAGCCGCCTCCGCTCAGCAGGGGCGGGGCTCGGCCCTGAGGGCGTCGAGGCTGCTTACCTGGAACACTGAGAACCCTGAGCCCGGTGCGTTGGCTGTGTGGCCTGAGGCCCCAGATGGAAGGCCCGGGCTATTGCCAGGGGCCGTCCGGGCAGGCGCTGCGGCTCTCGTGCCCATTATAGTAAGCAAACGGGTGACAGCGAGCGGGTTTCTGGAAGCCGGTTCCCAGGCTGCTGGGGCTGGCGGGGTAACGGCCGGTGCCCCTCCAGGCCGTGGCTGAGCGAGGAGAGGAGAGCCGGCTCTGCTGCCCTTGGGGAAGGGAGGGCCACCTTCTTGCTGGCTGGGGCTGCGGGCCTGGCCCTGGGGGGCCGTGACCGTGACCGTGGGCGGGAACAGTTCAGGGTGAGGACAGACAGAAGCTGGCTTCTGGCACCTGGGTGTCACCGCAGAGCCCACGCTTGCCTTGCCACACAGAGCGGGCAAAGCCCTGCCCGAGGTCGTTCAGGCAGAGGGGCTGCGGGGGCCCTGCGCGCACTTCCGCGGCTCCCCAGGGCGCGGCCGGCTGCTGCCCACAAGCCGTCTTCGCAGTTCTCCCGAGGGATGTCGGAGGGGCTTGCGGGGGCGCGAGGCGTGTGCGCTCGCGGTGCTGGAATTTGCTCCTTTAGGATGGGGCCAGCCCCTTCCTGCAGCGACGGCCCAGCCCAGCCCGGAGTTCCGTCAAAGCTGGTGTCTGTGCTTTCTACTACGGGGCGGCGGTGGCCACCACCGGTGTACAGCCTGTGACCCTGGACAAGTTACTTGACTCCGCGGTCTGAGTGCTGTCCGTAAGGTGCCGCGCTGGTGACAGGCCCCGCCCACCCTGCCCCCAGGCTTCCGCGAGCTCCCGCGGGAAGGGCCGCGGCTGCTGTTGCGGTTGTGTCGCGTGGGCGTTTGGTTTCCGGAGGCTGCCCTGACTCTTGCCGTGTCACCCAGCCATGTGAGGCCCCACGCTCTTATTAGTCCCCTGGCCCTGTCTGATGGGGGGCAAGGCCAGCAGCCTCTGCACGCGCTGCCCAGAAGCTCCTGGGAGCAAGGCCCCGGACCGTGGGGCCCCCGGCTGCGGCTCGCTGGGGTCTGAGCGGAACTCCCTCCCCGCTGTCCGATTGCCCAGCGTGCGCACTGCTCAGCCACCTTCAGGGGAGAGCGGAGCCCATGCCAGCCTGTGGCTCGAGCTTCTGGGGCAGAGTAGAAGCCATACACAAGCCCCATGTGCTCACAGCCTCCTGAAGTTGGCACCGGGGCCTCCTGACCCCTGTCCCTGCTGCTGTTTATCCGAGAGCCGGCAGCGCATTTCCATCCTCATTGAGGTCTCATTCAGGCTTTGATTCCTGGAGGCGCCACACTCCTGAAAAGATGCCTCTTGGGGATTTCAGGGGAATTTTACAGTTTCTCTTAACACAGCGGCTTTATGGTGTATAGGACCCCAGGGAGACGTCCCTGAAGCTCTGAGAGCAAGGTGAGATCCCCAGGCAGGCGGCAGAGGGGCTGTGCTTGTGTGGCCTGAGGCTGCCGAGCTTCAGAGCCACAGGGCGGGGAAGGCTCGGGAAGCCATGGTCCCTGCCCCGTGACTGTGGGAAACCTTTCTTCCGTGGCACCCGCCGGCAGCAGCAAAGACCCCACTTGCTGGGGCCTCGGGTGTCCTCGTGTAGGACCCCGTCCTCCGTGGAGGCTCCCTCGTCTCGTGCCTTTCCCCCACCACAGCCCCTCCTGCGCGGTACTGAGGCAGCAGGGTCACTGCCGGGCTTCTCTGTTCCACACCCGGGCCTGCCCCTTGCTGGTGTCCGGCTCAAGATTGGGCTCATCTGCCTGCAGGTGTCTCGGTGGCCCGAAGTGCACGCGTGGAGGCGTACACAGCACCCACGAAGTCCTCGGTCCGCACAGATGCAGAGGCGCCACTGGCTCCCAGGGTGCCCACACTGCCACCCGTATTCCCTGGGGTCCCGTGCGGGACTGAAGCCCCACTTCACCTGCTGGCCCGACGCGGTGACTCAGACGCCGTGCTCTGTTCTGCTCACAGTGTCGGCCCTTGGCCTTCCGAGTATACTGTCTTCAAGTGGCCGTCAGGGGCACCCGCTGTCCGCACTACCTGAACGAGGCCGCTCCTCCACCGTCCCTGCCAGCAGTGCTGTCCCTTTAGCTTCCAGCGAGTCCCAGCACCTGAGCTATCGTGGGCTGCTGGCCACCCTGCCAGACAGAAGTCCTGGGAGGCAGCAGTGCCTTCGGAGTGTGCCCTCCCTGCCCGGGAGCCCGTCGGGTCCCTTTGGCTGGGCCTTGTTCACTCGACACCCTGTGCTTCCGGTGCCAGCTCCCGCGCCCGGGGCTGCCGGGTTCCCCTTGGCATTTGCATTTCCTCAGCCCTCAGTGGAGCCTGCTCTGCCCGGGACACTGCTCAGGCCTTCCACCTCGGCTTCCACCAGCCTGGCCTTGGCTTCGTGGCCCTGGCCCAGAGCCCAGCCCACTCCTTCCCCAGCAGGATCACAGAGGTTCCCAGTGTGCCAGCTGGCGGCTGCTGTCCCGTGGGCCCCCAGTGTGGGTCCTCCAGAGAGCGGGGGGATGGCCACATGCAGGCCTCTACCCCCACCTGTCCCGGCTTCGCACCTTCTCTCCCTCTTGCCACCATTTACTCCGTCTTTTTTATTCCCCAAGGATCCAGCGAAAACCACTTTGCAGTAACAATAGGAAACACTTACTGAGCTCCCGGTGTGAGGCACTGTTTCAAGCACCTGTACTGTCACCTCGGCCTCATAACCACTCTCTGAGCTGTGAAACCTGATTATCTTTACTTCGCCCAAGTCTGCTAAGGAACAGAACTAAGGAACTTGCCGGGCACACGGAAGTGAGTGACAGCGGGGGCACCGATTCCAGCCCACCCGCCCAGCACTGGACTTATGCGCGTGACTTCAGGCTTCTGGGCGCTCTGGCTCCCAACTGCCGGCCGCTCTGACGCTAACGCTTCTAGAACCTTTGTGAGACCTTAGTCGAGGCCTAACCTCCACGTCTTCTGGTCCTGGCTTCTCTGCTGCCTTCAGCCTGGGGGCAGGGAGGAGCCAGGTTGGGACCAGAGAGCATGTAGTCCCTGTGCATGGAGTTGAGAGCTGACCGAAGAGCCATCCAGAGGCTCCTCCAAGCCCGCTTTCTGGGTGCTCTCCCCGTTTCTGAGCCCCTCCTGCTGGCTCAGCCGCTCTGCACTCCTTGCTCCTAACCTCCTTCCACCTGTGCAGCCGGATCCCCCAGAGCCCTGCCTCGCAGTGGCAAGCGCTGCCGGGGTGTGGGCCAGCTTCCTGAGCCAAGCCCTGGCCGGGGACCCCGCAGGGCCACCCTTGGGGAGGGGTCTGGGGTCCACGGCCTGCATCCGGCAGCCAGGCGGGTGGGTTATAAAGAAGGGGGCCTTGCTGTTTAGAAAGGAATCACAGCTGTCAGCAGGACGTAAATACTCATAGAGGGAGGTTAGAACTTGAGTCCCTAAAACATTGATTTGTATGCACTCGTTTTAGCCCCATTAAAAAGTGGCAAATGAAAGTGGGGCTATTCAGTGGGGCTGCGAATAAACTGGTCTTGTTCAGATACAGGCCTCCGACCACCAGCTCTTTGGGTGCTGTGCTGAGCGTGGTGGCAGATTGGTCCGGCCACTTGTGGTTTGCCAGTCTCCATCTGAAGATTTTGCTTAGCATGAGTTCCTGGCCTTGGTCTGGAGCAGTTTCCATGAGTTTGGGCACCTGGTAGCCTTCCCAGGGGTGTCTTAGGGGCAGAAGCTCCCCAGCCTGCTCTCTCCCCAGGACTTGCTAACCAGGGCCTGGCCCAGCGGGCAGCAGGGAGAGCCCTGGTCTGGGGCTAAGATTGCACCGTGCAGCTTGCCCAGTGCCCGGGGTCTGCGCCTATTTCTTCCCAGCTCTGGGCACAGGAGGAGGGTTGTGGACTCCAGTTGCCACGTGAGACCTCAGCCCTCTGTCCCCAGCCCGAGGCATGCCTTCCTGAGCAGGCCCGGCCCTGTGGGCACAGTCTTTACCATGGGCGGAAGCAGCACCGGGCAGCTCGGCTATGTGTTGGGGGCCATTCCGTGGAGGGCTGACCGTGTGATGGCCTGGAGCCCTGGCTTGGGCAGCTGTTCTCTCCCCAGGCCTGGCCCCAGGGTGCCCTTCCTTGCTGTGCAGTTGAAGGAAGGCCTCTGGCCTCCACAGGGACAGTCCCGTTTCTTGGCTGGGGCTGCCAGGCAGGCTCTTCTGTTCCACTGGGGTTTGCAGTCCCTGGGACTGCAAGGAAGGTGGTGGTGTCGCCTGAACCCAGTCTCAGGAAGAGAGGAAGTGGCAGGGCTCAGAGTCTCTGGACACCCAGCCCCGGGAACAGGGCTCCTGGCTGCAGGGCCGGCTGCAGGAAGGACTGAGTGGGGAACTGGCCGGGACCTCGAAGGACAGGGTGCTGCTCTGACTCCGCAGGAGTCAGTCGGGTGGGCAGCCTGGTTCGTCCACGTGTGCCCAGGGAGGGTGAGAGAGCCGCCAAGTGGAGGACGCGGCCCCGCAGCCTCCCAGAGCGCTGCACAGTTGCTGCTGCGCTGGGCTCCGCTTGGCCGCCCCAGCCACCCAGCACTCAGGCGGCGGGGTGGGGCGCATGCGCGTGCGTGGACACCTGGGGCCCGAGTCAGGATGGGGTGGTGGCCTCCAGTGTGCAGCGCCAAGCCCAGGCTCGGACCACCCGGCCGGGAGGGTTACAGAACGCCTTCCCTGCACTCCAGCATTGCCCTGAGAAGACAGCTGTGAAACCATAATCAAAACAAATGGGCAAAGATCTCTTCTGCAGCCTTCCTCTCAAGAGCTTAGCTATTTTACCGCACAAGTTAGAGCTATCTTGATGACAGGCAATGTTTTTGCCCCAGAACCAAGTCAGAAAGAAATACAAGTGGTTTTAAGTTGCGTTTTTTCTTTAATTTTTATTGATTCTCATCAAATCTCTATTTTTACAACTTAGACTGCACTAGTAAGTGTGCCGGTGGGAAAAAGCGTCTTTGGCCCTGGGTGGTCGCGCCACGCGTGGAGGGCTGCTCGAACCTCGGTGAGGTGCCGCCGTGCTCAGTGCTGTGCGGGCCTGGCGGGGTGCTGTGCAGGGGAGACACGACCAGCCTCCGCCCCGACCCGTGTTCGGTCAGAGGTTGGGGCAGCTCTGAGGGCTGTTTCCAGGGGGCTCAGGCTGCAGCACATGGTGGAGAAAGGATAGTGAAATAGGCACGGGGGAGGGCGAGCTGGTTCCTGCCCGGCAGACTCGAGTGTGGCCTGCGGTGCAGCACCCACCCAAGCGGGTGCCCGAGCGTGTGTTGGAACCGTGTGTTTCAGATCGACGGGCTGGAGGAGAAGCTGTCCCAGTGCCGGCGGGACCTGGAGGCCGTGAGCTGCCGGCTGCACAGGGCAGAGCTGAGCCCCGAGGACAGGTAACACCCGCGCCCCAGCATCTGTCCTTAGTCCCGTGAATGAGACCCCTGCTCCTGTGCCCTGCAACCTGAGCCATAAATCCCCTTCCTCCCGCAGGAGGTCTCTGGAGAAAGAGAGAAGCAGCCTCATGAGCAGAGCTTCTAACTACGGTAAGCTCCCTTGGGTGAGCTGTGGGGACCTGCTGTCCCCGCTAGGGCTGGGAGGGCCAGACAGCCGGGGAGACCAACAGAACCACGGGGAGCAAGGCGGCTCTTTAGAGGATCCAGCAGCCTGGGAGAGTCTGGGGTGCGTCCCTGTCCCAGGCGCAAGGGGGACAGCCACAGATGGCTATCTTCTCTCTAGGATGGCAGGCTGTGGCCATAGCTGGTCCAGCTCAGACCTCAGACATCGATCCCTCTGATTGGGAACCCCATGATGGGAGTAGTGGGGACACAGGAAGACAGCCCCCCTTGGGTGGGAAGGGCTTCTGCATGTGGAGCAATGCTGCCACCTTCTGGGCACTGGGGGCACAGCCAGGCAGAGCCAGGCATCAGTCACCTGCTGAGGTCGGGGGGAAAGGTTGGCAGGGGTCTCTCTAGGCTCCCCTTTTTTCCCCCGGGGGCCCAGAAGGACCACTGTCAGTCGGCACACAGCTGAGCACCCCGGGCCCCGCCCAGCCTCTGGCAGCCCCATCCCTCGCACAGGTCGGGCTGGGTGGGGCGTCAGGTCTCGCCGTCACCGTTCAGTTCAGCGCTGCGAGTAGTGGCTGCCTGCATGTCACAGGACGGGCTGGCTGGGCAGTGGCAGGGCTGCCTTTTCCAGACTTGGAACGACCACCTCGTGGTGCAAACAGCTGCTCTTAGCACCCCAAGTTCCTGAGAGCTGGGCACCCCCGCCAGGCCCTAGGCCAGCCCAGTTGCTGGGTGGAGCTTCCTGGAAGGGTAAGCACAGCCTTGACAGGCCAGAGGACACACCCAGCGCTGTCCTACCACATAGCTTGACTTTCGGGTGTGGCCTTTTGGGGCCCCTCACACACCCAGCCTTAGCCTGAGCTGCGTTCGAAGAGAATGCAGTAGCTCAGTAGCATTTGGCATCGGGACTTTTACGGGGCCAAAACCCAGAGCTGACGGGCTGTGAGGTCTGGGCAGGCTGAGGGCACTGTGGGTTAGAAGCCGGCTGGAAGGACACACCGCTGCCTCAGTGACTGTGTGGGAAAGGGAAGCAGCAGAGGGGCTGAACGAACTGTCAACGCCCACCACCCTTTTGCCTCCAGAGAAGGAGCTGAAGTTGCTTCGGCAGGAGAACCGGAAGAACATGCTGCTTTCAGTGGCCATCTTCCTCCTCCTGGCCGTGCTCTATGCCCACTGGACCATGTGAGTCCGGGATTCTCCCAGGACCAGGCGGGTCCTCCCGAGGGCGTGGGTGCCGGCACCTTGCACACTTGGGCGTTCACCTGAGGCCGCCCGTGGCCCGGCCCCCAGCCAGACCTGCTCAGCTCTGGGTGTTGGAAGGAGGGTGCTGGCTCCCCCTCTGCCCCACGGACAGGCAATAAAGAACACCAGGCCAAGGAGAGCTGAGTAAATGTCATGGTGTGATTGTAGCTGGGGGCAGCAGGGCGGGCCCTGAGGGATTCGGATGGGGTTCCGAAGTTATTGGCGTGGGGTTCAGAAGGGTGGGCAGGCGGCCGTTGTGCCACCTGCCTGCCCCTACCGAAGGTGCCCTGGGCCTCGGCCTGCAATTATGGCAGAAAAACGCAGCCTGTGCGGCGAGGGCGACGGGGGGGACCGGACGTGGTCGGCTGGAGGCCCCCAGGGTGTGCGGAGCTCATCCATCTCCTGGCCATGAAAGGCGAGCGGGAGGCCTGGAGAGTATGTGGGCAGCAAGAGCCTTGGTAATGACCAGACAGACTTATGGTGACAGTGGCCAGTAAATCAGGCGGGGTTCGCAGTGAGGGGCGGGCTGAGCGGAGGCTGGAGCGGCTAATGGAGACCTCACCCCGCTCCACCTCCTGCGCGGGGCTGGAGGGCAAAGGCATGGGCACCACACTCACCTGGCAGTGACAAGGTGGGAAGCAGCCCATGGATGAGCAGCCTCGGTCGCAGAGGCCCTCGGGGCAGGGCTGGGGGAGCAGTGGCAGTGCCCAGCCGAGGCTGGCAGGTCCCCACCGGGGCAGCACAGCCTCTGCCCCCCCCCCCCCGTCTGGTGCCACTAATTGGTCTGCCGCCTGTTTATTTCAGTCACGTAGACCAAGTCACAGTGCCACCTCATGAGCTGTGTGGTTTATGTAAGAGAGGGAAGGTGCCACCCGCCCCCGGGCTGCGGTTCATTCATTCATTCCCATCCCGGCTAGCAGTCCTGGGCCTGTTCCACTGAACCAACCCGCTCTTCTCCCGTTCAGCAGAGCTCTTTCTCTGCACCTCCAGCCCACGCCAGACCACACAGCACTGAGCCACACAGGCATTAAAAATATGTTTATCTTTAATGAACCAAGATTCTGCAGGACACACAGACGAGCCCAGAGCTGGGTGGAATCCAGCGTGTCCGCCGCCAGCCTAGGGGCTGGGCACTGGCTGAGGGCCCTGTGGAGTCCGTTCCACCTCCCAGGAGCCTTAGGGCCCTGGCTCCATGAAAACTAGACCGGCACGGGGCCTAGTGAGCCAGGGAGCATCTCTGAAGGTACTTCCTGTTAAAAACCACCTGGGCGCCCTCCCCTGCCCAGAGCTGCAGCCTTGCTTCCCTCCTACCTCTGTGCCTCTGCCAAGACAGGAAACGCAGCAACCTCGGGCACGCGGAGGCAGCCTGGCCTCCTGATAGAGGGGAGGGCAGCACGGAGCAACTCCAGGAAGAGAACTCTCCCTGGCCAGGGCACAGGCCTGTACAGCTGCCACTCAGACCACGCAGTGCCTCTGCCACCAGGAGGGCCACTGCTGCCAGGGGAAAGGACAGGCAGGCCTTGAAGGCCGCTTCTTGTGCAGCTCAAGGCGGGCAGCCTTTTGAATCAAAAGGGGGCGGCCCAGGAAGGCTCCATAGGCACAGCCAGTGCCCAAGACCGCTCTGATCCCAAGTGGTGGCAGAGGCACTGGCCTGCCCTCCTGTCCCGGCCTGCCAGGACCGTCAGGGCTGGGCTGGGAAGGGCTCCAGCAAAGGGGGTGAGTGGGGAAGGAGACCAAGTCTTCTCCAACTTGGCGTCAACACAGCAAACTAAAAACTTTGACATATACAACAGTTGCTCCCGGCCAGAGACCACAGTGGGCCTCTGCGCACCGAGGCCGACAGAAGCTGGGCACGGCAGGGGCCTGGCCTCCCTCAGGGCAGGGCCGAGCGCAGGAAAGGGGGTCTGCCAGAGCCCCGAGAGCACAGCAGTGCCCGGAGCCCTCCGCTCTGTCCTGTCCTCAAACCCGCCTGGGGAGCCATGTGTCCTCTGAAGGCCCCGCCCACGCCCCAGGCTTGATGCTCCCCAGTCCTGCTCCCCAGCCCCTTCACAGAGGCGGAAGGAACCAGCCCAGTGTTCGGCTGGGAGAGGCGGGGCGTGGGCGGGAGCACCCCAGGCGGGGCTCAGTGTCTGTGCATGTGGATGAAGGACAGCACGTCCTCCTTAGACAGCTTGTCTACGTCCTGCGGCTTCTGGGAGTCGTGCACACGGATGCCATCTCCCCACTCCCAGAAGAGCCGGCTGAAGTAGCAGACGCTAGGGAGGAGGAGCGGGATCATCAGCCCCGCCCATCTCCGGTCCGCAGCACCCAGAGGTCCTGCCCCTCCCCGGACCCCCAGAACCAGCTTTTCCCAGCACAGCCATCCCTCCTGCCTGCGCTTCTCTAGTAGAACTGTTAGCGGCGACGGAACAAAGGGGTGGTGGCTGATTTTAGGCACGTGAGGGCTGCTGTCAGAACCCATGATCAGCAATCTGGTAAACGGACACTGGGTCCTTGGGTCCCAAGGGTCGGGCCTATGGCCCTGTACAGGGTCCCCCAGCAGGCCAGGACTCCGGCCACCTCAGCACAGCCGCACATCTGCCTGGCGAGGTGGTGGGCAGCCTTGGTGGGGCGGGTGGGCGGGCGGGGTGCAGAGAGGAGGGTACTCACTGGAATGGGGCGATGGAGTCTGTGGGGATTTTATAGGTGGACTCCCTGGTCTTCTTGTTGTAGAAGAACTTCCTGCTGAGGTTTTTGCTGAAGCCCATGGTCCACGGCTCTAACGGGAGGAAACGGGCTGGCACTTAGGCAGGACACGGCCCCCACCACCATCCCTGAGGGGCTCTCAGTGACTACGAGGTGACACCCAGCAGCCCTGCCGCCATCCTCCAGGGGCTGCAGGGGGCAGAGACCAGGCTCCTCCGCATATGCGGCTGCTGCTGGAGCCCCTTGTGCCTGCACTCGCTCTCCTCTGCCCAGCCCGCCTCTGGGCCTGTGAAGCACAGCCACCATCCCCTACGAAGCCTGAGAGCCGAGCCAGCCAGGGGCAACGTGCCTAGCGGGCAGGGTAGGGCTGGGCGGTCCCTCTGGCCAGGGGAGGGGTAGGGCAGGGAAGTCACCCACCGTTCACTGTCCTGACGATGTACAGGCCCGTGGGCACGAAGTGCCGGTCGTCCCTCCCAGTGTAGCTGAGCCTCGGGATGCCGCTGGAGCCCTTGATGATCTTCATTTCCAGCCTGGTTCCCCAAAGCAGCATGCGACACGGCGCCCTAGCGTTAGTCCGGGGCCGTGCCAAAGCCACCCCCACCGCTTCCCCATCGTACTTCGATGCAAGAAATGGAGGCACAGACTGCGCGAGGTGCCTTAAGCCCCTCGCCCAGGTTGGGGACCACGCTGGGTTTACAGTGCAGGCTCTGAACTCCCAACCGCGGAGGGGAGTGACAGGTGACCCTGCTGTGCTATGGCTACTTGGTGGGGCTCCGGGGTGACAGCAGGAAGGCCGAAAGTGGGGGCGTCAGTGGGTCTGCACTCAACCCGTGGCATCCCTGTGGCTGCCTGCAGTCAACAGTAGCTGCACACGTGGGCAGGAAGCCCCTGCCCCGCCCAGCCTCGGCCTTGGGCACCCGCACGCACCGGCCCTCGGGGCTCAGCCCCATACCGGGAGCTGGGATTTACAGCACTTCCAGCCGCTTTCTGCTCCACCCCTCGCAGGGACAATCGTAACTGCTACAGAGGCCATATTTCTGCCTGACACATGATGGAGCCCCTTGTGCCTGCACGCCACTCCACTTGCCTATGATGGGGCGCTGAGTCAGCTCCCAGCCGCTGCCCCCAGAGCGTGCAGCTGAGGTGGTGCCAGGCCCCGCTCCCCACACCGGTGTCACTCACCTGAGAAAGATCTTCTCCACCTCCTCCAGCCTGTACACCTCCTTCACCCTGCAGACGGGGACGAAGGGATGGGTTTGGCCGGGAAGAAGCTGGCAGGCAGGAACTACCCGTGTCCTCTGCCTCCGGCCCTCCCCGCAACAAGCAGCCCGCCAAGGAGGTGGGCACGGGCTGTGGCACTGCTTCTCCTGCCTCTCCTAGAAGATAGGAGAGGGAGGGCCAGGCCGCCTGCATTGTCCTCAGCCCACACAGCCCATGGCCTGGGGCTGTCTACGTGGCTGGAGGCCTCCCTGCAACAGCTACTGATCGTTCTGGGGGTCAGCCCTCCACTTCTAGAGCCAAATGGCCTCCGTAACTGCGACTGGGTAAGGTGCTCAGCAGCCCAGAAGCAGCGGAGGCAGCTGCCTTAGAGGTCTGGCAGTAGGACCCTGAGAGCACAGGCGTGCTGCTGTTGGACACCCTGCTGTGACATCCACGAAGGGCGCTGTGAGTACTGGATCTCATTTGAACTAATAGCAGTCACCTCCAGCGCCATGGGGCAAAGCAGAGCCCTCTGTAACCATTTTGGGCCTGGTCCCCAAACCCTGCCATCCCCAAGCTGAGGGGTCCATCCCCTCAACCCTTCTTGGCTGTATACTCAGATTCCTCCAGCCCTCAGTGTCCTTTTCTCACCTGCGCAATATAAAAAAGGCTAAGCAACAGCCTAGTCCAGCTTCGCCCACCGGGCCAGGCAACAGAGGCTAACACCCCGGCGAGAGCCACCTCCCCCACACCCGAGCCAGCCACTCAGCAGGGCAGTCTGCACCGAGCTGCCCTCCCTGCACAGAGGTGGTGGCAGTGCCCAGAAAGGAGCCCCCGCAGGGACACGGATGTGGGAGGCCAGACGCTCACCTGATGGGATTCATGTCGGGCCGGCTGGGCTTGGAAACGGCTTTCACAAACTTCTCAGCAAGCTGAATCCTGTGACACGAGCAGTGCATCAGAGGCTGGAGGCGCCTGTGAGACAGCGCCCTGCCATCTGCGCCCCTATCCCCTCCTGGGTTCTGTCTGCTCACAGGGTCTCGGCTGCTTTTCCAGAAGGGCACCGTGAGCTGTGCTCAATCACTTCCACCCAAACATCAAGCAGAACTGTGTCACGTGTGTACCAGGCTGGGGACCCCAACTGGCACCAGGCCAGCCCTGGACATGTTCCTCAGGACCCTCCCTCTTCCAGCAGGGCGCCCGCCATCTGCTGGCTATGGCAGGACCCAGTGGGCTGGTATCTGATGAACAGGGCCTGAGCCACCCGCACCCTCCCTATCCCGGGCCGGGGCCTCACCGCTGGTTGAAATGCTGGTCCCGGACATCGCTGCCGTTCAGCACGAGGACATCAAGGATGTGGATGGCGCTGATCTTCCGCTGGGCCTTCCCCTGCAAGGACAAGAATGCCACGACCCGGCCCACAGTGGCACGTGGCCTCAGTTCTACTGGGGAAGGGGGCGCTAAGCACACGGTCCTCTTGCCTCCCTGCAGCAATTCCCCGCACCAGAGCAGTCCTGACATCTGAGCAGAGCAGGATGCAGCCGGGCTCTTGGTGGGAGCCCCAGGTCCTCAGGCCCCTGAGGGTGAGCCCACCCTCCACCTACTCTCCCTGTGGTGTTCTGACAGCCTCTTCCTTCAGGTTACTCTCTGACACAAGGGACCACTCCAGCCCCCATGGATCCCCTGGTTCAGGGCTACTGCTTGAGGACAGTAGTTGGCCCCCCTTCCCAGCCTGGGCTCTGTCCCCCAACACAGGGTAGTGAAGTGAATTCAAGCCAGGGGCCAGGTGAGTGTGCACCAGCCCTCCAGCCCTGGGAGTGAGCTGCTCTGACCTCCCCTTTCAGCTCGTGCACAATCTCCACGGACAGCAGCGTGTCGCGGGGCAGCTCTGTCTTCAGGTCCAGCTTGACCCAGCGGTCTGACTGGCGGCCGTCCCACGTGTAGATCTGGGACTTCTACAGATGAGGAGAGGGACTGGTCCTCAAAAGGGCTTGCAGCTGGCAGCGCCAGGCTGATGGGCTGGGAGTGGGCAGGGGGGGTCTGGGCCTGACGCTCGGAAATGGGCTCAGGGCGCCTCTCAAATGACCCAAGCTTGTGATGGGTCCTCAAGAAAACCCCAGCTTGGTTGGGAGGGGTGAAGGATGAGGAAGTACAGGAGAAGGTGTGAGGGGGCACAAAAGAAGTGACTAGGAACAAGAGAGCAAGTTATGTGGAAAGAGCTAGCAGAAACAGCAGCGGCTCCACACATTAAGGAAGCCAAGGCTTTCCCGCAGCAGCAGCCTGCAAGGGCCGGGGGAGCGGAGGCAATGGCAGGGGAGGGGGCTTTGCAAGACAACAAGTGGCCTGGGGTGGGGGACAGGCTCTGGCCCGCTGAGCCTGCAGACAAGCTGCCAGCCCGCCCCCAAGAAAAGCCTCCCGGTCCATCCGCAGTGCAGAAACGGAAGAATGACATCACACTCAGGAACTCCGAGGAATAAAGGAAACCGTTTCCAGAGACACCTGCTCCCGGACCTACCCCCATGCCGAGGAGGAACTTCTGCTGGCTGCCGGACACCATGCAGCGGTAGTCCAACACGGGCCGGATCTTCTCCAGGGTTTTGGCGGTGAGCGGCGTGGGCTTATAGCTGAAGACGTCGATCTCGGCGCCCTGTAGCCACGAGCAGAGGACACGCTGCTGGGCTGGGCAGGCGCCGGCACACAGGAGAGGCCAGGGACGGGGAGCACCCGCGCCTGGACACGTGCGCCCTGCGCCACCGCACTGGGCACCAAATGGGATCAGTTCCCAGCTGCTCGGGTTCCTTCAGGAACTACTGGGAGGCTGGGGAAGGGGGCGCGAAGCCCCCACAGGCACCCCAAGGAGGAGCTGTGGGGAGATGTCACAGAACGTGGAGCTGCCCTGCCGCGGCATGGCAAGAAAGGAGGCCAGCAGCTGGGGGGACAGTAGGCAACCAGCCTCCCAACCCGCTCCAGAAACACACCTCACTTTTCTAGGTCTATCCTGAACCTTGTTTTCCAGTCCCTGACCCCCACAAAACCTGCACATGATCCAGGCCAGATTTGAATGAGGCCCCCAGAAAAGCCAGGGTTGAGGCAGCAAGAATACTGGACTGAAGACCGTCCCGGACAGACTCCTGCCCCAGGCTGTGGAGGGCAGGCGTGCGGGGACGCGCACATCTCAGGAAAGAACCCTGTGAGCTGCTGGCCCCGGAACTTCCCACCGGCACCCCACGCTCTGCCTGTGGCTGCCGCACTCCAGCCCTCACGGCCTGTGGTGGTGCCCTGCAGGCACCTGGGCCCCAGTGACACTGTCCGCACCGAGAGCGGGGCTCCCACATCTACCTGGATCAGCTCGAAGAACTTAGACTTTGGGTCTGAAGAAGAAGGAGCAACTCGAGCCTGGTCCGGAATCTGCAATGAGGTAACAAAGAGCTGTGACTTTCAGGCCCTGTGGACCGAGGCTGTGGGGGCAGAGGACACACAGGCTCGGCGGGGAAGGAGATGGCGCGCAGAGCGGGCTGGAGGAGGGTACTTCACTGACGCCCAGAAGGCCGCATCCTTTTCATCTAGGCTCTGTGGTCCGTGCGGCCACACAGGGCCAGCAGTAGCAGAATGAAACCGCTCATCACCCCTGTCCTTTCTGACCCAGCTTTGGGTCGGACGGGGTACCCTAAGATGCCCATCTCCTTCCTGTGGCCCCCTGCTGTGGTGGCGGGGAGCTCACCTCCCAGAGCCGAAGGCACTCCTTCCGGATCTCCGCCTGCCGCGGCTCGCTCAGGGTCCTGGCGAGACAAAGCCGTCTGGGGTTAAAACCTCTCAGGGAGTGCACCCCGCGCACCTACCGCCCCTGCTGTCCACGCCACCGCACCCGTGGGGCTCCGGGTCGCTCCGGGTCACTCCGTGGCCTGAGCCGCTGTGACTAACTTCCCGGGACCGTCCCCTGGGTCACTCTCAGCAACTGCCAAGTCTGGGAGTGCGGCCCCACCCTGAGCTGCTCTGGCACCTTCCAGAGCCCACAGCCCAGCAGGAAGGACAAGACCGCTTGTAAATGCCAGGGAACAAAGGGTGGCGTGGGGAACCAAGCAGGAGCTTCCCTTGCAACAGGCGAATTCCGGAACCGGGGCAGTACTCACATGTCCTGAACAAAGGCATGGATTTTGGCCAGCGCTTTGATCTGCAGGCTACAGTGGCTAGGAGAGAAGAAAAGTACGTGGTCTCGGAAGGGCTCCTTAAAGAGCCCAGTCCAAGGCCAGCAACACAGAGGAGCGCAGCAGAGCAGTGGCGCGCTGAGGGAGGCCTGCGCTGATGCCAACCGGAAGCCTGTGGGCAGAGCGAGAACCAAGTGAGACCCTGAGATCCAAGTCCTGCCGGAAGGAAGGTGCTCATCGCACCCTTAGGGAATGTGTAAGTAGCGGTAAACAGCTAAGCCCAGGCCCAGTTAGCTAGGGGCCACACTCAGAACCCAGCCCCACTGCCAGCTGTCCTTGGCCTTGGTTCTTCCCCACACAATGTCTGGTGTTTCATTAACAAACCATCAGGTATGTGACATGGCCAGACACATGGCCCTTGGCAAGAAAACTGTCTGACACAGCAAGATGCAGAGCCGGCCGGAATGTGGGAATTCTCAGACAGGACCTTTCAAATGACTGTGACAAACATGTTAACCGACCTGGTGGCCCCAGGTGTGGGGGCACACCCCTACAGTCTCAGTACTCGGAGGCAGGAGGATCACAAGTTCAAGCTAGCCTGGGCAACTTAGTGACATGCTGCCTCAAAATTAAAAATGTTTAAAAATAATAGAGCTGGGGATGTGGCTCAGTGGGTTAGACACCCCCATGCAAGCACACACAAGGAGCTTAGTGGGACGGCAGGCAGCGTGCATGGGGTGGAGCATTTCAATGGTACAGAAACTTTTTAAAAGGCAAATAAAAATTCTAGACGTGAAAGTATCTTAGAGAGGAACAACTGTTTTGATGGGCTAATCAGCAAGCCGAACATACTAAAGGAAAGAACCTGTGAACTGGAGGCCAGACAAGTCAACAGAAACCAAACTTTTTTAAAAAGAAGGAAAGAAAATGAAAAACAAAAAAATATAACAGATCATCTGAGGTTTGTGGGACAAACACAAACTGAGTATAAATATAACTGGAGTTTCAGAAACAGAGGAAAGAATAGAACAAAAATATATTGACAAGACATGGCCGTGCAACTTTCCAAAACTGAAGGATAAAATCAATTTGCAGATCCAAATGAACTCCAAGCAGAAACAAAGAAAACCACATATAAGTGTACCAAGGTCAACCTGCTGAAAAGATAAGAGGAAAATACTCAACCCAGCCGGATGGAAACACAGGACAGGCAGGGAAGCAGGACGAGGGCTGGTTCTCATCAGAAACCAGGAGGGCTGGGAACATGGGACAGTACCCCAAGAGTGCTGCCAGGAAACGACCGACCTCACGTTCCTCATCTGGTGAAAACAGCCTTCGAAAGTCTAAGGGGAAGGAATACATTTTCAAATAGCTGAAAGCCAAGGAATGAGTCTCCAGCAGACTTGCATTTCAACAGGCAGAAAGCAATTCTTTCAACTGGAAGGAAATGACTGCAAGTAGAAAACCTTCTCCAGGAAGAAATGAAGAACAGCAGAGAGGGTAAATGTGCCAGGGAACAGCAAGAAGACTTTTTTAAAATTATGTGTATCTTTCAATCTCTGAAAAAGCAAAAACTGTCTAAAGTAAAAACAATGTAAAGTAAAATTCATATAAAAACAAGAACACAAAGGCAGGTCAACCACAGCATGAACACGGTCTTAAGGTCCTTACGCTGCCGTGGCACATGCTTAGAAGATCGACTAAGTAAATTAAAGATACATATTCTAATTTCTAGAGTTTAAACTAAAACATAAAGAGGCATGAAAGTATTTTTGAAAAGAATACTAAGAAATACTAAATTATTCTCCCTAAAAAAGGAGGCAAGAAAGGGTCAGGGGAACAAAGAATGGACAGGATAAACGAAAACCAGCCGAGCTGAGGGATTTAAACTCCAGCGCTAGCAGTCCCACTCAACATCGAGGTACCTACACTAGCTAAAAGGCTGAGATGTTTCTCCAGCTCAGACTGCACCAAAAGGCAAGACCCAGCCACAGGCTGTTCACAGTGACGACACTGAATCAAAAAGATGGAGCCACAAACTCTTAAGCTAGCAGCAAGGCAGTGTTACTGTGGGTAAGTAAGCTATTTGGTTATGACAAAAGCTCAATCAGAACAGCAAAATAATCTTCAGTGTCCATGTGCCTAGGAAGATCCCAACCAGATGAAGTAAATATAGACAGAACTAAAGGAGAAACAGACAAACCAATTATAGTTCAAGACTGT
>NW_004955437.1:5730745-5769528 GCF_000276665.1 Chinchilla lanigera
GGCGGGGGGCGGGGTGCAGTACTGGGGCCTGAACCCAGGGAGTTCTGAGTTACATCCCCGTCCCTTTTAAAATTTTATTTTGAGCTACAGTCTTGCTAAATTCCCAGGGCTGGCCTCAAATTTGCAATCCTCCTGTCCGAGCCCCTCAGCTAGTTCCGAGGACAAGCATGAGCCACCAAACCCAGCTGTAGGTTCAAGGTGTTAACTAACAGGCATTTCCCGGCACCTGACAGATAAGTAGTCACAGTGTACCAGCTCAGTTACAGGAGATTTGGAAAACATTTTGAACAAATTTGACTATACATTTGAGGACCACCTCAATGAACAGCAGCAGTTAAAATATTAAGAGATTATGATGAAGCACAAAGTAAGCCTCAGAATTGTACCGAATATGTTCTCTGAGTACGGTAGAACTAAACCTAATAGATACTGTATCTTTAAAATCCCAATTATGTTCTTTTTTTAAAGAGGAGTATTTAATTTCATCTTGGTTTCAGAGGGTTCATCTGGATATTTGGTACCACACATATATACATAATCCATGATGAAAATAACAAATCCAAAAAAAAATTGAAATATTTGAGCCATATAATGCTGTATTTTATCTCATATATATTTGTATATTTTTATTTCAGATCTATTGTATTAAAAAAATCTATAAAAGATGAAGTAAAAAGGTGGTTCTTGATTAATAAAACTGATAAACTTGTAATAAAAACTGATCAAGAATAAAAGAGAAAACAACGTCAATATAAAGATTATGTGAGTGATATTATTAGACACCCTACAGACACTAAAGGGTAAGGTGATATTATGAATAACTTTATGCTAATACATTCAACACTTTGGATGAAACAAACAATAAACTGAAAAGCACAAACTTAGCTGAAAACACATAACAAAAACGGATAATCTGAAAAGCCCAACATCTACTAAGAAACTTTAAAACTTCCCATAAAGCAAACTCTATACTCAAATGGCTCCACCGCTAAGTCATATCAAAAATTTTAGAGATTAAAAATGACCAATCTTACATAAATTATTTCAGAAAATGTAAGAGGAAGCACTTCCCAAGTCATTTTATAAAACTAGCAATAATCCTGACTCGAAAGTCAGGCAAAGACTTTAAAAGAACACAGAATTAGAGACTGATTTCTCTCATGAATAAAGACACAAAAATCCCCAATAAAATATTAATACATAAAATATACCAACATAGATACTACATCATGATCAACTGGAGTTTATCCAGAAATGCAAGATTACCATTCAAAAATCACTCAGTGGGGCTGGAGATACAGCTCAGCGGCACAGCGCCTGCCTGGCAAGTGCAAGGTCCCGAGTTCAATTCCCAGTACCAAAAAAAAAAAAGTTAAAAAGAAAATCACTCAATGTAACTTCTGTACTACTAGAATAAAGGAGAAAAATCAGACAGCAATTGCTACAGATATAAAGTATTTAACAAAATTAAACATTCATTCATGATGGGAAGCTCAACAAACTAGGAAGAGAAGAAAACCTTGCCAACCTCATAAAGGACATCTATACAAACACGCACTCATACCACACTTGATGGTTAAACACTATGAATAAAGCCGGGGTCTCTGTTCTCACCGCTTCCACTCAGCACCCTGGGCAAACTAGGGAGTGCAGTAATGCGAGAGAAAGACACATAAAGCAGACAAATGGGAAAGGAAGTAAAACTATCTGAAAATATGATTCTGTATGTCAAAAATCTTAAGGAACCTACCATACTCACTAGCACAAATAGGTGAATTAAGCATTCCTACAAGATGCAGTTGATATACAAAAATAATTTGTTTTCTGAGGCAGGATTTCACTATGTAGTACAGGCTGGACTTGAGCTCCTGACCCCCCTGCCTCCGCCTCCTGAGTGTTGGGATTGCACGTGTGTACTATCATACCCAGCTCTGCCACAACTACAAAGTGGAATTTTAAAAATACCGTTATAAGCTGGGTGTGGTACTGCATGCCTATAATCCCAGAACTCGAGAGGCTGGGGCAGGAAGATCGCTGTGAGTTCAAGGCCAGCCTCAACTACACAGTGAGTTCAAAGTCAGCCTAAACAGCATAGTGAAACCTGGTCTAAAAAAAAAAATCAACAACAAAAAACAAAATACCCTTCAGAACTATATTCAAACCCATAAAATCCTTAGGAATAAATTTGACAAAAGATGTGTAAGACTTCTGCACCAAAAACTAAAACTGCTGAGACACTAAAGACAATCAAATAAATGATAGGTATTTCTTATTCATGAATGGAAAAATTCAATATTGCTAAGTTGTCGACTCTCCCCAAAATGATTTGTAAATTCAATGTAATTTCCATCAAAATTCTAGAAGGCTTTTGGGAAACTGACAAACTGGTTCTAAAATTTGTACATAAACAGCTGGCTGTGGTGATACATGTCTGTAACCCCAGCATCTGGAAAGCTGAGGCAGGAGGGTTGCTATGAGTTTAAGGCCAGCCTGAACTACACAGTGAGACACTGTCGCAAAAAAGTAAACTAAAATTTGTACGTAAATGGAAAAAAAAAAAAAACCTACCCAAAACATCTTGAAAAAGAACAAAGTTTAAAAACACTGACCCTGAGGCTTTTGTCAAGAAATAATCCTCGAGATAGTTTGGGACCAGCAAAAGCACGAACGAATGAACAGAGCAGAGAGCCCTGGGATAGTCAAACATACATCACTGCAAAGAGTGTCACGGATTAAATGGGAAAAAGGAAGTGTTTTCAACAAATGATACTAAACAGACATCAAGAAAAAGAAGACCCTTGACGCCATGTCACACAACACAGAAAAATTTCAGACATACCATAGGCCTAAACATAAAAGCTAAAGTGTGAAATTTTGGTATGAAAATGGAGCAACGGTTGCATAAATCACATAGGCAGACTCCAGAGAGAAAGAAATTATTAACCAAAATAAAAACTAAAAAACTGGAATCACCACAAAAATGTAAAACCTTTAGGTATCTAGATTGGAAATTAAAAAGTAAAATTTCATTTCACAGATGACAATCTTACAATCAAAAACCCTAAGATTACACACACACACACACACACACACACACACACAAAGAACTGCTATGACCAATAAATGAGTCCAGCAACTTACACAATACAACATAAACACACAGAAATCAGTCACATTTCTATATAATAACAATAATCCCAAAGGAAAATTAAGAAAACAATTTAGTATATATAATAGTATCAAAAAGAATAAAATAAGAATAAACTAAAGGTGTACTTATACATAAAAAACAACAAAAGACTGATATAAAATTAAAGACGGGAAATGCAAATCAAAACTACACTGAGCTGCGCGTGGCGGCACACACCTGTAATCCCAGCACTCGGGAGGCTAAAGCAGGAGGATCGTTGTGAGTTTGAGACCAGCCTGGGCTACAAAGTGAGCTCAACGCCGGCCTGAACTGCATAGTGAGACCTTGTCTCAAAAAGACAAAAAAAAAAAAAAAAACCTACACTGAGATCCCAAGTCACTCTAGTCAGATGAAGAATGCGATGCTGGCAAGAAGGTAGGGAAAGGAGCCTGCCCACTACTGGGGGCAATGTCCAAGATCAGCAAGGCTGAGGCAGGAGGACTCCAAGTTTCAGGCTAGCCTGGGCAACTTAGTGAAACCTTGTCTCAAAATAAAATCAAAAGGGGCTGGGGATGTAGCTCAGTGCTTCCTGGGTTCAGTCCCCAGGGCCACACACACACAAAGAAATTCTAACAAATGCTTCCACATGAAGAAACATTTCTCATTTATTTTACTTAGGGTAATGAAAGAATAAATACTGTACTGTTCACTCTGTTCTGTGAGATACCTAGAGGAGGAGAACTCACAGACACAGGAAGTGTAACAGAGGTTACCCGGGGCTGAGGAAAGGGGAAAGTGGGCGAGTTCTTGTTCAGTGGACGCAGAGCTGCTGTCTGAGAGGATAGAAACATGCTGGAAATGTACAGTGGTGATGGTTGCACAATACAGTTTTGTACTTAATGGGGTTTTTTGTTTTTTTTTTTCTTTTGTTTTCTTTTTTGGTTTTTTGAGATAGGATCTTGCTATGTGTTTGACCTTGAACTCACTATGTAGCCCAGGCTAGCCTCAAAACCAGTGATCCACCTGCCTCAGCCTCCTAAGTGTTGGGATTACAAGTGTGCACCACCACACCCAACAAAAAGTGTATTTTGAAACAGTTAAAATGCTAAGTTTTATGTATATTTTATCATAATTTAAAAAATACGGATTGGGGATATAGCTCAGTGGTAGAGCACTTGCCTAGTATGCACACGGGCAGGGTTTGATCTCCAGCACCATCAAAAAGAATAAAATAAAAAAATTAAACATCTATTTATCAAAAGATACCATTTAGGAAAATGATTAGGCCAACTCCAGACTAGGGGAAAATTTTCACACCACAAATATTTGATACAGGGTTTATATCCAGAATACTCCATTCCTGAATCTTAATAAAAAGACAAATCAATTTTTTAAAATGGTCAAACAACATTCAAGAGAGAGGTTAGAAGTGTAGTTCAGTGGTGGGTGGAATCCCAGCACCACAAAAAGGAAAAAAAATAAGAAAAGAGATACTTCACAAAGGCCAGGGATATAGCTCAGTGGCACAGCGCCTGCCTGGCAGTGTGAGGTCCTGAGTTTGATTCCCAGTACCATTAAAAAAAAAAGATACTTCATAAAAGAAGATATATAAATAGCCTGTAAAAAGGGCTCAGCATCAGTAATCACAGAATTATAAATAAAACCACAGTAACATGATATACTACCACTGCAATGGCTAAAATAAAGACTGACAATATCACATGTTGACAAGGATGTAGAACAATCAGAACTTCGAACTTCTCCATAATCATTTTAGAAAACTGAATGGCATTTTCAAATAAACACATACCTACCCTATGACTCAGACTTTCCACTCTTGGGTATTTAGCTAAGAGAAATGAAAACATCTCTCCTCCAAAAGCCTTGTGTAAGAATGTTTGTAGCGGCAACAGTCATAGCAGCCCGGTCCTGCCTTGTATCTAGATGTCCCCCTAAAGCCACACGTCCTCATAGGTGGGGCTTTTCGGAAGTGGATGCACCTAGTGTTTGTGCTGCTGGGATCAAGGATGAAATGGGATTACAGATAGGTAAGATGTAAGGGGCAGAAAGAGCTGTGGTCTTGGCTTATCATGCGTAGCTCGCTGCTTTCTGTCTTCTGCCCACCATGGACTGCTTCTCCTCGGCCACATCCCTCTGCCTTGGAGCCAGCTGATTATGGACCAGAAACCTCTCCAAACTGAGTCAAAATAAACCTTTCCTCCCTTATCTTTGGGTGTTGAGTATTTTGTCTCAGCAGTGGAAAAGGTAACTAAGACAAGTCTCAAAACAGGAAATACCTCAGATAGCCATAAATGGAGGAATAAATTATGATACATATCCACACACTCAAATACTACTTGTAAAGGTTGATTGTGTCAACCTGAGTAAGAGAAGCTCAACTAAATTGGCTCAGCAATTCCATACCCTAGGGTACGGAAGACCCACACTAGCGTGGCTCATCGCCTGAATGGTATAAAAGGAAAATGAAGGACGGATCTGCTTGGGTTTCTTCAGAGAAGCACATCTTCGTCTTCAGCGTGGACCTCGTCTTCTGGCTTCCCGCACAGACTCTTCGGCCTCTAGCGCAGACCCATTGACACAGACTCGCATGGGACACTGCAGTGAGCTCCAGACGTTAACTGATTCCTTCGGTCTCCAGTGTGCAAAAGACCCTCTGCACTGTTCCTTACCCGACTCTGTGGATGGCCACTGTAAGCCGATCTTGTAATTTCTTATATATGTGTCTATCTTGTATCATGTGATTCTCTAGTAAACACTGACTGATACGCTACTCCACAATAAAAAAGAACAAACATGACAGGAATGAAACTCAAAAGCATGGCTGACACAAATGTGCATATGCACGCAGTCCATTTGTTCCAAGTTCTAAAACAGACAAAAGTAACCTGTGATGATAAAAAAAAAAAAAAAGCAGCTACTTTGGGATCAGCCGGACAAGGGCACATAGAAATCTGAGGGATGCGAAATTGCCTTAATAGGGATGCAGATTACATGTGTATCTGTCAAAACTAAATGAAGTATACACTTAAGATCTGCATTTCACTTAAAAAGCATACCTCAGCTTTTTTAAAAAGAAAAGGGGTTGGTTATAGGGTTGTATAAACACTCTCCCGGTGAAAGCACTGAAAAGCAGTCCCCTTCTGCCGCGGGTCCACGCTCACTGTAACACTGGGTGAGTTACAGAGCCCTAAGGCGTTAACACAACAAAAACAACCCTACTTGCTGCCTAGAATTGCTCTAGAGATGGGAGGGTCTCTGCAGAAAGTTAAATGCGAGTGATGCTGGAGAAATAATACACAGCAGGGTAAAGATTTCTGCCCCTCTACAGTTGTCCAGAGCTATATCCGCCTGCCCACGTGTGAGGGAGACTTGGTACCGGACACTTAGACAAGGTCTTTCCAATGCCGACTTGGCCCCCAGGAGAGTACTTGCTAATGATCAGTGCTACTATACAAGCCTCCAAGCTGCCTCAAAAACCTTTTCCTAAGGCCTGCCCACCGAGAGAGCAGAGCCAACTATCACTACTTTAAATGACTGCCTTGCAGGGCGGCGGCAGTGAAAGCCAGGGCTGGGGATATAGCTCAGCGGCACAGCGCCTACCTGGTAAGCACAAGGTCTTCAGCTCAATTCCCGATACCAAAAAAAAAGTGAAAGATGGGCTTTCCAAGCTGGCTGCGTGGGCACTTCAGAGCAACGCTACCCTCGCTTTCTGTCTGCCTCCCACCTCCACACAGGGGCCACCATAAGGCCGCAACCACGCTGGGCTTCTGCACAGCAGCAAGCGAAGGGAAGTGGCGCTGCCTCCGCAGACACAGGCTGGTCCTCCTGGGCATCCCTAGGAGATGCAGCCTCCTGTGGGCAAGCCAATCACAGCCCTTGCTATGGGACACTGGGACAGGATGAGGGTCCCAAAGTAACCAAGGTGCTAGGGTGACAAAATGATACCAGGAGCCAATCACTCAGTCCCTCATCCTCTGGAGCTGAACACCCCAGAGGAGCCCAGCAGACAGCCAGGCGGCTTACCTCTCGTTAGAGCGGATCATGTAGTCAGTAAACTCGGGGTCCTCCTTGATCACCTTCAAGGGGACCACAAGGTTGACATCAGATTCGGTGTTCCGCAGCTGGTTGAGTTTCATGTTCACCGAGAAGAGGTACTCGCGCACGTCATCCGTGCCCACCTTCAGGCCCTTGCACACCACGTACCTGCAGGAGACGGCCTGTCACTGCACACAGCAAGGCTCCCCCGACGCCTGCCTTCCCCCACGCCTGCCTTCCCCTCTGCCCCTTGGAGAGCTACAAGCTAGACAGTCTCTGTTCAACCCTAAGCTTATGCTCAAAGAACAGCACAGACATGGCTGCAGACACTCACCTCAATCTGCCTTCTTATGTCAGGCTGCATCTCTACCTGGGTGCTGCTTCCCAACAGCCCGCATCAGACGGCCGTCTCCCCCACACCGCAAGTCTGTTCGGCTACAGACCTAGTGAGCAGACTGCACACACAGCCCGGAAACCACGTTCCTAACAAGCCGCCTGGCAATTCTATGGGCTGCGTCCTCTCTCCCCTCTGGCCCCACCTGCGATGCCACCTGCAATGCCAACACTGCCTCTGGATGACAACCTCAACTCTTCCCAGCCTGCGTCCCTGCAAGTGTCCCTATTATTGAGGGAGCCCCCAAATCTCCCACGGAAGCATGGAGAAAAAGGCAAACGCCAATCTGGTGTAGCTCAGGTCCACTCAGACCCAAGAATCCTGCCCCTAGTGGCTCTAATCCAGTGGTAACCACTCTTTCAGAGCTTTCAATGATACACAGAGACCGCTGTGGCCCGCATGCCATCGGTTCCCCACCACTGCTCTAATCCCATCTCTGAGAAGCCACGCCAGGGAGAAGCATGGGATTTGCTGTCCAGATGTGCAGTCAACGAGCCTGGCAGAGCAGTGGGGACAGCCTCACCTCTCGGAGTTGGCAGGCCGGCTGGTCACAGGCTTGAAGAGACACACGCGCTCAAAGCAGCAGTAGAGCAAGTAGATGAGCCCCACACTAAAGGGTGTGAAGAGGTCGAAGGTTTTACAGATGAAGTGACCTCCTGGATCGGAGAGAAAACAGCTGCAGCGTCAGTGGGTGTATTCCAGGAGGTGGGAGAGGCATCTCTGGCTTCGAAGAGCACTAAAACAACGAGCCAGCACCTCAGCACTCAACACCCAACAATTTATGGGACAATCGGCTTTGGAGGGGACCTTCGAGAGGTCTGTTCTCCCCAAATTCCTCATTTAGCCGCCTGACAAGTGGTTTCTTGGTTTTTGCCTGTTTTTAGCTTCCCAGCCAACTCCTATGCAGGCTCTTATGCACCAGGGCCTCCAGGGGAGGACAGCAGAAGTGTCACCTGTGCGGACGATGGACAGCGCCATGAGGAACTGGCACAGCAGCAGCTGCTTGCTGAGGATCTCCTGCAGGTTCTCCTGCCCCTCCACGGAGAAGCCCTGAGACCAGAGCACAAGGGTCAGGGTGGCGAGAAACGTAAGAGCTGAGCAAGTGCCCCTGCCTCCTCCTCCTCCCGACTCCTCGTGCACCTCCGCGGACTCTGCTG
Source organism: Chinchilla lanigera (assembly GCF_000276665.1). Classification (NCBI taxonomy): domain Eukaryota; kingdom Metazoa; phylum Chordata; class Mammalia; order Rodentia; family Chinchillidae; genus Chinchilla; species Chinchilla lanigera. The sequence continues at coordinate 5,739,483 of NW_004955437.1, forward strand.
CCTGCTGACACACACCAGGCACGAGGCTGCGGGTATAGTGAGCTCTGGGGCCACTGAACTAGGGCGCTTTCTGCTCCATCTCCTGCAGAAAGACCCAGCCTGCTTCTCCAAGGAGGCCCTTGGGAGGCCGGGGGACAGGACTGCCAGTGCAGGAATCCAGGCAGAGGAAGCAGAACCTAGGCAAGGCACGGTCAGGAGCAAGGCCCGGGAGTAAGCGCGCCGGGCATTCTCTGCTGGGCTCACTAAGGCACTGTGCTGGCCACCACGGCCCTTGTCTAGTGACAGAGGAAAGCTGGCACCAACTCTGACAGGAATCTTGCTTTCTGTGGGTCAAGAATATCCTTATAGTCCTGCCCCATCCTCTCCAAAGACCACAGGAGTCTGTTCAGTTACAGCGCCTCTTCCTGCTAGCTGGAGGATTCTCTGGCCAGGGTTATCTGCTCAAAGAACGCGTGCGCCCAACCCTAACATGGTCCCCTCCTGAGACAGTCCAGCAGGGAGCTGACAGCCAAACTCGCACACAGGTAAAAGTGCCAGGCCAGGGGAGAGGAGGAGGGAGTTGTTCAATGGCTACAGAGTTTCAGTTTTGCAAAATGAAGAAGTTTTGGAAAATCTGTACATAACAGCATGAATATACTTAATACTACTGAACTGTATACTCAGAATGGTTAAGACAATATGCTATACCTTACGTTTTTTATAATTAAAAAAAAAAGTAGTAGCTGTGCATAGTGGTGCACACCTGTAATCCCAGCACTCAGGAGGCTGAGGCAGGAGGATCGCTATGAGTTCAAGGCCAGCTTGGGCTACATAACAAGGCCCTGCCTCAAAAACCAAAAAACAGTAGTAGAAGATGGATGATTTTATTCAGCTGATTCAGGCCTACAAAAGTAATAGCTAAATGACTCAGAATCAAAAAATGTTTAGCAATTAAAAAAAATTTAAAAAAAAAATGTTTAGCAATGTCTTCCAGACAGATGCTTCTCAAAATGCACGCCTGTTGTAAGAGAAAACAAAACAGAACCAAGAAGGCCCAAATCAGCCCTCCCACTGCCGGAGCAGACAGGCCTCGAGTTTGCCAGCAGCACTGCCACACTGCCCGCCTCCTCGCAGCAGTTCCAGACCCTGCAGCTGCGCCACAGGCCCCTCCCTCACAGCCAGCGCCCAGCGGCAGCTGCTTCAGGAGCCAGGGCTGATGCCCCACCCACCTCCCTTCACTTTCTGAGCAGCTACCGCATAAGGGGCACTCAAAGCACTCCTGCAGCTCCTCTCATCTCTGGCCGTGTGTTCCTGGATCCACTGCCACACTGGCCTTCCCCAGACTGAGCGGTGGCTCACTCCAGAAAGCGCTCCCTGCAGCAGCGGTCACACGGTGCAAAGCCGTGCTGGGCTCCTGCTGCACTTCAAGCAGCTCTCCACAGACAAAGCCCCCTGAATGTTCACTCAGCCTCGATGGGCTGCTGCCTTGGTTACGCGGCCATCTGCTGGCCTGCAAGAGGCTGGGTGGGGCCCCTTCCAGAGGACCTCCACCAGGAGCAACATCAGTGCGTCCAACGGCAATGTGCGTCTCACTGGGTTTCGCCTCATTGATTTACTCACAGTCCAAGTCTCAGGTGATTTCATAACCAACCGAGGCCCTTTCACCAAGTGAGCTAAGCAGCTCCACACTGCCCGGAGGAGAGGTGTCCACATTACAGTTTTTACAAAATTACAAAAATTGTGACAAATATGGCAACGCATGTCTGTAATCCCAGCACTCAAGAGGCTGAGGCAGAAGAACTGCTGCCAGTTCGAGGCCAGCTTACGCTACATAGTAAGTTCAAGGCCAGCCTGAACTACAAAGAACCTGTCTCAACAAAACAAAACCCAAAAAATGTAATTAATTAACAAATCCCTAAGGAACCACTCTATGGAGAAAAGTCACCTACCCCATCAGCCATCAAAAAGTGGACTCCTTTGCGATCTGTGTTATCCAAGACGAAGTTCCGAAATGCAGTGACATTCTCTGGGCGGGTGATATCTCCATCTCCATCAACCCCACCCTCACCTGGCAGGACACGAGATTCAGTGAGTTCACCCACCCTGAACATACTGGGAGCCGGGACAGGAAACACAGGTGCCAGGTGACTAAGACCCAGGGCTCACCCTGCAAGGCTGCCTCACAAGGATGGGCCAGAAGGAAGAACTGGGCCCCACTGTAATAAAGCAGGGTCCAGAGGCGCCGACCAGCCAAGAGTCAAAACAGAACCAGGGGCATCTCAAGCACCTCTGTGTAGAAACCAGTATAAGCTTCTCACTACGGCTGTTAAGAAAGGACTTAGGACTTGCTGCCAGAACACAAGAATGAGATGGAGCAGAGGGGCCGCAGTGGGGCAGCTCAGCTGTCTGCCTCGGGGCACGCTCCACACTGCGCGCACAGGGCTGCAGACGGGTGCAGTCTGTGTCTGTAATAACCCTGCCAGCTCTTAGCCGGAGCCCAGGCAGTTTCACCAGCTCCTGTCCCGAGGAAAGAGCTCCAGCAAGGAGAATTAATATGGCTCGATGGGAGTCTGCCTGGTCAGGGGTTTGACCTGTGGCTGCAGGGCTAGGGTAAAAAGGGACAGTCCAGAGCAGTGGTGGCGAGCCAAAGGCATGAGTGCCACAGCGGGCTGTTTCTTTTTTTGTTTGTTTTTGTTTTTCTTCCGGTATCAGGAATCGAACTCACGACCTTGCGCTTGCCAGGCAGGCGCTTTGCCACGGAGCTAAATCCCCAGCCCCTACAGTGGGCTGTTTCTATCACTGAACGCTCCCAAAGGTTCGCCATCACTGGTCCAGAGGGAACCAAGACCCCCGTGACAGGGACCATGAACCCCAGGCTGTGAGAGCCAGGAAAGCACACAAGGCTTTCCACAGCAGCGCCCCCCAGACGGGGCCATCCCTCCCAGTGCCCTCCCCGCAGGCTCCTTACCATAGTACGGCTCGAAGAGCTCACTGGAGGCCGAGTAGAAGTCCTCCAGCTTGAAGTCATTGGGGCCCTTCAGCGTCATCCCGAAGCCCTTGGCGTGCCACTTCTTCCTCCACAGCACGTACTCGGAGAAGCCGCCCGGGCCCGCGCAGACATCGGCGAAGTACAGAAGCTCAGCGTTCCGGTCCTTCACCAGCGGCAACTGCAGGGGCAAGTGCAGGGCAAGCAGAAGAGGGGGAGATGAGGACACGAGGACCCGTGAGGAAAATGAGCCTCTCAGCAAGTGTCACCGAGGGTCCCGCCAGGGCCACAACCCCAGAACACATGTCCTCGGTGATCACCACCCTCGGGAGCCACCCAGCTCACCCCAAACCCCCAACACCCTCCACACCACCAGGCCTAGCTCAGGCTCCCGATGAGCGTGCCAAGGCAACTGGAGTGGCATTTTTACTGCTCAGTGTCTTCCCCTTGTCAGATGCCACCTCCTGTGCATCCTACTGAGCAGAACAGCTGCTGCCTGCCCCATGTTACAGACCCGAAGCGACCCGTCCTTGGCAACACTGCTAACTTGCAACCCAGCCGGCCTGGCCCTGGGACGTGGCCCTTCCTGCCCACCCTAGCGTGGGGCTCCCATCCTCCCTCCCAGCCCAGGCCCTGCTCTCCGGACCACAGCCTCTGCCTTCCTCTTCTCCCTAACTCCTCGCCGCATCCCTCCCAGGCTCTTCAATTAACTTCTCATTCTGGGATAATTTTAAAGAAAAGTTGCCGGGCTAGTGTGGTTTCCACATCCCCAGCTTCCAGTGTAGTAGCACCTCCTGCGATCATGGTTTGTTCAGCACAGTGAAGAAACCAGCGCTGGCACGTTACTATTAACAGTGAACTCGAGACTTTACTCAGGCGTCACCAGCGGGCCTTCTCTGCTACAGAATCTGACCTAAGCCCCACATGGCTCCTGGTCTCCCTGTCCCGCCCTGTCCCCCTGCCGTGCCCCTGCTCAGGCCTAGCCAGGCACCCAGGGCAGCACACGGCTGGGGGTGGACCAGGCACAGGGAAGGAGGCTCCTTAAGAGTCAAAACTCTTGTCTTTTCCCCAGTTTTCTTTCACATGCCTGCGAACGCCGTCTCATTTCCTGAGACAGGGCTGAAGCTCAAAGACCTGCACTCCGCTTGTCTTCTGTTCAGTACTTCACAATGCTTCCTACCTCGGCAACACTCCCAGGCACACATCTCCCTCACACAGCATAACAGCTCTGATATGCTTCCACATTCCCAGAAGATCTACTTCCCTTCCTTTCCCGTTTCTTCCAACTCTTGTACACAATTTCTTCCTTCTCCACCCCTGGGTCTCTTCTCCTTTTACCACAGCAGGCAGCACCAGAGACCTCTTTAAAAAGCCCTCAGAACCCTCACGTCCCACCCTCAGCACCCGCCTCGCTTCAAGTTCTCTGGCTCTCAGTCTAATCTGGCTGAGCCAGGAGCCACTGAGCCTAGCAAGCCCGGTGCGAGCCTCCCCACCTCTGCTGGGAACTGCTCTGGAGTCTCTGCTGGTCTGAAAAAAACACCAGGCCTGCTGGGCTTGGCTGTCACTCCAATCCTCAGGGGAAAACGGAGATGAAAAGGGAGAAGAAAACACTCAGGGCTTGGGAGAAATCACTTTTTATAGCGGAGTGCAGAGAAACATATCTGCAAGGGGAATTCTCTGTGGCCACTAACCATCAATTCAGGTCAAGAAGCTGCCTCGAGCACTACGAATGCGGCCGCCTCTTCCCATGTAACTAACATCTCCACCCTCGACCCGAATGGTACAATCCTGGTGCCTACTTCATTTTCATGACAGCAAAAGACAATAACCAAACACCAGCTGCTGGAGGCGTTTGCGTTCAAAAGCCCAAAATGATGCTGTGACTTCCCAGCAGCTTAACGGGCTCCTCTGCCAGACAGGGTTTTAAAGGAAATCATTGGGAGCTCAGAAAATTAAATCAACATTATATCAACCTAATTTTCTCAAGATGCTAATTCCAAGAGCCCTTTTGTGCTGCCTGCTGGTCTTGGAAGATGGGGAGAGAACCCTGCGAAGGAAAAATGAGCAAAGGCTGGAGGCACCAACGTGCAATTGAGCCCGCATGGACAGGCGGTTCAGCGGGGGAGTGGGAACGTTACAGAACTTGCAGATAAGGTTCTTGGGGGGCAGTGCATGACAGTGAGTGAAGCAGAAATAGGTTTGGGGGCAACTGGCTCCTGGCCCCATCAAAGGAAACTAACTTTCTAGGACTGGGTAAAAATGCTTTCAAAGCCAGACGTGGTGGCATACTCCTGTAATCCCAGCACTCTGGAGGCTGAGGCAGGAGGATCCTAGTGAGTTCAAGGCCAGCCTGGGCTACAAAGTGAGTTCAAGTCCAGCCTGAACTGCCTAGTGAGACCCTGTCTCAAAAAGACCAAAAAAGAAAAAGGATAAATGCTTTCAAACCTGGAAGGGAATTCTACAAAGAGATTTCCCTTTTCCTTCTTTCCCTGTCATTGTGGAGTGTCGGGGTTCAGAGAAATGAGATGCAACAGAGTCATTTTGCTCCACTACTTCTTCAGAAAGGCCAAAGCCATACAATTACAACCTCGCACAAAGCATGCTCAGAGACAGACAGCAAAAGCAGCCCCTTGGAAATCACAGGTCTTAGAGCTGGAACAGATCTTAAGTGCGCAGGGCATGTGGGGCACTCCTGGGACCCCGGGACTCTGTCTGGGGAGGGGAAAGCAGAGCATGTCGACCGCCAGGGCAAGACTCTCTCCTAGCACTTAGGGAATGGCAGTCCTGGGGCCACAGAAGCGTCAGTCCACTCGGCACCACACGTTCTCACCCCTTTAGAGTCCCGGGGATTGGTAAACATGCGATCAAACACAAAATCCATGTTAGCCATCTTCATCGCTGCCCTGCAACAAAGCCAGACAGAGAAGCACGACTCAGTTCCACCAGCAGAGAGCTGAGGCTCACAGGAGAGGTGGCCCGTACGCGTTGAGGAGGGGTATGGAGAGGAAAAGTCAGCAAACCTGTTAAGGAAGAAGACTCCTCGGATCATCTCGTAGGGATTGGCCCGGGTCCGAGCGCGCCGCTTCTCTTCCCCGTCCAGGACGTCAAACACGCTCTGCCCAAAGAGACAGAAGCCCAGGTGAACACTTCCCAGTCTCTCCGGACAGGCCAGGGGTCTTTAACACCAGTAGTGCCTGACTCACAGCCCTCAAGAAGCGGGGCGCCTGCTGCATTTAGCTCTGCAATGACCTGTGTGACCTGTGACAAGATGCTCAATCACTGTGACCTTCAATTCTCTCACTTGTACAGTGGTAAAAAAAAAAAACTAAAGAGGAACCTACTGCTGCCCACGCAGCTGCCCCTTGGTATCACTCATCTTCACAGCAAATCATTTCCCTACACCAGCAGCAACTGGCCGGACACCCAAGCTCTGATACTGTGGCTCACCTGACGGGCACACTGGGGGCACAAGCCAAGGCTGGGGTTTGCTGTGGCCTCTAATACTCCTCAGAGCCCTCCCCCCAGCTTCCTCACTGTCCCTAGGTATTCCCAACCCACATCCGCCAAAACGTAAGCTCCCCGAGGCTGACATGAAGCATCATTTTCCCACCCACTTCCCCCCATTCTCCCTGCCTCCTTCTGCCCCAGGCACAAGATCGGGCCAACAGGTATCACAGGGAAGCCACACTTACCCAGGTGCTTCACACCCACTACTGCATGTAACTCCAGAGCATTCAGCAAAGAATTTTCTCCCCATTTTATAGAGAAAACCAAAAGTCAGGCTGAGGCACCTGGCCCAAGGTCACATAGCAAAGCAGCCACAGATAAGCCTAGGGTCTGAATCCAGGTCCATCTAATGGTAAAAGTACACCAGGCCCCTGAGGATCGCCATACACTCATCAGTGAGGCCAAGGGACCCTTCTTCATCACTGACTGCAGGGTAAAGGATGCCTGCAGGGCTGCGGCACACCCCTCGTCAGGACACAGCTTAGCTTCAGCACCCCCACAACTGCAGCACAGGAAAAGCAGCGAAGTCCAGCTAGACCCTCAGGCGGGACTGCACAGGCCCTAGCAGGCCTCACCTTGCACTGCAGCATGCTGTGGAGCAGCTCCACACCACAGAACTCTGTCTCGTCATCAATAGTCATCTTTCTCTAAAAGGAGAAGAAACAATAATGACCAGGTATGACTGGGATGGGGGTGACTGGAGAAATTAGGGTTCCAAGTGAGCACAGCAGGAAGGCGCCTGAGTCCCTGCCAAGAAGTATTGGTCCCTGAGGGGCGGGAGAGAGACAATCCTAAGCCCCCTGGCTGCACTCCAGATGGCTCTGGGATGAAGGGGTCCCTGGGGAGCTCCGAGGAGCACACCATATGGGCACCAGCCTCAAGCATGCTGAGGCTGGGAAAAGAAACAGGGAGGAGATGGGGCAGCCTGCGCCTGGAGCACGGGGCAGGAGCGGGGCAGAACCATGCTGCAGGGGAGGAAGGAGCATCGTAGAAACCGAGGCTGCAACGCACCTTGTGGGGATCTCAGATCCCACCTGGTCTGAGAGCAACGGGCTCTACACCAGCACTGCCCACGCTCTGTGCGCTCAGGCTTACGGCTTCACCATCACACAAGTGCTGGGGTGGAGCTCAGGGCAGGGCGCCCACCTCGCATGTGCAAGGCTGGGGTTCCATCAGTGCAAAAATACACTGAGGAAGCCGGGCATAGCAGCGTATGCCTGTATAATCCTAGCACTCGGGAGTCTGAGGCAGGAAGATCATTGTGAGTTTGAGACCAGCCTGGGCTACAAAGTGAGCTCAAGGTCAGCCTGAACTGCATACTGGGACCCTGTCTCAAAAAGACCAAAAAAAAAAAACAAAAAAACAAAAAAACAAAGAACACTAAGGACTCCAAAGGTTTCTGTTTACATGAGTTAGACACTAATGTTTATAAAAAATTTTTAAAAAATTTTTATATTTCTTATTTCAGCTTAAAAAAGCAATGTGCTGTGTTAACATAAATATTTGTATTTTAAAAACCCTATCTCAAAAAAAAAATGTGCTGAGGAGAGTCATTAGTTCTATTTTCCACCATGTAAATCTCCTCAGTGTCTGAGTTAACAGAACAAGGCTAGATTCTCTTCCCACTTTTGCCCTTCAGTCAGTTGTGATACCACGGGTCCAGCCCTCTGGAAACTCCACCGGCCACCTGTGGAACAACGCGAATGGAACGGCGGGGAGCTTTCCCACACCGTGAGGAGGACGGCCTTGTCCGTGCACAGCCCCGGACGGGTTGTGGACATTCCCGAACCCTCCACTCTGATGGCAGCTCTCCAGACGGCACTGACTTCGCAGCCATCTGCTTTATTTATACAATTTTCCAGAATGAGGTTAAACAGATTCCCTCTGTAACAGCCCATTACTTTCTGAAGACAGGGACAGTGTCTTCTCATCTATGTGGCACCATGCCCAGCAGGAAGTGGGATAGACAGACACGGTCAGCCACTCCAAAAAAGGTATCTACAAGGAAGGGACACAGATTAGGTGTTCGTTTGCCCTGCAAGTTAAACGAGTAGAAAGGAAAAGCCGCCAGCCAAGGCTCAGGAGGGGTGTGTACGTACGGCCCTTGATATACTCTGTCCATGAAGCTTCATTCCTGTTGGAATGACCTGATTTGCTCTTTTTTTTTTTAAAGGAATGGGGCATTGAACCACAGGCCTTCAAACTGAGCTACATTTCCAGCCCCTTTTTGAGATAGGATCTTGCTAAATCCCCAAGTTTCCCTGGCTGGGCTTGAACTTGGCAATCCTCTTGTCTCAGCCTCCCAGGCTGCTGAGATTCCAGGCATGTACCACCATGCCTGGCCACATTTTTATTAAACTGCAGATACATTTATACATTGAATTAAGGAGGAAAAAATTTAGCACAAGACCAAGAGGGTGGGGCACATTTTCCTGAAATCCTACCTTTCCCACAACCATCCAGTCACTCATTTCTTGAGTGTCAGGAATTTCCATAGTACATTCTGGGAACCATGACACCTGCTCACAGGCACTGGGCTACAAGAAAAGAAAGGTAAGGAAACCAGGTAAGTCAGATCTGTGGATCTCTGCCCCACGTCACCACAGCTCCCCCAAAACAACCCATATAAACTCAGACTGAGGAGGGTCCAAGCTGCTGGAGCCAAGTACAGTGATCAGCTATGAAAAGCGAGAGCCAGGCTTGAGAAGTCTGTCTCCTGAAGGGCCGCTCCAATTCGGCTGATCCTTAGAAACTTCCAAATCCTCAAGGTTTCTTCCAATTTTATAATGCACGCCTACCATGTGTAAGAGCTCAGAATGAAAGTTAAGACAGATGCCATAATAGCCTATATCTACCTTGCCCCAAAAACCTCACAGGCAGGGCTTTTGGGAGGTGGCTGGACCGCGGGTGTGTGATACTGGATTAGCCCTGTGATGGGTTTCTAGCTGGGTGCGATGCTGGAGGTGAAGCCTGATGGGAGGAGGTGGGTCACTGTGGGCGTGGCCTGGGGATACACACACAGCATCTATCTATACATATCCATCCTGCCTTGAGCACCCGCTGCTTCTGTCCACCCTGCCACGAACTGTTTCTCCTTCGCCAGGCCCTTCTGCCACACAGCTTGCCTTGGAACTAGCCAACTACAGACTGAAACCTCTACCAACCGTGAGCTAAAATAAACCTCTCCTCCTGTAACTTGTACCTGCTGGATATTTTGTCCCAGCGACAAGAAAGTAAGACAAATCCTTAACCCAGGGGTTTAAAACCAGAACAGTGAGGACACAGAGAAGTAAGCAGGTTGCTGTCACATTCGATGGAAGTCTACGGAAAGGCAGTGGCATCAGGAAGATGTGACAGCAGTGAGTCTCACCTCCTAATGCCTTTCCAAGTGTTATTTGCAAACTAGCCCAGAAACTGATAAACAATATTCTCCTCTGTCAGCCCAAGACAGAGCAGGAAGTGGGGTCTGTAATGGCGACTTCTTCTTGGTTTTTCAATTACTTTCCCTAATAGGCAAAGGCGGCAGCTCACTCTGGCTGCACGTTAGAATCTCCTGCACAGCTTTCAAAGGTCCTGATGCCTGGGCCACAACTCCAGTGTGTATGATTCTCCTGCTCCAAGATGGGGACAGGGCACATGTGTTTAAAGTCCCCAGGGGATCTACTGTGCATCAGGACTAGGGACCCTGGGCTAGAAAGACGTGCATTATAAAACTTCACCAGGTGGCTAGCCTGCACGGCAGCTTCACAGATTGCCTCCCAAGCCAATGTGGAGATTCACCATTACAAATTGAGGCGATGTGATTAAAGGTAATATTGCGTGCTCTGAAAGGCATAAAATGGCACCACAATGCAAGGTTTTGAGGGCAGGCCAACGGCCATCAACTGAGAACAGTTGAAAAGAAAAACTACAGAAGCGTTTTGTCCAGAAATTTGGTAGGGAATCATGGTTTCTCCAGGTGAAATCCATCACCTTTAAGCATACATGTAAATTACAAACTGTAGAAAAATGAAGTGCATATCCACTCGACCTCCCGATGGAAGTCTGCACGTAGACTTCGAAGGTCGAACCTTGAACCCCAGTCCTGGGCTGTGGAGCAAGCGCTCCCTGCAGTGACCCCAGAAGTGGACATTCACACTCACACCAGGCCATCAGACTCATGTGCCCGGAAAGTGGCTACCCACTAGAGTGGAGCCAAACTCTTACTCACTCATCAGGCATCTTAAAGAGGAAAACTGAATTACGGTACATGGGAACTGGGACAGCCTCACCCTAGTCTCTCTCCATTAAGAACAGCGACTGCATGGGCAAACTCCAAATTTAAGTTAAACAAAGTTCATTCAAATCCTGCCCCACTGAAATGCCCCAGACGCTCATGCTTGTTTTCACAAGGCTGAAGACAAGGAAAGCACTAGGTTCAGTAATTTCAAGACAAAGGCGTACATCTAGCAGCCAATTCATCCTCAGCTACTCTGTGACGGTCTCCTTGTCTTCTCCTGTGGTGGTCTCATCTCCTCCCAGCCAAGGCAGTCAGCAAGACCGCCCCAGACCCATCGGCTCCCGATTTGTCAGAATCGCACCCTCGAGCCCTGTGAGGCTCTCATCACGTGCGCGTCTCCCCCGACCTGGAACGTCGGGGAGACAAATAACAGCCATTTCCCAGTCTTCAAGCCACATCCCAAGCTCAGCTACAACAACAGCACACAAGCCTCAGTACTCATGTTCTATTCTCCACAGCCTTGATTCTGTAACGCGAGTATCTCAACATTATTTTTAGATACTTGTATTATTACCTACATCAATTCCTTTGTGGAATAAAGACATAAACAAATAAATAAAAATAAAATCTCAACACATCTGTGCCACGAAAAGGGACAGTAACAGTCTCTCTCTGTTGGACAATAAATAAGTCCGCAGGTAGAAAAACAGACTAAACCCACAGCAGAGAAGCCACCCAGCGCGAGCACTGCACCTGCTCACAACCTCCACGGCCTTTACTTGTGGGGGTGGAAGGACCGCAGAAGGCCGCATCCAGTGAGTCGCACGGCGAAGTAGTGGGTGCTCACTGGCCGCATGGATCCTTCCGGCCGAGGGGGCTCACTGCCTCACGAGGTTTCTCCCCCGTCTAACGGAAAACTGTACCTATGCATTAAGTTCTCTGTACAGCCAAACTCCGCCTTCCACATCTTTTACTACTGGTCTTAGGCAGACCTACAAAATCACAGGAAACAAACTGACATGCCATCAAACCCCCACCTTCTGTGTTCCACTTGGACACCCCCATCACCTTGTCTGTAAGAACCTCGCTCCACCCCACCTCGGCGCCCTGCTCAGACTGTGGCCTCCCAAAGCCACACCTCCAAAAGCTCGGAAAGCCTCCTGCCGCCTCCCCCGCACCAGACCATTACCTCCGGCTCATCTCGCCAATCCACGTTCAGCTCCTGATCGAAGCCCTGCAGAGTCAGACCCAGGCCTCTCCGCCCCTTCTGATTAGAGGCTTCAACGATGTCCTTCCGACCCTGGCTGAATTTACCCAAACCTTCGCCTTCCTTGAAGCCCATCTTGGCCTGAAAAAGACAACAGAGCAAAACTGATTTAGTGCAACAGAGATTTCTTTAGCCCTGTCCCATGCCAGGCACTGTGCTAAGCCTGCGAAATACAGATGGGTAGGACCTAAGTTTGCCTCCCGGCCTACTGAAGGCAAAAGAGCACACGCACATAAGTGCAGTATAACCATGGGCCCAGGGACTGTACTCTGGAGCTGAAAGTCAGGGCGCTCAGAAGCTGGATAAATGAGAAGGGACCATATACCAAAGCTGTAATTAAAAGCACCAGAAGTACTTCATGAATCTCATTGGACATGTGCACAACTCACCCTTCCAGCTAATTTGTCTGATTAACGGAAAAGTAGATCCAGAATAGAGCTGATAAAGAGAACATAATTTAAAATGGAACAGCTTCAAGCGGTACCTTCCACTTTACTCTCAGCTAGTCAAACAGTTTTACTATGTGAGCACAATGAGGGCTTGCAGGACCCACTTAATCAAGAGATAAGTGAAAACTTTGCTTCCTGTTAAACTCGGGTACAGAAAGTACGGTAAGAGCCTGGGACAGAAACACTATGTTAAATGTCACAACTGTGTCTATCATCTCAGCGTTCTGGAAGGCTGAGGCAGGAAGATCACAAGTTTGAGTCCAGTCCGGGTAAACTCAAGTGACTTAATGAGACCCAAAACAAACAAACAAAAAAAAACAAACAAAAACCAGCAGGGGATGTAGTTCAGTGAGAAAGCCCTGGATTCAATTCCCAGCCCTGCCAAAAAAAAAAAAAAAAAAAAAAAGAAAAGAAAAACCACAAGTGAAAAACACCGAAAATAAAACCCCCCCCCCCACAAAAAAAAAAAAAAAAAAAAAAAAAGAAAAGAAAAACCACAACTTTCAGTAAGAACAAGGTGGACTGCAGGGTGACCCCAGGCCCATGTAGACACTCTGAAAATCAAAGACTCAAATCTCAAACCACAGAGACTCTTATCTCATAAAAGAACTCCAGCCTGGATAAAAGCCAGTGCCCTCTGAAAGCAGCTGTACCGGCTCCAGAGCTGGATGCAATCTTCACAGCAGCCAAATCCTTCCCCAGGTCACAGAGGCTGAGTGTGTCACAAGCCTCAAGCCCCCAAATCCAGTGGTCCCCAAACTAGGATTCTGTCCTATGACTTCAGCAGTGGCGATTCTCATTCTTGCACAAGTCCCACAGAAAATGAAGCCTTCACTATGACATTTCCAAGGGCAGAGAGAAAGCAGCCATGGGCTTCACTGACCTCTGCACACACACTGAGTTCTGAGGAGCAAGCGAAAGCCTCCTTCCACCTCTTTCTCAAATACACCGGTGGGGAGGAACAGGAAAGGGAATCAGGCCTTGCTAGTCCCCTTTATTTTAGGCACCTAGGAGTGAACAGGAGTTCAGTTGCTCCTTTTGAGGTCACGCACTAAAGCAAAAGCTCGCAGCAGGAAGCCTCTGCGTGCACTGACACAGAGCCGTGTCTAGGGAAGTAGATTCACGATGTGTACAATAATGACTCCTCAGCGGGGATTCCAAAAGGTGACCTCACTAAATCTTCAGCAGCTGGAAAGCAGAGGAAACACACAGGCCCTAGCTCCTCCTTTTTCCATTCCCAATACAAACTGCCTTCTCTCGCTGTATGGGGACAGCCGAGGAAACGGCCTGAGCGCGGACATACCATGAGCTTCTGGGAGACGCTGTTGTACATGGAGTATCGAGAAGACGTTCCCTCCACAAGCGAGTCTGCTTTGAACACGTCACTGAAAGAGTCAGAGCTGCGCGGCTTCCCTTCATTCTCACTGTCAGACTCACTAAGACTTGTCGCAGAAACTGGAAAAGAAGAAAGGGAAATGTTTAGGTGAGTTCATGGCACACAAGAACCTCTACAAGGTCCAGGCTTCATTTATTCAACTCGTGTCCAGCATAGGCACTGCCCAAATTAAGTTCATTAGCTTGACTCAGGGTCAAATCTATTCACTACCCATGACTAACTCTTAGTAGTAACAATAATCTTGAGCTGGCCCCTGAAAGTTCCAAAAAAGTACTTGATGCAACGGGAGCTCTCCACCCTTTAAATTTCTCCCACAACGGAAGTGGGACAGTGATGCCTACTATCTCATAGGTTGTTTAAAGAGTAAATGGAATCATGTTTTGAAAGTACTGTATACTGTCAAACACAAAGTGTATTTATAGAAGCTATGTTGTCATTTCTGCCACTACTATTATTTAACAGTAACTTCCAAACACTGACACACCAGGCATTTTCAATGATACCATCACCACTTCTGACTGTTTAATCTCTTAACTAGTTCTCTTTGCTTTCAAAGTCCTTCAGACTTCGAGGGAACAGAGTGGTCTACACTGCAGCTCCAGAAAAAGCAGGCTCAAAGGACAGACACCGGAAAGGAACAAGAGGAAAGAGCAGCTGGGCATGGTGGCGCACGCCTGTGATCCAGCACGTGGGAGGCTAAGGCAGGAGGATCTCCAAAAGTTCAAGGCCAGTCTGAGTTACACAGTGAGCTCAAGGCCAGCCTGAACACAGTGAGGCCCTGTCTCCAAAACCAAAATAATAGACAAACAAAAGAGCAAAGAGGACAGGGGACAGGAGGGCATGGGAAAGGAAGGGAACGAGAAGGAGAACAGGGATGCAGGTAGACCTCTAAGACAACCACCATGTGAAGCGGAAGAGACACAGCTAAGCACCAAGAGGGAGCTGTCAGGCTAGTAACTTAAACTGTCACCTTTACTGTCAACGACCTGTCACAGACTCCTACTGAAGCCACCTGAGCAGCTTCTAGAAGGGGTGGGTACCTGTCCCATTGTCAAAGGGAGATGTTCCTCAGCCTGAATAGTCACCGTGGCCAGCTCTTTCTCTCTCTCGTGTATATATATATCAATCTACTAACCTAACAGCAACTTCAACCCTGGGTAATTTTTCAGCGAGTTTCTTGGACAAACCCACCTGAAACTGGAAACAGACAATCTCAAAAGTTTGGTCAACACTGTCTACAGATCCACATGGGAAACAGTAAACTGCAAACCAGAAGGAATGCAGAACAGGAAATAATGGTGGGGATGCTGAATCAGATAGAGCACCAAGATACACTGACAAAAAATCGTAAAAGCAGCCAAGCGCGATAGCACACACCTGTAATCCCAGCTGTCAGGAGACTGAGGCAGGAGGATAGTTGTGAGTTCAAGGCCAAACTGAACTACATAGCAAGACCTCATCTCAAAAAAAAAAAAAATCATAAAAAAGCAGAACCATATGTACCATATGAGCCTGGCATCCTGACTCTTGTGTAGTAAAGAGGGAAAATAATAGATACTTTTATTTCTTGTAATTGCTTTATAATTGAGCTTTGAAAGGAAAGATATACAAAACCAATTAACGGGGAGCTCCGCACACGCAGGGGCTGGAGCATAGGACAGAATACCAAAATGATTACTTAGAACAAGTAAAAGAACTGAAATCTGATTTATAATTTTATATCACAAGCTTATAATGGCTATCTTCTCATATTTTTAAATGATGAGCCATGTAAATATATCAGCTACTAAAATTTAAAATAAATATGAAGGAGGAATGACTTAGCAGTTGGTACAATTCCTGAGGGAAGGAGGAGGCTGCTGAGAGACAAAGGCGGTGCAGAAGGGGCGGTGCAGAGGGCAGCTGTGGGAGAGGGCTCTCGGGCACCCACAGTCACTTCACGCAGAACCTGAGGATTCGATCCCAATTCTGCACCCTGTCTGCACGGATCCACCCCTTCCCTGCTCGAACACAAACTGCCAGGAGCTGACACTAGCAGAAAGCCTTCCCTGGCACGAGGCTCTCCCTCCCACTACGCCCCTCGACCAGCAGTCACAGCACCAGCGAAGCACTCGTCACACTGCCTTGGAGCCAGCTACCCTCTCCCCAGATGAGGGCATTCCTAGAAAGCAGGGATTTTTGTCACAGAGATTTTGTTACTGCCAACAGTAGCCTGAGCTTTCTATTTAACAGAAATTAAGTGTTTTTCATAGTGAATTTAAAGATCTGTCAGTCGAGTGTCACCTTCCTGAGGAGCTACTGTGGCATACAGGTCCTTAAGATATTTCCTCATACAAATCCTTCTACACTGCTGGTGGGATGGGAACTAGTACAACCACTATGGAAATCAATATGGAGAGTCCTCAAAAAGCTAAAGCAAGACATTCCATTCAATCTAACTAGTCCCCTAATAGGTAACTTCCCAAAAGAGTTAAAAGACATCATGTTAGTGTGATATGTGCACACCTGTGTTTATGGCAGCACAACTCACAATCGCTAAATCTTGGAAGCAGCCTGTACACCCACTGACAGAAGAATGGATAAAGAAAACGCAGTATTTACACACAATGGAGTACTACTCTGTCATAAAGAAGGATAAACCTGAGTCATTTGTAAGAAAACAGATGCACCTTGAGACCATAATGTTAAGTGAAATACATCAGATACACAGCTTAAATACTGCATGGTTTCTCTGAGAAATCCAAAATAAAAGATAACAGGAAATAGGGAGAAGATCTCTTGCAAAAGGGAAGAGGACTGAGAGATTGAGGGAGGGGACAAAGGAGAGAGCAAGGAGATAAAGAACTGACATGTTCTGTACCTGCATCAACTCACCACAAGGGGTGTGATCAGTATGTACTATACACATACACTGACAAAAATAAAAACGGGAAAACGTATTTCCTCACAAAGCCAGGCACCGTGGTGCACGCCTATAATTCCACCACTCTGGGACAATGAAAGAGGAAGGTCCTACGTTCAAGACCAGCCTAGGCAACTTAATGACTTAACAAGATCCTGCGTCAAAATAAAGTAAATTTTAAAAGGGCTGGGGATGTTGCTCAGTGGAAAAGCCCTAAGCCTACATCTAATCCCCAGTACCGGGGAAGAAAAAAGAAGGGGGTGGATTTTTCCTCATAAAAATAGTATAAGACATTCAGCCTCAAAAGTTTAAGGATCCAGCTGAGCTTGCTGGCACACACAAGTAGTCCCAGCACTTGGAAAATGGAGGCAGGATTGCGAGTTTGAGGCCAGCTTGGATAACATGGCAAATTCAAGGCCAGTCTGGACTACATAGCAAGACCCCGTCTCAATCCGCTTCCCCCACAATTTAAGGATCAGGATGGATTACCTACTGTGCATCCTCACAGGGAACCAGGTCCTCCTTGAGCTATGCTTTACCTTACCTCAGCCCCAGGAGGAAAAATACGATACATCAAACCTCAGAACGCTGAACTGTTTAATAGCTCACCTACTTTGGTTCAGGACCTGTTCTACAAAAAGTCGTTGCTCTATACCATAGGATATTATGCAAAAGTTAACAACGATCACAGAGCTTGAAAATCTAATCGATAAGGTAAATATGCTTTTTCATTTCAAGAGATCAAACACGGGGCCTCATGCATGTTAGGCAAGAACTCTACCACAAGTCCACTCCTAAATATGCCACAACTCTACTCTTAAATATACATTTTTTAAGAATATAAGATTCTAAGGGGAAAAAAAGCAACTGAACATATGCGGGGAAAAAAATCAGAATAAACCCAAATCAAAATCCTGATTTCTAATGAGTTAGTAAGAAAGAAGTGTGGTTGAGAATGTCCCTGCACAGAGGCATGAAATCTGTCCCTGCGTGTGATGGTGCTGTCTAATTCCCTTAATAAGAAGCTGTCTTGCTTACATGGACCACTGCAGCCCACGTCACAGTGTGCCAGAGATTGCCACTCAGGAGGAAAGACCCAGAACGTTAACAATGAGTAACCATGGAAACTGAGAGGTGAGGTGATGTTCATTTTCTGTTTTGCACTTTTCTGCATTTGTGAGAAAGAAAAATGTATCAGTTTAGAAACTAGGGTAAGAAATAAAACTATAAGGAATTACTATTCCTAGCCTTGAGAAGAGACCAGTTCCTTTTCCGGGAAATCAGGGAGCAGATCTGCAGGCAAGGCCTCCCGGGTGGCTCAAGACTACCCTGGGGCTTCTTATCAGTTACTTCCAGTTAAAGGAAGAGGGGCATGTGCTTTGTGACACCGCACATGCACTAGAGAATTGCATTTCTGGCAGTGCGCGTCCTCTGCTCTCAGCTGCTCCCACGCATTCCACACGTACTGCTTGGTACAGGAAGAAGTGGTCCCAGGAAGGTGGACAGCTCTAGGCACAGCCTTGAAGATTCTTCTGGGCACCCAGGGACTCGGGTTCCTGGCTAACCAGAAGCTATAATGTGAAAAAGCATGACTATCCCTTTCACCAGCTGAACATTCACAGGCCTACCTATGAAAGGGGAAAACCCTGGTATCCAGCCAGGCATAGTGCGTCATACCTATAATCTCAGCACTCTGGGAGGATGAGGTAGAAGGAGTGCAAGTTTGAGCCCAGCCAAGACAATATAACGAGACCTTATCTCAAAATAAAAGGCTGAAGATGTAGCTCAGTGCAAAAGCTTTGGGTTCAGTCCCCAGTACCGGGGCGGGGGGAAAAACAAAGTGGCAGCCTCAAAGGAAACTGTGCCTGGGTCCAGCTCTAGGGCTCTAGGAAGCTGCCCAGCTGTGAAGATTTGCTGGAGGACCCCAACGATGACTATGAGAATGGCAAGAATTCCATTCTGGATGACAAGAACTCCTGATTCTTGGTTTCAGAGTGTGAGACTGAATTTCCTTTTGTCTTCTGTAACACCTCTGGGCAAAAATGACAGAATGAAATTTAGGTGGAAGGCTCACTAGGCAAATCAGTGGCAACTCTGATGTAAAATTCCATCACTAGAATACGACACACTGATCTTTCCTCTCGGTCTGCCTGTCTTCCTCCCGTTAGTTACTGCACGCTGCCCTTTCCAGGATCGAAGCGTGAGGGTGACAGGAGCTAAAATATCCCCTCTACCAGACCCTTGGAGCTCAAGAAGGGAGCCAGAGAAGCAAGCAAAACTTATTTCTCTCTTACTCATGGAGCACATAAAACCAGTTCCTAGCTTGCCGTGACTTAGGAGAAAGGTCCACAGATTAGTCCTAGTGACCACAGAACGCCAGGGCCACTACTTATTTTTACTACTGGACCTTCGGGGCCACTCTTTCCAGATGAAGAGACAAATGTCATGGCTGCAGCGCAGCTATAACTAAAAAGGAGGCTTTGCTTCCCAAGACGGGTAAGAATTTAGCAAACATTGAGCAGACAATTTTGTAATGAGGGCATAAATTAACAGGAGTAATGAGGTCAGTCTATTAAAATCATTAGTTTCATTAAGAACTTGCCAAAATTGGGAGACAGCCCCATCTACCTCCCCATGAGTTCCCCTCCTACAATCTACCACAGAGGCAAAACATTATTTAGAGTTTTCATTTAAGATTTCTTCTCTACCGATAAAAACCATTATTAAGTCATTCTGAAGAAGGGTTCACTTTACAGGGGAGCCAAAGGTTTCCCAGCTGCTAGCAAAGTTGTTCACATGGCGACAGAACAGTAGGGCAAACACACCAAGATTAAAAATGACAGTGACGACACGCAGGGAGTGGCAACTCCAACCACTCAAGGCCAAGGGGAGCAGCACACAAGAATAAATTATGAATTCTAATAAACATCACATCCTGCCTGAGAAACACACAGGAATGATCCTGTTTAAAAGCTCAATTTCTCCCTCATGCCAGACAAATGGTAACTCATTACAGCAATTTAAACAGATACCGATAAAGGAAGTTTTTGATTAAGGTCATGAATCTGCGCTGGCAGGGAAGCGATGGTGTTTCAGGGCAAATAGCCTATTTAGGAAAGAATTAAATCTGGTGGAGGGGAAGGTGCTTTTAATGTGGTGTTGGCAAAGGAGCTTTGCAACTTCCAAGAGACTTGGTACCAGGAGCCCATGTAGAAGAGAGGGAAATTTTCTTGAGAGGGAGCTAATGAGAAATTTTCCTGATGTCTAGGCCAGTTTTCTTCTCTAGGACAAGGGACAAGGAAGCCCTAAAAAGGTTCCCTGTCCATAAAAAAAGATTCATCTGCCTCTTGTTACTTCACAAGGTTACATGACAGCAGATTTTCAAGAGCTATTTACACTCAGAAATGTCTTCCAATATCCATCTGAATACTCAAAAGAAAATGACGCCACGATCCCCAGGGAAGCATCCCTTTTTTCCTTTACTCTGGCCCAATGTCAAGTTGCTGTGCTGGCAATAGAGCTACTTTGTGAATAACGTAAAATAAACAAACTGATTAAACTAACTAGATCTACCAATGAGTCATCACACTGATCTAGCAGAGGAAGAAAAACGGAGGTGCAAACAGAAATATAACTGTTGTTTTTCTAACTGTTCTCAATAAAGAGCACTTTTCCAACACCTATTTGTACATGCAGGTAGAAGTGGTCAGAGCCAACAGGAACACCCCTGCTCTGCTCCAATGACTTCAGGAGGAAGCTGCATCCACATCTCAGGGACACACAGGCTCTGACGCAACAGCAGAAACAAACCTCCCAGGAGTCCACACAGAATACAGACGTGAAATGTAAAAACTTACGGAAATGATCTGCAGGCTAGAGAAGACAAAGGCAAAACGAAAGAAGCGAAGCATTCTAAGCATCCCGGAAAAGACGCTCGTTACCTTCTCTCAGCTCTCTCCAGTAAAAACACAGCCAGCACTTAGCTCATGTTGGGAGGGAGGGCACACAGACAACAGCCTGCGGACCTGTGCTGAGTTTCCCCATCAGTGTGGAGCAGCCTCTCCCTAAACAAAGTTAATCTGGAGAAGAAGCACGGCCATGTTGGTTTGCCTCGGCTTCTGCCTCATTTTCTGCACAGGAAAGAGACCCGCTGGCCTACTGTCAGCCACACGCGAGACTGGCCACCTCTGAATTCTGTTCTGCGCACACAACAGCAACAGTCAGTCCTGCGTCATGTGGTGCTACTACTTCCAGAGAAGGTTACCACTATCTGGTAAAATGAAAGGAGTGTGTGTATATGTGTACATAGAGCGCGGGCAATCTCCATGCACAGTCACATTTTTAAAATCTTGAAACTGAAATCAGACTGGTTTCGTTAAAAGACGCTTAAAACTTTATATACAATAGTACACACTATGCTTGCAATTCAATTGCAACCAGAATCGTGGAAGTAATTAAGTTCGGGAACCAAGGTGCCACTGTATTGACTTCCCTTTACCTGGCAGTTGTTCTCTCCTTACCTCGAAGAGATGTTACTTGAGAGCAACTGTCTCCCAAAATCCACTTAGAACTAGATCCCAACACCCAGGCCTCCCCTACTACCAAGTCGCTCTCCACTCTCCCCTTGCGGGCATCTCCCCAACACCCTGATTCTTCCCAAGGAAACTCTACCTTTACCACGCTGCTCAAACCCTAGGCAGAAAGCCCAAGCCCCGCTCCTTAACAGTCTGTAAAACCCACGGACCCAATATGGTTTTGTTTTCTCATATAAGAACCCCAACCACATAGACTTTCACCTACCCTGGACAGGTAGGTCCTTTTTGGGGAGGGTCTTGCTTTGTGGCCCAGGGCAGTCTCAAATTTGTGGGCTAAAGTCATCCTCCCACCTCAGCCTACAAATTAGCTGATGTATGCCACCACACCTGGCTCTACCATGACTTTAAAGGCACACACACACCTCCACAAGGTTATAAGAGCATCTCTTATCCGGCCTGGACCACAGCTGCACCAAATGCTCCATTAGCTGGACCACCTGTCAAGCCTTTTTCTGGCCCAGCTTCCCAGGAACAGATGAGTAACTGCCCTTCAGTGAGCCTCCCGCTTGTGAATAAACTGTATTTCCTACCACAGTCAGAGGAAGCTTCACACCCTTTCAGTCACCAATCTGTTACTAAGTTTCATTCCAGTTTACCACTGATGCCACAGAGCATGCAAAATCCAAGCCTGCTCCTACACTAGGTTGAATACAGTTGTCTCCCCTCAAAATCGTGTCGCCTAGAGCCTGTAAGTATGGCCTAATTTGGTAACGGAGTCTTTTCAGATGTAATCCAGTTAAGATGAGGTCATACAGTAGCAGATGAGGGTGGGCTCTAAACCAAAGAGTGAAGTCCTTAGAAGGGGGGAATGTGGACACAGACACAGAGGGAAGGCAGCAGCAGACTGGGGTCAGGCTGCCATCTGAGCCAAGGAACCCCCAGAACTGCAACCAGCAGCAGCCACAAGTGGTCAGGAGGGTCTTTCGTTTTTTTTTTTTTTTTTTTTTTTTTCTGGTACCGGGAATCGAACTCATGACCTTGCGCTTGCCAGGCAGGCGCTGTGCCGCTGAGCTAAATCCCCAGCCCCAGGAGGGTCTTCTCATGGGCCTTCCAAGGGACCTTGTGGCCCTGCTGACACCGCGACTTCTAGTCTCCAGAACCATGAGGATAAATTTCTGTTGCTAAAGCAACCAGTGTGTAGTACGCCGTCCCCCACAGCCCTTGTAAATGGACACAGTTGGCAAGTCAGTGCAAACACAGCCACCTCTACCTGCTGGGTACTTGGAGCACGCGCTTAGGCACCTCTCGATTTCTCAGAGAGCACCTGTGGAAACTGTGAGCGTCTGGAATCCTAAAAACAGACACAGCAAAATGCTACTTTCAACCAGACCAGTGAAATCCTTTGAGGTTAATGCATAGAGCACACACGGTGCTCCTCCTCTACCACTGAGTGTTTCTGCCGAAGGAACGGAGAAAATGGTGTGGGAAACTCTGCGAATTAGGCCAGACAGCCGCACCAAGAGCCCCTCCTCCACAGTAATAGCCCCAGACCATAACAGCTATTAAAACACAGAGCTCAGGATGCTTTCCGCCTCTTCTAACTAGCTGAAGGCACCAAGAGTGCCACCTACTGAAGGACCAACAGGAGAACCAAGGCAATTCTGGAAACATAGCAACCTTTTCTTTAAACAAGCTTCCTGGATCCTTGTAAGACAACTGCCCAATGGAAGAGTTGAGGGCCAGCATCTTCCTGTAGAATCTGCCCTGATTTCACCAGGGAGCAATGGAGTATATTCCCCTTAATTCAAGCACTGGGGATTAAAATAACCAGATGGCCGGTGGCCTCAGGCCACACAGGCATGCATACCTTTTGCTGTGTGACTGACAGGGGTGGAAGGCTCATCATCCGAGGTGGAGCTGAGGCTCAGGGCAAGTTCTGCTACTCTTTTTTTCTGTTTCTTGATGGGAGCAGTGCATTCTGGGTCAAGTCTCCTCTTCATTGTTAACTGCAACCATAAATCCAGATAGTCAGCTGCCCTCGGGTTCGAGCTGCTGTGATCACAGCAAGTATAAATCATCAATGGAATGAGATTTGGCAATTCTGAGTACCTTCCAGGGCCAGCACTTAAAAAGCTCCCCTCAGAATGTTGTCTAGGAAGAATGCTAGCCAAGCCCTGGGTTTTTTTTTGTTTTGTTTTGTTTTGTTTTGTCTTTTTGAGACAGGGTCTCGCTATGCAGTTCAGGCCGGCCTTGAGCTCACTTTGTAGCCCAGGCTGGTCTTGAACTCACAGCGATCCTCCTGCCTCAGCCTCCCAAGTGCTGGGATTACAGGCGTGCACCACCACGCCCAGCAAGCCCTGGGTTTTAATATTACATGTTAGCTTTACTGAAAAAGGTGATAGCCACAATTATAGAACAAGTATGAGATTATATAACATCATACAAATACTAGGTTCTGGTTTACTTCATAATGTTTGAGTCTGGAATATAGCTCAGCGGCATAGTGCCTGCCAGACAAGTGCTAAGTCTTGAGTTTGATTCCCGGTACCCCCACAAAAAAGATACACATAAAAAAAGTCAGTTAATACTTCATAATGTTTGAAAATATGAACCAACGGTTTTTACCTACAGTAAGGAAGGAGTGCATTAGTTGGCTTAGGGCTGAAGAGTGAGAAAGATGTTAGGACTGAGGTACTAGTTCATTGGACTGAGGCACAGAAGCAATACTTTTAAGAGTAGAGCCAAACCGGATGTGGTGGCACACCCTTGTAATCCCAGCACTCAGGAGGCTGAAGCGGGTGGATCGCCAAGAGTCCAAGGCCAGCTTGGGCTACCTAGTGAGTTCAAAGCTAGCCTGAACTACATAGCAAGACCTTATCTCAAAAAACAAAATAAAATAAAAAATAAATAAATAATAGAGCCAAGTGTGGTGGCACATGCCCGAAATCCCAGCACTCTGGGAGGCTGAGGCAGGAGAATCACAAGTTCAGTACCAGCCAAGGCAACTTAGTGAGACCCTATCTCAAAATTTAAAAAGAAAAGCAGGGGAATGCAGCTGTGTGTGAAGGGCCTGGGTTCAATCCTCAGTACCCACGGGAAAAAAGAAAACAGGAACCTACCTCCACAAAAAAGGATGGAAAGAGGCAAGGGCCATGTCACCACCCATCCATGTCCACGCATGTGACAACTAAGTATGAGGGGGGAAAGTTGGGTGGAATGCTTATGAGACCCTGAGAGCATAAGGCAAAGTAGTGAATACAGCATGATTTATACACAACTGATTGGTTATAGAAAACTCAGACCAAAAAAAAAAAAAAAAAAAAAATGAGAAACAGGTGCAAAGGAAGTGGGCGACCAGATGGACTTGAATCCTTCCAGGAGGAGGTCTGTGTAGGCTTACAGCGAGGGTCACTGCAGCCACAGAAAGAAAACAAAGAATGTCAAAGGTGCCACTGATCTCCAAAGCCTCACAGAAGCCTGGATCATGTTTCCCTTCTCTCTAGCTCAAGGATGAGCCAGTCAACCCAATGCACAATCACCTCCTTCCCAAGGAAGCAGTCCCTTAGCCGGTCCAGGCGAAGGCTGTCTGGTGAAGCGGGGAGAACAGGAGAGTAGCAAACAGAAAGAAAGCGACACCAGGCCGAGTCACATTTCATTTTATACCAGGGTCTCAGGTCTCCCCCCAAAAGGCCCGCAGGGTGAGCTGCACGAAAGCCCATCACAGAGCCTGTTTCCAGCCACAGCAAACGCAGAAACGCTCCTGTGATAATGAATCCATTCTGGGGGACGCTGGAAGCACGGGAAACTCAATGTGGATTGTGTTGGGGTGCGTGCAAACGAAGGAGAGGAAACAGCTGTGTAAAGGGACGCGGCTGCTGATTCCCCTAAATCACACATCTTAGACTTGGGGCTAAGAAGTCATCTACTCCAACCTCTCATTTTCCAATGGGAAAGACTGAGGCCCCAAAGCAGAAGGCCACGTAGCTAACTACTGCCTAGTTCAAGGGACGCACACGCCAGGAGAACGTGCTCGGGAACCTTCGAGGCTCCCGCAGTCCGGGTCCCCACCGGAAGGGCTCCGAGCCCCGCGCAGGGTCCTTGCGCGGGGCGGGGCTTTTGCACAGCCAGGCCCCAGCACACACGAAGAGAGGCGCCCGCGTCTTCCCGGGCCGGTCTCGGCGGCTGAAAATAATACTGAGCGCGAACGTGCGCGCCAGACGCGTGCCGGCCGCGGGCGGAGGAAGCGCGGCCGGAGGGCGGGCGTCACGGCCGCCGGCAGGGGCCCCGGCGGCGGGGGAGGGGAGGATGCTGAGCCCGCGCACCCGCCCGCTCTCTCCCCCCGGGCCGCGGTCGGCACTCACGCTGAGGGGAGAGGGCGAGCTGCCGGGAGCGGACACGGGGAAGTCAGGCCGACCCTGTCGTCGCCGCCGCTACCGGGCCGGGCTCGGCTGCTGCCGGAGCCGCCGCCTCCTCCCTCAGTTTCGTTTCCCTACTAGCCAGTCTTAGTCCTCCGGCCGCGCCGTCGCGCTCGAGACCCTCACTGCGCGGTTTAGTGACGTCACGGTACGTCCGGCCCCGCCCCCAGGCCGCCACGGGGCCCTGGGAAAGGCCGCTCGGGTTCTGGCCCCGCCCACACCACCGCCTCCGCGGCAGGGCGGAGTGCAGGGCGCCTGCGCCGAGGGCGGGGAGCGGGTGCGAAACCAAAAGTAACCGAGTATCTTCTCTTCCGGCTCCGGGGAAGAGAAACTGATTCAGATCAGAGTGGGCGTTAGGCTGTAATCGCAGCCCGCGGGGGCTGAGGCAAGGGGATCGCAGGTTCGACCCCAGCCTACGCAGTTTAGCCAGACCCTGTCTCAAAATAAAACAGTTTTATTTTGAGTGTAGAAGAGTGCAGAAATGCCCGGATGCGCTCACGTTACATTACCTTAATCTCACTAATACCTTAATTTTAACTTTTCTGATTTTCAGATTAAGATAGTCGCAAATCTGTTGGACGTTCTGAGTCGCCTCAGTCATCTTAAACCCCATAAATTCACCTTAGGTTCCCCTATAGTCTTCTTTATACCCAGTGAATGGCGCTACCACCCATCCTGTTGATTCAGGCAGAAATCTAAGGCGTTCCCCTCTTCCTTATTCCCTGGAGCCTTCGACGTTTAATGTGGTTTGCTTCCCGTTTCTCAAATCTATCTTTGTTTTTTGTTTTTGTTTTTTTGAGACGGGGTCCCACTGTGTACTTCAGGCTGGCCTCAAACTCCCATCAACCCTCCTGCCTCAGCCTCCCAAATGCTGGGATTATAGGAAGGTATCACCATGCCAGCTCAAATCTCTGTTCGTCTTGCCTCTGCCACAGTTCATGCACTCTCTCTCAGCAGGACTCGTCCAGCAATTTCCAAATCATCGTGCCTGTAATGCATTCTCCACACACAAAAAAAATGATTTAAAAAATTCTGTGGTCCTATCCTCACAGGTTTCCATGTTGAAGCCTGTCAATGATTTCACACAGCTGCTAGGACACTGCTAATGTCCTCATGATGGCCTCTGTAAGTCCCTACCACCTGACCCTTCTACAGCCGTACCTTGGTTGTCGGTTCCTCAACCTGTCATATCTCTTACGGGTTCGGATCCCCTCATCACCGGGTGAGCATCCATTTATCACTGAGGTATCTACTTAGCATCCTTATCTCTGGGAATCTCTTGTGACCCCACAAACCTAGTTAGGGAGCACCACCTCTCCACCATCATAGCACTCTCTTCTTCATCGCAAAAGAAAGCACTTCCCGTAGTGGTGTCAAATGGCCTGTTGGTTCCCCCCGCCTTCCCCTCTCAGTTCTGTGCAGGAAAAGTTATGTCGTCTTTTCTGCATTAGATTCACAGGGCTTAACGCAGCCGGCGGGTGGGAAGTTCAATAGGCGTTTGTGAAACCTTCAAAAGTTGGAAGATGAACTCCGGTTGAGATAAGTGCCCGCGGTCACAAAGTAACAGTACAATGTCACAGTCAAGCCTGTAACTCAAGTCTCCAGGGTTCTAAAGCCCAGTATCCTTCTCTTTGTCTCTATGAATCCTCGACATCCCTGTGACACAGATACCTCTGGTAATTGTGACATTAGTGGGCCCATTCCCAAAATAGTAATTGAGAAGAAAGGAAAAGATACAAAGGACATGAAGAATCACATTGAAAAAATGAACAGACTTCACACATTTGTTTGAATTTTGATGTACAGCATTAATTAATGCCAGAATACTTTAAAATGGAAGCAAGTTACAGATAAATGTTATTTTTTAAACATATATACAGTAAGTATATCCATTGAATAGTGCTGAAGCCACCAGATAACTTCGAGAGGGAAAACATGAATATTGATTCTTACCCTTTTTACGGGGTGAATAATATCCCTTCGTTACTGCGGGCTGATCAGGTCCACAATCTCCTGAATGAGTGTACGGCAAAGGCTAAGTAAAAAGAGGCAAATGGTGGGATTTCAGGGCTCAAAGCCCTCTCACAGAATTCAGGATTCTCTCAGGGCTAAGACCAAGACCTTCTCTGGGTCGCCCATATTTGTTTGGCTATCGGAAGAAGGGAGGGGAGTACTCAAGAAGGGCAGAACCACTCCAGGACTTCTCTAAACAGGGTATTAAGTTAATCCTCTCAATAATGAGATGCCTGAAGCTGTCATCTTTATCCAGTTGAGATCTGATCCAGGTGTCCTGGGCTGTGACCTTGTCTTGTCCTTTGAGGCTTTCTGGCTTCACCCACCACTACAGGTTTTAGCAGGGATCAGTGACTCACAGAGGTTCACATACTATGAGTCCGCCATTTCCAGATAAGGAGCCTAGGCCTTGGACAGATTCGCAAGTGAACATGAAAAGCCAACTGATTAATTTAAGTCCTGCTCAGGTCTGCTTTGTAGTGGTCTCCATCACCTTATGTCACTTGCAAAATTAAGGCAAAATTGATTAAATATAAAATCTAAAATGGGGCAGGGAGTAGCTCAATGGTTAGAGTGCTTACCTGGCATGCATGAGGTCCTGGGTTTGAGCTCCAGCACTAAAAATAAAAAAAGAAAGAAAGAAAGAAAGAAAGAAAAGAGAAGCTAAAAATGGTAAAGCTTATAAAAGGAAATATGGGGAAATGTCTTTGAAAACTTAGGACAGACAAAGATTGTTTTAACACCAGAACCCGAGGGCATCAATCAGAAGAAAAAATTATAAAATGGACTTCATCAAAATTAAAATCATTATGCCTATAATCCGAGCACTCTGGGAGGCTGAGGCAGGAGGATGGCAAGTTCAAGCCCACCTTAGGCAAGTTAGCCACTTAGCAAGAGCATGTCTCAAAGGGGCTGGGGATTTAGCTCAGCGGCAAAGCGCCTGCCTGGCAAGCGCAAGGTCGTGAGTTCGGTTCCTGGTACCGGAGAAAAACCAAAAAACAAACAAACAAACAAAAAAAAGAGCATGTCTCAAAATAAAAAATAAAGAGTGTTGGGGATGTCTGTCACTCAGTGTGAAGACTCTGGCCCAATCCCAGCACTGAAAAAAAAAGAGTTTTCTGCTCATCAAAAGACACTGCTAAGAAATTACATAGTATCGCCTGGGCTACATAATGAGTTCAAGGCAGTCTGAATAACATAGCGAAACTCTGAGACTCCATCTCAAAAAAAGGAAAATAAATAGCAAACCACAGACTGCAATAAACACATTCACAATAATTGTATATGATAAATTACTTATATCCAAAAAGATATGTAATACCCAGGAATAAGCAGAGAAACAGAAGTTTCCAATTCCAGTCAGATGGAGAAACCACATTGTATCTTATTTCTCTCACTGAATGTGATTTAAAACCTCAGAGAGAAAAAGTGTGGAAGCCATTTGAGGATTTTTTTTTTTAAGACAGGGTCTTGCTCTATAATTCAGACTGGCCTAAACTCACTATGTAGTGGAGGCTGGCTTCCAACTCATGGCAATCCTCCTGCCTCAGCCTCCCAAGTGCTGGAATTATGGGTGTGCATTACCCCATGCAGCATCTGAGGATTGTGAAAAGTAATAGCAGCAAGATTATAGGGAAAAGAAATCAGCAGCTGAAGAACCACAAAATCAAGGATGAGTTTCCCACCCCGTTCCCTCTTAACCTGGACTGAAAAGCAGCCTAAAGTGCATCTATTTTGCACAGCACTGCGAATATAGTTAGTACCACTGAGCTGCACTCAAAAGGGGCTGGGGATGTAGCTTAGTGGCAGAGCACTTTCCTAGCATGTGCAAGAGCCTGAGAAATAAATAAAATAATTACTACAGTAAGCTTTGTGGTTTTTGTTTCATTTTTGCAGTACTGGTGATGCAACCCAGGGCCTTGTGCCGTGGGTAAGCTAAGCAAGTGCTCTAACTCTGAGCTGTTATATTTTTATTTTGAGATAGGGTCTCATTAAGTTATCCAGCTTGGCCTTGAACTTTGTTTGTTTGTTTGTTTGTTTGTGTTTTGTCTTTTTGAGGCAGGGTCTCGCTATGCAGTTCAGGCTGGCCTTGAGCTCAATTTGTAGCCCAGGCTGGTCTTGAACTTGCAACCACCCTCCTGCCTCAGCCTCCGGAGCACTGGGATTACAGGTGTGAGCCACCACACCCAGCTTGGCCTTGAACTTGTAATCCTCCTGCCTCAGCTCCTGAGTACTTAGGATTACAGGTGTGTGGCACTACACCTGGCTTTATGGTTTGGTTTGGTTTGGTTTGGTTTGGTTTGGTTTGGTTTGGTTGGTTTGGTTTGGTTTGGTTTGGTTTGGTTTGGTTTGGTTTGTTTGGTTTGGTTTGGTTTGGT
>NW_004955437.1:5769628-5774115 GCF_000276665.1 Chinchilla lanigera
GTTTGGTTTGGTTTGGTTTGGTTTGGTTTGTTTGGTTTGGTTTGGTTTGGTTTGGTTTTATAATTAAAGGAACAGCCAATATAACCGTGATCTAAGGTAGAGGAGGAGACATAAAGTGAATAAAAAGAGAGTCTCAACAGAGAAATACAAGTTATAAAACAGAATCAAATGGGGATTTTACAATTGAAAAATAGAGTAAGAGAAGCAAAAACATCACTAGATAGGCTCAATAGCAGAATAGAGAATACAGAGGGAGAATCACAAAACAAAAACCTGAGATGAGTGCAGTTTAACAGTGAGCATAGGAAATGCTATATGGAGGAAGCATTGCAGCCCCAAAACGGCTCAGAATGCCTCCACCAACACGGGAAGCTACATTTATAATCAAATACTCGGGAAGTGACACACAGTGCTAACGCTGCAGTTCTAAGATTGTTTCACACCGAAACGGTTTGGCACCCTTTAGCCTGTGATTGGCTGAGAGCTTGGCTGCTCTGATTGGCTGACAGTCAGTTGCTTGGTTACCATGGTACATGCTCAGGTTCAGTTTCTTTACACATCGAGATAGGTTATAGTTTACGATGCTCAGAGAAAGTGTTAGGCCAAACATTATGACCCAAGTAAAGAGACCAAGACGTTTAAGCTAAATTTCATTCAGATTAACAGCATCTAATCTGAAAAAGAGAGAAATGGAGCCTCAAGGACCTAGGGAACAAGACCAAATGATGTAACACATCACCAGAATCCCACAAGGGAAGAGAGAAGAAGATATTTGGCATAGAAAAAAATCATATTTGATAAAATAACGACTGAAAATGTCCAAACATGGCAAAACACCTACACTTACAGAATCAAGAAGCTCATCAACTGCCAAACAGTAAACACAAAGAAATCTACTCCCATTCCATCATAATGAAACTACTGAAAACTAAACGAAAAAGAACCTTGAAAACAGCCAGAGAGCCAGGCATGGTGGTGCATGCCTGTAATCTTAGCACTTGGGAGGCTGAGGCAGGAGGATCGTTGTGAGTTCGAGACCAGCCTGGGCTACAAAGTAAGCTCAAGTCCAGCCTGAACTGCACAGTGAGATGCTGTCTCAAAAAAAACAAAAGAAAACAAAAACAAAAACAAAACAAAACAAAACAAAAAACAGCCAGAGAAAAAGGTTTCTCACCTAAAAGAAAAAAAAAATTAGAATGACTGTGGGTTTCATATCAGAAAACACAAAGGCCAGAAATGTAGTAAAACAAAAATTTTAAAGTTGTGAAAGAAAAGGATAGTGAACCTGGAATTCCATATGCAGTGAAAAAGTCCTTCAGGAATGGGAGCAAACTAAAGACATTCACAGAGGAGGGAAAGCTAAGAGCATTCAGCAGCGGCGCACATATTGTAAAGACTGGGGCCGGGGATATAGCTCAGCAGCATAAGCACTTATCTGGCAAGTGCAAGGTCCTGAGTTCGATTCCTGGTACCAAAAACAAAAACAAAAAAGATTAAAGGAAGTTATCCAGGCTGAAAGGAAAGAATAACAGGAAAATTAGAAATATCTGGAATGAAAGAAGAGCAGCAATAAAAGGGGTAAATAGCTAATGCAATCCTGATCAAAATACCAACAGCATACCTCACAGAAAGAGAAAACAATCCTAAGATTCATTTGGAACCAGAAAAGACTTGGAACAGAAAGAGCAATTCTGAGCAACAAAGACAAAGCAGGGGGCATCACAATCCCTGACCTGAAATTATACTACAAAGCTACTGTGATAGAAACAGCATGGAACTGGCAAAAATCAGACCCAAGGATCAGTGGAACAGAATAGAAGATGAAGCAATAACTCCAAACACATTCAGCTACCCTATCTTTGACAAAGGGGCCAAACACCTTCGCTGGAAGAAAGATAGCCTCTTTAACAAGTGGTGCTGGGAAAACTGGCTTTGCACACGCCAAAGATTAAACCTAAACCCATATCTCTCACTATGCACTCAACTAAAATAGAAATGGATCAAAGGTCTAAATATTAAAACAGAAACAATCTGCTGGAAGAGAGAATAGGTAAAACTAGGGAAGACTTCGGTGTGGGCAAAGACTTTATGAACAAAACCCCAATCACACAGGAAATATTAAAAAGAACAAACAACTGGAATCTCATCTTATTAAAAAGCTTTTGCACAGGGGCTGGGGATATAGCTCAGTGGCACAGTGCCTGCCTGGCAAGCGCAAGGTCGTGAGTTTGATTCCCGGTACCGGAAAAAAAACAACAACAAAACCAAAAAAGCTTTTGTGCAGCAAGAGGAACTACCAGCAGAGTGAAGAGACAACCTACAGAGTGGGGAAAAAATATTTACCTGCTGCTTCTCACACAAAGGACTGATATCTAGAACATATAAAGAACTCAGAAAAACCAGACCCCTCCCTAGATTTAAAGACTTAATCCAAAAATATACATCTGAAATAGACACTTCTCAGATAAAGAAGTAGAAATGGCAAATTTATGAAAAAATGTTCAACATCACTGGTCATTCGAGAAATGCAAATTAAAGCAACACTGAGAGTCCATCTCACCCCAGAAAAAATGGCTATTATCAAGAAATCAACCAATAACAAATGCTGGAGGGGCTGTGGGGAAAAAGGAACACTTCTCCACTGCTGGTGGGAGTGTAAACTGGTGCAACCACTGTGGAAATCAGTGTGGAGATTCCTCAAAAAACTAGGACTAGAGGTGCCATTCAATGTAGCTATTCCCTTTCTTGGTACCTTCCCAAAATAATTAAAAGGATCATAGCACAGTGTTATATGCACACCCACATCTATAGCAGCATAGTTTGTAATAGCTCACTCTTGGAAACAGCCCAGATGCCCATCAGTGGATAAATAGATGAAGAAAATATGGTTTTTGTATGACATGGAGTACTAAATTCCCGTAAAGAAGGACAAACAGGACATTTTTATGTAAATGGATGCACCTTGAGAACATAATTTTAAGTGAAATGAATCAGACACACATTTAAATATCACAGTGTTTCTCTTGTGTGACAAACAGAAGGGTAAATAAGGACCAAAATGGGTCACAGACACTGGGAAGTAGGAAGAAAATGTTCAAACAGGAAGGGGGTGGGGGTGACAAGGACTTGGGGAGGGATGGAAGGGAACAAGGATAAAAAAATATTTTAAAATGGAAGGAAAACTATAGAAACAAAGTTTTGTAGTTTGGGGTTTTTCTGGTTCTGTTTTGTTTTTGGTACCGGGACTCGAACTCAGGACCTTGGGTTTGTCAGGCAGGCACTTACAACGCTGAGCTATATCCCTGGCCTAAAACGAAGTTTTGTAAAGGGAGAGGGGAAGGAGGATCGAAAGGAAGGGTGAGGAATGGGAAAAAAGAGCTAAGAAATACCACATACAGGTACAAACTCCCTACGATGAATGTGATCATTAAGTATGTCAAAAGTGTACCAATACAGTTAACTTTTTATTTTTTTTTTTTTTATTTTTTTTTTCAATGCTATTTTTCTACTTAGGAACTTCAAATATGTATTTTATTTTTTTTTTACAGTTAACTTTTTAAAGGGTGTATAGCAAGGGCGTATATAATATGCTATTTTTGTCCTTTTGTGTTCTTAAAAAAATACATGATGGTTGAAAGGGAACACTGCCTTGTCTGATGGTTCCTGCTCTTCTTTTGTTCCTGTAGTGGGGCTTGAACCCAGGGCCTTGTGGGTGCTCGGTGAGCACTCGGGCCCCTGAGTTAGGGCCCCAGGCTGCAGGCTTCAGTATGCACACACTTCACACACGCAGCAACTCACAGACACACACACACACACACACAGGATGGCGTAGGAGTGGATCGGTAAATGTCCTAAATTCCACCGGATCTGGAAACATATTAACTCTAAATGCAGCGTGAGGGGTGAAGTATGTATACTGGAATCCCCAGAGCAAGCTCTGTAAGAGCTATTCAGGAATTACAGTTTTTGAAGTGGCGGAGTAAGGGCCCCTGACAATACTCGTGTGATCCTCCGCAGAAGGGAGGGGAGCCACAACACCGTCGGCACAGCGGCGTGGGTCCCGCGGGCAGAGGAGACGACGCTGGACTCCCGGGCGTGACTCCTGGGGTTCGGGAGCCCGTGGAGCCTGTGGCGGACCTGCGACATCCTGGGTAAGGTTGGGTGGTACGTTGGTTTGTTGAGGTCCATTTTAGCTTAGTGAAGTAGCAGCTACTGTGCTAACCCCACCACGGCAGACAGCAGTGCCCAAGTTACTGGGCAGCTTGAAAACAGCTCACAGGAGCGAGGGGCAGCACGAGGGTCCTTGTCCTCCCAACACGGGGCATCTGGGCTCTGGGTGCCACGGCTTCTGGTCGCAGAGGTGCAGGCCAGGAGCGGATCTGACTTCTTGTGTGTTCCCAGCTCCTCCCACTCTGCCTGAAGTGAGGAAGTGACTTCCCAGGTGTTTAAAGGACTGGGGCTTTTTTTTTTTTTTTTTTTTTTTTTTT
>NW_004955437.1:5775668-5780951 GCF_000276665.1 Chinchilla lanigera
TTCAATAGGTCACTCATGTATAGCTCTATTTATTTTCTTTAGAAGCCACTTTGAAGATACCTAAGCATAGCACAACTATTGATAATCTCCTACCTCTGTTGTCTGTAACTCACTATCATTTGTCTATTTGTTTTCCTTAGAAACTATTTTACAGATAACAATATATATAACAATAACCATTGATAATTTCCTACCACTTTGTTTGTAATTCGGTAAGCCCCCCCATTATTATGTTATCCTTCTTTTAGTCTTTAAAATAAAAAAAATTAAAAAAAAAAAGGCTATGTGCTGCTAAGAGAGCTGCTGAGAGCCATAACCAAGGGCCAAGGCCTCCACAGCACGCACACTCTGGGGTCTTGAACAGCTGCACTTTGCTGATTTGTGACGTCCGTCTGACCTCTCACTACTCCTGCCTCAAATGATCCTCCTGCCTCAGCCTCCTCAGGATCCGCAGCTACAGGTATGTGACACCTCACTCAGCTCCTTTTTTTTTCCTGAAGTGCCAGGGATTGAACCCAGGGCCTTGTGCATGCTAAGCAAGTGCTCAGCCACTATGCTGCTTCCCCTTTCCAAAAAGAGAATCTTAAACTGGGAGTGGTGGCGCACACCTATAATCCCAGCACTCAGGAGGCTGAGGCAGGAGGCTGGTTGCAAGCTTGAGACCAACCTGGGCTACAAAGTGACTCAAGGCCAGCCTAAACTGCATATCCAGACCCTGTCTCAAAAAAAGACACACACACACACACACAAAAAAAAGAGAATCTGGAGGACAGCAAGAAAGAAATGATTCATCATACACAAAGGACAAGTTGAACAGATTCTCTACTGGGAATCAAACTCAGGACCTTATGCTTGCCAGGAAGAAGGCGCTTATGTCACTAAGCTATGTTCCCCAGCCCAAGATTCTCAATAGGTTTAACAGATTTCTCACAGAAAATTTTGAAGGCCAGAAAAGCTGTGGGCCAATACATGCATAATACTAGATGGGGAAAAAAAATCTGTCAACAAAGATAAATTAGCTGGATGGGTGGTGCATTCGGGAGACTGAGGCAGGAGGATCGTAACAAGTTCAAGGCCAGCCTGGACTACATAGACAGTGCAGGGTGAGCCTGAACAAACATAAATTAAGGTGTAAAAATAAGGGATGAATAAGACATTCCCAGATGAATAAAAGCTAAAGGGCTTCCTTACCACCAGACCCATCCTTTTTTTTGTTTGTTTGTTTTTTTCTCCGGTACCGGGAACCGAACTCACGACCTTGTGCTTGCCAGGCAGGCACTTTTGCCGCTGAGCTAAATCCCCAGCCCCAACCAGACCCATCCTTCATTGCCCAAGGGAGTGCTCCAAGGTGAGAGGAAGGGACACACACTGGACAGGCGCTTGAAGCCTTGTGAAGGGAGGAAGATCTCCATCCAGGTAAACACACGGACAACCACGAAAGCCAGTGTCATTTTAACAGTGGATTGTAACCCCCCTTTTTGTTTACTCTGTGATTTAAGACACTAATACATTAACCAATTGGTCTAAAAGCTAATGTCTTTGTAGCTTGAATTTTTAAGGCCACATTTTGTTTTCTGTGTAATTTAAGTGACTAATGCAATGAAAAAAATTATTGCTTTATGTTTAGGGATGGGAATGAAGCTGTAATGGAGCAGCGTTTTGCATGTTGCTGAAATAAAATTCACATAAATTCAAATTAGGGTATTATAACTTTGGGATGCTAAATATGAGCTCCATAGCAACCACAGAGAATATAGCTAAAAAGAATACACAAAAACAAATGAGATAGGCGTTGAAACTTTTCACTATAAAGAATTTTCTTAAGTACAATTATGCAAAAAATGAAGACAAAGGAGTCATAAGGCAACCAGGAACAATGGCACATGCTTGTAATTCCAGGACTCTGGGAGGCTGAGGCAGAAGGATGGTCACAAGTTTAAGGCCAGCCTGGGCCACACAGATAGTTCAAAGCCAGTCTCAACTATAGTGAGAACCTGTCTCAGATAAATAGATAAATAAATAAATAAACAAATAAAATTGGAAATTTCCACAAATTCGTGAAATATATACAATACACTCTTAACCATTGGATCAAAAAAGACATCAGGAAAAAAAATTTTTTCTTTTTGGTACCAGGAATTGAACTCAGGACCTTGCGCTTGCCAGGCAGGTGCTTATACCACTGAGCTATATCCCTGGCCCTAAAAAAAATTTTTTTTGAGACAGGGTCTCGCTACGCAGTTCAGGCTGGCCTTGAGCTCACTTTGTAGCCCAGGCTGGTCTTGAACTTGCAGTGATCCTCCTGCCTCAGCCTCCTGAGTGCTGGGATTACAGGC
Source organism: Chinchilla lanigera (assembly GCF_000276665.1). Lineage (NCBI taxonomy): Eukaryota > Metazoa > Chordata > Mammalia > Rodentia > Chinchillidae > Chinchilla > Chinchilla lanigera. The sequence goes on from NW_004955437.1 coordinate 5,778,005, forward strand.
GTGTGCCACCACACCTGGCCAGAAATTTAAAAGACCTTTAGAGACCAATGAAAATGAAACCACAACCTACCAAAATCTATAAGACTCTGTGAAAGCAGTTCTAAGGAAATTTAAGGGTAGACAGTAAGACCCCGACTCATGAACACTCAAGCTTGTAACTTTCACAGACACTCACGGAGCTCGTATTAGGAGCACTCGCAGATGGGAACAAATTGCAGAAGGAACTCCTGTGTCTGCCAGACACTGTCAAGGTTGTGCTGCTGAGTGCTTCCTGCACAGTGCCACGGTGTCCTAATTACTTTTCTCATTGCTGGGACAAAATACCCAACACCCAAAGTTAGAGGAGCAAAGGTTTATTTAGCTCACAGTTTGCAGAGGTTTCAGTCCATAATCAGAGGTTGCCAGACAGCGTGGCTTCACAGAAGGGAGCAATTCTCGGCAAGTGGAAGACAGAAAAGGCTGCAAGAGCAAAAGGGAGAACAAGCCTCCTTCTGCCCCTTTTATCTTAGCCAGGCTGCAGGGATTAGGCAGTGCCAGGTCAATCAGTGGACTGATCCAGGAATCGTCCAGCCTTAATTTCAGCACCAAGCCATGAATGCAGCACAAGCTCTAGATTCAGCTGCCTCTGAAAAAGCCCCATCTAAACGTCCATCAGGGTGGCTGGGGATTTAGCTCAGCGGCACAGCGCCTGCCTGGCAAGCGCAAGGTCATGAGTTCGATTCCCGGTACCGGAAACAAACAAACAAACAAAAAAATGTCCACCAGGACTTGAGGGGACAGCTAGACACAAACCGTAACAGACAGTGTACAGTAGTACAGTCCGCGGAGCCCAGGATACGCCGAAGCAAAAGGAAAAACAGAGGTGATGTGGAGCGGACTCAAGGAAGGGCAGAGCGACCAATATACACTGCATGTCTATGTCAAAGGTGAGACTCGCTCCATTTGACTTACGAGCAAGCCTGACTTAAGAACCTTCTCCAGAAATGGACTCTTTTGCAAGTTGGGGACTTTCTGTAAACACTTTTTCTTTTCTTTCTTCTTTTTTTTGGTTTTCTTCCCCAGTACCGGGAATAGAACTCATAACCTCACGCTTGCCAGGCAGGCGCTGTGCCGCTGAGCTAAATCCCCAGCCCCACTTTTCTTTCTTTCTTTCTTTCTTTCTTTCTTTCTTTCTTTCTTTCTTTCTTTCTTTCTTTCTGTCTGTCTTAAAAAAACATTTAATTTAGAATAGAAAAGATCTAGGCTGGAGGTGATAGCTTAGTAAGGGTAGAGCACTTGCCTGGCACACACAAAGCCCTGGGTCTAATCCCCAGGACCACACAAAAGAGCAACAAAATGTGAACGCTCTAAACTTAGCAATCTAACTTTGCAATTTAAGGATATATATATATATATAGAGATATAGATATAGATATATATATAGATAGATAGATATATAAGTAACAAAACACACAACTAGAGAAAGGAAGAAACCATAAGATTACAGCAGAAATGATCAAAACAGAAAATATAGAAAAATCAATGAAACCAAAGGTATTTTTAAAACTTTGTCTTGTTTTTCTTTTTGCAGTGCTGGGGATCAATCCCAACGCCTCAAGCATTAGCACTGAGCTCTCTCCCAGCCCCAAAAGTAGAAAAAAAAAAAATCAACAAAATTGACAAACCCTTAGCTAGACAGATTAACAAAAGGATTCGAATTGCTAACTCAGAAATGAAAAGGACGTGTAACTCCGCAGCAGTGCACTTGCTTCCCATGCACAAGGCCCTGGGTTCAATCCCTAGCACTGAAAGGGGAAAAAAAGGTAAAAACACAGGCTCTCTACTTCCTGGCTCCCATGAGGTGAGCAGCCCCCTTCCGCCACACCCTTCTGCCATGATGGTTCTGCATTACCGCGGGTGGAAGAGCAATGGAGTCAGCTGACCCTGGGCTGAAACTTCTGCAGTTATTTGTTTTGTTGTTGTTGTTTTTTACATTAATTAAGTGTACTGGTACATTTAGGTATGCATAATGATCACATTCATCATAGGGAATTTGTACCTGTACATGATCTATCTTGATTCTTCTTGTTTCCCCGTTCCCCTACCCTCCCTTTAATCCTTCTTTCCCTCCTTATTTACAAAGCTTTGTTTCCATTTTTTTCCTTCTTTTACCATCACCTTTTTCTTTCCTCTTCCTTCTTTTCCCCATTCCCTCTCTTATTCCCCTCCCCATTTAAACATTTTCTTCCCATTTCACAATAGCTAGTGTACATTTTAGTCCTTATTGACACTTTCAATTTCTCACACCAGAGAAAACCTGGTATTTACATATGTGTGTCTCATTTATTTCACTTAAGAGTATGGGCTCAAAGTGCATCCATTTAGCTAGAAATGTCCCAAGCTTATCTTTCTTTATGGCAGAGTAGTACTCCACTGTATAAAAAAAAACCCACATCTTTATCCATTCACCAGTTGATTTGCATTTGAGCTGTTTTCAAGATTTAGCTATTACAAACTGTGCCGCTATAAACATGGGTGTGCATATATTGCTGTGGTATGATGCTTTTAATTCTTTTGAGAAGATACCATGAAGAAGAATAACTTGGCTGAATGGAACCTCTAATCCTAGTTTTTTGAGGAATCTCCACACTGATTTGCACAGTGGTTGCACCAGTTTACACTCCCACCAGCAGTGGAGAAGGGTTCCTTTTTCCCCCACAGCCCTTCCAGCATTTGTTATTGATTGATTTCTTGATCATAGCCATTCTTTCCAGGGTCAAATGGAATCTCAGTGTTGTTTTAATTTGCATCTCTCAAATGACCAGTGATATTGAACATTTTTTCATAAATTTGCCATTTCTACTTCTTTATCTGATAAGTGTCTATTTATTTCAGATGCCTATTTTTGGGTTAAGTCTTTAAATTTGGGGGGGTCTGATTTTTTGAGTTCTTTATATATATATATATA
>NW_004955437.1:5781051-5801191 GCF_000276665.1 Chinchilla lanigera
AGCCTGTGCAGTTCAGGCTGGCCTTGAGCTCACTTTGCAGCCCAGGCTGGTCTCGAACTCGCAATGATCCTCCTGCCTCAGCCTCCCGAGTGCTGGGATTGCAGGCATGCGCCACCACACCCGGCACTCTTTATATATTTAAGACACTAGTCTTTTGTCTGAAGAACAGCAAGCAAATATTTTTTCTTCACACTGTGGGTTCTCTTTATTCTGTTGGTGGTTTCTCTTTCTGTGCAAAAGCTTCTTCATAAGATGAGATCACACTTGTTGATTCTTTGTGATAGTTCCTGTGTGCCCGGGGTTTTGTTCATAAAGTCTTTGCCTACACCTATGTTTTCAAGAGTTCTATTTATTTTATCTTCTCATAGGCTTAGTGTTTCTGTTTTAATATTTAGATCTGTGATCCGTTTAGATGTTAGTTTAGTACATGGTGAGAGGTATGGGTCTAGGTTTAATCTTTGGCATGTGGAGAGCCAGTTTTCCCAGCACCACCTGTTAAAGAGGCTACCTTTCTTCCAGTGAAGCTGTTTGGCACCTTTGTTAAAGACAGGGGAGCTGAATATGTCTGGAGTTGTTTGTGCATCTTCTAATCCATTCCATTGATCCTTGGATCTGTGTGTGTGTGTGTTTTGCTAGTACTATGGTATTTTTATCACAGTAGCTTTGTACTAAAATTTCAAGTAAGGGATTGTGATGCCCCCTGCCTCGCCTTTGTTGTCCTGAACTGCCTTTGCCATTCTAGGTCTCTTCTGGTTCCAAATGAATTTTAGGATTGTTTTCCTTAATTCTATGAGATATACTTTCAGAATTTTGACTGGGATTTCATTAAATCTGTATAGTAATTTTGGAAATACAGCCACTTTCACTATGGGTCTTCCTACCCAAGAGCAAGGGATATCCTTCCATTTTCTGATATCCTCTCTGAAGTAATTTTTGAGTTCTGAGATAAGAATTACTAAAGTAAAGCCGGGCGTGGTGGCACATGACTGTAATCCCAGCACTTAGGAGGCTGAGGCAGGAGGATCCTTGCGAGTTTGAGACCAGCCTGGGCTACAAAGTGAGCTCAAGGCCAGCCTGAACTGCATAGCGAGACCCTGTCTCAAAAAAAAAAAAAAAGAATTACTAAGGTGAAAAAGAATAGGTACTAGTTGACATTCCATGTCTTGATTCTGTTAGTAGGTTGTATTTGAGTTCAGAGATAAGAACTATTTCCCATACCATGTTTTTTTACATAATTTCTCTACTCTAATAAAGCTGTTAAACTGTTATATGATACCTCACACATTTGCCATTAAAGTGCTTTTTTATATTCAACAAAGGGAGCTTATTTTTATTCAACTTAAAAAAAAAATTTTAAATAACCTTGCTTCATAGAAAATGCTAAGGCTGGGGATATAGCTCAGCGGCACAAACACCTGCCTGGCAAGTGCAAAGTCCTGAATTTGATTCCTGGTACCAAAAGAAAAAAAAAAAGTTTATTCAAACCATAAAAAAAGAAAATGCTAAGAACTTTTTTGTTTAAATAATAGAATTCAGTTGTTTAGTACTTTCATATCTGCTTTGCTTGTTAACAATAAAGCCAGAGTGCTTAACACAAAAAAGGAAAAGAAGAAAAAGAAATACGATGCCAGGCACTATTACCAATTCTAGAAAGATAAATAGGATTATAAAAGAGTACTATGAACAACTGTGCACCAACAAATTGAATAATCTGGATGAAATGAAGTTCATAGGCACACAAAACCTACCTGGACTAAATTGTAAAGAAATAGAAAATGCAAATAGATCTACAAGACAGGATACTGAGTCAGTAATCAAAAATCTCCTGACATGGGTTGGGGATATACCTCAAGGGTAGAGCACTGGCCTAGCATGCACAAGGCCCTGGGTTCAATCCCCAGTACCAGAACCAAACAAACAAATACTCCTAACAGAAATATCCTGCACCTGACTGCTTCCTGAGTGAATTCTACTAAACATTTAAAGAAGAACTAATACCAGTACCCTGATACCAAAACCAGACAAAGACAATACAGAATAACTACAAACCAAATCAAGTGTGGTGGCCGTCTGTTATCCCAGCTCTCTGGGAGGATGAGGCAGGAGAATCACAAATTCTAACCCAGTCTGGGTAATTAGCAATTTAGCAAGACTATACCTTAAAATGAAAAAAAGGGGGGATGTAGCTCAGAATGAAGGCCCTGAGTTTGATCCCCAGTATTTCAGAAGAAATTTTAAAAGAGAAAGAGATAAGGAATGAGCCACCTGTAAGGGCTCAAAAAAGCCCCAGTGATTTCCTAGGTGTCTAAAAGGCCAAATGAAGCTGGGTGTGGTGGTGCACGCCTGTAATCCCAGCACTCTGGAGGCTGAGGCAGGAGGATCGCTGCGAGTTCGAGGCCAGCCTGGGCTACAAAGTGAGCTCAAGGCCAGCCTGAACTGCATAGCGAGACCCTGTCTCAAAAAGACAAAAAACAAACAAACAAATAAAAGGCCAAATGCATGTGCGGAGCTGTGCGTGTGCCCAGGAAAGACCTGCGAAGCTTCAACTCTCTCCCCTTTAACTGACCTTGGGGTTCTATAAAGTGGCAAGTGAAGGACAGGTCTCTGCCAGACCACCGAAGATTCATCCCAACACATGTTGTCAGGTAGTTCCTTTAGAAATGGCTCCCAGTTAAAGTATTCTAGGTCCTTCTTGCCTCAAACAGAGAACTGGATGAGACATGCCAAAAATGGTGCCAAGTTTATCTGACAAGTGAGGGGTGGCCAGGCGTGGTGGCATACCCCTGCAATCCCAGCACTTGGAGGCTGAGGCAGGAGAATTATCATGAGTTTGAGGCCAGCCTGGGCTATATAACAGGACCCCATCTCAAGAAAAGAAAAGAAAAGAAAAGAAAAGAAAAGAAAAGAAAAGAAAAGAAAAGAAAAGAAAAAAAGAAAAAAGAGAAGAGAAGAGAAAAGAAAAGGAAAGGAAAGAAAAGAGAAGAAAAGAAAAGAAAGAGGTGAAAGGATAAGAGAAGAAATAGCTCTGCAGGGTGAACATGGGCTGAACAAGAGAGGAAAGGATAAAAGCTAAAACAAAAGTCTGGGAGATGCAGAGTGGGTCCCTGTGAGGAGTCACAGTCGCAGGCTCCTTGGGAATCTCGACTCCTTTCTGTGGTCCACATCTCATGGGAGCCCAGGAGAATGTCCACATATGGGTCCTGAGACTTACTTGCTGCTGTCTTGGAAGCTCGTCACTGACGAGTCTCACTTATTTTCCCAGACAGCTTTGCCACACCCTCCTTCCCGTATCACACACACACATCCACCCGACCCTCAAAAAAGGCTGGGAGGCTGAGTTCAACTAAATCTGCCCAGTCATTATGCAGCCATCAAGTCCACCAGGCAGAGACTCAGCAGCTATGCAGGACAGAGAATTCGGACAAAAGAATGAATCCAGGCCAGGCCTGGTGGCACAGGCCTAGAATCCCAATACTTTTTTTTTTTTTTGAGACAGTGTCTCACTATGTAGCTCTGGCCTCATACTCATGGTGATCCTCCTGCCTCAGCCTCCCAAGTGCTGGGATTACAGGTATGCACCACTGCGCCCGGTTAAGAATATTAATAAAGGTATAAAAATTGTCCCTTTTCTCCAAACATCCCCCCCAAAAAGAGAACCAAGTAAGACTGAATTGTGCTTCCCCAAAATTCCCATGTGAAAGCCCTCACCCTGAACATGACTGTATTTGGAGACAGCTTTTAGGAAGGAAAGTTAAATGAGGTCGCAAGGATGAAGTCCTGGTCTGACAGCACTACTGAGCTTACAGAATAGGAACCCTGCCTCTCCCTGTGTCTGTGCATACACAGTGAAGAAAGGCCCTGTGTGGACGCAGAGTACAGGCAGCCATCTGCAAGACAGGAAGAAAGCCTGCACCAGAACTTAACCCTGCTGGCTCTAGGACTGCAGAAAAATAGATTCACTTAGTCCTTGGTATTTTGTCGTGGATGCCTCAGTGACTAAATAGAACAAGAGAACCACCATAAAAAAGAATCCTCAGAGCAGGGCGTGGTGGTGCTTGCCCATAATCCTAGCACTCAGGAGGCTGAGGCAGGAGGATTACCAAAAATTCAAGGCCAGCTGGGATTACATAATGAGACTCTGTCTCAAAAAAAAAAAAAACTTCCAACTTGAATACAGGTCAAATAAGATTATCTCGTCTAATGAACAGAAAGGGAAAAAAATGAACAGAACCTCATACCTGTGGGACACCATCAAGGATACCAACAGACATACAACGTGAGTCTCAACTGCACAGGAAAAAGACAAAATAATACTTGAAGAAATACTGACCAAAAGCTCACTAAATTTGCTGACAAGCATTCATCTGTACATCCAAGAGGTTCAATGAAAGCCAAGAAGGACAAACTAAGGCGATACATACAGTACCTAGATACATCATAACCAAAAGGTCAGACAACAAAGAGAAGGCAGGCAGCATGGCAACACCTGTGATCCCTCCATTCTGGGAGGCTGAGGCAGGAGGATCATAAGTTGGGCAACTTAGCAAGATCCTATTTCAAAATAAAGATAAAAAGGACTGGGAAACATAGTTTATTGCAAAGGCCCTGGGTTCAACTTTCAGAACCACCAAAAACAAAAACAAAAGCAAAAACAAAAACAAAAGCAAAAGCAAAAACAAAGGGCAATCTGTGAGGAGTGGTCATGATGATGGGAACTGTGTTTGCACGGATGCCTGTGGTGTCACTCCACACACCTGCACACGCGTTCAAAGGTATGGAACCCCATCGGAGTCACTTTCACTACACGTTATTAATTATCAAAGAAATGCAAATGAGAACCACAGTGGAATACCACTCACACTCCCTAGAATGGCTAAAATCAAATATCCAGACGAAACCAAACGCTGACACCTTGTGGAGCAGCCCTAACCTGCACATACCGGGAGGTGCGGCATGGCACAAGCGTTATGGAAATCAGTGCGGCAGCTTCTCATGAGAGGAAACACAAACCTCCTCTGTGGCCCAGTAATTCCAACCTCCCGGTATTTCCCCGGGAATGGAAATACATTCACGAAGAAAGGCTTGCAAGTGAACGCTCAGAACAACTTCGTACATAATCATCATCTCAAAATGTATTATGTGTGTTATGGTTTAGATCTAAAATGTTCCTCAGAAGTCCCCTGCATTTGGAAAGTGATGGGCCTGAGGCCTCCGTACTGACCTGTGGACTAGGTCACTGATGTGCTCAGAGCTGACTGCTGTCAGAAGATAGGGCCTAGGGTCTGACCCGGAAGGTCTCCCCACACACACACTCTGGGATCAGTAGCTCCCCTCTATGCAGCCCTTGAGCCACGCATATGTGTCTGCCTTGAATTGCCCAACTTACCCAACTTTGGACTGAACCCATGGAAACTGTGAACCAAATAAACCTCTCCTCCTTTAAATTGTGGGCACCAGGTGTTGGGTCCACTAGGGAGATCTTAACTCTGGTTCAGTTTATTTTACTTTTTGTTTGGTCATTTGTTTTTTGTACCAGGAATCAAACTCAGGACCTTGCACTTGCCAGGCAGGCACTTGTGCCACTGAGCTCTATCCCCAGCCCTCTGGTTTACTTTATTTTTGAGGCAGTGTCTCGCTATGCAGTTCAGGCTGGTCTTGAGCTCACTTTGTAGCTCAGGCTGGTCTCAAACTCATGACGATCCTCCTGCCTCAGCCTCCCAGGTGCTGGGATTGCAGACATGCCCCACCATGCCCGGCTCTGGTTTACTTTATATAAGAAAGAAATGGATTGTAGGTCTATGGTTCCACTTAGAAGCCATCCTGATAGAAATAACTTTTGGAAGATTTCTGGAGTATTCCAGAAATTCACAGAATTCTCTCTCCAAAGAAAATGGCAGAAAATTTTTGTATCACTCCATGTTGAAAACGTATATCCTGCAGTTTCTCCTTTACCAACTGCTGAGCCTAGAATGTGCTCATTTTTCTCAGTAGCACCTGTAATGTTGACTTCATCACACCGAACAGAAAGGTTAGATTCATTCACTTGGTAGAAAGTACCTGCCAGATAGTCAGCACATCAATAACATTCCTTTTCTGATAATGTCCTGAGTGGATTTTCTTTTCTTTTGTTCTTTTTTATTTCAGTTAAAGTAAAATATGTGCGCTTAGTTTGAAAAACCACTTCAAGGCATAGCGTCACGAAAGCCAGCCAACTTCTATACAGTAGAGAAGCAATTCTTATTTTGCTCTATTATCTTGATGATAAGACTTAAATGGACTGCGAGACCCAGTCCCTTGATGACATTTATGCCTGCTGACGAAGGCTCTTCCTCAGGTTCTCAGAGGAATCTGTTGTCAGCGCCCGTCTGCGTATAAACAAAAGCAAAAATAATAATGATGATGCCAATGCAGAAAGTTTTCTTTCTCATTAAAGTAGCAAAACTGAAGGCCTCACCCCGTTTACAGAAGCCCCATCTGTGCAGAGAAGGAAGCTTTTCTTTCCGAAGTTGTGTTTTGGCTAGAAATCTCTTTGTCATTTCCAAAGTGTTCATTCATAGTCTCTGTACTTCAAAAAAGGACTCACAAAGTAAGTTTCTTCTTTGATGGAATCAGGAAAAAAAGACAGAAAGAGAAAGAGCTGGCTACATGGAGAGATAACTGTCAGGAGACCCATCTTTAGGTGCCTTTCAGACTAGGAGATACTCTTGCTTACTTTCTTTTTTTTTTTTTTCCAGTACCAGGAATTGAACTCACGACCTTGCGCTTGCCAGGCAGGCGCTGTGCCGCTGAGCCATCTCCCCGGCCCGTAGGAGATACTCTTTTCAATCCTGCTGATATCACACTTCAGTTCTCACACACCTCACACATCACAAGGGCTTTGGGGTCCTATAATATTCAGTAATAGAAGTGAAAGGATATAGTACATGATTTTACTATTTATCTTTTCCTTTGACGTTTCATTTTAAATTTGTTTTGTAAAAACCACAAAATAAAGCTAAAATAAAACATTGTTGAACTATTTGTTTTAACTTTTCAATTATGGAATAACTTCAAATTTAGAGAAAAGTTGCAAGAATAATAACAGAGGACTTCCATATAGCATTAACCTAGATTCCACCAACTGCTAACATTTTAACAACTTATTTTATTATTTTCTCTGTCTTTCAGTCTATATATTCATATATTCATCTCTTTACATATACTGTACATAGTTCTATCATTTTATATATCTCTCTATAAAATGCATATTTTATGAATCATTTGAAAGAAAAATCCTACAATTTACAATGGCTTTTTATCCCTAAGTACTGTTTAGGTAATAAAAACAATTTATATTTCCCCAGCTGTCGGCTGCTGTGATGTCTTTTGCAGGAAACCCTTTTTTAGGGCTGGTATGTACCTCAGTAGTAGTGTTAGCGTGGGTGGGGGCTGGGTTCCACTTACCCTCTGGACTGTGACATTAATCCTAATAGTCAGTTTCACTGGATAAAGAAACACCTAGCAGACTAGCAGAGCACACTCCAGAGTGTGTCTGGGTGGGTGCTGCAGGCATGGCCTTGGGTACTAAGCTGTGCCTCAATTCTTTCCATGATTCTGGTCCCAAACCAGATTGGACAAGAATCAAATCAAATACAATGGTTAGGTTCAATGTTGACCTTATGGGGAAATTTGATTTGGTTCTTGTCCAGTTTGGTTTGCAACCAGAATCATGGAGAACCAAAGTGCCACTTGTACATGGTCCCACCCCTTCCTGACTGGTGCTTCCCCTGCTCTGCTTCCCCCACCAGCAACTAAGGAGCTTTGATCCTCCACATCCTTCCACCATGATGGCCCTGCCTTGGAGCCAGGTAACCATGGACTGAATCTCCTCAAATCACAGGCTAAATCAAACCCCTCCTTTAAGTTGTGTCAGATATTGTGTCCAGCAATGGGAAAACTGACAAATACAACCACCAAAAACAAAAACAAAAATTCCAGGAACATTTTTTTCATTGTCCTTCAACAGCTAAGACTATGGTGTGTTTGGATGTAGATCTTTGTATGAATCCTACTTGAGTTTTTTTTTCCACACTTCTGGATGTATAGATCCATGTTTTCATACACTGGGAAATGGTTAGCTATTATTTTCTTTCTTTCTTTTTTCCTTTTTCTTTTTCTTTTCTTCTTTTTTTTTTTTTTGAGTCTACTCTCTTTCCCCCTCTCTCCTCTTCTTTGGATAATCCCATTAGACACAGGTGCTTATGTGGATATTGTCCTACAGATCTTTTTTGAGCACCATTTATTTTTTAAAATTTATTTCCTTTTGTTCTTTGGCTTGATTTCTACTAATCTATAAAGTTCATGATTCTTATGCTATCTACAATCTGCTAACATGCTGTAACGTAGAGAGCCCTTCCCCGTCCTCACTGTGGCCCAGGAAGTTATATTTGCAGTCCCATGGAAAGTGATTGGAATTCTAGCGAGTTAATTCCAATCTACCACTTCCAGTGCAGCCCATGGTGACAGTAAGGACACTAAGCCATGTCTGTAGCTGCGGGGAGCCCAGGGGTCCTAAGTCTAGCCACAGTGATGGCCATCCGGAACAAAGGTCTTGGCCCATGGCCGAACCCAGGTTTTATTCATGAGGAAGGGAGTGGCTTGAGGATGAGTGACTGTGAGAACCGTGGGAAGCAGGTGAGTGCTGTGAGCTGGGCAGGCAGGAGGCCTGAAATCACCTCTGCAAATGCAGAGAGAAGGATCTGCAGAAAGAGTAATCTGCATAACACAACTGCGATAGTATCCAATGTTTTGGGGTCAGTGCTTCAGCTGTGATGTGTAATCTTTCAAGCCCCAAGAAGTCACAGCCTCTATCCCGAGGCTGAAGCTCAATCCCAGCCAACAGCGTGGACCATTGGCTCACACATCCCGCCTCATCCTAGCCCACCCATGGGAACAACAGGGGTATGGGGAAACACACCTGCCATCTTCAAAGACTACCATCAGCACCTCAGCTGGACCAATAAGCACCGCTTAAAGGCAACTGAAGGGATAAGGAAAGGGTCTTAGCCAGCTCTGTACATATCAACACATGGAAACAGGGTCAGGCTCAGCCACAATGAAGGCAATTGCTCCTCTTTCAAGGAGAATTGCCTAGGAGGTCCTCCCCAGTAATGAATTTTTCATCAGCATAATTTTTTCTTAGTGCTGGAGACTGACCCCAGGACCTCAGACATACTAAGTGTGTATTCTACATAAACATATGTACATAAACATCTGCCCTTGCATTAAATTTTTTTTGCTAGATACCAAGAGGAGAATTGCACCTATACCATTTTGCACTCCCACCAGCCATGCAGAAGGGTTCATTTCTCTATATTCTCACTAATACTTATTTTCTGTCATTTTGCTTAGTTTTGTTTTTGCAGTACTGGGAATTGAAACCCAGGGGCAATCTACCACTGAGCTACATATCCAGCCCTATCCATCTATCTATCATCTATCTATCTATCTATCTATCTATCTATCTATCTATCTATCTATCTGTCTATAGGTAGGTATCATTAAATTGCCCAGGCTGGTTTCAAATTTGCAATCCTCCTTCAGCCTCCCAGGTAGCTGGGATTGTAGGTGTATGTCACCATGCCTGGCTAAAAGTTTTTAATTTTGATGTAGTCCTATTATCTATTGTATATTCTGTTTGTGCTTTTGGGTGTCAGATCCAAGAAATCAATGCCAACTCCCATATCCTATTCTTTCTCTCCACGTTCACTTCTACTTTCTAGTTCTAGCTCCTATGTTTCAGGCCTTTGATCTATTTTGAGTTAATTTCTGTACGTGCTGTTAGGTAAGGGTCCAACTTCATTCTCTTCTATGTGGATATCCAGTTTTCCCAGCACCATTTTTCAACAGACTGTCCTTTCTTCATGGAATGGTTTTGATACCCTTGTCAAATCACTTTACCGTAAATGTCAAGATTTGGGTGAGATTTTCCATTCCCCTGGTCTCTCTGTCTTTATGTCAGTGTCATACTGTTTTGACTATGGTAGCTTTATAGTAATTTTTGAAATCAGAAGTGTGAGTTCTCCAACTTTAGTTTTCTTTTTCAAGATTGCTTTGGCTGCTTAGGGGCTTTTGAAATTCCATATCACTTTTAAGGTGGGGGTTTCTATTTTTGGAACATACACACACACACACACAAAAAAAAAACCAAAAAGCAAAAACTCACCATCATTGGAATTTTGATAGGGATTAGAATTAATTTATAAATCTCCTTGGGTACTTACTGTATCATTCAACTCTAGGCTAGTCTGGTTTTAAAAAATTATATCTCTCTCTTTTTTGAGACTATTTGTTGATTCAGTGTTGTCATATACACATTCCTCTTCCTCCCTTCCTTCTTCTCTTTCCCTTCTTCTGGTTTTCTGAGACAGGGTCCCACTATGTAGTCCATTATGTATGCTGACCTTGAACTCACAATCCTCATGCCTCAGCCTCCCAAGTGTTAGGATTATAGCTGTGCACCACCATTCCCATTTTTGGGGTCAGACTTTAAGTCTTTAAACATGATTTCTTTTAGTTCTTTAAACATAATTATAATATTATCTTTGAAGTCTGCTACATTCAACATTTGTGGACACAATCCCCATAAAATGCTTTTTTCCTAAGGCCACACTTTCCCACTTCTTTGTATGTCCTTTACTTTTTTGTTGAAAACTAGACATTGTAAACCAGGGGTGGTGGTGCATGCCTATAATTCCAGCACTCAGGAGGCTGAGGCAGGAGGATAGCCATGAGTTTGAGGCTGGGCTACATAAGTGAGTTCAAGCCAGCCTGAACTATGTAGTGAGACACTGTCTCAAAAAAAAAAAAAAAAAAAAGAAGAAGAAAGAAAGAAAGAAAGAAAGAAAAGAAAAGAAAAGAAAATTAGACATTTTAGAGACCTGTAGCATTTCTGGATTCTAATTTTCCCCATAGGTTGTTTTGGGGTTTTTTTGGTCTGTTTCTCTGCTAGGTAACTTTTCTGCACTAAAACCCTGAAACTTCTCTCTCCTGTAGAGCAAAGTATGGACATCTCGGTCCTGTTTTGTTATTGTGTTTGTCAGCTTCTCGTTGCTGTGCTAAAATACCTGAGAAAATAAACTTAGAGGATGAAAGACTGATTTGGCTCAAAGTTTCAGAAGTTTCCATCTGCACTTGGCAGGCTCTGCTGCTCCGGGCTGTGATGCAGCAAAGGTCTGGGAGGAAAAGTGGGCATCGTGGGGCCAAGGTCTTCTCCTAGGAAGGGTGGGTGGCAGGTACAAAGCCACGCCCAGCCACCCACCTCCTCCAGGTGGACCCCACCCCCAGCCACCTGCTTCCTCCAGCTGGGCCTCACCTCCAGCCACTTGCTCGGCTCTGATCATCAAGGGATTCATCCCCAAAAGACCTTTGCTCCCTCTCTCCATGATCCAGTCCCCTCTCTATGCCCCACCTCTGACCACCGCTGATCAGGGTGATCAGGCCTCTGACACCTGAGCTTTCTGGGGGACACTTTAAACAGTAACAGTTATTTTTAATTTTTATTTATGACTTCCTAAGTGCTTCCTCATGTTTGTATTGCAGGTCAGTGTCCAACCTCGAGCCAGGAAGTCTAATTGAGTTGTCCCTGGAGCTCTTGCCCTGTGTTCTTTTCCTAAATACTTGGTGTTTCCCAGGGAGCAGTGGAGCACAACCACCCGCTGCACCGCACACTGTTCATGTTTCACTCCAACACACAGACGCGACTTAGGGTCTGGACTGGCTCCACCTTCTGGCATCCTGGAAGGTGGTAGATACTCTTAGGAGGAGCCTCATGGCGGGTTCTAGGTCACTGAGGGTTTGTCCTCAAAGGGGACTGTGGGATCATGCTCTCTTCCTCTTTCTCCTTTTTGATTCCCAGCCATGATGAGGTAGACGCGCCTCCTTTGCTGCCAGGATCTACTGTACTATCCCAGGCCCACAGCACAGGACAACTTAGTCCCAGATGGAAACCTCAAAGCTGTGAACCCAAATGAACCTTTCCTCTTTTTAAATTGTTTTAGCCCAGGTATCTGTCACAGTAACAGAAGGCTAACAAGCCAGGCGTGGTGGCACACACCTATAATCCCAGCATTCAGGAGGCTGAGGCAGGAGGATCATTGGGAGTTCAAGACCAACCTAGGCTACAAAGTGAGCTCAAGACCAGCCTAAACTGCATAGCAAGACCCTGTCTCAAAAAGCCCCCCCACCGCAAAAAAAGGAGGCTAACAGAATAGATACGTACAAAGGAGAGTTTTAAGGGGAAAAGTGAAAGACATAATCTCTGCTATGTAGAGAACTTGTGGCTTTATACATAGCTTGTACCATGTGCTAGCAACTGGATCTTAAATACCCAGTCACCGTTCCTTCAGCCGTGAGAGCTATTTGAAATCACCTCCTCCACATCCACAGACTGTAAATGTGTCCATGTTTCAAAAGGTCGAGGAGCATTAGCAAGTGAAAGATCCTCATTGGATCTGTGTGATTTGCAAAACTTAAGCTAGCAATGGGAACAACTCACAAACAATTTTTGATAGAAATTCCTGGAAAGTAACAAAGACGTCTGGATTCTCCAAATGCGAAACACATCATCATTTGCTGGCTCTGTAATTACTAGACTCCGGAGTGGCCCAAGGGCCGCATCACAAAAACGTAAGTAGATGGAAGATTGTAATGTATTTTTTACTGGTAGATCTAATAATATTCTAGCTCTGGGGTAATGACAAGTAGAAATAGTGTTTTGAAATAACCACAGTTTTAATATCATATGAAAATAGCTATCTGCTGATGAAATCACAGCTACAACTGCTACGACTGTTGCTGGTGTTTACTGCCCAGGGTAGTAGGCATTCGTTGCTGTATAAAATTGCCTCAGAACTCAGCAGCTTACAACGACATTCTTTTTTTTCCACCTGGTTTTTCTCTTGTTCTTTTTGTTTGAGACAGAATCTTGCTAGGTAGTTCAGGCTGGCCTTGAACTCACCGAATAGCCCAGCTTGGCCTAAAATTTGCAATATCCTGCCTCAGCCTCCTTAGTGCTGGGTTTACAGGTGTGCACTACGCCTAGGTCTCACATGGCTTCTGAGAGTCAGAGTGCAGAGCAGTTTCCCCTGTCAGCCCTGCCTGAGGGGACCTTAGTAAGTGTAAGTTAGGCTGGTGGCCAGGATTCAGCCATCCAAAGGTTTCACGGGGCTGAAGGGCCCACACTGAAGCTCATTCCTGCATCTACTGGCAGAAGCCTCCACTCCTCACTGAAACCTATCTCATTCCAAGCGGCAATTTGTCCACCTGAAAGATGTAATCCCAGCCCCCTTTGTTGCTCAGTGTGATCACGTGACTATGTTGTGGCCAATGACATGTAAGTAGAAGGTGCTGGCTTGTTGGAACTTCTGGAAGTCTTTTTTGGCAATACTGGAGATTGAACTCAGGGCCTCATGCAGAGTAAAAGTACTCTACCTCTAAGCTACATTCCCATCCCTTTTTATTTTTTCTCAGGATTGCATTAAATTGCCCGGATTGACCTTGACCTTGACCTTGTGATCCTCCTGCCTCAGCCTCCTCAGAAGCTGGGATTACAAGTTTATGCCGTTACATCAGGCTTGGAAAGTCTTTTTTTGTTGTTGTTTTTTTGAAGATAGACAATTGCTGTCTTGGGCTATGAGATAACCACTAAGGATGATAAAGGAGAAGAACAGAAAAGCTGCAGTGTTTAATAATAGCAGAGCATCCCTTCAGCTTCTTTTACACAGGGGAAATGGCTGAAGGCTCTTTATCAGCCTGAACTAATTGTGATGTGCCTACATTCCCTCTCTGCAACCTCACAAAAGAAATGGGGAGGAAAGATGTCACCACCCTCACTCTGCAGATTGGAAATCAGAAGACCGAGCAGCTGACCAGCTGACGGCCCTGTGCCCAGCAAAGCTGGCTGACTCCCAGCCTCCACACACGGCCACAGACTGCAGGGCTGCTTTTCAGCACTGGTGATCTGCATTCCCTGCAACAGCAGAAGTAGTAATAGTGGTAATAGCAGCAATAGCAGCCGGGTGTGGCGCTCGCCTGTAATCCCAGCCCTTGGGAGCCTGAGGCAGGGGGATCCCTGAAAATCTGAGGTCAGCCTGGGCTTCCTAGTGAGTTCAAAGCCAGCCTTTGAACTCACATAGTGACACGTTATCTCCAAAATAATAAAATAATAATAATAATAATAGCAATAGCTACTAGGGAGCACCTGTGATACGCCGGGTTCAATACCTACATTTACATATGAAGGAAGTAGGGCTTAGGAAAATGAAGTCATTTTCCCATGACTCAAGCAGAGCTATAGATGACCAAAATGATAGGATCTAGTACTTTTTTTTTTTTTTTTGGTGGAACTGGAGATCAAACCCAGGGAACACTGAGTTATATCCTGAATTCTTTTTGTATTTTGAGACAGGACTAAATTGCCCAGGAGGATGGCCTTAAACTTGTGATCGTCCTGCCTCAGCCTCCTGAGTAGCTCAGCTTCTGTGATCAATCTCCAGTCTCCTGTGTGCACCAGCTGAGCCAATCGTCATTTACTTTAGAGGGTCACAAACTTAGAGGGGCCCTGGAGGGAGAAGGGAACTGTGGGGCTACACAGGCCAAGAGGTAAGAAGTTGAACCAGCAACCAGAAGCTGATCCTGACCCCAGCCCTCAGCGCTGAGCTTTGAGGGATAGCCCACATTCTATACGCAGGGCAGGTCCTCGTGGGAAGGGCCCTCCTACTCTTAGAGGGGAGACCGAGGCCCAGAGAGGCTGCGGAGCTGACTGAAGGTCAGAGTAAAAGATTCGAAGCTCATACTTTGTTTCTTCAATCACATTTGTCACCTGTACAAGCAACGGTAACTAGCTGAAATGAATAGAAGGTATTTTGGAAGAAAATAGCCTAAGTAGCAGAATCAGGCAAAACTGGACCAGGCTATGCCAATCACAGACATGGATTTTATAGCCATTCATTAGACAAGGAAGATATTAGAAAGATTATAAGGACGTATTTAAGGGAGACAAAGAAAGAGGCTTGGCAGCTATGTAGCCAGGAATAATGCCCCAAATCCCACACGCAACCAGTCCTAGCACCTCGGCCCCCAGCATCCTGCCAAGCTTGCACAGCAAACACCCTGAGCCTCCCAGCAACGAGCGCGTCTGGAAACTGCACTAGAAACCAGGATTGTGCTGGTCCTGGAGTCCCGGAGTCTCTGCATCCCGAGCCTGCGATTCCCAGTGTGGCCTGATTAATGGACCCCAGCCACAGAGACAGCTCCGGCCGCAAGGGACGCTGGGAGCCCAGGCATCTGGCTCTTTTGGAGATGGGACAGGCTCTGCTTCGGAAGGAGGGGGATGACTGACACATGTGAAGGAGGCCTGGTGAGTGGTTTGGGCGCTGGAAGGCCAAGAAGGACAAATATCAGCAGGACAGTTGCAGGAAAAGGGCAGAAACCAAAGATTTTCTAAGAGCATTTATAAGAACGATTCATCTGTTTCTGCTGTTGCAGCTAAAAATTAAGGGGAAAAGAAGTAAATTAAGAGGTATAACATAAATATATTACTCAAGCCAGACGTGGTAGCGCACACCTGTAATCCCAGCACTCAGGAGGCTGAGGCAGGAGGATCGCTGCGAGTTCGAGACCAGCTTGGGCTACAAAGTGAGCTCAAGGCCAGCCTGAACTGCAGAGCGAGACCCTGTCTCAAAAAGACAAAAAAAAAAAACCAAAAGCCAAAAATAAATAAATATATTACTCAAGATGAAGGCTTCCTATGAATATATTTTTAATAATATATTTTTATTTTAATACCTAAATGAATATAGCCTTAAGAACAGTGTAGTCATATGAACAGACAGACACAAACTTCTTTGACCCTGTAGGAACCTTGTCCAGGCCCTGGAATCCCTCACTTTCTGTTCATCAGCTCCTTCCTGTCTTCATTTTTCATCATAACCAGTCTTTTTTTTTATGGTACAGTGGAGCCTCGGTTCACGAACTTAATTCTTTCCATGATTCTGGTAGCAAACTAACTTGAACAAAAACTGAATCAAATTTCCCCATAAGCTCAACACTGAACCTAACCATTGAATTTGATTTGGGCCAGATGTGGGAGCACATGCCTGTAATTCCAGGACTCAGGAGGCTGAGGCAGGAGGATTGAGGAGACAAGTTCAAGGCCAGCCTGATATATAGTTCAAGGCCAGCCTGCACTACAAAGCAAGACCGTATCTTAAAAAAAAAGTTTGTATAATATGAATTTGATTCGATTCTCATCCAATTCAGTTTGTGACCAGAATCATGGAAATAATAAAGTTCATGAACCAAGGTACACACACACACACATTTTTTTTTTTTAAAAGACAAGGTCTCACTAAGTTGCTCAGGCTGGGCTCAGACTTGGAGCTGCCCTGCCTCTGCCTCCAGAGTGCTGGGATTGCAGGTGTGCACTACCAGCCGCCTAGCTTTCCTCACCCAGGTAACTGAGGAAGTAAGTGTGAGGTCCAGTGAGCAGCATGACAGCTACCTTCTCCCCGGCCTGGGATGAGGTCTGGGCCTCGGCTGTCAGCAGGTAACAGTGGGCAGATACACTGTCAAGAAAACGGGGAATTCTGAAAAGTACAGGGGGTTTCAAAGGTGCTGAAGTGTGGCCTAGAGTAGTGGGAAAGACACTTCTACTTGCTTCTCTAGGGACACCACCACCACCCTGTAGCAATTCAGAGCTGAGTGACGGCTCTCCACAGAGCTGGGATAACCGGCTGGAGAGACGCTCTGGTGAACGTCGGCCTCTCCGAGGGCCTGGAGGAAGCTCTGATGCACAGCATGGCCAGACCCTGTGCTGTAAATGCAGCCACATGGCTGACTTCCCTGAACGCAGGGCTGGAGAGCCAGTGCACCCTGGGCGAGGCCAGGGCCGAGGGAGGAGCGCAGACGAGGAGCACGGAGAAAGGGCTGCGTGTGAATCCCCACAGGCTGTGGTCCAACCCAGCTGGCACAGGTGAAGCAGGCTGCGAACATTCGCTCCAGCAACTTCCGCTGTGGCACCCACGGATGGAGTCACTGAGGCCTCCTCAGGCCCCCGGGGCACCTGCCTGCACAGGGCTGCAGTGCGCAGTGCGGTGGGACCTTGTTCTTATCCCCAGACCCAACCCTGCTGCAGAGGTGGCCCTGAAGGTCCCTGGCCCAGGAAAGCCTGCTCTGAGGAGTTGGTCCCTCCATCCAGAAGGGAGATAAAAGCAGCAGCCTGAGAGGCTCGGGCGCTGTGGGCCCTGAGGTATGAAACGCAGGCTTTAGGAGGCTGGGCGTGGTGGCGCACGTCTGTAATCTCAGCATTTGGGAGGCTGAGGCGGGAGGATCGTTGAGAATTGAGACCAGCATCGGTTACAAAGTGAGCTCAAGCTGAACTGCACAGGGAGACCTTGTCTCAAAAATACAAAAATAAAAAACGCAGGCTTTGGATGTGGAGCAGGCCCAGTGTAGCCCGTAGAATCGCCTACCTGGCTCTGAGGGACACAGAAGAACCGTCTGCACCATCCGCTGGGCCGCCCAGCGGTTGCAAAAGCACTGGTGAGCCGCCTTTAACCTTCCCATGCCCGGAATGTGGGCTCACGGCAGCTCTGGTTTGTTTGATGCTGTACCAAACACCCAGAGCAGTGTCTAGTTTTTACAAAAAGGACATTCAACGACCATTACTGAGCTGAATTTATTGGAAGGCCGCTGTAAGACAGAAAAGGCTGGCCAGATCAAAGTTCTCACAGACCCTGTGGGGAGTGGACAGCGGGGAGAGTGGGTCTGGAAATTGATCTGAGCCAGGAGTCGGCAGAGCAGCAGCGAGCGGGAACGGCGAGTAAACGAGCTCGGAGAGCTGCCCACGGACACGCGGTGTGGGGGTGTGCAAAACAAAGCAGTCGCAGCAGCTGAGGGGTTGCCGAGCGCCTGGTCCAGCCCAACCCTTGCCTAGACCAAAGGGCTTTTCTCAACTCAACAACAGGGTTCGTTATCTTTTACCACCGCAGGCCCTGCCTTCCTAGGAGCTGCCCGCTCCTCCTGCCTCCACGCCCACCTGCAAAAAGGCTGAGCAGGTATGAACCAGGCATCATTCTCAGAACAGGCCCCAGCGGCCCACGGTACCCAGGCCCTGGACAAGAGACAGAGTGATTCAGTCCCTCAGTCTTCTTAGGTGCTTTTAGATTAGGACCACAGTGCAAGTTAGACACTCCTCTTAATTTCAATGTCAGATATCTGGTCACAGATTCATCACAGCCTGGCAGAAGAGTGTTGGATAAAGATCCGCAGGGCCCCTGGGTTACCCTTAGCTATGGGGTGGACACTGCCGCTACAGAGGCAGGCAGACTAAAAAGCAAACAGGCAGTGGCGAGAACTGTCCAGCCCAGACATGCCTGCAGCTGCGGCCGCCTCAATGGTCACTCACAGAGGAGGGAGAGAAAGGATGGAGATAATGAGGGGATTTAGGTCTTTCTGCAAAAACAGAAGCTTGCGATCAGAGAACAGATGACAGGTATCCAACCACCCAGCCCACAGAGGCAAACTCCCCCACCTGGGCACAGTCTGATGGCTGGGACAAAGCGAGCCTAGGGGAGACCGAGCCCTTGCGAGGCCAACAGAACCAGGGGGATATGGGACGCCTGCCACTCACCGGGAAGCACCTCGCCCAGCAGGCTGCGTTCACCTGCTTAATAAAGCCAGAATGGGAGGCAACCCTCGAGCAGGCTTCTCGGAGCCCAGGAGTACAGGATGTGTCTTTAATTAGAGGCAGACTGCGCAGCGGTGGGCTCAGATATACTGTAGCGTGGTGCTGGCTGCAAGGCAGAAAAGTTACCGCCTATTTCATCTAGGCAAGCAAAATGCAGATGGTGTTTAAGATCAGATATTTCCAGGGAAAGAACATTCTGTAGCTAAGAGAAATAATGGAAGTTTGGGTGAATATTAGGTTTGTTTTAAAAACAGAACGTTCTGGTCAGGTGTGGTGGTGCATGCCTGTAATCTTAGCACAGAGGAGGCTGAGGCAGGAGGGTTACTGCAAGTTCAGGGCTAGCCTGGCTACACAGTGAACTCAAGGCTAGCCTGAACTACACAGTGAGACCCTGTCCTAAAAACAAAAAACAAACAAAAATACCCCATTCTGGCTTTGTTTGCGAGCAGTACAGTAATAACTGTATATATATATTGGCCTCATTTGATAATAATTTAGAGATGGAGGGAAAAACCAAGTCCCAGAGAGGTTGGTAACTTGCCCATGGTCACACAGTTACAAAGAGCAGGGTTGGAATTAAAAGCCTGCGAGGCTGGCCTTTACCTTTAAAGTTTCTTATATTTATCGTGCTGTGCAGTGCGTCTAAGAGCTCACCTCCTTACACCGCAGGCACACTGGAAGGGCAAGGGGCACTCTGCGCGGAGCAGCTCAGCGGGCAGCAGTCAGTGTGTGAGGTCTGACGCTCCCTGCACACGGCGTGCACTGTGTCCGGAGGACTGTGGGGATAGCCGGGCAGGATGTGCAAAGACCATGCTCAAGGGCCTGGGCTCAGTCTCTAGTGGGGGCTGCGGGTGGGGTGAAAACAGGGTGGGAAAGTAAATCACAGTGCAATTATACAATGAAATAATGGGCAGCTGTAAGAAAGAAAGAGGAAGTTCTGCGTGTATGACATGGCCCAATTACAGGCTACATCTGAGAGGAAAGCAAGGTCCAGAATAGCATAGTTTGTCATCTGTGCAAAAGCAGGGCAAAGACCTCACACGTTTTTGCTTGGATATCAGAGAAAGTCTCTGGCAGGGCCCAAGGGAAATCTGAACACTTGCCTCTGTGGAGAGAGGGGGTCATGAGGGACAGGAGTGAGATTTCACTGTGACCCTGGGTGCCTTCTGATCCCAAACCACAAGAATATACTATTACCTATTCACAAGTATCCATACTTTCAAAATTACAATACATGAATTTAAAACAGACAATATATAAAAATTTACATAGTTGGGCATGGTGGTGCATGCCTGTAATCCCAGCACCTAGGAGGCTGAGACAGGAGGATTGCTGCAAGTTTGAAACCAGCCTGGGTTACATAGTGAGTTCAAGCCTTGCCTGGATTATGTAATGAGACGCTGTCTCAAAAAA
>NW_004955437.1:5801291-5831660 GCF_000276665.1 Chinchilla lanigera
AAAAAAAAAAAAAAAAAAAAAAAAATCAAATAACAAGAAAAACCCCAACTTATATATATTCAACCAATCATATAAATCAGATACATGTGAGGGGAACAGAAGACCTTCTAGCAAGGTGGTATCAATCTTTTTTTCCTCCTACAAAACGTATTATATTTAAGGTTTTTAAAACACTCACAATTTAAATAAAAGTCAAAATTATAAATAGTCCCAGCTGGGTGTGATAGCACACACCTATAATCCCAGCACTCAAGAGGCTGAGGCAGGAGGATCACTATGAGTTTGAAGACAGCCTGGGCTCCATAGTGAGTTCAAGGCCAGCTAGAACTACATCACGAGACCCTGTCTCAGGAGGAAAAACATTATAAATAACCCTTGTGCAATTGCAGCATCACTAAAACTTCCAAAATTCAAAATAATAAATCATAGGTTGAACAGATTCAACTTGAGAAAATGTACTGGGATTAGTTTCCCAAAGAAGGGAGCTGGCTTGTCATTTCTACTACGTATACCGCTGCATTATAATCTTATAACAAGCTGGCTTTTGTTACTTAAAATTATTTTGACAGAACAGTAGCGTAACACAGAAAAAAGTATGCAATGAGTCATAAATCCATCTGATGAAGAAAATACGGATGAATGAGTAAAGAGAGGGAGCCACATCACATCTACCATGAATTAAATCTGATAAACTACGTATACCTCTTGCCACCTGTGGTGGTGCACACCTGTAATCCCAGCACTCAGGGAGCCTGAAGCAGGAGGATCACCTCGAAATTTGAGACCAGCCTGGGCTACATAGTGAGTTCAAGGCCAACCTGAACTACATAGTGAGAACCCGTCTCAAACAAAACAAAACAACAAAAGAACTATGTACACCTCTTATAACTGTGTTTCTAAACTTAAGGGAGGAAATAAGAAAATTCAGTGAGAAGAGATCAACCATATTTTTGCAGGTGTTTCAAAAGTTCTGAACAGCTTAACTATTCTAACATGTTATAAATAGTTTATAGTCTTACATACTGTATCTATGTAACATGGGCTTTCTTGGAATCAATTTTTTTTAGTTTGCCATAAACTTTTTTTTTTTTTTGTCTTTTTGAGACAGGGTCTTGCTATGCAGTCCAGGTTGGCCTTGAACTCACTCTGTAGCCCAGGCTGGCCTCGAACTCTCAATGA
Source organism: Chinchilla lanigera (assembly GCF_000276665.1). Taxonomy (NCBI): domain Eukaryota; kingdom Metazoa; phylum Chordata; class Mammalia; order Rodentia; family Chinchillidae; genus Chinchilla; species Chinchilla lanigera. The sequence continues at coordinate 5,802,471 of NW_004955437.1, forward strand.
TCCTCCTGCCTCAGCCTCCTGAGTGCTGGGATTACAGGAGTGCGCCACCACGCCCACCACAAAAAACCAATACTTTGCCCAACTCCATGTTCCGATTAAAAGTATAGGAAAGAATAAAGGTATGCCAGGAGAGTAAGGATCTCTACAGGCATCAGAGATTCAATGACATAGATTATATACACAGTAAGCTCCTCCCCCAATTTAGGGACATTTGAGTTGAGAATTTCCATAGGTAGATACAAATGGACCTTGTACTATGAACCTTCCTAGATGTGACAAACCATGGAAGTAGCCCCCAGGTCTGCCGGACATTGTCACAGTTGTGCTGTGTGATTACCACACAGTGTGACAATGTATAGTAGTACAGTGCTCAGGGTCGGGGATATAGCTCAGCACAGCGCCTGCCTGGCAAGCCAAGCACAAGGTCCTGGGTTTGATTTCCAGTACCAAAAAAAAGTAGTAAGGTGCTTAATCAGAGCCCAAGATGTCTGGTGGCAAGAGGAAAAGCAGTGGTGACGTGGAGGGGATGCTAGGAAGCACAAAGCAATAACCATGGAAACAACAGGAAAAATACTGCACTGTATCATCATTTAAAGGTAACTATAAAAGTAAAAAGTTTATTTATAGCTTTTTGTGTTTTTTTTTAATGCTTTACATTGTATATGACTCACTTTGTCAGACTTAGAACAAATCCTTTTTTTGTTGTTTTTTTGTTTTTTTCTGGTACCAGGAATCGAACTCATGACCTTCCGCTTGCCAGGCAGGTGCTCTGCCGCTGAGCTAAATCCCCAGCCCCCAACAAATCCAACCTACGAATGTTCTCCCGGAACATTACTCATTCATAAGTCAGGGACTACGGTACATCTGTCACATTATTTTTATTACCAGGTTAACTTTAAGATGACCTGCTCTATGGCCCGGAAATGGTAACTTTTAACAGGATTCATGACCTGCTTCACTAACTCACTAGTTACTTCTTGCTTAGTCATCTGGTCCACGTTTTCAACCAACTCTTATTATCTTGTCGCTTTTTTTAGCAGCAGTACTGTGCGCTGTCTTACAGAGGACAGCTGCCCAGTTCTGTGTGGAAGTCTGTATTAGAGAACAGCAACAACAGACCGAGACCCGATCACTGACAGTGCTCCTCAGGCCTCCCCTTTAACACTGCAGCCCCTCAACCAACAATGCCTTCCGGCAGTTCCCAGTTCCGAGAGAACTAACCCAACCACCACCTGCTTTACTTGCCCATCATGGACCCGGCTCCCAAGCAACTACACATGTAGTAGAATTCTCAGGACACAAGAACTTCCTTAACTCAGAAGAGTAAGAAAACAGGCATATAAAGTAAAGCAATGAATTCTGGTCAAGGTTGCACAAAGATTGTTACTGTAACACCAATATGCTTGAACTAACTTTCTAAAAATATTTTTAGGATGGCTTATCTAAAAGTCAAAACCCAGGGCCGGGGATATAGCTCAGCGGTATAAGCACCTGCCTGGCAAGCGCAAGGTCCTGAGTTCGATTCCCCATACCAAAAAAAAAAAAGTCAAAACCCAGGGCCGGGGATATAGCTCAGCGGTATAAGCACCTGCCTGGCAAGCGCAAGGTCCTGAGTTCGATTCCCCATACCAAAAAAAAAAAAGTCAAAACCCAGGGCCGGGGATGTAGTTCAGTGGCATAGCGCCTGTCTGAGTTCCATTCTTGGTTCCAAAAAACAAAAACAAAAAATCTATACTTTCTAAAAGTCAAAACCTGCCCATAAATCCTTAACTTACTTCTAGTTCAAACATTTCTAGAGCAAGTGTTTACCAAAACAGAGAAAAAGCAGACAATATTATCTGGACCTATGGCTAAACATGAAAATGGGTCCCCAGGCACTTTCAACCATTTTTCCAAAGAAATGTTTAAACAGCTTTACCATGCAGGGCTCGGATTTCCCAGGAGGGCTGCACATCAGTGTCTACAGGGGAGCTAGTTTCTGCTGAAGTAGCTCGGTTAGGGGACGCTATAGTCAGTCTTCAGGGAGCTCTAGAGTTTCACAGTGGAGGAACATTTCCACACTGGAAGCCGATGAAATCTTCTCTGAGTATAGTTCTTCCATGTTTTTTAACGGAAGCCAACATGCCCTTACTGCATTGCTGACGGCCGATCTGAATTCCAACATCAAAACTTCGTGGATGGGCATCCGTGTTTTCTCTGTGGAGGCTGGTGACAGAGGGACTGCATTTTGGAAGAGAACTGAGAGAGAAAGGAAAGTCCTGGCCGCCAACGCACTGCTCAGCCGGCCCCGTGCTGGCTGAGTTCTGGAAGAAGCACCGCGGCTGTTGCAGTTTGTGCTGGGGGGTGGGGCAGCTGCTCGTCCTGCTCAGCCTCGGCAGGTTGTCCCACTGGGAGAAGCGGTGCTCCGGCCGTGCTCCTAGGTCTCCGCCTCATTCTCCTTCCACCAAGTCTGCCCATGCGGGGGCTTCCTGCGAGACACCACTGTACACCCAGCGAAGAACCTGGTGGTCAGGACCAGCGCCTCGCCTGGCCTGTCCCCCGGAGCCCTGCTGCCATCTGTGCACGGCACCGCGGCTCCCCTGGGCAGCTGCTGCCCGGGCTGCGCCCCGAGCCCACCCTAGAGACTCCAATCTCTTCCTTCTGTTCTCTATTTCAGAACTTTTATAAAGTGGATATAATAATTCTGTTATATTTGAGAAGTAAGTTTTCTGTGTTTAACCTTACGTCCGTTTCCTCTCTGTACCAGTATTTTTTCCTTTTCGGTCCTGGGGATTGAACACACAACATGTTAGACAGGTGCTCTACCGCCGAGCCGCGTGCCCTCTACCAGTGTCCCGATCAGTAACCAGGGAGAGAAGACAGAAATGAAGACTAGGGACTCCAGAACCAGAGCAGCCACAGGATATGGGGAAAATGAAAATTTTACATAAAAGCCTACCCAGGATGCCTGCCAAGACCAAGCAGACGTGATCCTCAGGTCCACTAACAGAACACTTCTCCCTTTGTATAAACCCCTCTTTGCTGCCTTTGTAAATGATGACCTTGCAATGTAGCTTCAAATATAACAGGACACTTCCTCTTCTGTGTAACTCATGCCTGTTTAACTGATGGCCTTACAATGTAACTGAGCTATGTGAACTCCTCCAGCAACCCAAGACGTCACCCAACCCTCCAGTGATATGCACCAAATCTGCCTTTGTACCTCCCCCCTCACTTTTCCTTTAGAAGTCCCAAAATCCCACCAGGTGTGGCTCTGACTCTTTAGGAGAGATCTTAGTCAGAAGCCCACTGGTGTACTAAACTGCCTCAACTTCCTCAGTGCCGTTTTCCCCGTGTTTGGCATGTTTTCTGCAACATATTCAAAAAAGGAAAAAACTTCCCAAAAATTCCTGTCACCTCTTAAATGTTGCTAAATCCACTGTTTCCGATCCTTTATGAAAAGGCATGGTATATAAAGAATTCCATGCATACCTATAATCCCAGCTACTCAGGAGGCTGAGGCAGGAGGGTTATAAATTCAAGGACACCATGGGCAACTTAGTGAGCCTGTCTCAAAAGAAAATAAAAAATAATTTTTTTATCGAAAAATAAAAAAAAAAATGAAAAGGATGTAGCTCAGTGGTAGAATGTAAGTTTCGCACAAAGGAGGCTCTGAGTTCAATCCCCAGTAAAACACACAGAGCCATACACATCTACTTACACACACGTGTACACACACACACACACAGAGAAATAGGCAGATAGTAAAAAGGGAGAAGCACATCTTTAATAACTGTAATGGTTGATACACTGTGTCAACTTGAGAAGTCTAGAAGTTTAACTCAGCAGTTCTACATCCTAGTGTGTAGAGGACATGCCCTTAAGTTCTAGGATATTATTCATTCTGTCAACTTGATAAGTTTAACTAAGTGACTCAGCAGGGGGTCAGGGTCCTCATGTCGTAAACTTTTTTTTGGTACCGGGAATCAAACTCATGACCTCGGGCTTGCCAGGCCAGCACTTACGCCGCTGAGCTACATCCCTGGCTTGTAAACATTTTGAGCCTGTGCAGGAGGAGGGCGGGGAGATGGTGTGAGAGCTACCCTGCCCTACTGTTGGCAGCCTGTTTACAATATAATGGAGGAAAAGAGGCTTACTCTTCCCTCTTTTGCTCTTGCTGCTTTTGCAGCCTTCTGCCATCTTGAACTGTTGCCCCTCTGCCATGTGCCACCCTGCCTTGGAGCCAGGTGATTACAGACTGAAACCTCCACAAACTGTGAGCTAAATAAACCTTTCCTTCCTTAGTTTTGGGTGTCAGGTGTTTTGTCCCAGGAAGGACAGAAAAATAATCAAGACAACGACATACAAGTCACAGTCTTGCAATCCTACTGGAGAGCTCTGTGTTTCAAATGATTGCCTTCTATTTTCCCTCCTTCTCATCACTGGTAATCAAGGATATCACAGACTGTCCTACGCTTCTATCTCTCAAATATCAAAATGAGTTTTCTTTTTATTTAAAAAGGGGAAGTGAGTTATAGAGAGACAATTTTTTTGTTTGTTTGAGACAGGGTCTCACAATGTAGTCCAGACTGGCCTTGAACTTGCTTATGCAGCCCAGGCTAGCCTGGAACTCTCAATTGTCCTCCTGCTTCAGCCTCCCAAGTGCTGAGATTACAGGTGTGCGCCACCATACCTGGCATAGAAACAATTAAAAAAAAAAAAAAAAAAAGATGGGGCTGAGGATTTAGCTCAGTGGTACAGCACCTGCCTGGCAAGCACAATGTCCTGAGTTCGATTCCTGGTACCCCAAAACAAAAACAAACAAACCAAAAGAAAAATAAAAAGCACAGATCTCTCAAAAAATCACTGTCCATGTACTGAGGACACTGTGGCAAAGACATCTGGGCACACCCTCACAACACCAGCTGAAGGACAGGACTCCCACCCACTCCACACAAGGGCAGCAGAGGATGCGCAGCCCCCGCCTGGCGCAGCGTGACCTTGGCTTGGCTTCCCCGCTGATGCACTCTGCAGTCTGTCATCTGATCACTGTCTTGGCTGTAATCTACGAGCTGCCAGTGTCTACTTGTGAGACTGCCTGGGAGCTGGAAAGGAAGGAAGGTAAACACACCAAAGCCCAGCTGAGCAACCAGTAAGTTTTATATTTTATTCCCAAGACATGACATCTTGTTTTCACAAAAAGGAGGTGAACTGGACTCAAAATACAGGCTGCCTTCAGTGGCCCACGGGTCACACCCTAATGTCCAAAACAAAGGTCAACAGCAGTGTTTCTGAGGTATCACAAACAGTAACAACAAATTAAAACCAACAAACAGAACTCAACAGCCCATTTAATGGGTAGTGAAGCAGTCTGTTAAGTACCCTGAAGCAGCCGGCGCTGAGTCCCGCCGAGGCTCCACAGTGAGGACAGCCGCTGGCCACCACGGACAGCGAGTGACGCTGGGCTTGCTAAGGCAGGCTCTGTCCCACGCGGCCTCTCAGATGACTCCCGCACAGGCCGGCTCACGGAGGGCAGACTCCCCCAGCCCGCCTTGAGCTCCCATGGTGGAGCCTCTCCAACGCTGCAGCAGTCTTCACAACAACCTCTTAGCTTTGGAAAGGAGCACAACAAAAAGTAAGGAGCCTGCGTCCCCTGCCCTGGCCTCCCTGTTCCCACTCCCACCACCCCAGGCTTTCCCATCAGCAGCCAGAAAGAAGACACAAAGGAAAAGTCAGACCTCGACTCCCAGCTCGAAGTCTGCTCCTGCTGGGTAAACTGAGCCAGTGGCGTTGGGCACTGCCCTGCCAGCCTCCAGCAGCAACTATACCCCACCCAAGCAGCCGGTGCCCGTCTTCACCTCAGGACGGCATGGTGGGAGCACACGTCACGGCCTCTCCTGTACCGGTGTCTAGGGCAGTGTACTGGGTGAGCCCTGACCACCCACCCTGGCATGGCCTGGTTCCCTCAAGCTTACTCTCCACACACTGGGGAGGCAATGAAGGAGCCCCACAGCACCACACGGCTCCTCCCCTGAACTGTGGACCTCCCTGGCTGCCTGCAGCAGGCGCTCCTGGTGGAGGGGAGAAACCGCCCACCATGGTGCACTGAAGTCAGGGAATAGCTTTTTACCTCCAGACGGGAAAGGGGTTTGAAATCACAAGGACTACAGTCAACAAGGAACTCGAGCTCCTGGGACGTTCCAGTTGCTGCTGCCTGTGGGAGGCTCTGTCTTTCCAAAAAGGAAGACGGCCGCATGGAAAAGGCTTCCAGGGAGAGATTGCCCGCTGCTCCTCCACTTCTGCACCCATCCCTCATGCTCCAGGCACCGGTGGTGTGATCTCCCAGACCCTCACTCCCTCAGCTCTGAGATCACAGAAGCTGTGGCTCACTGACCTCGTCCCTGCTGGGGTGCCCGCAGGTGACGGGACAGCAGTCCCGACCCCACATCAGAGCACCAAGGGAGCCAGGGAGCAGCGTCTGGAAAAGCCCAAGTTGAAAATTACTCTTCTAAAGGATGCATTTCTACATCTTTTGCCTTTTTCTTTTCTAAACAGAACCCAAAGAAACTACTAGAGAAAGTCAAAAGTAAGAGTGTGGTGCTGGGGATGTAGCTCAAGGGTAGAACACTTGCCTGGCGCACGCAAGGCCTTGGGTCTGATCCCCAGGACTGGAAAAAAAAAGAAAGTGACAGTGTTAACATGCTTGTGAACCAACTGCCTACCACCTAATGCGAGCAGAAGAAATGGGGAGGGGAGCCCCCTACTCCCACACCAGCTCTCCCACAGGAATTTCCAAAACCCTTTACCTTCGGAAGAAATCCAGGTCAGAACTCCAGCAAGCCACAATTACCCCTGTGACCGGGCTCTGTCTACAGTCTAGCCCAGTTCCTGCAAATCCTTCCCCCAGCTGGGGACCATGCTCACACCTCCCGTCTTCTGGTCCCAGAGTTTACATGAGATCAACGGGCAATCAGTCTCAAGGCCCTCCCCACAACTGGGAAACAGAACTTCAGCAGTGTGACAAGAGAGCATGGGCCCCTCTCCACAGGCAGCCCCAGGCACACGGGGGCCCCTCTGAGTGCGTGGAAGAGCAGCTCCCGCCTGGAGCCCTGCTGCAGTGTCGAAGCTGGCATCTCTACCCTTGCCAGTCCTAGACTCCAGTTTCTCTATTTCATCCTTTTCAAACATTCCCATGCTCTGAGGCTTAGACCACTTCCCGCTGAACACGCAGGCGGGACTGCTTCTGAACCCAGGGCTTTCCTAACACCCTGCAGCTCTGGCTCGGGCGCATCTTCCTTATCTCAGCCTCTGCAGCCCTGTCCAGGCCTAGAGAAAACCTCCAAGCTGCACTCGCGCGATAACTGCACGCATCAGGACGGCTGCAGAGTTCTCTCGGCAGGTGCTTGCAAGGGCGGCTGCGTGCACTGTGCAGCCTTCCTGTGCTGCAACGGCCAAGAGCGACTCTCTTCAAGCCTGGAGAGAAGGCGTTCTGTGTCCACGCGGCACAGCTAACTGTGTACGGGACGCAGGGGCAAACTTGGGACACGGCTCTTTCATCCCCAGTACTTCACGACGTCACCAGCGTCTGGACCTGGGAGAAGGAACCCAGGCAGGGGAGGCGTGAGGAACGCAGCAGCGTCACCACCCCGACGTGGGCCCAGCACACTGCAGCCCCAAGGTCACGACCTGGTCCTGGACAAATCTGGATTCCTGCGTCACAGGACCTCTAAAAGGCAGGAGGAAGAAGAGAGCAAGCCTCACCAGGCTCAGGGAAGGCTTCCTATGCCTTGGCCTCCTCCAAGCCCACACAGTGCTCTCATGTGGGTGACAGGCGCAGGAGTGGGGGCCGATCACCGCCTCCGCGTTCCTCCGTGCTTTGCTTGCACAGTTCCTTCTGCTCGGGAAGCTCTGAGGCTCAGTTCCAGTCACAGCCTCTACAGTTCTCTCCTGTCTGCACTACCCAGGTCAAATGAAGGGGTCCCTGCTGGAGAGTGCAGCCTAGCGCCAGCGCATCCTGTGAGGCCAACGCCTCGCCTATCCCTCAGCCCGATGTCTAGTGCTGTGTCCCTGTGACGGGAGGTGGAGAGGACAGCAGTGGGCTTCCGCCAGAACACAGGCCCCCTGGAGGTGAAACTCCGTGGTGACTCAAAACCAGGCACGAAATAGGGCACACGGGCGTCGGTGAGGTGGGAAACACTGGTTCCAAAGGGCTGAGCGAAGGCCACCGCACCCTCCAACAGGCCCCAATGTCCGCCCTGACGTAAGTGGCTCAGGCACACTTCCTGCTGAGTGCTTACACCCCAGTGCTCTGTGCCGAGCTCGCTGTCTCCACGGTGCTCAACACCCAAGGCCGCTTTCACACGACAGCCAGCAGCGCAGCACCAGAATCCTGGCCCTACTCAGGGCGGCCGACACTTGCTGAGGGGCTGGGGAAAGGGAGCTGTGGACAGAGAGCCTACTCCTGCTAGTTTGGCCTTTAAGGCCTTCCAGCTCCTCTGGATGTGAGAAAGGTCCAACCCGAGACACGCATGAACAAGGTTTTCAATGGCCACCTGGCGCCTGGAGGGCAGCAAGCTCCCATGTAAGGGACTGACCAGGACAACGCATCCCTATGTGACAACTCCTTTCCGACCCATCAGCTTCCTTGGGCTCTGTTCCAAGACACACTGCAGGTCCCAAGCACAGCAACTGTGTACTCTTCAGAGCACAGCTCACGTGGCAGGCCCCTAAGTGAGCAGATCTTTGGAGACTCCAGTCCACTTCAGGAACTCACCCAGCCTCTCCCCAGTCTAGCTACCCAAAATCTGATACGAGGCGTATTAGCAAACCCATTAGGGTCCCCACAGATAATGCAGTAGGCTTACATTTATATCTCTTTAGCTTATTATCACCAACCTGTATACTTAAGGTATGACTCTTACAAACAGGACTTGACTTGTACGTGTTTTCTTTAGGCATTCTCCCAATGTGAATCTTTGTCTTGTATACATTTTATTTATAATTATTTATTCAAGATTTTTGTTTGTTTTTTTTTTTGAGACAGGGTTTCACTGTACAGTTCAGGTTGGCCTTGAACTTGCAGTAATCTTCCTGCCTCAGCCTCCTGGCTGCTGGGATTACAAGCGTGCGCCACCACTCCTGGCTCCAGCTCAAAGATTCTGTAACACCCGGACAGCAACTAAACTGTCCTGAGAAACAACACCACCTAGAGATCAATATAGCAAGCCACCTGTGTCTTTTCTTCTTTTGGGAGGACAAGGTCAGGCTAACTTTGAATTACTGCTGAGCCTCCCAAGTAGCCAGGATTATAGGTGTGCACCACCATGACCAGCCAGATGTTTTCAAATCACATCTGTTTTCCCAGCAACCAAAAAAAAAAAAAAAAAAAAGCAAGAAAGAAAAAAAAAAGCAAGAAAAACAAAACTCCCAGCAACCAAAAACACACACCTAAGTTTTCCACTTTCCTGGTGTTCAGTAGCAGACATTAGCTCCACTTCACCTCCTTCACACAGCTATCTGAACTCCCTTCATGCTTTCCTATCTCTTCCAAAATGCCGAGAGTTTACTGAAGAGTCATTAGTGGGGATGGGACACGGCTCAGTGGTAGGGCTTGCCTGGTGTGCGAGAAGCCCTGGGTTTGACCCCAGTACCACAACTAATAATAGCTGTTGTTATTATTTATCTGACTTTTTCCGCTCAATTAAAAAACAAAACAAAACAAAACAAAACAAAACAAAACCCATTGAGGCTTGGAAGTAGAACAGTCCTTTACTAAGGGGCAGGGTCTCATACTCACTCACCTTTTCGCTCCCTAATGAGGACAGTTCTTCGTTCCTTCACCTCTGAGCTCAGCTTATCCACCATCTTATCAATGCAATTGTCTAGAACGAGGGAGTGGGTTTTGGACTTGATGTCCTTCCGACAAATGGGGCATTCTATCTTCCGCTTCATCCATTCATTGATACAATAGGAGCAAAAGCTGTGGGCGCAGTTCAGGGTGACAGCCTGCAATGCAAATGGGACACACAAATCACAATGTCATGCTGCCCTTCTCAAAGTTAGAGCAGGAGCTACCTTCCAAGGGCAGGGGAAAGTTAACAGCAGTCTCATCTGCAGACTCACAAAGGTGTTCATTCCAGCTTCTCTTGGGGTGGAGAAATTGGAAGTTTCATGTTAATGATTCATTTCCTCCTTTCTCAGAGGACTAGAGCTCATGTAAGATCACAGACTCAGTGAAGGTCACAGAGCCAGGCCCCAGGTAGCTGATTTGCCTGCTTTATTCCACCAAATGCCAGCTGTGGGTTAACCGCCCTGCAAACAAATGCCACTGGATGTAAGTGGTAAGTGTGTGAATGTTACGGTACAAACGTTGTATATCCACAGTTCCCTTATGAAAAACACATTCATGTCCTGCTAGTGTCCAACCAGCACCTCAATTTTCATAGACCAAGGGGAGCTTACACTGAAGAGAGTAATAGGAGTTATCATCCCTAAAGAGATTCAGAAGTGAAATAATATAAAAGGCCTCTAAAAAGCTGGGTGAGGTGCTGGGGTACAGTTCAGCTGTAGAGTGCTTACTTAGCTTGTGTGAGTTCCTGGGTTATCAGCACTTTAAAAAAAAAAAGCTGGGTGAAAAGGAGCTGAAAGCTATAACGGGCAGCTAAGCCTATTATACACAGTGCAGCGCTGGAACCCACAGGTAAATGGTAGATATGCCTTTGGAGAGAGGACTCGTCCTTGAGAGGCTCTTCTGCGTAACACTCAGATATGGCCACATGTCTGCCAGTGCTGTTTTTGTGCCCAAGAATATGAACTATTCTCTTATACTTTTGTTTCTGTGCACTAAGATACAAGTTCTTCTGAGTTCATAAGTCCTCATTTCTGCTTTCAGGGTAGGTGACCTCTGAGAAGGCGACCAGCAGAACACATCGGGCAGCACGAGAAACACCACATGGGGAAGCTGTGTCTCCTCAGGCTGTGCGGACGCTGAGGTGGCTGACACGCCGCCCTCGCCAACCTTCCTCTCCTCGTCTTCCTCTGCTGGCGTCCTAGATAAGCCCTGCCAGAACAACATGCTTCCTCCAAGTATGGAATCACCTGACTCTAGGACTACTGGAGAAATTATGACCTAAAGTCGAAGTAGATTCAGAACGAAAGAAACACGTCTGCCCAGGAGAACAGGAGCGCCTTTCAAGATGTGAAGAGGCACAGCCTCCCTAAAGCCCGCCTGCGAAGAGGAAGAGTGTGTTTTCCTTTGTTAAAGAGTCTGACAACTGTCACTCTCCCAACCTCAGCTTAACACTTGCAGGTAAGACAAACTGGTCACAAATGACAGAAATTTATGAAAACCAAAACAGCTAGTAGGAAAATACGACAGGTAACAAAGAGCAGCCTAGGGGGAAATGTTTCATTTTCAAAAGGAGCCTCAGAGACTGTGAAACACATTCAGCTTGGCCCCTGAATTCCCAAAGTGACCACACATCGATGACATGCACCACCCTGCTTAAAGGTGGCACCACAAGCCCCCTCGCAGCATTCGCCCACTCCGAGTAAGAAAGGAAAGCTACACGGAGCAGATGGCTCCTGATACTTCAAAATCCTAATGCTGTGTGGCATTTTCTTCCTCTCTCTAAAAACAGATAAAAGGTTTATTGCAACTAAAATGTCAATTGTACCAACAAATATTCAAGAACAAGAAAGAAAAAAGGGCAGTAAAGGGAAAGAACTATATAACCTAATGAGGGGGTCATTAGAATCTACAGTCACTTTGATACCAAACAGCCGTAATAAGCTCCTGGAAGATGCATGTCTACAGGGTGTTTTCCTTCAGCAAAAGCAGCCTGGAGAGCTCACAGGCACGCAGGGTTGCACAGTGTGAAGGGAGTGTTTTCAATTACCTCGATGAAGTACTCTGAGCAGATAATGCACTGGAGCTCATTCTCTAGCACGTCATTCATGTAGCTTAGAACCTCCTCCTTCTGTGCTTGCACCTTCTCCTTTTCTTCCTGCAAAGACACATACCACCTGTCACCCGAGAAGGCCACCACGAATGCACCCCAGGACAAGACACAAGGCTGACTGTCTAGAACAGGGATCAGAAGGAGTCTAAGTTAACATCCTTTCTGGTGCAGCAACAGGAGGATAAATACTTTCTCTACGGATTACTACTTTTTAGCCAGGTGTGATAGCACATGCCCACAATCCCAGCACTCTGGAGGCTGAGCCAGGAAGATAGAGAATTGAAGGGCAGCCTCAGCTAGCAGCCTGACAATGCATGAAGAGACCCCATCTCAAAAAAAGAAAAAAAAAAAAAAAAAAGGCCGGCTATGGTAGCGCATGCCTGTAATCCCCACACTCAGGAGGCTTTATTATAAAGCAGGATTGCCGTGAATTCGAGGCCAGCCTGGACTACATCATGAGTTCAAGCCCAGCCCGAAATATATAGCAAGACCCTGTCTCAAAAAACCTAAAACAAGAAACAAAACACAAAACAAAGAAGTGCTTTCTAATACAGAACACAAACTTCCTTTCTTGTTCTTCGGTTTTTGGTTTTTACTAACTAGCACGTGTGTGCAGTACATGATGCTAACACTCCCTGTGTGGAGTTGGCATGCGCACATAACACATCTCAATTCACCCCTTCCTCCCATTTCCCTCTCCTGCCTCCTCCCCCTCCGTCTCTGATCCCCTTCCCATTTGAGGAAGACCCGTCTCTCTACTTCCTATGACCCACTTCTTATCTCGACAAAATACTTTCTCTCCTCTCTCCATGTTCTATGCGCTTCACAACTGGTGCTGAAACCCAACCATGATGTGACAGTGTTAAGACGGGGGCTTTGGGAGGTGACGAGGGGCTGGTGGAAAGGGACTAGTGGGCTTACAAAAGACAGGCGGCCAAGGCACTAGCTCCCTCTCCTACCCTGCGGGCAGGAAGGCTGCATCTGTGGACCAGACACCAATCTGCCAGCACCTTGCTCTCAGACTTCACCTGTATACGAGCTACCTCTAGGGCATTTTGTTATCGCAACCTAAATGGACTAAGACACTATTTTTTCCAGAATCTGCAGGGTAGTTTCTGTCTCCTTCCCTAAAATTAACCAAATGAAAAAAAAAAAAAAATGAAGGTAGGTTACTAAAGTACTCCATAGCGCTCAGCAGCTCAGAGGTAGTAGCAAACCATCTCCAGCAGCGAAAACCTCCCTGCACAAAATAGAGCAGTGCAGAATAGTCCAGAGAGGCCAAAAGCCTGAATTGGCCAGAAGGCTCCTTGTGTTTCTGCAACTGCCTCTTCCAAAGTCGAACACCCGTACGCCCCAGAGGCTGGCAGCTGCAGAGATTGGCTCCCTCAGCACCCAGCTCTGTGCAGCTTGCCACTTCCCGCTCCTGCCCCCCTGTTCCCCTGTACACGCCCGCCACAGTTGTGCCTTTCAGGCAGGACCAAGCAGCAAAGAGCTGGGGCGGGGCTGGGGCCCTTCCCGCTCCACTGGCCCCTTCCCTCCCTCTTACTACTGGTCTAATGCCGGCAGGCAGTCGTGTTTATAAGGTTCTCCCGGGGTGAGAGGGGAAAAGGATTACATAAACACACCAAAATGAACTACTTCTACTTTGACTGTAAAACTCCTTAGACTGCATCACTTAGTCTGAAGGAGCGTCCACCACGGACAAAGGCCTGAAGTACAGGACGCAGGAGACTCGTTCCCAGCACTCAGCTTCTGAACAAGGGCAGGAAATAGATGTCGCTCACAAGCAGAAGCTTCTCCGGACTTGAGTAATTGTACAGGTTATTTCCCCTGAGGTAGCGAGCAGCCACAAGCTCGCTCTTCGTTCACCATAGCAACCTCGCACTGTTGAAGATGCTGAGTTACGCGTACTAACCAAAGTCTAAACCTCCATCTTCTTTCCAGTACCTTGGTCTGCTCCAGCTCTTTGTTCTTTGCTTGGATGATTGTTTCAAAGTCCTTCTTGCTGCGATTCAGCTCTTCCATGAGGGCCTGATGCTGCAGAGACACAGCAGACACACTCAGCATGGGCCGCACAACAGCTCCCTCAGTCACACAGCCTGCCTCACCGGTGACCGCGGTCACAGATCAGTGAGCGGACAATTTCAAATTAAGCCTCCCTCCATTCTGGATACCCCTCCTCCCTGCTGCTTTCTTCACAGGGATGGGCAGATGGGAAGGAAGACTATGAAACCATTGGTCCCTCTGAAACTCACCCACTCTCGGCGATTGAGCAAATAAACTCAAGAACTTTCGCTGCCTCCCGGAGTCTAACTCTGTGTGGTGGGGACCAGGAATGTGCATTTAAGGGCTGGAGGATGAGGCTAGGTGATGGGGTACCTGCCTACCATGTGCAAAGCCATGGGTTCAATCCGCCAAACCACACACACGCACACACATGTGCACACACAAAACCAGCCACCCAAGTGACCGGGAGGCAGTGCTCAAGAACTGCTAAGTAGCTATGAGGTGTCTCGCACTGGGAGCAGCTTTTAAGAAACAAGCAAGGGGAAATGGGATTCAAGAAAACTAGGTATTTTCACCAAAAAGATCTTTACCCTATTCAGTCTAATAATCACTCCATGCACTTACACAGCACTGTCTGAACCCGGCCAGTGTCTTTGGAGGCTGGTGTGTCCAAGAGCCAACAGTCCACTGACTGGCTCACGGCCTGTGTCTGTGAAACGCCGTGACAGGCTGGGTAGAGCTCACATATCTTGCCCAGAACTCTGGGTCTGCTCCCCAGCATCACAAAACAAGGTAACAGAAAAGGAAAACAAATTGGGTGTGCTGCACACCATAATCCTAGCATTCTGGGAGGCTGGGACAGGAGGATCAAGAGTTCAAGCTCAGTCTGGGTAATTTAGCAATTTAGTGAGACCCTGTCTCAAAATTAAAAAAAAAAAAAGGGCTGGGGATGCAGCTCAACTGGAAGGCCCTGGGTTCAATTCCCAATCAAAGGAAACATACTCTGTGAGTTTCTTCATAACCAAGCATACCAAGTATAGCTTATACTTAAAACCTTAAATCCTTTTTAAAAGAAGGTGGAGAAAAAGTAAATTTTTCTAAAATGTCATTACTCAAGAAGCCAAATTTAAAATGTGTGGTCTGCTGAAAAGAGTAATTGTGTCAGAAGGCCTGGGGCTTCACCCCATCCATTCACTAGATGTGTGAGCTTTAACTCTCTCATCTATAAAATGAGAAAACAGGGGCCTTCCCCAGCCTAAAGACTGCTAACAATAGATATGAAAAGCATTCAGAAATGTTTTCAAAGTTCTACGTAAGTGAAATTGTTGTATCAACTGGGTAAAGAGAACTTCAGAGGGACCAGCATGGTACAACAAAAAATTACCACTGCAGCCAGGTGCAGTGGTTCATGCTCATAACCCTTGCTACCCAGGGGGTTGAGGAAGGAGGACCCAAAGTTCAAAGCCAGCATGGGTAATTCAGTGAAACCCTGTCTTAAAATAAAAAATGAAAAAGGCAGGGGATGTAGCTCAGTGGTACTACACCCATATGTTCAATCCCCAGGACTGCAAAAACCAAACCAAACCAAGCCAAGCCAAGCCAAGCCAAACCAAACAACCAAAAGCCCACCACTGCTTCAGCTGACTGCCACGTGCGGCAGGCAGCAAGGTACAGAAACAAGACCTGAAAGCATCTTACTTTGGGTAATGTATGGATGGCCTACACTAAATGATAGTGTGCCTTCCTATCTCAACAGGGTGAGGGGCTGGGGTGCAGGAAATTTGATCCTTCACGGATTTCCAAGGCATAAAACCTTACTCTTCTCCAGTACATTAATATAAAAATATTAATTTAAAAATGCTCCAAATGGGAACTACGTCTACTTTCCAGACTTATGAAGTAAGCTCAAAATAATATTCTAAAAGGCTTGCTTTATCATCTAATTCATTCCAAAGCCAATGAAATCAAGACAAACTGTTACACAGTTACCAGGTAACTGTTAGTACCTTAAGTTGAGAGACACATACATAATGAATGGATGTAAATTCCCCTGAACACACCCTACCCCACTTTTGTTGCAGTACGCAGGACTGCACCTAGGGGTCCACACATGCTAGGCAAGCCCTGTACCCCTGAACTACAACCCCAGCCCATTCACTCGTTCCTTCATGCATTTACTGGTGCTGGGGACTGAACCCATAGAGACACTACCAGTGAATTTTATTTTGTGTCTCACTGAGTCGCCCAGGCTGGCCCCAAACTTATGGTCCTCCCGCCTCATGCTCCAACTAGCTGAGATTACAGGCTAGGTGCCATCACAGCCAACCTCGCCTGGGTACATCCCAATGCAAGGTGCTCACTTTTCTCAAGGAGATCTGAGCCATCCCACTGATTTCCTGAGCACACCTGCATCGAATTCATAATCATAACACACAAAGGACAGAAAAGTAGCAGGTTTCAAAGATGCAAAAGAAATAATCAGATATTCTAGAAGGTGAACAAGGTGGCACACTCTTGAAATCCCAGCACTCTGGGAGGCTGAGGCAGAAGCATTACATACTCAAGCCCAGTCTGAGTGACTTAGTGAGACTCTGTCTCAAAAGAAAAAATTAGAAAAGGGCTAGGGATATAGGACAGTGCAGTAACCCTGGGGTTAACTCCCAGTACTGCAAATTTAAAAAATGACAGCAAGAAGGAAGGAAGGCAAGGGGAGGGGGAGCAGGCAAGGCCAGGATTGGACAGGAAAGGAAAGGAAAAATCATCAGCAAGCAGCTAAACAAAATAAATTACAAGTTTTTCAGGAGAATTTCATTTCTGTGAAATTTACTCTTTTATTAAATTAATACGTTTTATTGGCTAAAATGCACCCTCCCAACTTGACCGGAAATGCTGACTGGAGCATTCTCAAATGATTTCTGGACAGCCATGGCTCAGGGATGGTGGGGTTTGGAGGCCCTCACAGGCCCCGCGACCAAGCCACAGCTCACGTTCCCCTCTTCTGCCTGCCCTCACCTTCCTGCAAACAGAGCTGCTTCCCCAGAGAGCCTCCCTTAATTGCTACAGGCTCTGTTCCATCATCACCAGAGCAAGCTCTGCTCAGATGAAGATGTAAGTTTTCACGCTGCGATCTGGCGTATCTGTGAGGCTCCAAATCTCCAGCCTGATGGTGCGAGCAGCTGCCACCTGCTCTGTGTGCAGACTGGGGACGCCACCGAGGTGCGGGCTGTACAGCAGAGACAGTGAGGAGCCGTGCAAAGCCTGCTGCTTCCTACCTGCAAACCACCACCATCTCCACATAGTGGCAAGAGACAAGTTACCTCCTGCAGAGCCTGGGCCAGCTGGTGCTTCAGGTCCTCTACCTGCTCTTTCTCCAGACCCTGCAAAGCCAAAACAAGATAGAAGGTTTACTTTCAGAGGGAAGCAATAAAATGCAGCAACAAGCAGAGCAACCAGCTAGTGTGAACATCTGGAAACAACAGGCAAGAGGGAACAGGCGGTAATTCCCCCATTTCCCTTCAAGCTGTTGGCAGTAACTCAGGACTGTCAGCTCAAACCACCACTTGGGTGGTTCTGGAAAAGCCACAGGCTGCCAGCCCAAGCCTCCTTCATTACTAATGCCGTGGCACCCAAGGGGACGTTAACGGAGAACGGCCGAGCCACCGAACACCTCACTCCATTCAGCTCTGATCTCCCCCACTCAGCCTGGCCACCTCGTCTCTTCAATCCCGAGTCAACACGCTTTTAGCCCATAAACCGCTCCTCCTCTCTGGGGCTGAGCACCTGCTGCATTTCCTATGTGGGCCTCTCTGGTATCGTCACCAATCTATACCTAGCTCCTCTACAAGAACCTCTGTCTCTTGCTTCTGTAGGAATTACCTACCCATTTAACATCCCAACTTGAAACTGTTGCCTAGTTTAATATAGTCACTCAAAACTGTTCCCCCATTGTATTATGTGCACAACACATCTTGTCTGCTCACAAAATAAATTACATAATGGTAAAAACCACTTCAGTATTTTCACATCCAGCAAAACTCCTTAGTGTCAGGCAACAGAGGCACCATAACCCCACGCCAAGAAAAGAAAAAGAAAAACCAAAGATTAAATGAGTTTCTGAACAAACAGCAAAAGCAGGATAAATCCCTAGGGCTACATGGGCAGATGCAGCTGATACAAAGAACTAGATACACTTCTTCACTCAGCAATTTATGCATGACCTGCAGAAATTCTCTAAACCAGTCCTTCTCACACTTAACAGTCTGCTACAGAAAAAGATTTAGTAGCTATACCTTGCAGCACACAGAGTAGCCACACATATTAGTTAGCAATCACTCTTGTTCATGAACACATTGTCCTTTAAGGCAGTTCTGCTCCAGTGAAGGTGTGATACAAACACACACACATAAACCACCCTCTATTAATCTGAAGAATTACTGCAGGCTAAGGAAAACAAAAAGGTACAGACATACACCAGTGTATACCCAGAAAGAGCTACTTAACCCACAGCCTCTGCTAACACTGCCAGCTCAAGTGGACAGCAGAGATTAGCATGAAATTTATAAACTGCTCAGAAATAAGCCACAGCTACTCCTGGCTGTTCCTTGCCCTGAACAACCCAAGCAAAAGATGAAAGCTTATTCCCCTCAGTGCTGATTGGGCCTTCTTAGTTCTAAGTCAACAACAGGGAATTCTTGACATTCAATATCACCTGAGCAACTGGGTGGGAGTAACTCTGGCTCCCGCCACATGGGAACTGACATTTTGAGCAGAGACAGGATCAGCTCTAGCCTGAAGCTTTGTGCAAGAGCTTGTCATCTAGGCAGTGACTTGGGGATGGGAACACATTTGGTGTTACCTTGACACCACTAAGACAGTTGTTATTTTATCTTCCTAAGGCAGCTTATCTCTGAGCCCCACATAAAGTCATCTTACACCTGTCCCTATGCATTCTGGTTGCTCAGGACACAAACCGAAAGATTTTATACTCTTCTAGCCTTTTCCTGTTAGGTGAGCTACAGAGTTACTAATACTCACAGCTAACAGACCATCAGGTACGAGGGCAGTGACCAGGTGACCTGCACGGGCTTTGGGGCTCAGCCACTGGCTTTTAAGCTGGTAGCTGTCCTCATGTACTGTGGCATCCTGTCCTTTATCCAACTTCTGCCTGAGTGTACCTGGGGCCTGACATACCTCAGCTCTGAGCCCTGATACCAGTTATACCCTGACTGGCTCTTCTAGTCACTTCAGCCTATCCTGGCGTCCCAATTTGGTCCCTGGTCCTGAAAGAGGCAGCGCTGGCCACGGTTCATAAAGTGCCCCCCGCCCAACCACTCCCTAGCTTTGCTCCCTCCTAGGGGTACCTGGAGGTGCTTCTCCTCTTCCTGGAAAGTCTTCTCAAGCTGCTCTACTCTTGCCTGCTGCTGAGCTTGCTCTGTGCACAGCTGGGACTGTAGATCCTGCAGCTCCTGCTCCATCTTCACAATCTTCTTCGCACTCCCCCTCTGGGTTTGCTTTTTCATGTTCATGACAGCGACTTGTTTTTCTTGCAGCTGTCTTTTCAGCTTCATGATTCTGGACATGGTCACCTTAAACAGTTCTAAGCTGCTCTGAGATGCTGAAGACTTTGAAGAAGCAGAGGCATTCTGCTTCTTATGATAAAGCTCTGTGACTTTTGGAGGTCCAGGATAAGTACGAGCCCTGGTGGTCTTCTTGCCTGCCTCAAGAGAAGCCAACCCAGGATCCAAATATTCAGAGGGCTGAGTGGCTACTCCGCCATTCCCAGGTGACTGCACTGGCTGGTCAGGTTCACAAGACACTTTGCTTATTTTGGATTTTAAATGTGAGGGGCCCTCGTGTCCAAGACCCTCTAATTCATCTACACTACTTTTCCTTTTAGTTCTCAAGCCCTTATTTTTTTCCATCATCTGGTTACGCTTTGGGGCAAGATAAGGAAGTATCTTCTCCCTGTCTTCTTCAGTAACTTCATACTCATACTCTGCATGCTCCTTATTCTGCAGAGGCACCCCAAGCTGGACGTGGTCTCCCTGATGGATGACATAAAACTTTAACGGTTCCAGACGCTCTCTATTCAGCCAAACACCATTCAGACTCTGGGGAAAGGGAAAGAATGGCAAAGTAAGTTTCACTTACTCCTCCTCTTGGTCCCCGCAACCCCCAATATTAAGGATTTGAATTCAGTACCTTCACACTGAGCTACATCCCCAGCTTTTTTTTTTTTTTTTTTTTTTTTTGAGAATGGGTCTGGCTAGGTTGCCCAGGCTGAAACTAAATTTGCAATCCTCCTGCCTCAGCCTCCCAGAGTGCTCCAAGATTATAGGCATGCATCCCCACACCAATTTTCCTCCTCTTAATGGAATGTCTCTCTTGCTGCTACAAAACCTTCTGCCTTTTCAGAAGGAAAAGTATTGAGAATAGAAAAAGAAATGTTCAGCCACTTTGAAGATATCAATATGTAATACAACCACCATTGTTAATTCCCTACCACTTTGTTTGTAACTCTGTATTGTCTGTACTGTGCTTGTGATATGTTGTAAAATGTTGTATGTCTGTTAATGTTTCCCTCCTTTTATCTTTAAAAGAAAAAAAAAAAGAAAAAGAAATGTTCACATACCACCATACTTAGAAATAGCACTCTTCAACAAAGATTTGGCTTTTTACCTATATTTTACATTCATGCTTCCAGAGAAATGCCTATGTTAACAGGAAAGAATCATCTCTTACCAGTGGATGAATCACTCAACACACACGATAGCATTAAAGGAAACTGAAATGGAACTGCTGCTATTGACCTAAACTGGAGGCACTGGCCTGACGCCAGAAAAACTGCTGTTAACAAAGTTAGCAGCGTGTAATGGTGAGGTCCACGAGGAAGGCCCGGCCTGGAAAGTCCCCCAGATACTGTCTCTAAATTAGGTCCTTCAATACTAGCAAAGCACTTCCCAGTATCCATAAGCCACAGAGACAGAGAGCCCCAATACCATGTATGGAGTCCAACTACAAGTGATATCTGACCCAAATGGTACTAATAGTTCGGAGCTGGAGCTCATGGCCCATATCTAACACCTTCTTTGCTGAATGTCCTTCAGTGATTTGTTTAACCTCTCTATGCCTGTTTTGACTATAAATGGGATGGTATTTACGTCACACTGATCCTGTAAGGAATGAAAAGGCAATGCACATACGACATGGAACACAGTGACTCACATACAATGAACATGTCACTAACAGCTGTGTGACTTTGGGTGAATCTCTCTATGGCCCACTTACAGCCCGTTTAATAGTCTCCCCCTCGTGCTTTTGTGTGGATTTAACGAGATAACATGTAATGCACTTAGAACAGTGCTTGGCACATGGCATTTTATAAACGTTCACTACTATTATGTCCGGGCTCAGCTGATTTATCAAGTCATTTCAGTTCTGCGCACTGCATCTCATAAGGTGAACAGATCACGTGCCAAAGAAGATACGCAAACAACTTTTAGCAGCTGACTAGGGAAAGGACAACACAAGGGCACAAATACGTGTGGTATTACAGGGCACAGCCTGTAAATGAACAGAAACATCACGCAGAGCAGGGTTATCTAAGGGTGCGAAACAGAGACGACAGGTACTACAACGGACAAATGCAGGCTTAGAGTTAACAGACACTGGGCATTTCAACCAATAGTAAGAACTTTGGGGGACAGGCCAGAGACGAAACTCACTTCTGAACTAGTATGTTTAGGGGTAAAGAGTAATTCAGCACTTGCCTCACATGGGGTGAGGCCCTGGGTTTGATCCCCACACTGAGGAAAAACCGCTGTTTACACTGGCAACTATGGCTACTTACTTTCAGCCACAATAAATAAGATGACAGATAAATGGATCGATGGATGGGCGGAGGGTGAGTAGATGGATAGGCAGCTGTCCCTGGCCAACCCAAACACAAGGGACACCGGGCTTGACCACAGGCACCAAGGTGACAGGGGTAGAGACTGGATCTCGGCTCTGACTTGGTATTAAGCTTTTGTCTTGGTTTTATTTTCATTATTTGGTTTGAAAGACATGTACACATACACAAAGACTGCGGCCCACTGTCTTGGGCCTAACATGGCTCAAAGGAGCAACTTTCTTCCATTCTTTCTGTTCAGCCTGAAAAACTATGAGCAACGATCAGTTCTGCAGACTCTGAAACAAGGCACAGGGAAGTAATCGAAGAGGGAACAGAGCCAGACCCATCTCCATGAGAACAATTTTAGTGCAGAAAAGTCAATTTTAGATTATACACAGGAAAAAGGTCTCAGGCAAAGTAATGTGACATAGAGGGTCACCTAATACCAATGTGTAAGAACTGAAAAAAGTCACCAAAGGCGAAGATAAGGTAACATAAATAAGGTTACAGAACTAGCCCCGGGCAAGAGAAACTAAGCTACCCCTAAAACACTCGGGCAAACTTTCAAGACATATCACAGTCCTCCCCCCACTAGATCCTCCCCACTAACCCACCTTCTGCAGAGCCTTTCTGGTCAAAAAAATAAGCTCTCAAATTTTTCCCAGGGAATTTCACCCTGGCACCCCTCTCCGTTCAGCCATTTATCACTGCGTGGTGACACCTAGTGGTGCAATTTGAGCCACAGCTCTGGGTCTACTCATAAGGTAGAGAAAACAACGCGAATCCTATGGCTGTGCAAGGCCAACTCAACCCTGACCCGGACACAGCCTCAGTCGCGATGGGGCCATCATCACAAATGGTTAAACAGACCCTGCTCTTTTCAAGGCCTTCCTGATGTTTGTTTTCATAATCACCAGCTTGAACGTCAAAGAGCAGCAAAACGATAACCAATGAATAAACCTGCCCAGAGTCTCTGAGCCATCAATGGCAAAAAATGTGGGAAAATCCACACCCCTTGGCCTTTTAATTACTACACGTAAGGTTCAATCTCTGCCCAGCTCTTCTGAAACAGCTGTTGAGGAAGAGGGGACATCAATGCTCCAATACAATGATTTTTTTGCAAGTTTTCTAGGTGATTTTTGTAGCTCAGAGTTCTCAACCCTGGCTGAAAAGTCAAGTCACCTGGCAAGGCTTATGCAAAGTTTCACCCTCAGACTGAATTAACTGGTCTGACCTGGCACAAGAGAGCGGATGTTTAGGGTTACATTTCTGCACAAGCACAGACAACTGTGACGGTTTCAAGCTCCAGGCCCTGTACAGCCCACGGCTTCCCCTCCCCAGGCCATCCAGGCCTGCCTTGGCGGCAAGCAACATCATGGAGTCACACAGGAGGCGCCCCTTGCAGTCTGGCCTTTCTCCTTCACATAACACTGCTGAAGCCAGGTGTGGTGGCGCACGCCTGTAATGCCAGCACTCAGGAGGCTGAGGCAGAAGGATCGCTGCAAGTTCAAAACCAGCTTGGGCCACAAAGTGAGACCCTGCCTCAAAAAGACAAAAAAGAAACAAAATAAAAGAAAACAAAACAAAATACATAATACTGCTGAGACTCAGCCATTTTGCTGTATTATCAGTGCTTTTTATTGGTGAGTTATACAGAATGTGTGGGTAAAACAATTTATCTATTCCCTAGCTGTTTTTTCCCCACTTTTGGTGATTATGAATAAAGCTACTACAACATTCATGTACAAGTCGCTACGAAAACTGGGTTGTATCTTTTTTAAAAACCTGACTTGGGCTGGAAGTGGTGGCACACACCCGTAATTCCAGCACCACTCAGCAGGCTAAGGCAGCAGGACCACTGTGAGTTTGAGGCCAACCTGGGCTACATAGTGAGTTCAAGGCCAGGCTGAACTACATAGTTACTCAAAAACAAAACAAAACAAAACAAAACTCATTTGGGATTCAGTATATATGTGAATATAGGCCCTTCATCAGTTATATATTTATGTATAGCAACATCTTCCACTCTGAGTTTGCCTTTTCATTTTCTTAGTGGTGTCTTTTGAAGAATGGAAGTTTATTTTTCATGTTTTGCTTTGTTTTATTTTGTATGCAGTACTGGGGATTCAACTCGGGGACATTCTATCACTGAGCTACATTCCCAGCCTTTTTTACTTTTATTTTTTATTCTGAGACAGGGCCTCATTCAGTTGCCCAGGCAGGATTCGATCCTCCTGCCTGAGCTTTCCTGAACGCTGGAATTACATGCATTTGGAAGTTCTTAATTTTATGTACTACATAAGTATTTCTAAAAAGTATGCCAGGTAGTGGCAGAAACAGGAAACTGGGTTATAGACCATGCTGGAAGGCCTGAAACTGAACTATCCCAAGCAATAATGTTTGTTCATACAAAGTACGCTCTCAGAACCTGGAGGAAGAAGGTGAGAATCACCAGGCAGCAGGTGAATAGCTGCAAGAGTTCAGAGGAAGAACAAGAAACACTTAGTTAAGATAGGGCTCACACAGTAAGGCATTTTAGATTATAACTCTGAAAGAACAGACTTTGTGAAATTTCTGAATGCCAATACAAAAGATGAACCATCTGAGTGCTTCCCAACGGATGGGAACCTACACATGCACAACTAAAGCTGTTCTCACGTTTTATGTGCTGTGTTCGCTATCCTCCACGCTTGTGCGAGTGAGCATGTGCATATGTGTTTTAAGATGTTTTATACCAAAACTGCATCTGTTTTCATTTCTATTTCTAAACTTAGGTTCACTCTTTGGCCATTCCAATAAATGTAAACAAAACCAAAAACACATCATGTAATCTCTAGGGCCGGGGATACAGCTCAGTGGTACAGCATCTGTCTTGCAAGTGCAAGGTCGTGAGTTCGATTCCTGGTACAAAAAAAAAAAGCACATTCCAATAAATGAAGGAGAGGGCTGGGGATATAGTTTGGCAGCACAAGTGCCAGCCTGCAAGAGCAAGGTCCTGAGTTCGATTTCTGGTACCAAAAAAATAAATAAATGAAGGAGAGCATTTTATGAAGACAGAACACAGCTCTACAATTTTAATACATCTATCTCTTGCATTTTTAATACATATCTTTTGAAACAGACTTGGCAAAAGACTTTAAGCATAACCATAGCAATAATATCCTGCAGCTTGAATTCATCAGCAGAAGAGGGTTGCCATGGCATCAAGCCAGGAAAAAAGAGCATCTGTTAAGCTGAAAATAAATAAAAAATAACAAGAGGGGGTAGTTTTACTTTCAAGAGTTATTCTACTAAAACTGTCATAGCGGCTCCAAAAAGTCAGTTCCCTCAAAATAAAAGTAAAATAAAGTAATAAAATAAAATAAAATAAAATAGGGAAGGGGTTGCTGACTGATGCTCAAGAAAGGATGGATCCAAGAGCGCTCAGCTCTTTTCTCCCCCACCCCCAGCCCGTCCCTTGAGCCTCAGATGTTCTCCAGAAGTGTGGGCTGATGGTCAGGGTCTCTGGGCCTTCACCTCGAAAGGCCCAGCCCTCCCACTACCTTAGTCTAGATTTTGGACAGGACCGAAGGCCCCAATTCAGATGTTCCTTTCCTGGTAACAAACTTCAGCCCAGGTCATCAGAAATTATGTGGGCATCACCGAACCTCCCAGTGCACAGAATGGTTCCAACTGGGAAAGACAGCTAGGTGACAAGGGAGAAGATAAACTTTTGAATTTTATACCATGACCTATTTGTGAAAAAAAGAAAAGTAATATAAAAATAAATAAAAACTCCATAGAAATAGGCTTTTGTGAATTCCTATACCTTGTTGTCTGCAATTGTCCACTGGCCCTCAGGATTCTGCTTCAAAACACAGTGGTTTCGAGAAATCATCAGAGGGCAAATTTTTGATACCAGTTGGTATGTGACACCAAATCCTCGTCCTATAGACACCTAGAGAGAAAATGACAATGTCAGAGACACAATCAGTCACTGTGCTGAGAAGGTAAGGTCCTCCACAATCAAGCTTAACAATCAGTAGTGTACAAAGGACCTAAGTTCTGAAATCGGACTTCTGTGGAATCCAAATTGTTCGTCTGCCGTCTCCTCTTCAGCTGCCATGGGAGCCATGGAGAATATAAGTGGTGACCAGGGGAGGCTGAAGGGAGTAACCCTGGACCCAGGGCTAGTCAGGACCCTGAAAGGCTGGCTCATGGACCCCCGGCACAGAGGGACTCTTACGACTGTCAGTGCGTAAGCTTACAGTGGGCTTTGCTTTGGTGTATCTGCACATGCACGGACGCACACTGATCATTTTCACCCCCACTACTGCCCTGCCCTTCCTCCCACTCCGCCCGTACCTTCCTCTTCTCTAACAGTCTCTCTTCTACTTTCGTGTCACTGCTCTCGTTCTTCTCTTTCGCTCTTTTTAGATGAGGGGGAGGAATTCTTTCTATCCATTCCCATTAACTCACCATAAACACCACCAAGACTACAGCCTTTCCATCACGCAGGCCTCTGGATTTTTTTCATGGCTTCAACTTGGCATCTTTCTCCCATTCACTGGCCCTGGTTCTGCCCTTGGCACCATCAGAAAATCTCCAACCCCCCCTTCTACATCATAGTTGCAAAATGTTTCCTCAGTCTTCCCTTTTCCTGGCTGTGTTGCTAGTTACTTCGACCTAACTCCTAGGGCGTGGGTTTGAGTCTCCGTCATCTTAGGAAGTCTGTGAAAGGAATCATGCCAAGCACGGCTGAGTCTCTGGGTTAGATCCCCAGCACAGAGTGTGGGGGGTTAAGGACTATGTCATCCATATTCAGTAAGAATTTCCAATTTGGTAGTTTTGGTTTGTTTTTGTCCGTCTGAGACTGGGTCTCATTCTGTAGTCCAGGCTGGCCTCCAACTCAAGGCAATTCTACCTCAGACTCCAAAGTGCCGCGGTTACAGGCTGCACGCCTAGCTTGGGAGCTTCTAAAAGTACAGTATTCTATATGCCATTTTAACACCTGAGGAGAGACAGCCAGACTGCCACTAGGGAAAAGGGCACAGAAGAGGTTTAGACTGCCTGTTTTCTAAAATTGTCCCCTAGAGACATGAATTTAGAAAAAGAAGGAAACCTTCTTCATCCTTCATTCTTCTTCATCTTCATCCCTCCTTCCCCTGTCTGGACCTAGATTTTTACCTCGATATTGCTGACATTTCAACTACACTATAGTTAAAGGTGCAATGTCATCCATATCTGGTAATCTCAGCACTACTTATAAAACTCAGTATCAGCCAGGCGTGGCGATGCACACCAGTAATCCCAGCACTCAAGAGAGTGAGGCAGAGATCTTTGTGAGTTCAAGACCAGCCGGGGTTACAAAGTGAGCTCAAGGCCAGCCTGAACTGCGTAGCGAGACCCTGTCTCAAAAAGACAAAAAACAAAACAAAACAAAACACAAAACACCTTCATTTCTCATGGGAACTGAACAGTCACTCACACCAAGCCATATGTCAGGAGTTGTTTCCATTTACAACAGTTCTGAAGCCTTTGAGGCACTGACATTATTTATTCAGAAGACCATCTTGTCCTGTTCACCTTCACTAATGCCATCCCCTTGCTTCCGGGCACAACTCCCCTCAGGGCAGAAAGCTGCGCGAAAACCAAATAGTGTACAAGAAAACAAGGACAAAGAAGGAGGCATGGCTTTCCCAAAAAGCCTAGACACTTACAGCACCTGGGAATTAGCTGATTTGCTCTACTTCTTTGTTCTTCATACCAAACCATCTGGCCATGTTTAAGAAGTTTAAAGGCACCCATTCAGACAGGTGATCATAGTATTCCCTTCCACGAACTAAGAGAAACTATGTTTCATTTTCATGGGCAAAATCTGAGACTTTGAAGGGAACAGGAAAGACAGGGAACTGACTTGACACTGGTGTCATAATTAAATGCTCTCGGCACACCTCCTAAAATCTTGTGCAAATTCAGAGGTGCTGTGGTTTGAGAATCATTACAGTAAGATTTCCTCCTGGCTCTGATTCACACACTCTTCATACACACTGCAGGCTGTGCTCTAATTACTGCCTAAGTCCGACCCTGCAGACAGCCAGGCCTGGCAGGCTTCTCCTCCACAAGACCCCAGGGCAAGCCATAGTCTTCCCAGTGGCTCTTTACATCCACTTCCTTTGTATGAGTCTCTCCTACAGAGCTGGCCTCACACAAATCTATCAAATAACTTAGAACATATCTAGGAGTGCTTTATATATAGTCTTGTCCTTAGGACAAGGTGCTTTAATTCTTTCTCACCAGCCTTCCCTCCCCGCAAAATTCCACAGTCCCCCAGTTATTCGGGAGAATAAGTTAATTCACAGACAGGAGTCTAAAGGAGTAAGTTAACACGTGACTAAGTTGCCACAAGTACTGTGTGCACCTGTAACAACACACCTGCAGGTGTAGTAAGCAGCATTACTAGATTAAAATAGGTTACACAGGAAAAGAAGTAACCTTTTATAAGCTAACCTAGCAACAGTTAAAGCTAGACCTGAGGGACTGGGGATTTAGCTCAGCGGCACAGTGCCGGCCTGGCAAGCACAGGGTCGTGAGTTCGACTCCCGGTACAGGAAAAAAATAAATAAATAAATAAATAAAGCAAGCTGGACTTGAATCCCCACTAGACCTGAGGATCCACTGCTCGACAATACTCAATAATTCACACCTTGCCACCTGATCGTTCAACACAACTCGGATGACCTCGGACCGGTTCCTGTTCCTCATTCCTGCCACAAACTCTCTGAATACAGAAGTTACTATGCGTCCCTCCCCTGAGTACACCAAGCAACTGAACTACTCAGTACACACCTGGGGGAACCACACTAAGACTGGATGGTACGAAAAATCACACCAAAAATACATAATAATCAAAATACTCAACATTTGCAACATAATAATCAACCTCTCGGCATTACAGTAAAGTGAACTTTGCG
Source organism: Chinchilla lanigera (assembly GCF_000276665.1). NCBI lineage: Eukaryota > Metazoa > Chordata > Mammalia > Rodentia > Chinchillidae > Chinchilla > Chinchilla lanigera. The sequence continues at coordinate 5,831,261 of NW_004955437.1, forward strand.
TACAAATTACTTCCCAAAAACGAAGCGGTCAGCACTGCAAGCCTGTCCCTGACCCACTGGCCTGCTCAAGCCGACCCCAGCGGTAGCAGCCCCCACCCCGCCGAGAGAACCGTGCCTCACTCGTCCCCTTTTCACTGCAAGTCTGTGTATCTGACTGCACTATCAAACATGCCATGCGGCCTCTGGGGGGGACCCTGACCCTGTCTCACTTCCCGGGTGCCACTTGGCGCGCCCCGGAATCACCAGGGCCATCCTCCCAACGCGCCCGCTGTCCTCGAAGAGAGGGAAAGGGGCAGGACGTTTGGACACCAAAGTTCGCGCACGTTCAGGGCCAGGACCTTAAACTCCCAATCCATTTCAAAAGAAACCGCAGAAAGTTCCCGCCGCCTCCGCCTCGGGT
>NW_004955437.1:5831931-5881608 GCF_000276665.1 Chinchilla lanigera
GACCCCCTCGCCTACCTCGCGCCCCTCCTCCAGCAGCAGCCACTCGGCGTCCATCCCCACCCGCCGCAGGCACCAGCTCCGGACACCCGCGGGGTCTCCTGAGTCCAAAGAACCGGGCTCCCCCATGGCCCCTCGGCCCGGGTGACGGTCAGTCAGCAGCGAGCGAGCCGCCGAACCGAGGTCCGGCAGTCCTGGAGATCACTCGCCCACCGCCCCATAGCTAAACAACAGACAGAAGCAATCGCCACCCGCGCGTCGATGCGAGCGGAGCGCCGCTCGACCCGGGGTGAGGCACTGCGCCTGCGCGACAGGAAAACCGCGGCGGGCGGAGCGCGGAATAAAGACGGTGGGCGTGGCCTGAAATTCCTGCTCGCGGGCCACACCTTACCCGCCGCGCTCTCACTCACCGAAAAGTCTCGGCGACCACCAATGGAAGCTCCGTGGTTCTTTTTATTTTCTTTTTTTTTTTTTTTGAGACAGGGTCTCGCTATGCAGTTCAGGCTGGCCTTGAGCTCACTTTGTAGCTCAGGCTGGTCTCGAACTCACAATGATCCTCCTGCCTCAGCCTCCCGAGTGCTGGAGTGCCCCACCATGCCCACCTCTCTTTTCTTCTTTTTCTACTCTCCTTTCTTTCTTTGCTCCCTACCTCCTTCCCTTCTTTCTTTCTTCATTCTGGGGATTGAAGCCAGGGCCTTCAGCCTGAGCTACATCCACAACTTATTTTTTTATTGTGAGGCAGGGTCTCGCAAAGTCATTAAATGGCCCAGGCTGAGCTCAAATATATAATCCTGCCTCAGGTTCCCACAGTGCTGGGGTCACCAGCGTGGGCTACCACACCTGGCTTCCTCTTTTAAATTTTGTGTTATGGACATGTCATAATAAGATGTAGCCTACTTCTTTCTCTCTTACGTTTTATTTTTATTTTATTTTTTTTTGAGACAAGGTCTATGTAGTTCAGGCTGGCCTTGAACTCACTATGTAGTCCAGGCTGGACAGCAGTCCTGCCTCAGCCTCCCCAGTGCTGGGATTACAGGCGTGCGCCACTACACCCACCTCAGCCTACTTTTGAAAAACTAAACTTGTGATAATTTTCAAGTCTGTTTAGTTAGTTCCTAGGTAACATCTGTTTTGCACAAACTGCTTTTGTTGCTAAATGTTAAGAAGTTATAGTAACCAAATCTATAGAGATAGAAAGCACAGTTGCCTGGAGCTAGCGGTGGGAATGGGGACCGAATGTCAAACGGCATGAAGGAATTTGTGGGGAGGATGACAGAAATGTTCTAAAAGTAGATTGTGGTGACAGGGTTTTATTAACCCCTGTAAACTTAGTAAAAGTCACTGAAATGTATGCTTCCAAAAAGTGAAATTTGTGACATGTAAATTATCCTTAATAAAGCTGTTATTTTAAAAAATTAAAAAGATCCAATAAAATAAAATGCTTAAAAAAAGCTCAACTTTTTTGTAGTCTCCAGTATAATGTGTGATAGCTTCTTCACATAATGATTATCTCTGATAGCTCAATGCTGACTTTTGACTTTTTTGGTTTTCTAATACCTGGTTAACAATTTTCTGAAACTGAATTCTGTCAAGAGAAAATATAGTATGTACTAAATCAATCATCTGATGTATACTAATAAATGGCTAAGTGCTAGACACTAGGCCAACTTACTAGCTTATGTGTTCTTCATGAACAATAATGATGATTAAAATTACAATTCCTACTGTAGGGCTTATATCTAGATGTCCCCCCAAAGCCTGTCCTCGTAGGTGTCTGGATTTAGGGTGTGTGGTATTGGATTAGTTCACTAACTGGTTTAGCACAGTTCTGGGTGTGGCTAATAGGAAGGCCTGCCCTGAGGATGCTGTACCCTGGATGGGATAAAAGGGAGGCTTGTTGCTGCTTCAGCTTGGCTGCCTCCTGCCTACCCTGCCATGGACTGTTTCCCCTCTGGTACATCCTCTGCCATGCTGCCCTGCCTTGGAGCCTGCCAACTGTGGGCCGAAACCTCTGCAAACTGAACCAAAATAAACATTTCCTCCTTTAACTTTGGGTGTTGGGTATTTTGTCTCTGCAATGAGAAATGGAAGACAATGAGAAAAGAGGCGTGGGAAAGTTGAAGAATCTTCCGAAAGTAACACATGATAAAAGTAGGATGTCCATTTGGGTCAGTTTCCAAAGCTAATTTCCTACACACGGCTGCGACCCCAGCCTGGGATGTCTAACCTGTGTGGCCTCGTTGCCGGAGACCCCACAGAGGGTCAGGAAAATTGGTGGGCATCAGGGTGGCAGTCAGGGCAAAGCCTTCCCCAGCTGTGCGTGGGTCCCAGCTCAGCACCTACCCCAGGGACCACTGGTGTGCAGAGGCCACGTGTGCCGCCGAAGTGAGCACGGAGGCCACGCATGCATTTAATCTCCTTAGGCTCCTCTTCGCCGTGGCAGATCCTCAGACTGTCCTTGTTTTTGATGAGCTTGGCAATGCCCAGGTATTTTGTAGAATGCCCCTCAGGCTGTCTGATGCCTTTCTCTGGATTTGAGGACTGGTCACTGGATGATGTGGTGCCGGTCAGGTTCCCCCACTATAAACTTGCTCTGTTTTCTCCTCTTGCATAGGATTCTTCAGAAGAAGTCATATTGGAAACTTGTGCTTACGGAGCGGGGGTTTGGTCCACTTCCAGAGAATCGGGGTAGCTACATAAACTATTTGGAATTCTGCACAGGAGGTTGGTCTCTCTCTGCTCTTTGTTTATTGGATCACTTATATCAGTGGAGATCCATAGATATTTGTTTTATACTCTGGGGTATAATTCAACACTGATTTATTTTGTTACTCACACCATTCCTAATCTGGCCAGTGAGAGCTCTTTCGGTTGGCGATGGTACCCCTTCCACACTGTCCCATCCTGTTTTATCGAGCATTAGCTCACTGTCTGGCACAAACTTCCCTGGATCCAGCATCAGGAATTATTTCCAAGGAGTCCTGGCTCCTTTTATTGCTGAGGCCCTGGGTTCAAATCCTAACATTTTAAAATAAATAAATAAATAAACTTATGAGTTTTTGATAAATGCATAAGGTTGCCATGTATATACCATTATAGTATCATGGAGGTCTGTAATGGTGTCTACACCACCCTAAAAAATTCCTCCAGATCTGGGTGTGGTGGTGCGCACCCACTTAATTCTAGAAGTCGGGAGGCTGAGGCAAAAGGATTGCAAGTTAGCAGTCAACCTGAGCTACTCAGTAAGTTCAAGGCCAGCCTGGACTACATAAGAAGATGCTCCCTGTTTCAAAAGAAAAAATCTCTCGGCTTCATCTATCCAGTGCAGCCCCACGCCTGCCTGCATCCCTTATTTTATGAAACACTATATCCTGAGGGTACTCCACAGCAGTATGCACAGATCATGTATTCTTCCACAGTGCAGCCATAGCATTGTTTACTCCGCCAGTCGCTTATGGATACGTGGTAGGGTTTTTTCCATCTTTGCTGTCACAAGCCAGGCATGGTGGTACATGCCTGTAGTCCCAGCACTCAGGAGGCTGAGGCAGGAGGATCGCTGAGAGTTTGAGGCCAGCTGGGGCTACATGGTGAGTTCAAGGCCAACCTGAACTACATGAGACCCTGTCTCAAACCTCACCACCAAAAAAGCCACCTTTGCTATCACAAATAGCCCTGAAATGAGGTGTCACATAGGGTACTGATTACATGATTTTTTTTTTTTTTTGTAAATAACCTTATTTAACCCTCACTGCTATCCCACAAGACTCTCTCATTTTACCTATGACGCAGCTGAGACTACAATGTCCCCAAGGTCTCTGTGGACCTGCTGAGGGTTGCATCTTGTTTTCTGCTGTATTCATGACATTTCATTGATGAATGAACAAAACGGAACTAGCAAACAGCAGTGCGGGGAGGCTGAAGGCCAAGTGGTGATCCTGGGTCGTGCGGGCCACAGGCTGCATTCCCTACCATCTAGCAGGAGGAACAGCTGTTCTCAGGGGTGCACAAAATCCCCAATTTTTTTTATGCAAAGCACATATCAGGATGTTTCATTAGATTTTTATCCCATCTTTCAAGTAGCTTGGGGCAAAGCCCCTGGGTTCAATCTCCAGTACCACCAAAAAATCCCCTTTTGTTTTTGTTTTTTGTTGTTTGTTTTGTTTTGTTTTGTTTTTTGCGGTACTGGGGATTGAACTCACGACCTTGTGCTTGCCAGGCAGGCACTTATGCCATTGAGCTATATCCCCAGCCCCCCTTTTCTGAATATTTTATAATTTATATAAAAGAACCACAGAGAGTACTTATATTTTATGTGAATAAGTAAGTATGCATATATTGGACTGCATGTTCAAATATGGTTTTAAGACTGTATGTCCTTTTTTTTTTTTTTTTTTTGGTACTGTGAATTGAACTCAGGACCTTGTGCTTGCCAGGCAGGTGCTGCACTGCTGAGCTAGATCTCCAGCCCAAGACTGTATGCTCTAAACAGTGTGAAGATCACTGGTGCTCAGATTTCAGGATTTTATTAACCCTTCCTCCTGTATGTATTCCCTAATGACAGTGGTTTCCACTCAGAGGTGATTTTGCACCCTAAAGGACATTGGCAATGTCTGGGACATGACTGGGGTAGGAGTGCTACTGGCATCTGAGGAATAGAAGCCAGGGGTCTGCTAAAGAGCCTACAAATCACAACCAGCCCCCATCAAGAGTAACCTCGTCCAAAATGGCAATAATGCTGAGGTTGAGAAACCCTGTCATGTCCGTCTCAAGAGGGAGAAAAAAAAGCCGGGTGTACTGGTGCATGTCTGTAATCACAGGAGGCTGAGGCAGGAGGATCTCAAGTCCAAGGCCAGCTTGAGCTACACAGTGAGACTGTCTCGAAACAAAAACAAAAAAAGAGGGAAAATGGGGGAGAAAGAGCAGAATGCAGAAAAACAGAGTGCTGTCTGTGTCTGCGGAGCCAGCACCTGTCGCATTACACACCCTCTATACGGGCCATTAACGTGCCTTGGACAGAACTGGGTGATGGCAGAAAGAGCAGATTGGGAAGATCTGGGGAGTGGGGAAGGAGATGCCAAGAAGGGGTGAGGCACAGGGGAAGAAGAAAGGGAAAGAGAGGGGAGGAGTCCAGAGAGGAAGCGCGGGGCTTACACTCTCGAGAGATTACAAGATCCCTCTCGCTCCGTGATGGGACCGTGCCACACGTCGCCCTGCAGGGTGGAGCCACCTTCCCCCTGGCATCTGGGTGGCCATGTGACTCCACCTGCAAAGGACAGCTTCCACGGGGACTGGGCGGGACGCTCCTTCCTGGAACCCAGTCACGACGAGGAAGTGGACACCGGGGCATCGGAAGAGGCTGCCACAGCCCCAGTGAAGGTTCCAGCTGACATCCAGCGTCCGCTCCAAGGCACGGGCACGCAGGCGACACCGGCCCTGGACAGCAGGTCAGCCCAGACTGGAGTCTTCCCCGCTGAGGCCCCCGACACCGTGGGGCTGAGCGAAGCGCAGGACTTCTGAGCATAATCCAGCGGCTGCAGAGCAAGGCGGACCTGGGAAGGCGCTGGGAACACACCGGGGCATCTGGGATGTTGCTGCTCGTGTCCTGGCCGTACAGTTGGGGTGGTAATAGCTGCTGTGACGCATAAACCCCCAATTTCTGTGGTGTAAGACAATAGTTTACCTCTTACAGTGAGCTGTCCCTTGGTGCCTGTCGGGGGCCTGGCTCGGGACCCCCGTGGATGCAACTAACAGTTCACGCCTGCTCAAGACCTCCGTATGCAGTGGTAGAGAATTTGCATATAACCTGCGCAATCTCTTCATGTGTTCCATTCATCCCAAACTGTGTGTAACGCCTAGCGCAGTGCAAGTTCTATGCAGACAGCTGTTGCACTCTATTGCTCAGGACAATGACCGGGAAAAGCCCTCTGCAGTGCGCGGTACAGATGCAATTGGTTCCGAGCACTTTCCATCGGTGGCCGGAGGACGCCACAGCGGGAGCCATGGGTGTGGAGGGCTGGCCGGATTGGCCCGCTGCGGAGTTGCCGGGTGGTGGGCAGCCTCCCGTGAAGCCACTCAAGCCACTCCAGCCACTTTTATCCCGTGGCTTTGCTGTTCTCCGGGGCCTCTGGGAAGGGGAGCGGGAGTCCTGGCGGACTTCAGAGCTCAATCTAACAAAAGAAGAGGATCCCTCTCTCCCATTTTTCTGTCTCCACGGAGTAGAGGTGGAGGGGAGATGGGGGTAAACCCATGCGTTTTGTGCACGGAGCTCCAGGGTGAACCACAGGCTGCCGTGGGACGGGTTAGTGGCGTGGACTCTGGACTCGGGCTGCCTGAGCTCGGTGTGAGCTCTGGGGTCACTCGATACGAGGCTGTGAGCAGGGTTCTTGACTGCTCCAAGCCTCGGCTGGCTAACTCTCGTACGACAGCGGTGCTGGTGCCCAGGAAGCCACCGAGATGAGCCCTCTGCTACCCCAGTGCACTCCATGACCTCTCTCTCATCCGAGGGACACAAGACGCCTCCCCCCTTTTCGTAACAATATAAAATAGAAATCCCTCCTGTCAGTTTTAGCCTTTTTATAACCGATGTCCCAGCAACACGGACTTTGCAAAGAACGACAGACCCCGGTGAGCAAGGGTCGGCCCGCTGGGGGCGCAGCTCTGGCACTGAGGTGAGCCGTGGTTCCCGGGTGAGGGCCGGCGAGGGAGGCACTGAGCCTGCTTCACCGTCTGGGAAGCCGGGCGGAAAGGAAGGGATCTGGACGCCGCTTCTTGAGCAAACCCCTCTGTTTCTCCTCAGGATTCTCTCACCTCAGGTCCTAAGCCAGCTTCTCTCTGCAGGGTTGCATTTTGGCTTCCAGGACCAGGGAGAGAGGACATTATGCAGATGGGCACCAGGCCTTGCTGTGTAGGGGTGGGGTGGGGTCGTGCCTATGGGAGTGGAAAGGCCAGATGGGACGATCGGGGCTGATTGTGCTGGTGGGCTGGGGCTGAGGGCTCCCTGTTCTAGGGATTGAACCTGGGAGCTCCACCACACAGCTACATCCCCAGTCTCTTTTAGTTTTTTCAGATAGTCTCACTGAGTTGCCCAAGCCAGTCTCAAACTTGCCATCCTCCTGCCTCAGCCTCCAAAGCAGCTGAGATTACAGCTACTTTTAAAAAAAAAACAAACTTGATTCTCCTAATGACTCTTCCTCCTCACCCTCAAAGTGTAAGACCCTATGTTAGCTATTTCTTTTTTTTTTTTTTTTTTTTTTTTTTTTTTTTTTTCTCCGGTACCGGGAACGGAACTCACGACCTTGCGCTTGCCAGGCAGGCGCTTTTGCCGCTGAGCTAAATCCCCAGCCCCCAAGACCCTATGTTAAAGGGATCAGGGAACGATGTCTTTATTTTTAAGATGAAAATGTTTTAAGAAAACCAGAAGTTGGGGCTGGGGATTTAGCTCAGCTGCACAGCGCCTGCCTGACAAGCGTGAGGTCGTGAATTCGATTCCCAGTACCAGAAAAACACAAAACAGAAGTAGACAAGCAAGGAAAAAGGGGCCATCTGTTTTGGACAACTTGTGTATTAAACGCTGTTTTATGTAAACACGGGGCTTTGAGCACAGAGCTGTAAGGTATTTCTGACGCACTGAATCAAGTTTATTGCATTACGGAAGCACCTTCTTGAGTCGCCAGGTTTATTATGCTCTGGAGGTGTCTGTGATTGGTAATTAAGGAGGACATTTTGCAAGTGCTTAAAAGCAGAATTGCAGGTGGCCACCTCGGCCCTTTTCAGCCTGGGCTGTGGCTGTTTAAGCATCCACACCCTTCAGCTTTGCCAGGGATGAGTGTCCAGCGCACCTTTGGCAAGCTGAAGGTATTTATCACCCGCCTGATTTATTAAGCGGGGGTGGGGGTGGGGTGGGGGTGGAAAGAAAGGCGGAAGCTGGCAGGGGGGTAGGGGGCATCGGTGAGGCTTGGCGTCAGGAACAAGCCTTGCTTTCCTCTCCCGGCAGAACTGGCTCCAGGTTATTTATGTCTCAAGTAACACACAGTATAAAGTGCCCAGTGTAAAACTTAGGCATGGCATGATTTATAACCAAATCATATCACTCTGAGCTGGAGATTATTGGACTATAAAAAACCCCCACAAATCTTCTTAATTCCATCTGCTTTTGTCCACAGTAGGGGAAGCACAGGAGCCAGGGTGGGGTGATTCTCAGGGGGCGATCTTGAGTTCTTTTTTTTTTTCTTGGTTTTTCTCCAGTACCGGGAACTGAACTCACGACCTTGCGCTTGCCAGGCAGGCGCTTTTGCCGCTGAACTAAATCCCCAGCCCCCGATCTTGAGTTCTGAAACCTAAGGTTATGATGCAATTCTCTCTTACTTCCCCGGCTGGACTAGAACCTGGGACCTCCACACAGCAGGCGGTGTCCTACCACAGAGCTGCATCCCCAGCCCGTGCCACGCTCTCAGCGCTCACAGAGGTACTGTGCCATCAGCGCTGGTACAGTACCTGTCACCCAGGACTTGTTGGAATGTGATTAAGTTTATCACAGCTAGGAATGAATGGCCTGCTGACCTCAGTCTTCAGCAATTGCAATTTTCAAATTGAGAATAACTCTGAATGATGAGTTTTAGCTAACATTTAAAAAACAAAGGGATGCAATAGAATAGGTTACACACAGTAAGAGCAATGAATCATGTGTGCACATGTGTACGCGTGTGTACTGGCATTCCGGGGAAGGGGTCAGGAGTTGGTGCACTTTAGAGATATTTTCAAGATTGGTGAAAGACAAAAGAATTCCAGATTTAAGAAGTTCAGTGAGGCCGGGTGTGGAGTTCAGTGAGGCTGAGGCAGGAGGATCGTCTTGAGTTCAAGGCCAGCTGGGCTACATGGTGAGTTCAATGCCAGCCTGGACTGCCCAGCAAAATCCAGTTTCAACAAACCAAAAACAACAAGAGTAGCTCAGGTGAGGACTGGGGATGCAGCTCAGTGGTACTGTAATCACAAACATATAAGAGGCCCTGAATTCAATCCTCAGAGAGCGAGACAGAGAGAGAGAGAGACAGGGAGACAGAGACAGAAAGAGACAGACACAGCGACAGACAGGCAGACGGAACCCCAAACTAATCAGTGCATCTATCTATATAGAAAAAATTGAGCAAAGAAAAAACCACCAACTCAATTTCTCTGATACTCTCAATCAACACAGATAATTTTTCTCTTTCTTTTTAGCCAAAGTCTCCCTATGTAGTTCAGGCTGGCCTTGAGTCACTATACAACCCAAACTAGCCTCGAACTCCTAGCAATCCTCCTGCCTCGGCCTCTGAGTGCTGGGATGACAGACGTGTGCCACCACTCCCAGCCTCAACATAGATCACTTTGGACACCAGACATGTGTGGGTTTTTCCCCACTCCGAGCCAGCAAGCAATTTGACAGGGGCACTGGCTGGTGTCCTCTAATGCCACTCAGTTCTGAAGCCATCAGAATATGGAGGTAACATCAGATCCCCTAGGTAGTGAGCTCAGTCCCCAAAACTGTCACCCCTACCTCCCAGGGGCCACCCACCAGGAGCCCCTGGTGCCTCAGACTGTGCGGCAGACAGAATGACTGTAAACTCAGGCTCCCATGCCTTCTCCTTGGGGACAACTAATGTGTTTTTGTTTGTTTTTGGTACCGGGAATTGAAGTCTGTACCTTGCGCTTGCCAGGCAGGTGCTTATGCCACTGAGCTATATCCTGGCCCCAACTAACGTGTTTGAGCAGCTCACAGAAGCCAGGACGAGAGTCACTTACGCTTGCAGGTCCGTTATGAAGCCTTCTCCTTCCTGCAAGGATCCCATTTCCGCCTTTGCTGACAGGGGCAGGCGTCGTTCTGTCACCTTGGTGGGCAAGCTGCGGCTCCCCAGACAGGTTGGTTCAGTTCACAAGATCCTGTCCTGGTGATGCCAGACACAATGCCCTGCTTCTGTGTTTCTTGTTTTTTTTTGTTTTTTTTTTTTTGTTTTTTTTTTACCATGACCAGACAGTCACTTCCTCGGTATCCACCGCAGCTTCCAGAGCATTCTTCAAGCAGGAAAACCTCAGTTCCGGCCTCCACAGCCATCGTGATGCGCGGAGTCCAAGCCAAGCTATGCGCTGTCAATGGAGGCTCCTTCTTCTAGACACAAATGAGGTCGCTGTCCCTCTGTGCCCCCTCCCTCCGGGGGCTGGTTGAAAACAGAGCTAGGACCTATCTCAATAGCACGCTAGGGATTCGGATGGCCGGATGGCAGAAATGCCCAATAAACTGCAAGTCAGAGCATATCACGATCGGCTCAGAAGGTTTCATCATTTTCAAGTCATGCTCCAATGGATTGGAGAAGATGCTCGATCTTCTGTGTAAATGAAAAGCAGCATTTTAAAATAAAGACTAGCTCGGTCCTTCTCAGCCAGCGGAAGAATTAATGACCTTGGTCCAAATAGAATCCAGTAGAAAGCAGCGCCCAGGTTTTAAGACCGGAGTCACATTCTCACGTTAACTGCGAACAGTTTGAATTTCAGAGCCAGATCCCCTCCCTGTGCCGTGGGGCGGTCTGTCCCATCCCCATGGTCAAGCGTGTGCGTGCCGCAAGGGTGGGACCTAGGGCCTCTTGCACACTAAGCAAGCGCTCCCAGCCCCGGCGAATTCTCATGGTATCGATTACTACCCGAGTCCTGAACGTGTCTTCCCCTTCCTCTGTGCTGGCAGGATCTGGGTTTTTAGCAAGGCATACAGTTGCCTGGGCTACACAAAGCCCCCAGCCACCCTTGCAGCCAGGTGTGACTTGATGAGGCCGGAGTTCTGTCCTCTGAGTGGTGGGAGGAAATATCATGGGAAGGCTGCAGGAACCCACTTGAAGACGCGGCCGGCATGCTCCCCTTTCATTTTGCTTTGTCCGCTCTTTTATTTATCCTGTTGCTTGAAAGCAGACATAATGGCCCCTGGAGTCGAGCCTGCACTTAGTTCAGTGGTAAAGCACTTGCCTAGCATGCAGGAAGCCATGGGTGTGATCCCAAGCACACACAAACATATGAGGCAGCGGCGTGCGGGCCACCTTGACATGAAGGCCTGGGAGAGGGCTTTGCTTCCTAAGGACGCTGACACCAAGTCGTCACACCTGCCTCGGCCGCCCACTGCCGGTCTCCTGCGAGGGAGAAGCACACCTCGCCCTGTGTCACACTGGCTTTTGTTTCTGTCACATGTAGCTGAATTCAATGGAGACCGAACCCAAGAAACACTCTCAAATGAATCCTAGGACAGAGTTCTGGGGGGAGAAATAATTCCAATCTATCCTTGGTGGATGAAAATGCAGTCAAACTACTCTTCCTGTGCCACTTCACAGCACAGTGAAGAGAAAAACCAAGAGCGGACAGACCCAAAGACCTTAATGAGGACGCCCGAAGGTGGACCAGTGTCTAAGTTCTAAGTCACTAAGTTGTCAAGGATGGGCTCAAACTTGTGATCCTCCTGCCTCAGCCTCCTTAGTTCTGCAAGGTTGGAGGCAGACACGAACAGGTACGCCCCAGGGAGGCTTGTGTGCTACTAGCCCTGCTGCAGCCTTCCTCGGCCTTAGGGTGCGTTTCCTCTGTGACCAGGGCGGGTGTGAGACCAGCTGTCTCTGGGCTTTTGTCAGCACTGGAACACAAGCCCATCTTCTTCATCCTCCTCTGCACACTCAGAATGAGCCAGGCAAGGACCCCGTCGCCTCACCCTGGGCACGTGGAGGTGCGCCAAGGCTGTTGGCCACTAGGAACCACATGTGGACCCGGTCTGTGGTCTCCACACTTCCTTCCATGGAGCAGGAGCTCAGCGCCTGCTGAGATGTCCTCCAAGAAGGTTTGGCCTGCAGCCAACGCCGTGCTGGTCCTGCAGAAAGCCCGTCCCCACCCTCGGGAGCGTCAGAAACTGCACTCAACCCAACCCAAGAAGAGGAGACACCGTGGGTCCAGGTTCCGCAAGCCCACAGCCATGGGAGAAAAATCAGCAGGCGGAGGAGGAAATACACTATTTATTTACAGATGTTCACTTTATCCACAATTTCCCATACAAACATAAAAACTAAAAAAATAAAACCACCACTTGGGAACACAAGTGTCCATCTTTGTAGCCCGGCCGAGGCCAGGGCCACGAGCTGTGGAGGGGAAGGTGCAGGCGGGAGGGAGGGTAACGCACGTGGGCGGGGTGCAGGGGGTGCCCACGGGGACACTGTGGGCTCCCCAGGAGGGCGACAGCTGCGAGCCCCCATCCCCCACATCCCCCCAGACACCAACAATGGGACATGGGTCACATCGCGTGAGCTGCGCGGGGTGTGATGGTGACAGCAGAGGACACTTAATGCCACTGCCTGGGAGGAGCCCCAGGCCCCAGACCACGGGAACCCTGCCCTTGGCACTGACGAACTGGCCACAGCTTCTGGCCAAACGCACATCCACTCCAGGGGAAGGCAGCGGCTCTGCCGCGGGGTGGGCAGGAGGTGGGGGGCAACAGTGTCTGCGACCCTGGCCCCTGACGCTGGGACTCAGGCCAGAGGGGCGCCCAGAAACCAACCCGGCAGCTGCGCCTGCGCCAGGGACGTAGGCTGCATTCACCCGCGGATGCACCTTATAAATATAAACTCATATCTGCTACAAAGAGGACGTATATTTGTACAGCTTTACCCATATACATAATAACACAATTTACACATAATGTCTTGGAGTGGGTCATCGTGGAAAAAGGGTTTGGAGAGCTGCAAAGCCCCTTCTCCCTCCCCGCCCTAATCCTTCTCAAGGGACACTCGTCCGCGTGGTCACGCCAGGCCAGGCCAGTGTGGACGCGCACGCTGGGACCCGCGAGGGCCGACCACGCATGCGCACACAGGTACCGGGAGAGAACGGGGAGGTCTCTAGCCCTTGTGCCGGCGTCTTCCCCGGGCCGGGAGCGTGGGCCTCCCGCACCCGGAAGAGCAGGGTGGCCACGGCTGTCCCCGACAGCCGGCCGGGCTTCCGAAAACGTAAGGCATAGCTGACCTGGGCTCAGCAGAACTGAGTCACAAAAGCCAACTGGAGCAGAGCCTAATACCCCGATGCCTTCGGCATGGGAACCTTCTGTCGGTTTTTCCGGTTTAAAAGGAAAAAGAGAAAAAGAAAAAGGGGCCTGGCGGTAAGAGACAGCAGTTCATGGGGGACGATGGAAGTGGGGACGACCCTGTACCTCCTTATCCGTCCTCTCCCGGAGCTGGGCCCAGGCACACGGCGCGGAATACTGACAGGGGCCCGAGACGCGGCCACGGACATGAGTGGTGGCCGCCAGCTTCAGCGCGGGCGGCGGGGAGCTTTGTACAGCGGGAGGGAATCCTGGCGGGCCTGAGGCTCGTGGCGGCCGCAGCGCTCAGGTCACCCTCCTCCGAGACGGGGCGGCCGGGCCCCGGGGAGACAGCACCTATCGGCGGTAGTGATTGGGGGCGTCGGCAAACATGTACTTGAGTCTGTAGGCCTCGGCCAGCAGCAGCCCGATCTCCTCGTTGCCCCAGTGGATCGTAGGGAGGTTCTGCAGCAGCATCAGGAGGCCCTGGAACGAGAGAGGGCTGCCTTGCATCCGGACCGCAGGCTGCACAGGGCCAGAGACCCAGCGGGACGGCCAGTCCTCCTCCCAGACAGCTCACAGCTCCTGGCCCCGCTCACCGCGGCAGCTTGAAAAGCCTCTGCTGATTCTCTGATCCACTAACAGCTGCCTCTAAAAATACTACAGAGGGTGACAATGTATTTGCAAGAGAGGGAGACAGTCATCCCCCAACTATACTCCCCCAGACAGGGTTACACCACACAGCCCAGGCCGGCCTTGAACTCACCATCCTCCTGCCTCAGCCTCCTGAGTGCAGGGGTTACAGGTGTGCACCGCAGCACGGAGCCCTCTTACTCTAGAGGTATGCTTTTTGGCCTTTTTTCTACACATGTGTTTCTTTAAACAGTCAGAGCCATAACTATAATTGTAGATGCACTTTATTCACCGTGAAACCATCATTTTCACGTTTACCCTCTGCCTCCCACCGCTTACCCGGGAAGCCCCAGGTCCGTCAGGTGGCTTTAGCCATTTAACTTTCATTCTGTACCCCGTCTGCCCTGCTTCTTTCTAAGTCTGTCCTGGAAGGTGGCGGCATGCAGCTTTCTGCACGTGGACACCCTTCTCCTGGTCCTGCTGTGTCTGCCATCGCCAAGGCTGCTCTCGGCCCCCGTCCCCAGCGAAGACGCCTCACCCTGCCAGCGCCCCCTGGACCACACTAAACCACATCTCTGTGGTTTAATTTTTTTTTGTTTGTTTGTTTCTCTCCGGTACCAGGAACTGAACTCACGACTTTGCACTTGCCAGGCAGGCGCTTTGCCGCTGAGCTAAATCCCCAGCTCCTTGTGGTTTAATTTATGCTGAACACTTTCTCCTTTCTTCTCCATTTAGCTAAATCCTATTCAGCTTTCAGAGTCCAGGTCCCTCAAAAAGCTCCCTGAAGTTGGGCGTAGTGGCACACACCCGTCATCCCAGCACTTGGGAGGCTGAGGCAGGAGGATCACCATGAGTTCAAGGCCAGCCTGCGCTATTAAGTGAGTTCAAGGTCAGCCTGAACTACTGAGTGAGACCCTGTCTCAAACAACAAAAACAAAAAAGGCTCCCTGGAAACAGCCTATGAAGGAGGATATTACAATAAAAGCGAAGGTGAACATTCAGGTTTTCCCTGGAATTCAGTTTCCCAGCTGCTGCCGGTGCCTCATGTTCCTTCCTTTCTCTTTCTGAATTGGATATTCTTACTTCTCCATTTATAAAAACAATAGTTGTAAGGCTTCTTCCCAGGAGCCAGGAAGAAACTTACAGGTTTGATTATGCACAACTTTGTAACCTTGATGTGCCAGGAGTCACCACCGACAACATTAAAGTATAAGAAACTTACTATAAGGAAATAGTTCTGCCACCTCTAAAAGATGAAAGATTAATATCCATAACCAGTAAGGAGTGTCTACAAGTCATTGCGAAAAACAACCAAGTGAAAAGTAGTCAGACAGATGAGCAGAGACAGGTGGACACACTAGCATCACCTTAAACCTGCTTCCTGCCAGGCGTGATGACACACATCTGTAATCCTAGCACTCAGTAGGCTGAGGCAGGAGGATCGCCAAGAGTTTGGCACCAGCCTGAGTTCAAGGCCAGCCAGCCTGTACTATATAGCAAGACCCTGTTTCAAAAACTCAAATTAAATAAGTTAATTAATTAATTAATTTTAAAAACCCAAAACACAAAAACCTCTGCTTCCAGCTGATCCAAATACTCTGGCAGTGCTCTGCAGCTTTCAGCACAGAGGTCCTGTATGTCTTTTGTGAAGTTTCTCTGCTGAGAGACAGAGGTCCAGCATGGCACAAAGCTGCCTGGCCTGTCACTGCTGTCTGCGGCCAAATCGATCACATCCTGTTCGGTTCTGGGCCGTGGCAGAAAGGACAGGCACGCACCTACTAAGACGCACCCCCGTCCTCCCTAGAAAACAGGCCTGACTGGAGGTGTCTCTTCCCACGAGACTAAATAGCAGAGAAGGCACCCGAGTCCCGGCCGCTCTGGAAGTATCACCTTGGTCCTGGCCCACTCACACTGTAGCCCTTAGTGCCAGGAGGCAGACACTGATCTTGTCTTAAGCCATTATCCTGTTGGGCCTTGGTCACCATGGATAATTTCATCTCCTCTTCACACACAGGCGGTATCTATGGAATCAGACATGCTGGGCTGGGGACACAGCTCGGCAGCAGGGTGCTGCCCTCGCACGCATAAGGCTGTGGACCTGACCCCCAGCTCGGCAAAAGGAAAAGAAAAGGGGAAGAAACACACGAGGTCCTGGAGCCAGCCCCTCTGCTCCTGCGTCCCGGACCTGGCCTGGCCTGTGCTTCACAGGGCAAAGCGACAGAGGGATGACCCAGCGGCAGGGGGGTGGGGGGGCACAGTCCTGCCATATGACAGGCAGGGTAGCGCCTACGAGTGAGTCAGCGTGGATAGTGTGACAAGACCTCAAAGACACATTACAGTGGGTAAGAGAGGAAGCTGCAGGAAAAATATTTATAGCGTGATCCTAGCTAAAAGAAAATGCACATATGCACATGCATATGTATGTAATTCAGGATGGCAAGGTGATGCGCTGTTAACAGTGGTGAAGTAACTTACTTCTTTATCTTTTTTTTTTTTTGTTTTTCTCCAGTACTGGGAATTGAACTCACAACCTTGTGCTTGCCAAGCAGGCACTGTGCCGCTGAGCTAAATCCCCAGCCCCTTTCTTGTTTTTGTTTTTTTGGGTTTTTTTGGTATTTCTTTATCTTTTGAAGTAAAGTCTTTGTATACTACTTGTGTGATAGTTTTTTGAGTAACACATTCTAGAGGTTTTCTGTAGTTAAAAAAAAAAAGGCAGAAAATTACACATAGTATGACCAACAGGAAGCCACGTTCAAACATTTTGGTGTATTTCCTTCCAGCTCTTTTCTGAGTCTTTTACATAGTTAATGTAAAATTTAGTTAGCATTTATCATACGCATTTCCTTCAATATTACAAACTCCTACAGACATTTCCAATGGCCAAAGAATTTTCAATGAGGTAAGGCGTACAATTTACATCCTCTTGTTTTGAGCATTTAATTACTCGGATTTTGTAGTATGACAGTCATACTTTAGATTATTTCTTTGGGCTAAGTTCCAAGAAATGGAACGTCATCGTTACGTACTACGACATGTACTAATAAAAATTTAAAAATTCCTAAAAATGAAGTGACAGTGTCAAAGGACACATTACTCTAAAAGTACTTAACACTCATCCAGAAAACATATTCCAGAAGAACACGCATCTGCTGGATTTCCACGAGGACTCTCATTAAATCATACAGACTCCGTGAGCAGTGATCCACTCCCTAAACACTCAGCCCAAGAGCAACCATGGAAACCCAGAATCACAATGGCAGTGAGGACACTGGCGTGGTGGTGCATGCACCTGTAATCCCATACTTGGGAGGCTGAGGCAGGAGGATCACTGTGAGTTCAAGGCCAGCCTGAACAACATAGCAAGCCCCTGTCTCAAAACAAAAGCAAAACCAAAAACAATAGGCCCAGCACCTCACCAGGTACTCACACACTCCCCTCCACGGTGCTACAACCACTTTCCTTCCTGATCCATCACTGACCACTCACCACTTTCATTCAATATAGTTCTGGGAACATTAGCCAGAGCAATTAGACAAGAGAGAGAGAAAAGGAATAAGGATAGGAAAGGAAGATGTGAAATTATCATTATTTGCAGATGACATGGTACTCTACATAGAAGGCCCCCAAAACTCCACCAAAATACTTCTAGATTTAATAACCAAATTCAGTAGCATAGCTGGATATGAAGTCAACACTCAAAAATTAATAGCATTCCTGTACACTAATAAAAAAATTCACTGAGAGAGAAGTTAGGGAAACAACACCTTTCACAATGGCATCCCATAAAATGCAATGCCTAGTAATCAATCCAATGAAGGAGTAAAAGACCTCTACATTGAAAACTATAGTACTCTGAAAAAGGAGATTGAAGAGGATATCAAAAAGTGGAATGCTATCCCTTGCTCTTGGTTAGGAACAACAAATATAGTGAAAATGATCATATTTCTAAAATCGTTATACAGGTTTAATGCAATTCCAATCAAAATACCAATAGCCATACCTCACAGAACTAGACAAAACAATCCTAAAGTTCATTTGGAAGCAGAAGAGACCTAGAATACCAAAGGCAATTCTGGGGGACAAAGGCAAGGCAGGGGCATCACAATCCCTGACTTGAAATTATACTACAAAACTACTGTGATAAAAACAGCTGGTACTGGCAAAAAAAAAACCAGACCTGAGGATCGATGAAACAGATTAGAAGATGCAGAAATGGCTCCAGGTATTCTTAGCTACCATCTCTTTGACAAAGGCGCCTAACACCTTCACTGGAACAAAGTTAGCCTCCTAAATAAATGGTGCTGTAAAAACTGGCTATGCACATGCTAAAGATTAAACCTAGACCCATATCTCTCAGGCACTAAACTAACTTCAAAATGGGTCAAAGTTCCAAATATTAAAACAAAAGCACTAACTCTGCTGGAAGATGAATAGGCAGAACGCTTCAAGACGTTGGTGTAGGCAAAGACTTTATGAACAAAACCCTGATCACACAGGAAATATCATAAAGAACCAACAACTGGGATGTCATGTTATTTAAAAGCACTTGCAAAGCAAGAGAAACCACCAACAAAGTGAAGAGACAACCCACAGTATGGGAAAAAATGTTTGCCAGCTGTTCCTCAGACAAAGGACAACTATCTAGAACACATAAAGAACTGGGCTGGGGATTTAGCTCAGCTGCACAGCACCTGCCTGGCAAGCATGAGGTCCTGAGCTCAGTTTCTCGTTTCAAAAAAAAAAAAAAAAAAAAATCAACAAATAACAAATGCCAGGCAGGGGCTGTGGAGGAAAAGGAAAGCTTCTCCACTGCTGGTAGGAGCGTAGACTGCACTTTGTTGCCTGCTCTGGAGAAAGAAGCAGGACTGGAGGTCAGAGAAACAAGAGAAGTCACAGAGGAGGCTACTACAAGGGAATCTTAGTGCTGATTAATGTTACTCAACCCTTCTGCACTGTTGGTGGGAGTGTAGCCTGGTGCAACCACTGTGGAAATCAGTGTGGAGATTCTTCAAAACACTAACACTAAGATTCCATTCAACGCGGCTGTTCCCTCCTCGGTATCTTCTCAAAAGAATTAAAAGCATCATACCATAGCTGTATGTGTGCATCCATGTTTATAACAGCACAGCCTGTAACAGCTAAATCTTGGAAGCCACCCAGATGCCCATCAGCTGATGCATAGAGAAAGATATGTCAGGTTTTTTTTTTTTATAGAATGGAGTACTACTCTGCCACAAGGAAGGATAAGCTTGAGACACTTCTAGGAAAATGGGTGCACCTTGAGCCCATGCTCTTAAGTGAAATAAATCTCTGGTGTGAGAAACCGAGAGTGTAAATAAGGACCAAAATGTATACTAGGTATTGTGAAACGGGAAGAAAATGTTCAAATGAGAAGGGGAACAAGGGAGGGGCGAGGGGAAAGGAAGGAGGGGAAAAGAAAAATATGATGACAAAAGAAGGAAAACATGGAAACAAAGCTTTGTAAATAGGACGGGCGGAGGGGTTGAAGGGAGTCGGGGGATGGAGAAAGAATCAAGTTACATCAGGTATCCGTACAAATTCCTTACAGCGAAAGAGATCGTTATGTATACCTAAAATGTACCAATAAATTAATAAAAAAAATAGTGGTTTGAAAAATATACATAATATAGGTATCAAAATATTTTAAGTATTTAGTGGGCAATATTTACCTCTTCATCACAATATTTCAGGTACCCAGGCTTTTTTTCCTATTGGAATTTTCTCATTTTTCTACCGTAGTTACATGCATTTGTCTAACTGTCAAAAACAGCCCACCGCGGGGTGTGCTTTGTGGGACAGGAGAGACTGCTGGGGTGGGAACCACCTGAAACGTCTAATTCTCCTACCCCTGAGGAAGCCTGCAAGAAGTTCCCAAAGAGCTGTAAGGAGCCGCTCTGCCACCTGGTGGCGACGCTGGGGAACTGCAACGCCCCACCCCCGCTGCCGCTGAGCGCGCTGCTGCAAATACGGAAAAGCCTGTAAAGATGCAGAAATTGAATAACCACAGCTGGGAACAAAGGTGTTAATCACAAATCAGGAGCTCTTATCTAGGGGTGGTGAAAAGACTGTCAAGACAAGGGACGGCTGAAGATTTCTCACAAAGCCGGTTCCTTGGGAGCACTGAGCTTGACAAGCAGTCAGAGGAAATCAGATAGTAGGTCCCGGGGAGGAGAAGAGAGCTTGCGGGGCAAGCGGTATAGAGCAGATTTCAATCGCGGACAGGAGCGATCGCCTTTCCTCGAAGGAAGCTGGAATGGCCGCAACGGCAGAAGACGGCCTGCTGAGAGTCCACAGACCCGAAGGACAGCCGGCAGGTGGGACCCAAGTCCTGGGCGAGGGCTGGAAACTCACAAGGAGGTAGGACGCCAAAGGAGGAGGTCAGCAGGTGCTGAGCAGGGACTGAGGAGGGAAACGTCCAGGACACTGTCAACCGCGGGGGCAGGGGTCACTACACGCCACACGGGGCTCCAGCTGCTTCCCTGCACTCCGCATTCATGCACAGAACCCTCGCATCAACTCTCCGTGACTACCTCCATTTCACAGATGAGGAAACCGAGGCATGGAGGGGAAGGAACTCGCCCAAGGCCCTGGAGAAGTGTAAGGCTGGGTCTGACCGCAGCCAATCTGGCTGGAGAGCTTGCGTCCGGAAAGGCTGCACTCTGCTGCCTGCTCCGGGGAAAAAGGCGGGACTGGAGGTCAGAGAAATAAGAGACGTCACAGAGGAGGCTGCTGGAAGGGAATCTTTGTGCTGGTTAATTTTACTCAGCAAGCCAGGCGTGGTGGCGCACACCTGTAATCCCCACACTCGGGAAGCTGAGGCAGGAAGGTCGCTGTAAGTTCGAGACCAGCTTGGGCTACAGTGAGCTCAAGGCCAACCTGAGCTGCATAGCGAGACCCTGTCTCAAGAAGACAAAAAAAAAAAAAAATTTCACTCAGCAGTCAGAGGCGCAGCCAAAGACGGGATGGGCAAGAGTGAAGAGCAGAACCTCAAGGTGGAACGTGGTCTTGCTCTGTAAGATTCCGGGTGCTGAATCGCTGCAACCGGCACGTCCTCTGCAGACGTGAAGTGTGTGCAGGCCGTGAGCCTGCTCCCCCCGTCAGATGAGACACCGCTGCTATTCTGAGAGTCAGGGGGGCAGCCACACACTTCTCCTGGCCCCACCAACTCTTCCACGCCGTGTCTTAGCCTACAACCTTCCTGAGAGCCCGACTGGAATTCCCTGGTTCCTCCTGAGCGGAGGCACCTGGTCCCCCGCGCAAGGTCCCTCCGAGGAAGCCTCGGACCTCCCCAGCCGCGTGCTCTCGTTATGTGTCCAGGAATGGCGCCCTGCCTCGCGCCTGCCTGCTCTGGGGGGAAGACTCACTTCCCAGGGCTTCCTGTGAGCTTGTGCCGGCAGGCTTCAAGCTGGCGGTTCACCCGAGCAGACCTGTGAGGACGGCCTGCGCTTGGGCCGCGTCGCACAAGCACAGCCTCAAGTTCCTGCAGAAGGCGCGTGTGGAGACGCCTGGCTCAAGGCATCAGCTTTATTTATTTATGTTTCATCGGTTAGTGGGCCTAGAGCGGCCGAGCGGCTCCGCGACTTCGCTCCGCAACTCTGGCCTGTTCGCTACAAAGGACACCGGCCGCGTGGCCAGCTCTCCAAGCCCCTTCTGCGGGACCAGCAGGCACTGGCTCGGTCAGCACTGCACCGCTCGTCTCTCCCCTCTGTGCGCGCCAGGAGCCACCTCGGGGGCGGGGCCGCAGGGCCCCCACAGCGGGTATCCCCCCCCCCCCCGTGTCTGTGGATCCCACGGTCACAGATGCCGCTTTCCCAAGGTGACTGCAGAGCGACCGGGCGTTTGCCGGGGTCCCTGTGCTCTGATCTGCGCTCACCCCGAAGATGGCCGGCTGGCCTCAAGCAGGCCCCAGCTGCCGCGTACCCGGTGCCTGCGCTGCAGCTGCCCCCCTGCCCAGCAGCTCCTCTGCGCCTGGCTGCACTGACCCCAGGGCCACCCCCACCCCCACCAGAGCCCACTCGTGACCTTCGGGGCCTGACCTCGCCCTGCGCTGGGACGTCTTCCCCAGAGTCCCGTGTCTGCAACCCGTCTCACTGGTGTGTGCTGCCCTTGCGTGTCCCGAATAAAAGCAAGTTTTCCAGTGAGCTCGTTCCGGGCCCTCCCAGGCTCACTTCCCAGCCAGGTTTAGCCTGCGGCTGATGTGGGGGCTGGAATGCACCCTCCAGGTGGCCTGTTTTGTTTCTGAACAACGGGGCGCATACCCAGGCTCCCTGGCGCTGGGACCACCACACCCACCTCGGTGCAGTCCTGCGAGACACTCTTGTCCCCGTCCCTTACACCACCTACTGCCCGTGCAGCCTCACGCACCAGGCGTGTACGGCCCTCTGTGTTCGCAGAGCTCTGGAACGCGGGTGGGGGCTCTGTAGCTCACCCAGCCCATCGCTGGTTTGCTTGCTCTGAAGAGCCGCAGCTTGCAGTAGCCGCAGCTTGCA
The DNA here is from genome assembly GCF_000276665.1 of Chinchilla lanigera. Classification (NCBI taxonomy): domain Eukaryota; kingdom Metazoa; phylum Chordata; class Mammalia; order Rodentia; family Chinchillidae; genus Chinchilla; species Chinchilla lanigera. The sequence continues at coordinate 5,854,138 of NW_004955437.1, forward strand.
GCAGAATGGAAGCTCGTGTCCCTCCGTGGGTTCCCGGCCAAAGGCCGCAGGCCCATCAGATCATCGGGCGCGCAGCACGGTGCAGAGCGGCCTTCCGAGCATGGGGCTGACGTCCTTCAGGAGCATCCTCTGCTCTGGACACTGTGACTGCTGAAGGTGGCGGACTGCTAAGCCCTTCCTCGACGCGCTCCCTCCCCCTCGAGCTGACAGGGCGCCCAGAGCCCCGAGCAGATTCTCTGAGCCCAGCTCCTGAAAACTGAATTGCACGCCGTCCTCCTCCGCGCCTGATTTATGGGTGTCCGCGTTTACTCTGCGCGGTGTATATGCTGCGCGCTGCAGAAGCCTCGGGCCCTAATCATCAGCCTGCAGCCTGCTCCCGTCCCCAGAACCCTCCGCAGCGGGCTGGGGCCGGTCTGCTGTCACCTACTGGGCAGGCATCCGCTCTTTCACCACCTCCCGCCAGGCACAGAGCGGCATGACTCGGGTCACAGGAGTTGCAGCTGCTTTGGCCAACATCTATGGTGTTAGGTATAATTCAGAAGAACATTCAGCCTTCATTGCCTTTCCCCTGCTTTTAAAAGGAATATACACCCATAAATCAGGGATGGTGGCACAAGCCTGTAATCCCAGCTGTTGGGAGGCTGAGGCAGAAGGATTCCATGTTTGAGCCCAGTTTGGGCAACTTAACAAGATGCTGTCTCAAAATTTAAAAAACAGAAAAAAGGCTGGGACTGCAGGGCAGAGTGAAGGCTCTGGGTTCAATCCCTGGCACCCTCGAGGCCTCTCAGACCTTGCCTCTTCCTGTCCTTCCCCTGGGTCACTCTGCTCCAGGCCACGGTGTCACCATCTGATTCTCTGAGAGCAGCTCAGGTGTGGCACTGCCTGAGGCCCTTGAGTAAGCTGTTCCCTCCACCCCACCCCCTAGGGTCTCGCCCTCCGCTTCCCCCAGGCTTCCTTCAGTGTCACCTGAGGGCAGCTGACCCTGACTACTTTATTTGAAACGGCAATTTGTAATTCTTTTATAAAATATTGCTAGCCAGGCATGGTGGGGCAAGCCTGTGATCCCAGCACTCGGAAGGCTGAGGCAGGAGAGTTCAGGGCCAGTCTGGGCTACACAATGAGTTCAAAGCCAGCCTGAACTATATAGCAGGACCCTGCCTCAAAAACCCAAAACAAAAATTTCTTATCACTGCCTAACATTCCTTATTTTATTTTTTATTTTTTATTTTTTTTGGTTTTTCTCCGGTACCGGGAACCGAACTCACGACCTTGCGCTTGCCAGGCAGGTGCTTTTGCCGCTGAGCTAAATCCCCAGCCCCCTGCCTAACATTCCTTTAACCTGACTGCTTCCCATGCCCTGGTTTGCCAGCAGGTGTGCACGCTCGGGGAGCAAAGCCGCTGCCGCAGGCCTCTGACAGTGCCCAGCCAGGCAGGCACTCACTACGACCCACCAAGGAGCACACAGATCCGCAGCATCACTAGCACCAAGCCACTCCATTCCAGGAACTCTGGGCCCCAGGATTCCTGCCCACCGACCCCAAGCACCCTTCCCGTGCCCTGCCCAGCTGGACCCCTGAGGTGGCAGCCCCCACCTGACTCCCCCGCCCTGGCCCTGCCCGGCTGGGCCGGCACAGCGGGCCTCACCTGAAAGTCCTCCTCGTCCAGGATCTCCTTCCTCCACTTGATCAGGAAGGCTGCGCACACGTAGAGGTGGAAGTGGGAGAACCCCTCTGGCTCAGACTGTGGGGACAGAAGAGTTAGGCCAGGAGCCATCGCTGGGGCAAACGGCGGCCGCCAGGACGCGGCGAGGACCCTCCCGAGGCCCAGGAGCAGGTGCAGGCGGGGAGTGGGCGGCCGCGTACCTGGTAGGTGTCCCACAGGCGGATGGTGCAGCGCAGGGGCAGCTCCCGCATGAGCAGGTTGTTCATCCACCGGAAGGCGAACTGCAGGTACTCCACCTCGTACCTCCTGAAGTGATTGTGTACCTGCTCTGGAACAGGACGCGTCGTTGGCCCCGAGGCCCAGCCCAGGGGCGCGGACCCCGAAAGGGCACATTCCACTTCTTGTTGCCCCCACCCCTGGGAGCAACCAGGCATCGGCCAGGCTTCTGCGGGGGCAACCACTCGCTCAGCCGGGCCAGCACCTGTCCCACCCTTACTGCAGATCTTAGTACTCATCAAAGAAGGCAAGGCATGGACGAGAACCATGGAGGGGACCTGGGCTGCTCTCCCACCAGAAGAGCACCTCCTCAGCGCCCCGACCGCTGGCAGCCAGCAGGGACTACACACAGGGCGCCTGACCTGCTGCTGGATGAGGTGCCCCAGAAGGGGCACTCCTGGACCTAGCTGGACCTGGCTGACCCCGCGCGCTCACCGGGGCTGTCTGTATCCTGGAGCAAGTCAATGCCGACCTAATCCCCGTCTGACTTCAAATAATACTGTGGAGAATTGTTTTTCTTTGTTCTTACTTTGTTCTTGTGTTTTTAGTTTTTTTTTTTTTTCTTTTGTGATACTGGGAACCACCCAGCCCTTGCCAGCCCCAGCGTGGTCGGGGAAGCACCCTACATGGACCTCAGACCCAACAGTGCAGTTCTTGAAAGAAGTATTAAAAAAAAAAAGAGAGAGAAATAAAAAACAGTATTAACAACGTTAATTTCTGAGGAGCAGGATTTAAGTGAAGAGGAGGATTTCTAGTTACTGTGCATTTCCTGCCTTGCCCAAGCCTTCGGAAAGGGAGTATTACAATGCAGAGAAACAATATAGGGATATGTAAAGCCGAGGGACCACAGGTTTGAGGTATTAGGTTTCTCTTTTTCAGGTATTTACAAGGGCAGAAAAAACGAGGACTAGCTGGGCGTGGTAGCGCACGCCTGTCATCCCAGCACTCGGGAGGCTGAGGCAGGAGGATCCTTGTGAGTTCGAGACCAGCCTGGGCTACAAAGTGAGCTCAAGGCCAGCCTGAATTGCATAGTGAGACCCCGTTTCAAAAAAAAAAGAAAAGAAAAAACAAGGACTGGGCAGACCCCACGGCCTCTGCACGCTGGAACCCAAGGGACGGTCACCTCAGCAGCTAACTCAGCACCTCGAGGAGGGCAGCGGGTACCCTGCCCAGGCGCTGGGGGCGACACCAGGGACACTTGCAGGCCAGGTGACAAAACACAGGAACAAGTGGAAAACAACTTCAAGGGAACAAGTGAGGCTGGGCTGCACCTCCAAGTCCAGGAAGGAAGCTGGACTGAGGGGATCAGACCCAGCGGTGTTTCAGGACAGCAGACTGGGGGAGAGAGAGACAACTTCCGTGTGTGGAGGAGAGAGAAAGGCCGTGCTAGGGTGAACAGGAAGCGCCGGGAGGGATGCGCAGGCAGGGCGGCTTGTGAGGTGGCACAGGACGGGCAGAGTCCTGAGGAGCGGCTCCTACCCGCCTTGCCGCCATCCCTCCATGCCCACAATGGTCAGCCGCAGAGCTCCCCCGGCCACCCTGGAGGTCTCCCACCCCACGCATCCAGGCAGCAGCCAGGGACTCCGCTCCTGTGGGGCTCCTGACCCTCACGCCTCTGCGCCCCCAGCCCAGGGGGTCCCAGGGACCGGGGGAACCCCACCAGGTGTCAGCCAGACCCCAGGCTGCTGTGCCACCCAAGAGCGCCAAGTTCCCTCACCACAGGGAGAAGGTCGGCCTACAGCCACGGCGCGCACACCTGTCACCTCGCACTCTGGAGGCTGAGGCAGGAGGGGCACAAGGCAGAGGCCAGCCAGGTGTGGGGGCATAATCCCAGCACTCTGGAGGCTGTAATCTCAGACTCTGGAGGCTGAGGCAGGAAGACTGCCATGAGTTTGGGGCCTGCCTGGGCTATATAGGGAGGCTGTGCTGAAAACAAAAAGCAAAACAAAAATGGCAACAGGAGGACACAGAGGCTCTAGAGAGAGTGGGACACAGATGCCAAAGGGGACAGGAGAGCTTGGTGACAGAAACAAAGGGCAAAGAAGGACGTCAGAGCACTGCAGCAGAACCACCGCACTTCCTGACAACAGTGGGGAGACCCAGGAGCGGCAGGGCTGGGAAGGGAGTGCGAGGGGCCGAGGGCCGCCGCCCGGTGCTCTTCTGAACCTACCATCGATCCGGCTCACGAGCTCCTCCAGCGCCTTGACCTTCTTCTGGATCCCCGGCTGTGCGAAGGTGTAGTTATCCTGCAGAAGACACAAGGCCTGGTGAGCAGGGCCCCCGCCGCTGGGAATGCCCCTCCAGTTCACTGAGGCATTCTGGAAAACACAGGCTCTCTCCCGGCCCAGCGCCGATGGCTGGCCAGTGTTTGGGGGAAGACAGGAGTTGCTGCAGCAGTAGAGCTTGGGGAGAGCCTGAGGGAGCCTCACCTAGGAAGCCAACCCGCGGGGCTCTGGGCATCCCTCGGGAAGAAGGGGCCTTCTCTGATGGCAGCCGGCGCAGCACGGGGACCTCCCGAGTCCTGGCCGTGCTAAGGCACCGCAGAGCTGACCAAACACAGGAGGGGCTTGGCGAGCGCCGCCCTGCCCAGGCCACGAGAGCTCTACGGAGCCCTGCCTGTGGGAGCCCCCCTGGGGAGCCCTGCCTGTGGGAGCCCGCCCGTGGGAGCCTGCCCGTGGGAGCCCCGCAGGGCAGGCGCCCACCTGGATCCCGTCCAGCAGCTTGCTCATGCACCAGAAGCTGTCGGCCTCAATGCTTCGCAGCATGTCCTGAGACAAGTTGGTCACGTCGAAGTTCTCCACGTCCTCCTCTGTAAAACAAAAGGCGAACAGAGTCCAGAGGTCTCATCTAAAAACGGAGGCAGAGAGAGAGTCCAGCGCAGTCACCGGTCCTTCCGGCCAGGGGGAGCAGGCTGAGCTGATGCCAAGGCTCGAGGGCCCAGCCGTCTGCACCCCCGGGCGGGGGACGAGTGCGTCCCAGAGAAGGGCCGAGGACCTCGCTCAGCACGCAACAGGCTTTCCGCGCGCCACTCCGGCTGGGCCCAGGGCGCCTGCCTCTGCCGCGGCGTTTAGCTTCAGAAAACAGGAATTCAAGCCTCACATTCAGTGAGCTCCACGCGGCTCGCTGGAGATGGTCTGGAAGAACTGTGCTGTGCGGAATTCCGCTGGCTGTCCCGCGCACTCACACTGCACTCACACGACCACGCAGGCCCCCCTGTGCATCTCAAGGGTGGGGTCCCGCCGGGGGGAAGGCAGACGCAGGCCCGGCCCGCAGCCCATGAATGCTTCTAGGGTTAATGCTCCTAGGTTTAATGCCACCAAGTTAGTACTTCCTAGGATGGGCTCTGCGAAACGCTGATCCTACAGAACATTCAAGAACAAAAGTGGATTCCGCAGATGGACGTGGCATCACCACTATCCTGGAGATTCGCCAAGATCCAGGCATACAAAAGACTCCAGAAGTCCTAGGAGTTCTGCGTTCAGTGCATGGCTTTCCTTTGTTTACCCAGCGTTTCCGAGCTCATTTAGCCCGGGGCCTCTTGTACCAGCTGCTCCTGGAAATCCCTCAGGGCAGCTGCAGTGAGAAGTGGTCTGGTCTGGATCCAACTGAGAACGCAGGGAACCGGCAGAAGGAAAAGACTGAGCAGTGGTCCCTTCTGAGCAGGGTGAAGGAGGAGCGGGTCCTCCCTGTCCCGGAAGACAGCCCACTGCTGGCCTGCCTGAGCCCCAGGGAGACCTTCCGGATCCTGCGTGCATGCAGAAGGCAGCCTTAGCCACAGCCCTGCCTTGACACCGGACGGCACTGCAGGCCCTGGTGCTGGGGTCACAGCCCGTGCAGAACCCTGCCCTTTTGTTTATGGGAATCATGACCGAGACCCACAGCTGAGCCCCTGGGTGACAAGACCAACCAATGTCACATTCACATTCTGCTTAAAAAGCTGTTTTGAGATGAACACCAAGGACTGTTTAGACAAAGACCTTTGGGGGGATAGTGAGGTGCTTTGTTAGAAAAGCTGTGACCCCAGGAATGTCCTTAAAGTCTGACTTGAAATTAATACATGAAGACGGGTGTGGTGGCACATGCCTGTAATCCCAGCACTCGGGACGCTGAGGCAGGAGGATCCTTGTGAGTTCCAGACCAGCCCGGGCTACAAAGTGAGCTCAAGGCCAGCCTGAACTGCACAGAGAGACCCTGTCTCAAAAAAACAAAAAACAAAAACAAAATTAATACATGTGCAGTGCCGACCGCAGTGCCTGACACACAGGAGGCGCACTGTCACTCTCCACATTAAGTTATCAGGAACATGTCACGTCACAGTGTTACGGCACAAAGCAGCCAGGTACAGGGTTATTTATGGTAGACTTTCAACCAGTGTATGTAGAATATTTACGTGTTTATACAAGCACAGAGGAAAAAATATATCACAAGGTTTACAGTGCTTATTCCCCAGTTGGCAGGATGAAGGGTTTTATTTTCTTTACACTTTACTGGACTTCTCCTCAGCATTTCAATAATAAGCATAATTTTTATGCTCCCCCTAAACGCACATTATTTTTGGGGCGGGTGGGGGGGAAGAGGCACAATTGCCTGCACTTGCCTTTTATCACCAAAAAAGAATACAGAATATCTTGTAAAACAAGACAAGCTTGCAGGAACTAGGAATTTAGATAACGTATAAAAGTCCATTTTATTGCTGGGTGTGGTGGTTTAGGCCTGTAATCCCACCACTGGGGAGGCTGAGGCAGGAGGACTGCCGTGAGTTTGAGGCTGGCCTGAACTACAGAGTGAGACCCTGCGTCAAAAAAACAAACAAAAAGAAATATCATTTTCCTTTTTGTCTTACTTTAAACATTTATGTAGTATGTTCTGTGTGGCTTTCTCTGTATATAATTAATCTGGTTAATTGCTCCCAGGCCATAAGGCCCGGCTCTGAATCTCTTTTTTTTCTGCGTCCTGTGACATCCCGAGAGCTCTCCAGGCCGCCTTGCAGGCCCCCAGCTCGTTTCTGCACAGCAGCCTCCACCGCATTTTCTCCACCATCCTCCGCCTCTTGGGACATTCTGGAAGGCTCCAGGACCACGCTCACCCCAGCCGCCCTAAGCAGCAGCTCCCTCTGTGTAGCGGAGGGGATGAAGATGGCCAGGTCCACAGGAAAACACTGGCAAGAGCCGCCCTCACCCTAACGCGGTTCCCGAAGGGAGACCCAGAGCTGCACCAGAGCTGGGAAGGTCTCTGCCAAGCCGGGTATCCCAGGGTTCAAGGAGACTGCAGTGGAGATGCAAGGAGGATGGGGACCGCACAGTCACGCGACACCCTGGGTCTCCAAGGACAGCAGGGAGCAAGCTGCTCCACGTCAAGCAGAACAGCACCTGGTCCAGGGCAGACGTGGAGCCAGACGCAGAGGTGAAGGCCCCACTCGGGCACTCAGAGCTCCGTGACTTTGGGCAAACAGCTTTCCTCCGTGCCTCGATGCCTCATCCGTTCAGGATCAGAGGCTGCTATGAGGATTACATAAGTTAATACATTAGAAGTGCCGGCATGAAATAGGCACTATGTAAATATCAGCTGACTTTACCGGTAACATTTTATCATACGAGAAGCACATACAAGTCTCTCTTGTTTAAGCCACTGACATTGTAGATCTCTATTACTTGCCGCCAAACCTAATTTAAATGCCAAACCTGCCATCCCAAAATAGGCCCTAAAATTCAGTCAACCTTCAAGCCTTCCCGCTTCTACTTTTTGGTCGTCAGGAGGGAAATCAGACCAAGTACGCAAGGCCCTGAGCCGGGAAAGGGCTCCTCACAGGGACGAACTCCACTCCTGTAGCTGTCCAGGTCCAGAGCTGGGTGGCCAGAGGCACCCACCGACCAGGTGCGGAGCCCGCCTCCCCGCACCGCAGGAAGTGGGAGGGGGATGCCGGGCTTCCGCCCGCCGCAGGATAAATCCACACAAGCAGTGTGTGCGCTGGGTGCAGGGCGGAAAGCAGCTGAGAAACGGAGGGGCAAGTGCGCTCTGCAAGGCTCTGCTCGGCATAAACAACTATTCCAGAGGGTCATTAACGGCCACTTGGGGAAATTCAGCCCCTGCGTGCAGCTGAGGCGGGAAACCACGCCAGCCCAGCACCTCGGGCGGGCGAGCGAACGCTGCGTCCTCCGCTGTCCCCTCAGGACTCGGATGGAGCGACTGGGGCTTTGAAGGGTCCTATACAGCCATTTTAAGAGGCACAGCATCTAAGAGGAAGAAACCAAAAAGCCCTTTTGTAAAAGTCAAATAGCCCACTCAGGGTGTGACGAGACCAGGCCTGTCCGTCTGCTGATAAAATGTGCCTGAGTGGTGGCTCCAGTCTTTGCCTGAAAACTCTGAGGCCTGGGCCTGAAATCAGCTCGCTCACAGGCTCCCTGCTGGCTTCGGGAAGAACTGGTTTTGCCTCAACTGACAAGCATAACTTGTCTACCCACTGCGGGGGCATCAGAGCCGCTCAGCCTGACTGGCGGCCCCCAGCGGGTGGCCTCCGGCTTCCCCAGCCTCCTGCCCTCCTAAGTAACCTTGCTGAATATTTTCTGACGGCAAAAGTGAACAGACTGAGGCAAAGAAAAGATAAATCCTTCCGGACATACACCTCAAGAACCTCAGAAAACAAAACCTTAAAAGCTTCGTTCCGAAAAACACAATTCTAAGAAAAGCATGGAGGAATTCGCCGATGGCTCTGAGGTTCCACACAAACCCGCCGCTGCCATCACGCGCTCTGCCACCTCCAAGACGACACCACGGCCGGCCGGCGGCACAGGCGGAGGGGTGCAGCGGCCACCGGGACAGCTCCACGCCACCTGCCACAGAAGGGAGGCCCTGAAGGGAGACGGTCCCTCCAAGGGGGCCTTTACTCTGTGGCTCTCGCTGAGAAGAGACCCACAGGGGGCCCCACGTTTCTGCCTGTCGGAGGAGATGCGCCCTTCGGAAGATACAGAGAAGCACTGACCACGGGGCCCCTGGACACTGTGCCTGTCGCTCAGGGTAGACCAGGACCTCGGAATGACACACGGGCGCTGGTACTCGGCGTGGGGTAGCCTGGGCACGGGTGTTAGAACTGACTTCCCTCCAAGTTTCCTCCACTGCCCTCACCTTCCCGTCTTGCTTTTACTTTCATTTAGAAAACTCAGAAGGTGCTGCCAAGCCGGCCCCTTGGGGTCAGCCTGAGACCCTGGCAGTGTCCTCCTCCCGAGATAATCACAGAAACTCCACCAAGGGGCATCTGTCCATTTCACCGCTGGTCTCCACGCGGCCAGCCAGGGAAGCGCAGGACAGGCAGGGCGGATGTCGTGCAGAGAGCCAGAGAGGCGGCGGGGGGGCGCTGGGAGCAGGGGTGCGGGGGAGGAAGTGCGCCCGGCAGCCAGGGCAGGACACGCCACGGCAAGGACTCCTCTGAAAACATGGGGTTCGCTGTGAGAAATGAACTGCAGGCTTCCCTCCAGTCCTGCAGACTCTGCCCAAGGTCATCTCTCAGCGTGGCCCCGGCCGGCCACCCTAATACCCGCCTCCTGTTGCTGCCCTGGCCAAGGTGACACAGCCTCACCGCCCTCGTGCTGCGCTCGGTCCCCAGGGTGGTGGGACCTGTAGGAAGCCACTGGATCCTTTTTTTGGTCTTTTTGAGACAGGGTCTCTCTGTGCAGTTCAGGCTGGCCTTGAGCTCAATATGTAGCCCAGGCTGGTCTCAAACTCACAAGGCTCCTCCTGCCTCAGCCTCCGGAGTGCTGGGATTACAGGCGTGCGCCGCCATGCCTGGCTGTAAATTGAAAGATGCTCACATACAGCTGCAATGTGACTTCTCACTATCTTGTATTCTCCACTGGAATACATTGGTTTGGTCTGGTTTTTTGGTGCCAGGAATCTTGTGTTTATAAAATACCCAGCCTTGGCTTCTTTGTCATAGCAACACAGAGACGAAGACAACAGCACGGCAATCTAGCAAATACTTTGTCAACCTTTTCTATCTATTACCTGCTTCTACCTGCCAGGATTTAAACCTTTAAGTGGGGTGTGCATGTGGTGAAATGCACGTTCCTGTGTGGTTCTGAGTTTTGACGCCTCTCTACACCTGCAGTGAAAAATCAAAAGGCCCCAGTCCACATAGCGAGCATTTCTGTCACCCCAAAAGCAAATCCTCACGTCCTGTCCCACTCAGTCCCCTGCCAAAGGCCCCTCTGTTCCAATTTCTATCACCACTCTGCCTGGATTTGGAGTTTGTATAAATGGAATCATATATACCATATTTTTTTTTTTTTTTTTTTTGAGACAGGGTCTGACTATGTAGTCCAGGCTGGCCTTGAACTCACAGCGATCCTCCTGCCTCAGCCTCCCAAGGACTGGGATTACAGGGGTGTGCCACCATGCCTGGTCCATAAGTACCTGGCGCCCTTTGCTCATCAGCTTAATGGTTTTGAGACTCTCCCACACATTTGTATTTATGGGTTCCTTTTATTGCTAAGTCCTACTCGATGGTGCGAACGGCTGTTAATGGGTATCACGATTGTCTCCACTTGTATAACTCAAGATGCTAGAAATATTCTTTTTTGTTTGTTTGTTTTTTTGTTTTTTTCCGGTACCAGGAATCGAACTCACGACCTTGCACTTGCCAGGCAGGCGCTGTGCCACTGAGCTAAATCCCCAGCCCCTAGAAATATTCTTGTATGTACAAGTCTTCTGGGGGCTGTAAGTTTTCGTTTTCCTTGAATGACTAACTCAACAGCAGGGCTTTGGGCTTTCTTCGTTCAGAGGCATAACCTTAGTGCCTAGAGCAGCCCGGGCAGCTGCCACAGTGGCGCAGGCTCCGCAGGCCACTCAGTGAGGGGTGGAACTCACCGGCGGCATCCCCATCTGGGAGAACACAGCTACCAGCCCCAGAAGAGTGGGACTCACTGCCCTCTAGTGGCCAAGCCCGGCAGAGCCGCCCCAACTCCTGAGCACAGATTCTCACAAAACTGGCTCAGAATGTTTTCCCATTTAGACAGGTGTGGAACGCCGGAGTGGACAAAATGATGGCCCCGGGACATCCTGTGGTGAACCTACCACAGGAGTGTTGTTTATTTTTCTTCCAAGACAAAAGATGTTAATGTCTGAGTCGTTTTATTCTAGACTAAAACCTCAGTATTCAGGTTTAATTGCAGTGTTGACTCTGTGATAAATAAGTAGGTTTGGGCTGCAGTTTGGGCGCTCGTCTCTAAATGGTTCGCTGTCCCTGGCCAAGTTTAAAGTAAGGCCAGGTGTGGTGGCGCACGCCTGTCATCCCAGCACTCGGGAGGCTGAGGCAGGAGGATCGTTGCGAGTTCGAGGCCAGCCTGGGCTACAATGTGAGCTCAAGGCCAGCCTGAACTGCGTAGTGAGACCCTGTCTCAAAAAGACAAAAATGTGCATTTTGGATTGCTGAGCTTGAGGAGTGAGGAAGGGTGCGGATCACACAGGTCCTTGCACGCTAAGATGAGAACTCGGACATTTTATTTTTATTTTTAGTTTCTTTTTTTGTCTTTTGTTCGTTTGTTTGTTTTAGGCAGAGGAACTCCACGAAGGAGCTGTCTGATGGTACGGGACGGCGGGGTGAGAGTCCAGAGGTGAAGCACAGGCTCAGGGACCTCGATCCAGAGACCTCCTGTCTCCAGGGGTACCTTCCAGCCCTGCACCCCAGGCCCCACCCCAGCCGGCTGATGTGCAGGAAAAGTACTTTTGCAGGAGAAACTGGGTTCAGCAAATGAAGCAGCACCTTGGGGACCAGGCTAGCTATGAGCTCCTCTGAAGGGCTCACCAGCCAGGCGTGGTGCACGCCTGTAATCCCAGCAGAGAGAAACGGAGGCAGGAGAATCCCAAGTTCAAGCCCAGCGTGGGCAACTTAGCGAGGCCCTGCCTCGAGGTAACAAGTAAAAGGGGCTGAGGGTAGAGTTCAGTGGGAGCGCACTTGGCTGGCACTCCAGGCCTGGGTTCAACCCCCAGACAGCAAAAGAGGGGGAAGGTGCTGCGTCTCCGTTACTGTTTTACATCAAACGTGACGCAAAGCAGAAAGCCAGCTCGGGTGCTAGGTGACAGAGCGGCGAGGGGCCAGATCCGAGGGGGGATTACTCAGCACAGCGCTGCCAGCGGGTGCAGCGGGCGCCCCAGGCTGCGGGCTGTGGGACAGGGCGGCAGGGAGGCTGCCGGTGAGACCTGGCAGGATGACGGGCTGCTGGCAGCCTATGCCCCAGGGAGAGATACCGAGGCCTCCTGCGGCAGGGCATATCCCCTCACGTGGCCACAGTGCTGAGCCTGGCAGAGCAGCGGCCTTAGGGGAGGTGGCACCATCAGTAAAGCGAGGAGGCGCAGTGCAGTTACTGAGCCACTCTTGACGCTCACGGAGCTTTATGTGTTCAAGAAAGGCCGTGAGGTCGGGAGAAGTCTGTGCCCGGTTCCCTGCACGGCATTGCTGAGGCGCGTTAGGGAGGATGGCGTGAGGCCAGCAGGGGTTCCATCGATGTAAAACAACAAACACCTCCTGAACCTACACCCACCAGCGGGTGAACGGGTGGATCTGATGTGAAATATCAATACCGTTGGATACCTAGCCGCAAAACGGAATTAAGAACTGACACACCCTATAACCCGCACAGATCCTGGAAAAGCAAACCCACAGGCAGACTAGTGGCTGCCTTGGAGAGGGGAGGGGGCGTGGGGTGATGGCTGAAGGATACGCTGTTGTGTTCTTTCCTTCCTTCCTTTTCTCTCCCTCTCTCTTCTCTCTCTTCTCCCGCTCCTCCCTCCCGCCTTCCTTCCTTTCCAGGGCTGGGGATCAAATCGAGGGTCTTACACATGCTAGGCAAGCGCTCCACCACTGACTCCTACCGCCAGACCCAAGCTCCTTCCCGAAGTGATGGAACGTGCTACCTGGGCTGCGGACGGTTACCCAGCGCTGCAAATGCACTGCGAGTACCGACTGGCGCGTTTTCAGTGGGCGGACGGTGGGTTTGGGAATTACACTTCAATAAAGCCGTTGCAAGCCCCCAACACTTAGAAATGTACTGCAACTTCAGTAAAAATTCTAAGGTGCCCCGCCTCCTAATGGGACACCTTGGCTCTAAAGTTCATCTGTGGACCTGGGGACTTTCTACTGAGGAAAATGAGCCGGGTACAAAGGACAAGGACTGATCATTAACCCTTAGGAGGGAACAAGACCGCCAAGCTCACCGAACCCAGGGAAGGGCGGCTGCCGGGCAGGAAGGACGGCTGGACTCGGTGGGCACAAATTTTCAGGCAAGATGAATGAACGGTTCTAGGGACCTGCTGCGCCACACCGCCTGCAGCTGACAACACCGCACTCTGCACTTCAAGAGGAGGCAGACCTCATCCTGAGGGTTCTTCTCACAGCAAAAATGATAAAAATCAATGAAACACAGTAACGATACAGTTTGTCTGGAGGAAGAGCCAATTTTCAAAAGCGGAAGTGACTTGCCCTAGATTTATGTGTGCATGCACATACACACACACACAAAGCTCAAGAAAATCCAAGCCCTAGGGGCTGGGGATTTAGCTCAGTGGTACAGCACCTGCCTGGCAAGCGCGAGGTGGTGAGTTCAACTCCCGGTACCAGAAAACAAAAATACAAAAAAAAAAAAAAAGCAAGTAAAAGGGGGCTGGGGACTTAGCTCAGCGGCACAGTGCCTGCCTGGCAAGTGTGAGGTCGTGAGTTCGATCCCCTGTGCCGGAATAAATAAATAAATAAAAAGAAAGAAAGAAAGAAAATCCAAGTCCTGTGGCCTGTGGTCCTTGGGTAGGAATGGAGACCACTGGAAGAGAATGAGGTAGAACCATGTAAATGAAGGAATTTATATCATGTTATGAACACTGACTTCCTATCAGTGAAAAAAGGATGGGTGCACTTTGATAAATGGTGTTGAAACAATTAGCTATTTAATCAGAGGTAACTTTAAACCCCATCCTCTGCCATACAGAAAAATAAATTACTAATGGAACTTTATTTTATTTTTTGGTTTTTTGAGACAGGGTCTCACCATGTAGCCCAGGCTGGCTTCAAACTCATGACAATCCTGCCTCAGCCTCCCGAGGCCTGGGATGACAGGTGTGTACCACCACACTGGCTATACTAATGGAATTTTCAAAGCTAAATGGAAAAGCAAGACCACAAGAGTATTAGAAGAAAACACAGAACCCAAAAATCTCCAGGAGCTTTCCCTCTGCAGCCGCCCTCACATGCAGCTGGTCAGGAGCACACATGGGACTCACACCTGTCTTTAGTCTCTGTCCGCTGGCTCACAGTAAGAACTCACTGAACTTGCTGGGCACACACATTTGGCGATGTAAAAATTAGAAAGTCTATAGAAGGAGACCAGAAAAAAAAATTAAGAGGCAAATGATGGCCTGGGGGAAATTATTAGGTTGAATTCTACATTGGGGAGTCAAAAATAATTGAGTATTAGCAACTTCATGTGATTTGACCTAATATTTATGGGAGCTAATATTTTTAACATATACCAAATAATGGATGAATGTATCTAATTTACCCAAAGCTCGCACAAAACAAGACAGACCAATTAACTCATTAGGAAAAATGACAAATGACGGAAAAAGCAGATTATAAAAAGAAACAAATGATAATACAAGACAGTAGTACAGCCAGCCATGGGGGTGCACGCCTATAACCCCAGTGTTCTGGGAGGCTGAGACAGGAGGATCACAAATTCGAGCTTGGCCTGACACCTTAGTGTTGTAGGGAGGCCCCTGTCTGAAAATAAAAAATTTAAAAGGCTGAAAATGTCGCTCGGTACAAAGGTCCTGCATTCAGGCTCTAACACACACACACACACACACACACACACACACACACACACGTATGAAAGAGAGAAAAGATGATACATAACCTCACTACACAAGTGAAAATAAAAACGGAAACAAAAACCATAGCTTACTTGCCAGGCTGGTGAAACATAACGAGACACAGAGACCCAGTTTTGCTAAGGACAAGAGCAAAAGGACAGGAGGAAAAGGACAGGAGGAAAAGCGCGTGCGCACGCTCATGGTCACAGCACACACGGGCGTACATTTCTGGGGTGTGGCACAGCAGCCTCAGGCCTAGGACCCCGCCAGAGTAACGTGGATTTTAAGACAGACACACCAGCGAATGTGTACAAGGGTATTTCACTGTAATGACATCTGTAACAACTAAAAGCTGTAAGCGACTTAAATGCTCCTCTACAGAAGAACAGTTAAGGAAGCTGAAGAAAAGCCTCGGCGTGAATGTAGTAAAGTGGCTGAGGACTATCAAGTAGATCTATACATCCAGACATGCATGGCTGGGGAGGAAATTTTTAATGAAAACAAGCAAGATACAGAAAAGTCTGGGTAGTTCGATCCCGCTTTTCTGGACACAGCAAAGCAAACAGTGGATCACAGCTCTGTCTGCACACGGGAATCGGGCTGCCAGGTTAGCAGCGGTTATCTCCAGCTGGTCTGGGTGTGGACGTGTGTGCAGTGACATTTCCATGTCACTGTGACTTTTTTTTAAAGAAAATGCATCTCTACTACAGTGTTGTTTAAGCTAAGAAGGAAAGAAATGTGCTGCCTGGTGTGGATCAGAGAACGCTGCAGGAAAGATCCAGATTTGCATTTCAGAAGCTCATTCCACTGCTGACCTTGAGGTTACTCACCTGGAAAATGGGTTGATGCCTCTACCTCAAAGAGACACTGGGGTCTGCTAAATAAAATTAGGTTTGTCAAAGCACTTTACAAATAGTAAAGTGATTTAAAAATCAGGGTGCCAGTATTGCTTGGCATGGCAAGGCCTCTGGTTGAAAACCAGCGAAATAAGGGCTAATGCTATGAACTTCTCAGGGAAAGAGAGACGGATGAGAACAGATGGATTAAGAGAGACGTATCAACCAACTAGAGAACCTGTGACTCTGATCTAGATCCTATTCAAACAAACTGTTGAATAAATGTTTAAGAACTAGGAAAATTTGAACACTTGACTGCGTATTCAATTACGTCACAGAGCTGTAACTACTTTTTAGACGTGATCCCGGCATTCTGGCTGTGTGTTTCCTCAGAATGCCTTATCACCCAGGGATACGTGTGCAAACATGACCCAAATGATGTGATGTCTGATACTGAGATTTCTTCCAGAATAATTCATAAGGGTGAGCAATGGAGAATGGACCGAGGGGTACCTGAAACATGACTAACCACTGACATCAGGCGAAGGGTGTAAGGAGATGTATGGTACCATTTTTCTGTTTTTACATACGCCTGAAATTTAGCACAGTTAAAGTTCTCATGAAAAATGAATGGGCCTGTGCTCCTGGCTGAGGAGGCCTGGGAGGCTGTGTGTGCGTGACGGCTGCTACAGGCTCGGACTATGCAGCTTGTCCGGCCCAGCCTGTGGGGCCAAGCGGCCCCCCTGCTCGGTAGGTGGGGCAGAGCCATCACGGGGGTCAGAAAGCAGGCAGATCTAGCACGCAAAGGCGCCGAGGGGATGAAGGAGAAATGAGACTGGCACACATGGGTGTAAAGGAAAGCTTGCTACAAAACATGAATGGCAGGCTGGGCATGGTGGCGCATGCCTGCAATCCCAGCAGTTGGGAGGCTGAGGCAGGAGGATCATTGGGAGTTCGAGACTAGCCTGGGCTACAAAGTGAGCTCAAGGCCAGCCTGAACTTCATGGTGAGACCCTGTCTCAAAAAAGACGAAAAAAAAAAAAAAAGATACCAGCATTTACACTTCAGATGTAAATTAATCGATGATTCATACATTCATAGGTTCATCTTTTAATGCTACCTTTTTTATTTATGTTTTTGTGACAGGGTCTCATTATGTTGCCCAGACTGGCCTCAAGTCCTAGGCTCAAATGATCCTTTTGTCTTAGCCTCTGGAGCAGACAGAACTAGAGGGACAAGCCACCGTGCTCGGCTCATGGCCTTTTGCACTCCTTCAGAACATTAGGAGTGGGGACAGCTCAGTGACAGAGTGTCACTTGGCTGTAAAGGCCCCAGGTTCAATCTCCAGCACTAAAGGGAGGAGGAAGAGGATGACTACTATTACAATAAGCCACCTCCAAATCCCATCAGACAGCTCGTACAAAACTAAACAGCAGACTTAAGCTCTCCCTAAAAGGCAGTTGTGTGTATGCACGTGGATAAGTGTGTTGGGGGTGGGAAGTCCTCTAGACAAAGCTTTCTTTGTATGTTTTTGGAAGCTAAATTTTAACCTGTCTTCCTTGCTGCTTAGGGTCACCTGACGGAAGCGAGAATGACCTTCTACCTTTATTCCCAATTCTACTTTGGTTGCGGCTACTTACACAAAACAAGGGCTCCTATTTAGCCACCTATACTTTTGGAGTCTGTGCATTAAAGACCAAAACGCCACCCCTGTGAGCTCCATCAGAAAACCGGCAGAGGACGAACCTACTCCCCCAACCCACAACTCATCACGCCCACAGTGTAAAGAAAAGGCCCCGGTCCCCGCCCTGCTCTGAGGAGGCGGCGGGAGTCTCGCAGCTCATCTGTGAAATGAGGGGCTGCACAGACTGCGCTGCCCGAGTCCGGCTCAGCGGGCCCATCCCGGCACGAGCGCCTCTCCCCTGACCCCTGGACTGTGACAGATGGGTTTCCTGTGCAGCCTGAAACACAGAGATTAAAGAAACCAAAGAGGAAAACAGACAACTCACAGCTTCATGACTCAGCTTAATTTATGCTGGAGGAGGAAAAACTTCACCACCAACACCACGAAGTTAACCACTCTTCCAAGTGAGAGAACCCAGTGGGTCACAGGGGAGGGAGGGCGGGGGACGGGAACCAGGGACCCAAAGTGCACCCCGACCCATCCCATCACCTCTGGGACTATGGCCTCTCCTCCTCCATTTTATTTATGGTTTTTCTGGAGACAGGGTCTTGCTGTGTAATCCAGGTTGGCCTTGAACTCGCAGCGATCCCCCTGCCTCAGCCTCTCCTCCTCTACAGTCTGCATCTTGCTCCCAAGGTAAAGGCCCGGGGCATAACCTCCACCGCCAGTGACCCTGAGTGGACCCTTGCTTGGGTCCAAGACAAGTTCAAAATAACCCTGAAATAACTTCAAACAAGCCATCAAGCCATCTGTCTATGGCAGAACACAAACACAGCACCTGGGTCGTTCTCACAAGGCGGGTTTTTTAGGTGAGATCTGATCATCTCAAGAGAGAAAACTCCAGGCTGCTACTGCTGTGTATCCCAAAGCTGCGATCTGCCTTGTTTCCAGCAAGACAGACCCACTGCCGCACTCTTGGGAAAGACAGACAAACAGGTGGCAGAGAAGGAAGAGCAATAGCTGTTCGGCTTGGTGCGCGTGCTTCTTACCCACATATTCTGAGAGGAAGACGACAAAGAACGGAGTGACCAGGTCATTAATTCCCTGGACGTACCCACTGGCAGGGTGGCGGATGGCCCAGATAAACAGAATTCTTTCAAAGATCTAGGAAAATGAGAGAGAAGAAGGAAAGAAGACACAAGCGTTAAGTCACGGGGACACACGCCCTCCCCCACTTACCTACTCCACAGTTTACCCCCGGGCTGGTGTAGAAGTTTTAGGGAAATTTTAAAATACGATGAACAAAGGAGAAATATAAATGCAAAGGGTCCCCAACGCCAGCTGTTCTGTGTACTTCGCGCCACTCATTTATCTTTCAATGTCTGGTTACTGTGACACAGTGATTTGGTCAGTGTTTTGCTACGGGGCCACTAATCAGCCCTGCACTCGCCTGCGTGCCGGCTGCCGCTGTTTCCAGGAGGAGCGCATCGAAGCGCCTCGCTCTGGACCTTTCCCTACACCTTTTCTGGTCATTGCAGGATTTAGAGCGGCAGCAGCCTGAGAAGGAAGGGAATCTAGATTCAAGTCTCCCACAGCCCGACGGGAACATGTGGCGGACTAGGTATCATCGGAAGTCCCTTCGGACCCAGGATACAGCCCAGACATCTCCAGGGTACAGGGACCCAGGGAAACCGAATCCTACAGCTTCACACAACTGGGGCTTTGAGAGACAGACACCACCACAGCCTCTAAGGAAAGCCTCCGGGGTTAAGTGCATTTGTCACTAGAATCCAGAGCTCTAGGTTGGGGATAAAGAACAGATCTTCATAGTCCCTTACCACAGTCCTGCCCTGTCCCATTCAACTGTATTCCCCTCTGCTTTTTTTCCTTTTGAGACGGGGTCTTGCTCTATAATTCAGGCTGGCCTTGAACTCACGGCCCAGCCTGGCCTCAAACTGATGGCGATCCTCCTGCCTCAGCCTCCCAAGTGCTGGGATTATAGGCGTGTGCCCCCACGCCTGGCATCCCCTTTGCTTTCATTAGGACTCTGAATTCCTCCTCTATAGTCTCTCAGTTCAAGGATGCCCACTGCCCAGCTTTGTCTTGGCACCATGGCCCCTGGGCCTGATGGGAAGGGTAGCTCTGCCCGGCGGCCTCTTATCTCCGAGAAACCACCCGAGGGATGCAGAGGGGATGGCAGCATGTGTAGGCGGGACAGGAGATTATGGGGCTCCCACAGCACACACTCAGCTCTGGGCCAGATTAGGGCCTCCCAGGGAGACCCAGACGATGCCAGTGGCTATGTGGACTTAGCATGGGTTATTTAGTGCAGGAAAGATGTCAGCGATCTATGCACGCAGCGGAGGGTGTGTGTGAGCCCCTGTCGTAGCTAGCGGGTCTGCAGCCAGCTCTCAGAGAGCCCAGAAACCCTCTGCTGGCCGTGAGGACCAGGCCTTCCTGCCCCGCTGGGGTCACCACTGGCTTTGTGGTGGCGGAGGAGCATAGCCCCTCGCGTGTGGGTTCCAGCCCTCTCACACACTTCCCTCTTGTTGCTAAATGACCTCTGCCCCTTCCTTCAAATGTGCAAGCCAGAGCCGCCATGCTCTGGCCATCTCAGCGACCCCCACCCCGCTGCCTCTCTGCCCCTCGCAGCCGGTGTCCATCTGGACACCCCGTTCAGAGGCCCCTGGGGGCTGGGGTGTGGTTCCGTGGCGGAGCAAGTGTCTAGCATGTGTCCAGCCCAGCACCATAAAAACAAACAAACAACACACCACCCCTCCTCCGGGGCAGTCTTTGCAAAAGACTTCTAAGGACTTCCAGTCCATGCTGAACACCCCTCGTGACCACACAGACCCCCGGGGGCTGGCGCTGGCTGCACAGAGGGACACTGGCTGCTCAAACAGGGACACAGCGCAAGTCGGCCACCAGGGGGACGTGTGCCCCTCACTAGGGGAGCCCGGGGAACCCTGCCCCGCAGGGAGGAGTGGACGGGACAACCCTGAAGGTTTGCCTTCACAGTGAAGGCAAAGGCCTTAGTCCTTTTCATTTATTGATTTTTATTTCTGAAAAATTTGAGATAGGGTCTGACTAAGCTGCTAATTTTCCCAGTCCGGGCTGGAAATTGCAATCCTCCTGCTTCAGCCCCCAGGAATGCTGGGATTGCAGGTGTGTGCCACCACATCCGGCTAGTTCTCTGCCCCTTCGCTGCCATTTTTACTCTGCTTAAGATGACTACAGCCTGCTTCCCGACACAGTGAGTGAGGAAAACGCGGGAAGAATCAAGTTGACCTCCCACGTTTGGATCGAGGCCCCGCTGCTAGGAGAAGCCCCCTCACAAGTTACTCTGCCCATGCACGGGGAGGGGCTGAGCAGCCCAACGCTGGCAGCTTCCCGTGAGGACCAAGCAGGCTGAGCCACAGGCAACCGAACGGCAAGAAGAGAAGGATCCCGGCCGCGCTCCTGGATCCTCCTAGGAGCTGAATCTTAGAGGTAAAATAATGGTGTCACCCTCAAGATCTTCCTTATGATGTTGGCAAAGCGGGAGGGATCCTGCTAGCAGGGACATTGATATTAAACCCAAGTATGAGTGCCCTTCAAAGCCAAGTGGCAATGTTTTTGAGCATTTTACCACCATCCCTCTCTGTTACGAGGAGGCCTGAAAGCTCACTTGGAAAAGCGCCAACACTCAGCACTGTCCTGCCTGCTGGGGTGCTGCACAGCAAACCCCTGATCAAGGGGAGTCCGCAGTAACAGCTCAGGTTGGAAGACAAGACCTGAGACCTTCCATGTACTACATTAGTTGGTCAGGTTTCAAAATACCACTACTGATTTCACTTTTTTGTTTGTTTGTTTTTTGAGACAGGGTCTCACTATCTAGTTCAGGCTAGCTTTAAACTCACTGGGTAGCCCAAGTTGGCCTTGAACTCATGGTGATCCTCCTGCCTCAGCCTCCCAAATGCTGGGATTACAGGTGTGCACCAGCTTGCCTAGTTATGCATATTTTACCACAGTTGGTTTTTTTCTTTTTCTTTCTTTTTTTTAAACAAAATCAGGGCTGGGGATATAGCTCAGTGGCACAGCACCTGCCTGGCAAGTGCAAGATCCTAAGTTCAATTTCCGGTACTCAAAAAAAAATACTTCCAGCTCGATAAATTAGAGAAAACAGGAGTAGGAATTCTAAGATGTGGGTTCTTCAGTGTTACCGGGTAGCTTCGATACACCACACAAGTTCCATAGCCTCTCCTAGTGTGCTGGGCAGTGGGTCTGTTCCAAAGATCAAACAGGGATGATGGAAAGTGTCCTGGGCCAGGACACTTTAACACGGGCCACCAGTGACAGGAGAGAAACAGCAGAGAAGGCTAAGCAATTCCTCACCTCCTGTACGAGCGGCTGCTGGAACAGCGGAATGAGAGGGTTCGTCCTTGGAATGTCAATGTGAATCTGAAAAACAAAGGCCACATCCCAAACCAAAATGCTGGTGTGTTCTTTAGACAAGTTGTTCACTTAAGGAATGGGAATCAAAGGAGTAGAAGTTAGAGCGCAATTTATCTTTAACAAAGAACTGACACGGAAAGAAACAAAGAGGGCCCGGCGCCCTGCCTATTTCCACAGCACAGTTCTCCACGGCGAGGGGCCACGTGCGGTAACGGGCCGCTTCACGGCCTCTGCCGCGGGCCTCCCCACCTCGCTGGGTCTCGGCCTCTCCGGGCGGCATTCCTGACCAGTGCGACTCGAGGGTGCCCCCCTCCTTCCCAGTCCTACTCGTCAAGGCTGCCAAGAACGAGGAACCTGGCAGCTCCACGCCCGGGCCAGGACGGGACCCACGGGGCCTGCTCTCACAGCGAGGAGGGGCAAGACGTGGGGCAGGGCCCGGGGACAGAAGTCACTGCAGTCAGGTCAGCTCTGGGGACTTCACAATGCCCAGCCCAGCCACCCTAACAGTGGCAGCGGAGGCTACTGCAGCTTGGGCTGGCTGGAGACAGCTGCCCCCACCCCCCGCACCCCCCAGCCCTAGACTCCTCTGCTCCCACACGCGGGAAGCCGCCCGCGGCCGGGAGCACTGAGCAGCGGTGGCACCTGCGTTTCCCCGTAGTCTCTGTGGGGGGCGCTGTCACGGTCCTGGCGGCTGGTGAGGTCTGAGCAGCACCGCCCCGACCAGTGTGCAAACCTTCCCATCTAAAATGCCTGAGACTGGCGCCGGTGGGGCACAGGGAAGGAGTCCTGGAAACAAGCTTGACGCACGGCCTGAGGACCTGCTAAACCTCACCCGGGGCGCCGCCAGGAGAGCCCTCGTCCAGGCACCTGACGAGCAGAGGGCCAGCGGGGACTGTACCTGTCTGTAGGTGTCCTGGTGATGCTCCTCATTCCGGGAGTCGTAATACTGCTCGATGAAGCCGAAATACTCCTCCCGCTTCCGCTGCAGGGTCAGCTTCCGCCTCTCCGTGTTCGCTGGGAGGTAGCCCTGCAGAAAGCCCGCCATCAGCGGCGGACAGGCGCTGGCAGGGGAGTCCTTAACCTTACTCCAGCCTGAGCAGCGGCTTGGGAACCACCAAAGGAGCAGAGGGAAAGCCGCCAAGAGCATGGCAGATCCCTCCTGGGGTCTGCCACGCAGAGGGCCCTCTCCTCACTCAATGCGCACCACGGCAGGCAGAGGCTGCCAGGCGACGCCCTAGGGCCGTGCGAATAGCAGCACCACCCAGCTCCGCCACACGGGGACAGACAGCCAGTGGGGGAGCCTGGGCCCCCACTGCAGCCTCTGTGGGCACAGGCGCTGTCCTCGGTGACAGCCAGGGGGTCACTTCCTCAGTCCTCACAGCTGCAAAGTGGGTTCCAGCCACCTGGCTCTTCCCAGTGAGCAAGGAGTGATGCTCGGGGACTGCGGGCCCCCATCTCACTGTTCTGCCTCCTCACTGCTATGAAGGCCGGGGCCATGACCACGACAGCGGAGCGGGAACACCAGCCCACTCTGCTCCTGCCCCTGCTGGGGTGAACGGCGAGGGAGTGTGTGTGCAGAGGCCGCCTGCAGCCCAGCTGTCATGTACAGCAGGACAGGGCGGGCTGTGGAGTGAGAGCCCTCACCAGGCGAGAGGGCGGCGGTGGGCAGGACTCACCGACAGGAGTCTCCAGGTCACAGGTCGGACCTCCCTGGGCACCCCCGGCCAGCTGCACTTCCTCAGTTCATCTGCAAACAGAAGACAGCCTGGTGGGATTAGAGGCTCCTGCGGGGGCCAATAACACAAGCCTATCATTCACGTAAGACCACCGCCACCACGGCCGCCACCACCGCCAGCCCCAGGGACAGCCCCCAGCAGCCTCCAGCATCGGAGCCCGAGCCACGCCCTGCAGGGCCACCCAGGCAGCTCGGACAGGAGCGTGAGGGGCCTGGGGTGCGGATTCGGGAAGAATCACCCCGCGCCAGGAGAGACCGAAGCCGGAGGAGCTGCACTATAGTCTACAGGCCCCAGAAACACGTCTCATCTAATTTGGTCCCTAACCTCTAGCAACATCCTCTGCCTTAATACCTGCGCGTCACCGCCCCGGGCGCCCGATCGGGAAAGGCTAGAAGAGTGAAAGAAGGGAGAATAAAGAGCGCTAGCGCCCAGGCCCCTGACGGGCCAGTCACAGGAGCGCCCACCGAGCTGGGCTCACCTAAGTCGGTGCTGTGGCTGGAGAGGAGCTGGCGGAACTTTTCCAGGCGCGTTTTCTCCCGCACCGTCATGGGGGGCGCTCCGGAAGCATTCTGGTCCGAGATCCGGGCGACCAGGGGGATGATGGGTCGGAGAGGGAGCGACTGCTGTTTGTGGAGTGGGTTCCTCAGGCATGTGTCACCTGAGATCGTTTGAAAGAGAAAGAGAAGTCTGGAGGGCGAGCAGGGATTGGGAGAAACCTCGGCCGCAGTCCCGACCCAGCCTCCTGCCGCAAAGCCCCCTTGCCTGTGTGCGCCATTTGAGGGCCCCCGGGAGGGACAGGGCGAACCTGTCCTTGGCAGGTCAGGCGCTGACACCAGGACCGATACACTGCAGTGACTTCTGAGAACCTCCCTGGGGCCGAAGAGCAGGTTGCTCTCCACAAGCCCCAGGCTGAGAGGCCCACAGCCCGCACAACTCTAACCTGTCCTGGGGCCACCGGAGGAGAGCTCCCTCACACCGCCCACCACAAGGAACTGCCCTGATTTGTGCCATTAAGGGACGAAAGTCACCGGGCCAGACGCTCTCCCTGAACTCTGCGCGTGGCTCTAGGCGCTGCTAAGCAGGCGGAGGCAGGTAGAGAACCACACCCACCGAGCGCCTGCCTCGCCCAAGGACCCCTCATTTGGTCCTCATGACTCTGGTTGGAACTTAAACCTGCTCCACACACGCGGAGGCTGTGGACTGAAGGAGTGCTAAGCGACAGCTGAGATGACACCTTCGATATGTCTGACTCCAAAACCCTTGTTTACTTTATTTCTGCAGAGAAAATTCAGCTTTTAACTGGGCCTGTTCTTTCACGGTCACTTCATGTTCCACATAGCTTGACCTTAAAAACCACTGCTCACAAGGAAAACAGTGACGACAAACCAGCCAGCACGACTAGAAAGCGTACAAAAACCGCCTCACAGGCTCACCGGCCGCCTGCAGTAACGGTGGGGCCTAGAAAGTGCCGGCCACACACTGCGGAGCTGGGACGGACCTCTGAGTCCAGCTGCTGGGGGACATGCACGGCACGCATGGTGGAGACCGCCACAGGGGACCCCGAGGGGGTCCTGGCTACACAAAGCAGACCTCCTCATGCTGGGAACCTCTGGGGTGCAGACACCCAATCCCGGGGTGGAGACACTTCCCACAACTGGAGCTGTGGCTACCGGCTAAAGACACAGCATGTCCACCTGGGCGGGTGCTGAAGGTTCAACCGGCGCCGGAACCGGTGAGGGACAGTGAGTGCAGAGCGCCTACAGAAACCCTCAGCCAGAGCTGGGACCGCAGGCTTCGTCTGAGGCCGCTCAAGAAATTCGCCTAGAACCGGGCCAGGACACGCTCCCGGCTCTGATGTTCCACCTCCTTTTCATCCATGAGCAGGCAGCCGTTTTAACTTTCGCTAGGACCACGGCACGTCCCTCTCCAGCTGAGATAACCCACTTAGACAGAGCCCCGCGGGGCAACATCACAGAGCACAGGAAACTTAAAAGACTCCGCGGAAAGTCCTCACACTTCCCACAAATCCACACCACTCCAGCCATCGCAGAGGCCAGATCTCTGCAAAAGAGAGGGCAGGCCTGGCCCACCCACCCCGGCTGACTGGCATGTGCATGGCCAGGGAACTGCGACCTGCGCCTTCCGGCACATGCTGCTCCCCCGAGGAAGCGGGGAGGGGGAAAAAGACCACTTCCTGTGTGTGACTGTCCCCAGGGGCTGACGAGGTCGATCAACCACACCACCCACTTATGAAATGCAGCCACTAAGAGCTCGAAGGGCCTCTGTCAATATTCTAAGTCTGCCCGGCCTAAAGCGTGTGGAGCAGTCCGACCAACAGCAAAGGTTCGGGCCCCACCCAGGAGAGGTGGCCGGAAGGGGAGGAGACGGCAGCAATGCTGGGAGGTCAGGAGGCACAGGCCCAGGTCACAGGGAAGGCAGGACAGCTTGTGACCAGTCACGCTCACAGACATCGTACCTCAGGCTTGAACTTGCTTTTTGTCATCCCAGGGTGAGCTGAGTGATACCCTAAAGAGAAACACTTTGGTTTCGAATGTGCCGCGGGGGTGCTGGGGCTGCGAGGGGCGGAGGACTTACTGGAGTTCCTGGAGAGCTGGGCGTCGCTGCTGGACTTTATGACCTTGTAGCTGGCGGGGACCTCGGACGTCGTGGACTGGGACCGCTCCGGCTTTGCCCGAAGCTTGCTGTGGTTTTCCAGGACTTGGGCTGCAGTTGCCAAGGCAACTTTTGAGTTCAGAGTTTGGAAAGTAGAGGAGGAAAAGTCCTCTTCCTCGTCGTCGCCGATGTCCCAAGCGTCGCTGGTGTTCCGGGCAAACTCGTGGAAACTGGAGGCCTTCTTACTCTTCAGAGGGACCGTGTTCACTTTGGACCGTTCTTTAAGGAAACTTCAAGACAGGAGAAACCATGACGCAGGGCTGCCGGGCACGCCTGGCTACGTCAGCCTGCATGCCCTGCGACCTTCATGTAACAAACAAGCCCACACGGGCTCCCGACCTTCCTCACGCAGCACTGCTCGTCCAGGTGCACGCAGCCCACAGCACCCAGGCCGCAGCACCCAGGCCGCAGCCTGAGGTGGCACAGACAACACCCCAAAAGTCCCGGGAGCTCCTCTACACTCCCAGCCCCCTGTGCTTGGGCGTTTGGGCCTGTGTGCTGGGAAGGGACTCAGGTGGAAATGGCTGTGGCTTCTCCAGGACCCGCTTCCGGGGTGCTGACTGGCAAGGTGCGGGATATGGGGCCTCTTCAGCCTGGGGACCTAGGGGACAGTGGGGAACAGGGCCCAGCACTAACCTACTCCATCCATTTAGGACACCAAGGACAAGGAAGCAAAAAACCTTTGCTGTGTTAACCCACTGAGATTTCAGAGTAATACGTAACATGGCACTGTCACCTAAACCTGCTCTTATAGTAGCTATAAACCGCTGAGAAGCCGGGCATGGTGGCGCAAGCCTATAATCCCAGCCCTTGGGAGGCTCAGGCAGGAGGATTGTTGCGAGTTCGAGACCAGCCTGGGCTACAAAGTGAGCTCAAGGCCAGCCTGAACTGCACAGCGAGACCCTGTCTCAAAAAGACAAAAAAAAAAAACAGTGAGAAAAGGAGATAATTTTAGGTAGTTCACATAGGAAAATTTAAGTACCAAAGCAAACATATTCCTTTCTTTTTTTTTTTTTTCTTTTTTTTTCAGTACTAGGAGTTGAACCCTGGGGTGCTCTACTACTGAGCTACATCCCCACCCCTTTTTATTTTTTATTTTAGTACATGGTCTTGCTAAATAGCCTGGCTAGCCTTGAACTTGCAATCCTCTTGCCTCAGTCTCCTGAGTAGCTGGGATTACAGGCATGTGGCCTGTACCCTGTACCCCATCTTTTTAAAAATGATGTTAAACTCTTCTAGTAGCCTAATGGTGAGTTTGGTGCTACTCTGTCTTTAAGACACTCTAGGGGCTGGGGATTTAGCTCAGCGGCAAAAGCGCCTGCCTGGCAAGTGCAAGGTCGTGAGTTCGGTTCCCGGTACCGGAGAAAAACCAAAAAAA
>NW_004955437.1:5881708-5907454 GCF_000276665.1 Chinchilla lanigera
AAAAAAAAAAAAAAAAAAAAAGACAAGACACTCTATATTTTTTCCTAACAAAAGAAGGCAGCTTCAGGATCAAGACATTTGCAAGCAACAAGATTGGGCTTAAAATTTAATAAGATTGTTTTTCACTGTGTTTATTTTTGAGATTACTTTCTATTTAAGGCAAATGATATTGATATCCTATTGAGACAAGTGATAAGGTTTATTTTTTTAAATTAAGTTTATTGGGCCAGGCCTGGTGGCACACACCTATAATCTTAGCACTCAGGAGGCTGAGGCAGGAGGACTGTTTCAAGTTCAAGGCAAACCTAGGCTACACAGTAAGTTTAAGGCCAGCTTGAGCTACATAGTGAGACCCTGTCTCAAAAAGACAAAAAAAAAAGTTTATTGGTACATTTTAGATCTAGGTATGGCGGGTGTGGTGGCACACACCTGTAATCCCAGCACTTGGGAGGCTACAGCAGGAGGATCCTTGCAAGTTCAAGACCAGCCTGGGCTACAAAGTAAACTCAAAGCCAGCCTGAACTGCATAGCAAGACCCTGTCTCAAAAAGACAAAAATAAATAAATAAATAAATAAATAAGTAAATATCACCTTCATCATAAGGAATTGGTAGGTAAGGTTTATTTTTAAAAATAAATCTGAGTGGGCCGGGGATATAGCTCAGCAGTACAAGCACCTGCCTGGCAAGTGCAAGGGCCTGCCCGGTACCAAAAAAAAAAAGATAAAAATCTGAGTAATGAAAATGAGTATTTTTAAAAATATACTTAGTAAGTCATAGTGTAAATATGGCAAAAACGGAGGCTAAGGCAGAACGATCATTGTGAGTTTGAGGCCAGCCTGGACTACCAAGTGAGCCCAAGGCCAGCCTGAACTGCACAGCCAGACCCTGTCTCAAAAAGACAAAAAAAAAAAGGCAAAAATGTACAAAAACGGCCTATGGCTGAAGTTTGGGAGACACTAGATAAAGCCACTGAGAAGAGAGGCCTAGTCCTAAGATCACGTACATCACCCAGGTTTTCCAGAACTTCTCTCTCTGTCCCCAGTCCACTCCCCTTCCCCTTGGGCCCTGGGGCCTTTATTCCGGTACCAGGAAGCGTCTGATGGGGACAGTCCTATCGTGTAGGGTGACAGGAAACGGACTGGAACCCACGGAGTACCAGCACCATTCACACGCCTCACTGCGCCCCCCGCAACAAGGCAGGGCCACGCGAGCGTGCAAGCACAGCTCCGCCACACAAGCTAAGCCCGCTGTCCAAACGGCAGAGCTGCGTGGTCCACTACCCTGGTCCACATTCAATGGTCCAATACCTGCTGTAAAGGACAGTTCTGATTATTCACATGGGTAAATACAGTCTGGTCACTTCGCCAGCTCCTCAAAATGCCCTCAGTATGAAAACTGAAAAAGGGGGTAAGTTATCACTAAGGACCATCAGTCTATTAGGTCATACACCTATGATCCCAGCCATGTGAGAGGCTGAGACAGGAGAATCTCGTATTTGAGGCCAGCCTGAGCAACTTAGTGAGAAACTGTCTTAAAAAACAAAAAGGGCTGGGGATGTAGCTCAGTTGTAGATCGTCCCTGGGCTCAACCCTCAGCACTAGAAAAAAAGACAAGAAAGGAAGGCACTAAAGCATTACTTTCAAACAGCAGCCTGACACAGAGAAAAGGAAAATACATCAGAGGAAAGACAGAAGCACACAGAATTCAAGGACACTGCTCATATAGGATAGAAACAAGTTACAACTCTCCACCCAGTACGCTAGCAACAAGTTAAAGAAACAGTCTCTTCAGGGCTGAGCAGGTACAGAGAGCAGTTTTCGGATACTGCCGGGCCAGGGTGCCGTGGGGGAGAGGGGGGCGTGTACCATCCTCCGAGCAATCCTGCAGCATCCACGAGCCTTAGAATGGTTCATTATCTCTTTAGACCATGAAAAAAGAAAACCAGATGCAGATAAACAAAGATGATCTAAAACAGTTTAAAAAGTAACTACTCCTAGCTGGGCATGGTACACACCTATAATCCCAGAATTTGGGAGGCTGAGGCAGGAGGTTCGCTACAAGTTTGAGGCCAGCCTGGGCTACACAGTGAGTTTAAGGCCAACCTGAATGGCATAGTGAAACCTTGTCTCAAAAAAAAAAAAAAGTAACCACTCTTATTTTGGTTAAAAATTGCAAACAAAGTAAACATCTAGAAATTAGAAATGATTAGGTAAATGAGAAATGCTACACTGCTGTAAAAATCCTGTTCTGTTTGATCCAGCTGAGTCGGTCCTGGGTATATTCTGAAAGGTCTAGAGATATCCGATGACAGTGGCCCGTGTTTATGGCAGGCTAATTCACAACAGTGGAACTCGGAAAGAGCCTCAGTGACTATCAATGCACGAACAGGGAAAGCAAAGGCACCATTAAACGCAATGGATCATAACTCAGCCAGAAAGAAGAATGCAGTCACGTCACCTGCAAGCAAATGGGTGGAACCTGACACCAGCCTGCTAAGTGAAGTAAGTCAGACACAGCAAGGTAAATACCGGATGGTTTCCAGCACTTGGTAGGCAGAGGCAGGAGGATCACCGTGAGTTTGAGGCCAGTCTGGGCTAACCCAGCGAACTCAAGGCCAGCCTGAGCTACATAGGGAGACCCTGTCTGAGGAAAACAAAACAAAAGACACACACACACACACACACACACACACACACTGGAAGTTTCAAGGACTCTCAAACCAAGAATCAAGAAGCTCAGTATGAGGGCTGGAGGTGTGGCTCGGGGGGAGAGCACTTGCCTTGCACGCTTGGCCCCTGGGTTCCACCCCACAAACAGCAAGAAAAAACCCTGGAGTCAGCAGAGGGGTTGGTGGGCTCAGAGGTGTTTGCTACATTTTTCTTTATAGCTTTTTATGCATTTGAATATTTCATTTTTTTTAAATGTGAGGCAGGGTCTCGCTATGCAGCAGCGGAGGGTGCGGGCGGGTGGGCAGGCATGGCGGGGGAGGCGGGGGTCGGTTGTTCCCATCAGGCCTGCCTGCCCCAGGGCCACAGGGACTCTCAGCACTCTTGGGAGAAAGGCAAGTTCAAAAGAGGTGGAGGCCGGGGAGGATCCGCCAGCAGCAGGGAAGAGGAGCCGCTGACAGCACACCCGGCGGCAGGTGGCCACACGCCGCAGGCAGCCCGGCCGGTTTGCGCGGCCGGGACACTTGCTACTCAGAGCACTGAGTGTCAGGCCTGGGAAGCTGCGTGGGTGGAAGGAGCTGCGTCCAGGGACGAGGCCCTCAGAGAGAAGCGTCTCCCCTCCTAGCGGCCGCCAAGAGCTAGTCCGGGTGACGCCAGCTGGGGCGTCTGAGACGTTAAGCATCTGCCCAAGGTCACTGAGCCAGTGAAAGGAGATACAAGAAGTCCAGGTGACCAAAGCTCAGAGGCGCGATAAACTGCTCTTCTGAATGAGACCTGGTGACGGATATTTTTAAAAGGAGTGGCGACAGGTGGTCCTAGTGAGGAGCGCAGACGTTCATCACCTGCCCAGGTACACGCCTCTAGCTGCCGTGTTCTGGGAGGCTGAGGCAGAAGAGCAGCCATTGGAGCCCAGCCCGGGCAATTTAAGGATTTAGCAAGACCCTGCCTCAAACAAAAAATAAATGAAATTAAAAGGGCTGGGGATATACCCCGGTGTACAGGCCCTGGGTTCAATCAAGCATACTACTGGAAAAAAAATCAATCATTCTATAATATAATAAAACTAAACTCTCTCACTGACAAGGTTATACAACTCACTTTTTTTTTTTTTGAGATAGGGTCTCACTAGGTAGCCCAGGCTGAACTCACTAGGTAGCCCAGGCTGGCCTCGATGTCACAGTGAGCTTCTTGCCTCGGCCTCCCGAGTGCTGGGATTGTAGGCGTGTGCCACTGCGCCTGGCTATTTTTTGATGACGTACTTGTACAGATTTGTGAGGATGTTTAGTAGCATTTTTAGAAAAATGCTTAATTCTATTTAATTTTTTATTGAGATAGGGTCTCGCAAAGTAGAGTAAGACTTGCTTTGAACTCACTACGTAGACCAGGCTGGCCTCGAACTCATGGCGATCCTCCCGCCTCAGCCTCTAGAGTGCTGGAATTACAGGCACGCGCCACCACACCCAGCCTTACTAAACACTATTTAGTAAGTGATGTGAAACAACTGGAAAAACTTAGCAATATTCAAATAAATCTAGTTATTTAGTAACTAGTGTGGCTTCATGTGAGCTAGTTTTCTAACTTGGAGGCGAGACTATCACACTTCCCATCCATTCAGAAGCCTGTCACACCAGTGAGTGGCCAGGAGCACTGCTCAGCAATGAGACCAGTTTCATCAGAGTGATAAAAATTATCGCAGGCGATATTCTCACTAATAGTAATAATCTGGCAAACTGAAGTCAATACACACAGACAGGGAATGACTTAGGGTGCCCACGCAGTTAGATAATTGAGGACCCGGCGTCCAGGCCTCCGCTGTGACGGGGATCAGCTGCACGGGAATTAATGCCAGCCCCAAGTGGAACGATAATCATGCAGCGGAGGAAGCAATAAAAACGTCCCAACAAAGGCACTAAAGTAAGGGCCATAAATGCTTTATAGCAGCAATCTGGAATTGTAAAATGGTCTGGTGCAGACCTAGACATTACCCCACATTGTCGATTCTGAGGAGCATTAATACCAAACCCCTGCGTAGGTGAAAGAGAGGAGCAATTAATTCAGGGACAGATTCCTCCCGCCTGCAAAGCTTAGCCACGACTTCTACTGCAAGTGCTGCTGCCGCGCTGGGGCGCTGGGGCTCGCGCCTTTCACAGTGAAAAAACAAAGGTGAGAAAGTTACCTTGGCTGTTTGGGACCTGACATTCCTGAAGAAGCGCCCTGAAGGAGAAAGCAGGGCGACTCTGTGGAGGACAGGTGCAGACAAACAACGTGGGATGGGACCCTACTGGCTCACCAGGGGTGGAGGGGGTGGGGGTGGCTCACGTGTTAACCACGTGTTGGACTGGAGATATAGCTCAGCAGCTCAGCACCTGCCTAATAAATGCAAGATCCTGAGTTCATTTCCCGTACAAAAAAAAACTGAACCAAAAAACTGCCCGGTGTGGTGGTACACACTTATAATCCCAGTACTCAGGAGGCTGAGGCAGGAGGATCATTGCAAGTTTGAGGCCAGCCTGGGCTACAAAGTGAGTTCAAGACCAGCCTGAACTGCATAGTGAGACCCTGTCTCAAAATAGACAAAAAAAAGAAAAGTTAACTGCGTATGTGAGTGCAAATATAAAACGTGCTAGGGTAGGATTTATTAGCAGTCAGCAACTCCTGGTTGGGATCAGAATGCTTCTGGCCACAAGTATTTAAGCTTCTGATGCTTAAATAATAAAGACCATTGCATCAGGCCTGTGGGAGGTGTCACACAATCTCTGACCTGTCCCTCAGGATGACAGTGAGCTGCCGCAGCTCACAGTAACTCCCTTTCATGTTACCACACTCAAAAACAAAGCAAACTGAGTGTAGGGGTCCACGCCTGTAAGCCCAGTGCTTGAGAGGCTGAGGCAGGAGGATCCCAAGTTTGAGATCAGCCTGGGCTACACAGTGAGTTCAAAGTCAGCCTAAATTATTTAACAAAACCCTTTCTCAAAGAAAAAGGAAAAAAGCAGGAAAGAGGTAGTGGTTGCAAAACAGACACTTCGTTACAGAATGAGCTCTGAAGAAAGGCAAATCTTCCCACAAGGCCTGCCTCAGAGTTCCTTCAGGTCCGGCCCACCAGAACCAGCAAGGCAGGCCCCCACCACATCACAGGGGTGACCAAGGTCTGTGAGAAGCAGCCGAAACCAGCCCCAACACCTGCCCTTACAGCACCGCCACGCACTCAGCATCCGAATAAAACAACAGCTCCTGTGCAAGGCAAAAGCAGGCCCAGACTGTCCGGGAGGCCCAGGGGTGCCTGCTGCGCCGGCCAACAGACCAGAGTCTACACTCAGCAAAACAGGACGGGGGCTGCAGCGCGGCTCGTCGCAGCAGCAGTGCTTGCCCAGCGCACGGGAAGCCCTGGGTTCAACCCCTAGTACCACAAACAAAACAAAAGGCCAAAGAACACAGCGTATTGGTGAGTTAGGGTTTACATGTGAAGCGTCCCCCGAAGACTCACGGACAGAGACCCTGGGCCCCACGCTGGTGTGCACAGGTCTGGGGCTAAGAGGGGGCTGATCAGCAGGCGTCTGCCTTCATCAGTGGATTCCCGCTCTGATGGCCACGCCTACCTGAATGGGCTGCCAGCGGGCAGGGCCCTGCGGGAGGAAGCAGGGCCCTGGGAACAGGTGTGTGCAGGGCTCTTTCCTTTCCTCTCTACCTCCTGGCTGCAGGAGGTGAGAACCTCTCCTATGTTATGCCTCAGTGCTTTTCTGCCTTACCACAGCCTGAAGGTAGTGCAGCTGACCATGGACTGCAACCTCTGAAGCCGTGAGCCAAGGTAACATTACATAATGGCTGCATCACAGATATCACAGAAAGGGGCTCCCCTTGAGAAGAGCTAACACGAGGTACAAACTAAGGAGCATGAAATTGAGAAGCGTGCTGTTTAAGTGAAGAAGATTTCCATTCCTTCATTCTGTGAGGATGTCCTCAGGGCCCACAATGCACCATGTGCTCTTCTAGGTGCTAAGGGAAGGAGTGCTAAACAAAACAAGGCACTCTAGCCGAGCAGGCAGGCGCAGCCTGTAATCCCAGACACCTGGGAGGCTGAGGCCCTGAGCCCAGGAGTTCAAGGCCAGCCTGGCAACACAGTGGGAACCCACCTCAGTAAGACGAAACAGAACAAAACACAGCCAAGTCCCAGCCCCCAAGAAACTTATGCTCTAGTGGCTTCTCACCTAAAGATTATGCATCTTACAGAAGAGAACAGCAGTCATGCTTCTGCAGTAATTCAGAAGACACAAAGACCAGATTCGGAGAATGATAAAAGGACACTGCACTCGGCTGTTATTTAAAAGATTCAAATACTAACAATGGAAGAATGAAGACCTATCACATACAGCTACAAGTTCCCTATGATGAACGTGATCATTACGTATGTCACATATGCACTCCTACAAATTTTTAAAATAAAAATAAAATTTAAAAAAAGGACAAAAAAAATACTAACAAGGCATATTTGCTCTAGCATTTTTCTAGATATTCAAAATATTTTCATTATCTTCTTTCTTTTTTTAAGCAACTTTCTTTATTCAGAGCAGTTGAAGGGTCACAGCAAAATCGAGAGGAAGGCACAGGAGCTCTCCCATAGGCCCCTCCCCTGCACACGCGCAGCCTCCCAGCTGACTCCCCACCGCACACTGACAGGCGCAGGCCGACAGGCCACGCCCGAGGTCACAGACCTCACTGTGTTCCCGCTGGATGTCCCCTGTCTGATGGGCTGGACAAACACAGAAGGACACGAACCCAGCACTACAGACGGTATCTACACTAAAAGCCCTCTTGCTGCTCTCAAGCCCCAGCAATCCGACCCTCTCCCCGTCTCCGCAGGCCTCCCTTCCCACAACGGTACACAGCTGCAATCAAAATCACACGTGATCCGGGTTTCCCCATCAGCTGTGAAGGAGGAGAGGGCAGCTGTTATTACACAGCTCCGGGAGACTGAAAACTGAGGTTTCCCCTCCCAGATCTTTTGGTGTTTGTTACAAACTACAGCTTTCCCCAAAACAAGTCTAAGATTAAACATGCCCAAAGAGCCAGGTGTGGTGAACAACAATGACAGCAACAAGAAAGCACACCAAAGAAACTCTAGAAGGGGATCAGCCTCCTCATTGAAAGTCACCAGGGCGGAGCGATAGCCCACGGGAGAAAGATGTGCTAAAGTGACCCCCGGGGCCGGGTGCACACCCACACATCTTAGATTGAACCACAGTCACTGCGGTTTGAAAATAACTTAGTAGAGCTTCACCAAAGAAATAGCTTCCAGGCAGCTTCTACGTGCGCGTGCGGCCCAGGATTTCCTGGGTGTGTCAGAGGGAGAGAGGCTGAAGAGAGTGCCGTCCTTCCTACTCAGCAGCAATGAGCCCCAGAGACCGGATGTCCAGCTGGGAGATGGGGAGGAGATCACCTGGATTCAGAGATAATATTTAAGCCAAAAAGACATTTTGATGCCAGGTTTGGTGGTACATGCCTATAATATAACCACCCTGGAGGCTGAGGCAGGAGGGTTCCGGGTTCAGGCAACTGAGGAACTTAGTGAGACCCCGCCATATGATAAAAAAAAATTTTTAAGGGGCAGAAGATATGGCCCTAGCTTCAATCCTCAGTACTACCAAACAAAAACAAAAACAAAACACTTTTAAAAAGAGCTCTCCCAGTTAGTATTGGACCATCTGAAGGTAAAATAATTACTCACTTTCTGGTCCAAAATAGGGCAGAGGAGACAGTGCAGCGGTTAAAAAAAAAAAAAAAAACCAACTGATGGATGGAAGGAAAAATGCCCTGACTTACTTTTTGCTGAGTCGAGGGTCCAGAGGAGGGTGTTGTGCTCCATACACAGGCTGGATACTGAAATCGAGAAAAAAAGAAAGAAACAAGACGTTAGGAAACTGAATACACTTTCTGAGTACGATCCACGTACAAAACTGGATGGGGCACTGAAAAGCAGGTGACCCCCAAGAACGACTCTGCCCGAGCCACGCCCGCAGCAACCTGCCCTTTACAACAAGGGCCCCGTGAGGGTCGGTCTCCGTGGGGCGCTGCCAGTGCCTCCCCCACCGCCCGGCCCAAAGATGGAGGCGGCAGGCTTGGAACGCCGCTCGAGCACCCAGCACCCCTGTGAACACGCACCAGACGATCCGACGCCTTTGAACTGAGTTCTCATCCCTACAGCGGGAACAGCGCCTCCCAGAGACCCTGGGCATGGGACAGAGAAGCACGAGACGTGTCCAGGGCACCGCTACCCGAGGAGCCCACGCCGCGTCACGTGTGAGGTGACAGGACAGCTTCCCGAACCCTAGGGAGGGTGAAGTGTGCACAGCCCCCCAATATCTCACAAGAAATACCTACACCCCTACAGAGAGCCCTCCCGGTCCTCGGCGCGGCCCAGGAAGTTATATCTGTAGTCCTAAGGAAAGTTACAGGAATTCGAGCGAGTTAATTCCAGTCTACCACTTCCAGTGCCACCCACGGTGACAGTAAGGACACTAAGGCATATTTGCAGTTGTGGGGAGCCAAGGGGTCCTAACTCCAGCCATGATGATGGCCATCAGGAGCAAAGGCCTCGACCCGAGGCCGAACCCGGGTTTTATTAATTTGTGAGGATGGGAGTGGCTTGAGGGTGAGTGACTGTGAGAAACTGAGGAAGCAGGTGAGTGCTGTGAGCTGGGTAGGTAGGAGGCCTGAAATCCCCTCTGCAAATGCAGAGAGGAGGATCTGCAGAAAGAGTAACCTGCGTGACACAACTGAGATAGTATCTAGTGTTTTGGGGTCGGTGCTTCAGCTCCGATGCGTAATCTTTCAAGCCCCGGGAAGTCACAGCCTGTATCCTGAGGCTGAGGCTCCATCCCAGCGACAGCGTGGAGCACTGGCTCTTCATCCCATCTTGTCCCGGCTCACACAGGAAAGAACAGGTGGGGGTCCGGGGAAACACCTGCTGTCTTCAAGGATGACCATCAGCACCTCGGCAGGACCGATGGGCATGGCTTAAAGCCAGTCAAAGGGATAAGGAAGAGTCCCAGCCAGCTCTGCACACACCAGTGCAAGGAAACAGGGTTGGGGTCAGCCATGATGGAGACCATTGCTCCTCCTGCGAGGAGAGCCGCCCAGGTGGTCCACCACACTCCCGTGTACTGGGAACATGCAGGACACTTTTCAAAGCATGGAGGTTCCTCTCCACCCCAACCCAGAACTAATTCAGTTCCCCCTCAACAGTATAAATAGAGAAATAAACTGCAATCTGCTCACGTAGAGGAGTACTACACAGCAGTGACAACGGATAAAAGGGCTGCGGGTAACCACGTGGCTCTGTCTCCCAAACATCATGCGACGCAAAGGACTGAATCTGCTCAGAGTCAACGCCACGCTGCAAAAGTAACTGCCCTGGCGAGGGCTGCGTGCAGAGCATTAGTCACACCACAGAGCAGACAAGGGTGGTTAACAGAGGATGTGGCCATGAAATAGAGACCTAAGTATATTTTAAGACAGAAACAAGGGGCCAAGGATTTAGCTCAGCGGCACAGTACCTGACGAGCAAGCGAGAGGTCGTGAGTTCGATCCCCGGTACCGGAAAGAAAGAAAAAAAAAAAGACAGAAACAAAAACTAAGGCAAATAAATAAGCCAGTAAAGGCTGATGGGGAGCAGGAGCAGGAAATGTAAGTAATATTAGTAATATTTTCATCATTGCTCATAGCAGGGAATCAATAAATATTGTCTGGAGAAATAGACTGTAATTTTTTTTGAGGGGGGTCGTTTTGCTATGTCGTTCAGGCTGACCTTCAACTCACCATGATTCTCCTTCCTCAGCCACCCCAGTGTTAGGGTTACTGACGTACGCTGTCACACTCGGCTGAAGAAATATACCACAAGTGATAAGCACAGCCATTAGAACAAAGAGATACACACCTATAATCCCACTCCTCTGAGAAACTGAGGCAGCAGAGTCACAAGTTTGAGCCCAATCTCAGCCGTTTACCAATTTAGTGAGACCCTGTCTCAACATTTAAAAGTTTTAAAAAGGCTGGTTATGTAGCTTAGCGCAAAGGCCCTAGGTTCCATTCCCAATACCATTAAAAAAAAAAAAAAAAAAAAGACAAATTATTAGAACAATCCTCCCCCCAAAATATGTACAGTCCATGCCATGGAAGATTGTTTTAATAAAATATTTTTTAAGAAAAATATTGAAAGCCTGGCACAGTGGTGCACTCCTGTAATAATCCCAGTTACTCAGAAAGTTGAGGCAGAAGAATCCCAAGTTCAAGTCCAGCCTCAGCAATTTAGCAAGACCTTATCTCAGACTAAAATTTAAAAAAGGGCTGGGGGTTGCCATGCGTGGTGGCGCATGCCTGTAATCCCAGCACTCAGGAGGCTGAGGCAGGAGAATTGTTGGGAGTTCGAGGCCAGCTCGGGCTACAAAGTGAGCTCAGGGCCAACCTGAGCTGCATAGCGAGACCCTGTCTCAAAAGAACAACAACAAAAAAAAGGTGCAGCTCAGTGTTAAAGCACTTGCATAGCAGGCACGAGCCCCTGGGTTTGATCCCCAACACTGTAAATAAATAAATAACTATATCTTTTTAAAAGGATGAGGCACAACATAAACTATTAACTGAAACAAGGTGCAAAAACTGTATGCATCTGACGCTACGTTTGCAAAAACCTTTAACACATATTTCCACACTTTCGGACGAGGAGGGTGCTGCGGTGTCGGCATCAGGGCCAGGACACTGGTGGTTTGGAAGAGGAGCCAGAGGACCGGAGCACAAGGGGCCGAGACTCAGTTTCCACTGCCGACTCCGCTGACCTCCTCATTAGCATAACGCACAAGTGTCACCTTTGTAAGAAGTAAGTGAAGCGGTCTGAGGAGCTGCAGGATGGAACGGCGCGATGTGCCAAGAGCCTTTTGCACAGCTCTGCTGGGGCAAACGCTCCACAGGGGCGGGGAGCCAGGCAGGCTGGCAAACATCGGCCCGCACCGGCTCACGGTGCAGAGAGCGCGGCTCCCCTGCTCTCCGCTCTCGGATTTATAATGTCAGGCCTTGCGCAACGCTTAGAAAACAGAACAAGTTGCCAAGTGCGGTTTCGCTCCACAGAAGCGATCCTGGCAAGGCAGGCGACACAAGCGCCGTCACCCTGCTCGCCGTGAGGAGCTCAGAGGGCACCTTCCTGGGTGTGATCATCAGCCGTGGTCGCCGTACCTCCTGTAGGCTCCAACAATCCCCAGGCCTCTCTGGGAGGCTCCCAGGCGATCTGTGAACAAACCGCTGCACAGCCTACTAGAGAAACAAACTCTGAAAAGCAAACCGTACTACTTGAATGTGTTTTAAAAGTTTCCTAGGCAGAGTGAACAGGCGAAAAAAAAAACAAGAAGAATGAAAGAGTAAAGGAAAGGTTTGGCTTAGAGAGAGACAACTCAAACAACACAATTAAAGCACAACCAACCAAATAACCCACAAGGGCCACTGACTTGCACTGTAGTATTTATAAATACACTAAGATGAGTACACAAACTCTCCAAGTCCACGGCCATCTTCTTTTTTTTGAGACCGTCTCCCTACGTAGTTCAGGCAGGCTTTGAACTCTCTGGGATCTTCCTGCCTCAGCCTCCAGCATGCTGGAGTTACAGGCGTGCACCATCACACTTGGCTGCCATCTTTTTAATAAAACATAAAATCAAGGGGAAAATACTCCAGAGAGGTCTCAACAGACCAGTTTGGTTAGTTGACTGGCCAAAAAAATAAGAGAGACTCCTGAGATCTCCGGAAAGAGTATGCCACCTGCCAGTAATCCATGCGGACAAAAAGCAAACCTAATTGTGCAGGCTTCCGGGGCAGAGGGCATCAATTCCCCAGGAAAGGGATCTTCACATCGCAGTCCACTATTTTTCAGAGAGGTCAGCCCGATGTGCTGGTGCAGCCGAAAGGGGAAGATAAACGATGGTCCTCTGCAGACATATCCGAGCCCAAACTGAATTTGTTAGCATATTCCTGAACTACACGGTGACGGCGCTGAACCCGGAACACGCTGTGTAATAACTCAGTTTACTGCCGCTCAAAAAGGACAGGCAAGAAGTTAGGAAAAGAAGGGAAACCAAGGTGATCAGAGGCTAAGTGAAGACAGGAGAGCCTGAGGCACAAGGTGCCCGCGCCCACAGGCGCGCCCAGAGGCTCTGATCGCCTCTCAGCCCCGCCTCCTGCTCACAGCACGGCAGGGCCGACAGCCCTGCCCCCGCAGACGCACCCTCTCAGTAAGCCGCCCAGGCTCCAGCCCTCCCTGGGGTGCCTTCCTATTCCCACATCCCTTTTCAAAAGTGCGTCTGCCCCTCGGCACTCCCTCAAACTCTCCACTCCCAGCCAGACTCTTCCCATCCCTACGTCCACATCCACGGGCCCACACCTTCTCTGAGACCCTCACAGACATAAATCAAGGTTTATATATATTTTTAATAAGCTAGATTTTTAAAACATGAACTAGACTTAGTAGTGTAAAGAACACTCAGATAAGTGTTCAACATCTAGTTTAAAAATAAGACATTCGGCCAGGTGTGATGGCGCATGCATGTGATCCCAGGACTCGGGAGGCTGAGACAGGAGGATCACCAAGAGTTCAAGCTGGGCGTGGTGGCATATGCCCGTAATCCCAGCACTTAGGAGACTGAGGCAGGAGGACTGTCACAAGTTCAAGGCCAGTTTGGGCAACATAGTAAGTTCAAGACCAATCTGAACTGCATGGTGAGACCCTATCTCAAAAAGACAAAAAAAAAAAAAACTATTTTACTGAATGGGGCATTTCTGACACTTATGTTTGTTTTTGTTTTCCGCGTATGTATCCCTGAATAATATACAATATTGTTTCGCATTTTAAAAACTTTATATAAATATCACACTGACTTATTTGGATTATAATCATAATCTATTTTAAATTGCTATTTTAAATATTACTTAGTTTCATGACTGGCCATCTGATCTCTAACAAAAGGTATGTTTTTTGGTTTTGGGGTGTTTTTCTGAGACAGACAGAGTCTTGCTACATAGTCTAGGCTGATCTTGAACTCACTATGTAGCCCAAGGTGGCCGCGAACTTGTGGCGATCCTCCTGCCTCAGCCTCCCGAGGGCTGGGATTTCAAGAGTGAGTCATCAGGCCCAGCCAGTTTCTAATATATCCTTATTTGGGTGGACACATAGTGAGTGTAGGGTGCCTTGGGATACAGTGTGACATCTCACCACATGCCCATAACCCACCTACGCTGCGTTTGTTTCACAGCTGGTCAAATTCAGGCCTCACGAAGGCCAGGCAGACACCCTACCATTCGGCTCCACCCGGCTCTGTACACATCTGTGTGCTGCTCACTTATTTAGCTCAGCAACCTGTTTTCACCCAGCACTACTTTGAGGTTTTTCTGATTACAGAAGCAACATACGCTTAGTGGAAAGTGGATCGCACAGAGCGTCCCCACTAGAGGAAGCTGCGGGCCACGCAGATTTTCGGCTTCTGGGAAGCTGTCTTTCCCCGCAGTGCCCTGGCCCCTGGCAGAGAGCAGCGCACACCGCGGGCAGGTCACGCTTGCTGAGTGACTCCGAAGCCACAGCTACAGACTGTTGAGGCCAACTCCCGTCTCGCTGGGCTCGGGGCAGCGCAGCCGCACCGGGCCGAGCTGCCGCGGAGACCAACCAGCCCCGCAGAACGTCCTGCCCCGTTGCGACACAGCAAAACCTTGGGCAGGAAACATCAACAGGTGTTTGGCATGGACAGAGGAGCTAAAGCAAACAGGAGAATAGAGCTATCCGGCTTAAATGCCAAGTGTGCTGGCAACGGATTCAGGTTCACACTCACACGCTGCGGAAGGCTTCCAGGACTGGGGATCTGTTCTGTCTCAGCGATAATTAAGGACCTTCCACTCACGTACTGTATCAGGAGAAATATTTCCAAGCCAAAGATGTGGTGCAAGGCACCTGCCCAGACAGCCAGGGACCTTTACCCTGAATAGTCTACTACTAGATTAAGCTATGATGGTGACCAAACGACAGAGGCAGCTTCAGCTGAAAACACACGGGTGCCTACATCATTCAAGAGCAGCCACTTGCTGGGCGTGGTGGTGCACACCTATAATCCCAGCACTCGGGAGGCTGAGGCAGGAGGATCGTGGCAAGTTCAAGACCAGCCTGGGCTACAAAGTGAGCTCAAGGCCAGCCTGACTGCATAGCAAGACCCTGTCTCCAAAATGACAAAAGAAAAAAAAATAAAGATCAGCCACTTTCCTGGACTTTTTTTTTTTCTAGCTGTCCCCAGGGTGGAGCCTCGGACCCTGGCACACACTAGGCAAATGCTCTACCACTAAGCTACACCTACCCGTCAACTTAATTAATAAGACTTCTTTGACTTTGGTATTACACCCTGAGCCCAGGCTGCAGTCCCAACACTTCAGAAGGCTGCGGCAGGAGGATCGCAAGTTTGAACCCAGCCTGGGCAACTTAGCAAGACTGTCTCAAATTAAAAAATAAAAAGGGCTAGAGATAAGTTTAGTGCAAAGGCCCTGGGGTCAATCCCCAGAACCAGAAAATATTCCTACTACTACCACTACTATTAATAATAATAATAACAATAATAATAAAAGCCACTATGCTTGCAAAGAGGGAAAAGCCCTTCCTAGTGACAAAGAATGGCGGAAGGAGCTCAGCTGGTATCTGCTTCTCGCCAGAAGTGTCCGCACCCTGGGACTGGATAGGCTGCAGCAACCGGGGACTTTTAAGCCTAGCAGAGGCTGAAGGAAAGGAAGGGAGTGGTGGGAAGAGCGCTGGACCAAGAGTCAAGAGGCGTGCAGTGGCTCGGGCCAGGTCACTGCCCCACCGGCCTCGGCTTCAGCTCAGCAATCGTAGCCTCCGAGTGCTAACACAGAGCAATTTCACAATCCTGCCGTGCTCCCCGGGCCAGCCAGTCGCTAAACAGTAACACGGCCCCATGCCAGCCGGTGCCCACAGATCTACTCCTGCGTCAGGCCCACAGATGTGCTGGA
The DNA here is from genome assembly GCF_000276665.1 of Chinchilla lanigera. Classification (NCBI taxonomy): domain Eukaryota; kingdom Metazoa; phylum Chordata; class Mammalia; order Rodentia; family Chinchillidae; genus Chinchilla; species Chinchilla lanigera. Next base: position 5,897,411 of record NW_004955437.1, read on the forward strand.
CAGAAGTACCACCCACCTGATCAGAAGCTTTAGTACAACTTCACAGCCGACAGGGCCTCAGAGCTCACTTAACCCGAGCCTCTCATTTCATAGGTAAGGAAACTGAGCAGGAAGTAGTTAAGTACTTTGCCCTAAAACTTGGCTTTTGCCAGGTGCAGTAGAACCCCACCTATAACCCCAGCACTGGGAAGGCTGAAGCAGGAGAACTGAGAGTTCGAGGGCAGCCTGTGTGACTTAGCAAAACCCTGTTTAAAAAAAAGCCAGGTGTGGTGGCTCACACTTGTATCCCCGCACTCGGGAGGCTGAGGCAGGAGGGTCGCTCTGAGTTTATTTTGGCTTTTCCTTCGCAGACACCACCACAGCCCACCTGATCAGATCCCCTAAGTGGGGAGCCTGGAAGTGATGGCTAGAAGAACTTGCCATCAAGTGGATGGACGAACTTGGCTCCTTTTTCTTCCAACTCCCTGAAGCGAATGATTCACCAAACCCTGCCGACCAAATGACCCCCACGTCCACGGCACCGCCCTCTCTCCAGCCCGGGCTTCTCAGGACAGAGCGCAGGGCCTCCCAGCTCGCCTCCCACACGCACTCCCAAAGCACATCGCTGGAGGGCTCTGGGCATTGGGAACTGGCGATGTGTGTGGAGGTTGATTGTCCTTCCTGGCCTGTCGAGGGGTCAGGGTGTTAGATGTCCTGCCGCCACCGGAGGGCACCGTGGCAAGCCGTGTTCCTCAGCGCAGCCGGCATGGCTTCTTTTCCCAGTCCTGGGGCCTGAGCCCAGGGTTCTGTGGTGCTGGGCTGGTGCTCTACCCGCGAGAGACACCCCAGCCCCAGAAAGATGTATCTTATTAAAGCACATGTGCCTGGCAAGCAGGAGGCCCTGACTTCGATTCCCGGTACCAAAACAAAACAAAAAAATAAAAGCACATCCGACATGGCACACCCCGCCAATTTTCTACTCGCGTTCTGCCACACTAAGCTTAGGATCAGGCAGAACCGGGCACGGGCTGCAGCTCAACATAAGAGCACCTGCCAAGCTCCTCAGCTCCGCAAACCACTCGCTCGCTCAGCGGTCCCCCACGTGGCTCCCTCTCCAACCACAGAGGCCCGGAGACTTAGGACACGGCGATTTTACTCTAACGGCAAATAGGAAGCTTGCAGCAGGGCTGCAAGAGCGGCAAGGAGGAGGCTGCGGCGCGCGCCCAGGCCAGGGGGGCCTCGGCTGCCCGAGAGCGCAGCGGCAGGGGTGGAGCCGGTGAGCGCTGGGGCCGCGACCCGCTGCTCCCACCCACTGCGGACCGGTGGTGCACAGAGAGGAGGACCGGCGGGCGGAGTCCGAGAGGCCTAGCAGACCAGGAAGCCACGCACTCCGGGTCGGGACCCCGAGGCAAAGGCTTCGGTGCCCCTCCGTCCCACTCAGGCCTTCTCTGGGCTGCTTGGAAGCCGCCGAAGTGGCGCCGGGCGACGCGTGGCGCAGTGAGCCCGCAGGTGACTCGCTGAGGGTCGCGTCACTGCTCAGCATCACAGTCCTCAGCATCGCAGAGCCCCCGACGGACACAGGCGCCCGTGGGCCGGCACTGCCGGGCGCCAGACACGCTCACCGAAGCCCTTCTACTCCAGCTGCAGTAACTGCCGTCTCAGGACAGCGACACCGCTTCTCGGCAGGGCTGCGCGCGCTCTCACGTCAGCCTCGTCGGGGCCCTGGGGGTGGGTCTGTGCCCCTTCCATTTACAGACAAAGAGGCTGAGGCACGGAGGGGTTAATCAGCATCCCCAAAGCCAGCTGGAAAGTGGCAGAGCTGATCTGAGCCTAGGCAGTCGGGTGTCAGCATCTGCATTGGTAACCAGGAAGGTACATGCTGACCCCACCCTCCCATGTATCAACAGGATGGCCATTCAGTGTATGGGGCTCTTTCTTTTTTTTTTTTGTCTTTTTGAGACAGGGTCTCACTATGCAGTTCAGGCTGGCCTTGAACTCATTTTGTAGCCCAGGCTGGCCTCGAACTCGCAACGATCCTCCTGCCTCAGCCTCCAAAGTTCTGGGATTACAGGTGTGTGTGCCACCACCATGCCTGGCTTTTTTTTGTTTTGTTTTCTGGAGACAGGGTCTGTTTTCTGTTTTTTTGAGGCTGGCCTCGAACTTACTATATACATCCCAGTCTGGCCGCGAACTAGCGGCGATCCTCCTGCCTCAGCCTCCCGAGTCCTGGGATTCCAGGATACATCCAGCTGTATGGGGCTCTTGTGAATAACTGGGAGAACTTTAGAAGATGTTTCTGTCCATCAGGTTATCACAGGGACTCACCAGTGCCGGTCCTACTCAGAAGAACAGACAACATCTCCACACAAAAACCATCCTATGACGGTTTATTACTCACAGTAGCCAAAAGGTGGAATCAACCCAAATGTCCACCCGCGGAAGACCGGATACAAAAAGCGGTGTGTCTACACAATGGACCCTCTGCCGTGGAAGGAAATAAAGTACTGACACATGCTTCAACGTGGACGAGCCTAGAAACTGTCGTTAGGAAAAGAAGCCAGGTACAAAAGGCCTGGCATCCCTCATTAATAGGAAATGTGCACAGTAGGGAAATCCACAGGAACAGAAAGCGGATTAGCAGTTGCCAGGCTCTGGAGGAGGCAGGAAGGGGAAGCGGCTGCTCCTGAGTACACAGGGCTGTTCTCCACGGCTAAAAACGTTCTGACACTAGTGGTAACGGCTGGACAAAACCATCTACACTTTATCCTAAGGGCCACTGAACTGTATACTTTAAAGAGGTGAATTTTATGGTATGTGAATTATACATAAATGACATTTTTTTTAGTGGTACTACTGGTGATTGAACCCAGGGTCTTCCCACCAAGCCACAACCCCAGCCCTTCTTTTTGTTTTGTTGAAACAGGATCTCCCTAGGTAGTTTTGGCTGGCCTTAAACTCACTATGGAGCCCAGGCTGGCCTCAAACTTGCGGTGATCCTCCTGCCTCAGCCTCCAGAGTGCTAGGACTGTAGGAGTGTGCCACTACGCCTGGCTATCATTGTTATTTTTAAAAAAAGAATGATTCATTTTGAACTTGGCTATTTATTTAATAAAATTCCTGTTTTTTGTCACTGTGGTTGCTGGATCATAATTAAAGAAACTGAAAGTAACATGCCTTCACTTTTGATTTTTTTCTTTTCACTTTGCAAAGAAATTTCACTTTTAGGTTGCCCTGAATCTGGCACATGGGCATTTTGTCATTTCCCTACAAAGAAGGAAGTTTTTCTTCTCTAAGACTAAGAGTTCAGGCACAGAAGTTCTGTTGGAAATGCCTTAACCTTTTTTGTGTGTGGTTTTGTTTTTTTAGACAGGGTCTTGCTATGTAGCTTAGACTGGCCTTGAGTTCACTCTGTAGTCCAGGCTGGCCTCAAACTCATAGTGATCCTCCTGCCTCAGCCTCCCAAGTGCTGGGATTATAGGCATGCACCACCACGCCCAGCTAACATTTTCTTTAAACCGAAGCACCTTTGTATCTAAAAGGACCCCAGGTTTCTCCCATAGTCAGGAGCTCCTGGGGCTTCTCTGCTAAAGCACACAGCTGAACAATATTTCTTTTCAACAAGCAAGGTAATAAAAACTCTTATGAACTGTGGCAGTATTTTCATACCTTAAGAATAAATGAGACAACTAGTACTGGGATAAAGATCTGGGAAACAGCCTTTACTTGCTCTAATAATAACAGTAATCTTAATAATTACTATTTATTGAGCAACCATAATGGCTAAATAAACACTCTGCTAGGTTCTTTACCAGTAGGTATTGCATTTTGTCGTGACAGTAACTCTCAGGAAAGCACCCTTATTCCTCATTTCATAGATGAGGAAACTGAGGCCGAGAGAGAGGTTAGGTCGGCTACTGGTCCATGGTCACGCAGGTAAAAGAGCCCAAAGAATAACCCAAGTCTCTCCAAACTCGGAAGTTCTCCTTTATCCCTCTACAGTCTTCCAGTGAAAAAGAAAGCCAAGGTCTTGAAGCAATTGAAAAGACCCCTCTTCCTGTCTCACAAAAGCAGTGCTGTATTTCTTCTCCTGCCCCTGTAGGCCCGCAGAAGAAACACAGAAAGCCAAAGACAGAAAACACAACCAGCACTCAGAAGGCACAGGTGAAGCCGGGCCTGCTAGCACACATCTGTGATCCCAGCTGTCCGGAGGCTGAGGCAAGAGGATCTCCACAAGTTCAAGGCCAGCAGGACTACACTGCAAGACCCTGTCTCAATTAGCAAGGAAAGAGGAAGAGAGAAAGGAGGAAGGGAGGGAGGCAGGCACAGACGACCAGGCCATGCCTCACCTCTCCTCTATGGCTCCTGACAGAACCGTTTCCCCATTGATTCTGATTATGATCTTAGGATGTCAAAACTTCACGATCTCTCTACAGAAAACCCCAGAAAAAGCAGTTAGCCCAACTGGATGGCTCGCTAGACCAGGAAGGAAAATGAATCAGATGGCAGGAAGTGGGGTGTAGGGTGCTTTATCTGAAAGCACAGAACAACGTTAGCACTTATATTAACACTAATTCTACAGCGCTTTTATCTGAGCTATCTTTGCGCTCCCTTTTTATTTTAGATTCTTTGAGACAGGGTCTCCCTATGTAGCTCAGGTTGGCCTGGAACTCACTATTAGGCCAGGCTGGCTTCGAACTTGTGGTGATCCTCCTACCTCAGCCTCCCAAGCGCAGGTGTGTGCCTGGCAGCTACCCCTTTTATTTTAATATGTTTTACTAAAAGCTGATTCCCACCTTATTCTCCATCTTTCTTAGAGAAAAGCAAACAAGGGGCTGGGGATTTAGCTCAGCGGCAAAAGCGCCTGCCTGGCAAGTGCAAGGTCGTGAGTTCGGTTCCCGGTACCGGAGAAAAACCAAAAAAAAAAAAAGAGAAAAGCAAACAAAGGATTAAGCCCATAAGGAAAAGACCTAAATCAATGAGGAACGTGGCATGTGTGGACATAACCAAACGTGAGTTCTATTGCTAAGTAGTCTGCGGCTGGCAGAAATCTGGAACTCATGACTGAAACACACTCCCTTTACTTCTCAGGACTCTGCCTAAAACAAATTGAAACTGCAACAACAGCACATTGACGGCTGGCTGGACATCGCTAAGAGTGTCCACCTACACCGGAAAGCCGAGAAAAGCAAAAGATCCGCTCTCCCACCGAAAGGGGAAAAACTCCGGTGCATGTGCACAAAAAGAGCAGGGGAGGGAGAGCTGACTTTGGGTGGCCGGAATGCACAGAAAATGCTCAAGGGTTCTGTGGTCATCCTGCAAGGATTCCTCATGGAAAGGCCAACTCCGGATAAAGTAGGAGCAGGCTGGAGAGCTGCTCTTCGCCCGCTCACAACCCCGCGGGCAACCCCAGGGCCGCCGCCACACCCCTCGGAGCCCGGACTGAGGTTCCTGCGCGCTGACCCGCGGCGCCGGGCCACCACCTCTGCTGCGTGCGGCAGCGCTGTCTAGAGTGGGGAGCGGGTCTGGGGCGGGCGCTCCGAGGCCGGGACCCGCACGGGCTCCGCACCGGACCCCGCGGCCCCGGGGGTCCGGCCGCCTCCCCGCAGGGGTCACCTCGCGGGACCTCCGCCCCCCGACCCGCTCTGCACCCCACACCCAGTCCTCTCCCCTCCGCTTGACAGCTGCCCAGCCGCCGCCGGGCCGCCCACCTCGCGCAGCCCGCGTCCTCCCAAACCAGTCTCCCAGCCTCGGCGGCGCCCCGGGCCCGCGGGATTTCGGGATCGCAACCCGCCGAGGTTCCGTCCGAACCCCTCTGCCCCTGGGCGTCCCGACCTCACCTCCCCGGCAGCTTGGCGCTCCTCTTCCAAAACTGCTTGCTGTTCTCGGCGGCCATGGCGCTGGCCCGGGGAAGGCCTGGTAGTCGGGCCAGCGGGGTGCCCGGCCAGAGGGCCCCCCACCACCCCACAATCTGAGGGCCAACCCAGGCCGCTTCCCCGCCGCCGGTCACCCGCTTCCAGCTCCTGGGGTCGCCATCTTGGATGTGGGCACCCCCCCACCCAGCGCCGCTGCCATTGGTGGGCTCCTCAGGCCGGGGACGGGAGGACCAATCAGCAGCCGGAATCCTGCAGGCCGCTGAAGCCCAACGGCAGCGTAAGGGCTGGGCACACAGGTGGACCGGGAAGGCGGAGCTTGGATAACCTGGGGGCGGAGCTAAAAGTTCCTCCTGCAGAAAGGGACAAAACAGGTAAAGAAGGGGACGTAAGGTAAGAAGAATAGAGACTGTGTTCTTTGAGGCAACTGAGGGTTCTGCCTGTAATATCTTTTGGAAGGAGAGAAAAAATATATATATATATCTTTGACTAAAAGGAAGGGCTTTTATGATAAGTGTGGCCCATTTTTAACATCTCGCTGTTAAAATGACACTGGTTATTACCCTCCCCATCTTCTTTCCCATAGGATCCCAATTTTAAATTTTTCCTGCGAAGGAAGGTTGGTAGGGCTCCCATAGACCAGGGTTGGTAACTGTTCCTTTTTTTTTTTTTTTTCCCCGGTAGTGGGAATCGAACTCACAACGTTGCGCTTGCCAGGCAGGTACTGTGCCACTGAGCTAAATCCTCAGCCCCTGATAACTGTTCCATATCTAACGGTTGGTTCGTCTGATTTTCCCTCCCCTTGGGCTGGGATGTGGTAAGAGCAAAAGATTTGTGTTGTGAGTGAAATTCAAACGACGAAAAATCCCTGTTTCTATCTACTTTCTGACCTGGATGCTGAAAAACAGTGTTTAGAAAATGTTCTTAAGCCAGGCATGCTGGTGCACACCTGTAATCCCAGCACTCGGGAGGCTGAGGCAGGAGGATCATTGCGAGTTCAAGACCAGCCTGAGCTACAAAGTGAGTTCAAGACCAGTCTGAACTGCATAGCGAAACCCTGTCTCAAAAAGACAAAAAAAAAAGAAAGAAAGAAAGAAAGAAAATGTTGTTATTTTTTCCAACCAATTCAGATTACCAAGTATCATTTCTTTGTTTTATTTTTGGGTTTTCTGAGACAGGGTCTCTCTGTGTAGTTCAGGCTGGTCTCCAACTTGTGGCGATCCTCCTACCAGCTTTCTAGGGTGCTGGGGTTTCAGCCGTGCGCGACCATGAACTTTTTTTTTTTTTTTTTTTTGAGAACATAGAATACATCTATGGCATATACCACAAAGATTAAGGATATGCCCCTCCCCTATATCCTTAATCGCCCTTATTCGTCTATTATAAATCTTTCACCTTTGAATTTACTGTCAACCTAATTTTGACTCGCAGTGAGATCTAATATTAGCATTTGGAATCCACTGACGTCTTGTCAGTGATCCATGGTTTCTGTGGTTGTAGTCTGTTATAATCTGGCAGAGAGGGACAGTACTTGATGGCGCAGACCAGTTTCTGTCCCAGCAAAGGAGAGAAGAGGTAGGAGGCTGATCGACCCCACCCACTTCCGGTTTGGGGCTCGCTCACATCTTTCCGCATATTAGGGAATATTTAATGGTCTCCTGTCTAAAGAAGGATTCTTTTTGTTTTGTTTTGTTTTTTTCCGGCACCGGGAATCGAACTCACGACCTTGCGCTTGCCAGGCAGGCGCTGTGCCGCTGAGCTAAATCCCCAGCCCCCAGAAGGATTCTTTTATGTGCCTCCAATTTGGCATCCTTGTACATGGACATTACCCCCAATTTCAAGCTCCTTTTGTGCCCTGTTTTCAAAACCACAAGACTGTAGGAAAATGGCCGTTGTGTTCTGAATCTTTCATGGTTTCACAGACTTTACCTCGTCTTCTTTAGGGGCATTTAACCCATCAAACAAAAGCCCCTCTGTCCTTTTCATCATTTTCCCTGCCCGATTCCTCTTTTGTGTGGGAGACCCACTGAGCCTTCAGAGAGGTGTCCTGATGTTGCTTTGAAGATATTTCTGTCTTTATTCTGGATCACCAGGCCCTTTGGACTTTGGACAAGCTGGAGTCTTGAAGGAATCATTGGCGTGGACTTTTTTTTTTTTTTTGTCTTTTTGAGACGGGGTCTGGCTATGCAGTTCAGGCTGGCCTTGAGCTCACTTTGTAGCCCAGGCTGGCCTCAAACTTGCAGCGATTCTCCTGCCTCAGCCTCCTGAGTCCACTGTTTCAACATTTAGATTCCAGTCTTCAGTGGCAACACGCAGTTTTCACTGTTTTGTAGCTGTTATCTGCATTGTCATCCTGTGTGTGAGCTGCCTGACACTTGGCCACGTGGAAAACACTTGTCACTTTCCACTTGCTCACCGAGCTTTAGAAGCACTCCTAAAGCCGGCGTGGTAGCGCACGCCTGTAATCCCAGCACTAGGGAGGGTGAGGCAGGAGGATTGTGGTGAGTTTAAGGACCATCTGGGCTACATAGTGAGACCCTGTCTCAAAAAAAAAAACAAACAAACAGAAAATCATGTATGAAATGTTAAATACCGCAGCTTCCCAGGAGGTGTACCTAACATTGCTTTACTCAGAGTAGCCCTATTACAGTGGGGCCTCAGTTCACAAACTTAATTCTTGCCACCATTCGAGTTTGTGAACCGAGGCACTGCTGTATTCTCACACTTTGATTTCTCATTTTTCACTTTTATGTTTTGTCTTTTTGAGACAGACCTCATGATGCAGTTCAGACTGGCCTTGAGCTACTTTGTGGCCCAGGCTGGTCTCGAACTCACAGTGATCCTCCTGCCTCAGCCTCCTGAGTGCTGGGATTACAGGCATGTGTCACCACACCCAGCTATCTTTTTTTTTTTTTTTTTTGGTACCGGGATTCGAACTCAGGACTTCGTGCTTGCCAGGCAGGCACTGTACCACTGTACCGTACCCCCAGCCCTCCACTCAAAATTAAAAAAAATTCAGTCACTTGGCGATAACTTTTTAAATGGTATACTATTTAAATAGTATAAATAACTAGTATAAATAACTTTTTAAGTAGTATTTCTTGGTAGAGAAGCCAAGATGGTTGGACCCTATCTTACTACCCTAAACCCCCTAAGCAGAACCAACCACATCCCTATCACTGATTCTGTTAGGCCTCGCTGCTGCCATTCTTACTCCTTTGCTGCCTGTTCCCCACCCAGTAGCCACGAAGAGCATTATTAAAACACAGTTTGTACCCTGTCACTCCTTGCCTCAAAACCTTTTGATGGCTCCCACCACATTTGCCATAAAACCTTAGCTTCTTAAAGACCTTGCCAGGGATGGTGGAGCCGGTCTATAATCCCAGCACTTGGGAGGCTGAGGCAGGAAGATCTCGGTGAATTGGAGGCCAGGCTGGGCTCCATAGAAGACCTTGTCTCAAAAAACAGACCTCGTGTGTTTTGGTCGCCCTCACCTCTCCAGGCTCAGCCCATCTCTGCACTGCTTTGCCTCCCCTCCCACCACACCCTTCAGTCCTTGTGCTGCCCCTCAAACACTCCAAACACCTGCCCACGCCAGGGCCTTTGCCTCAGCCACTTCATCTGCCTGGAACTCCCTCCAAATTCTCTGCTTGGCTGGCTCCCTCATTTCACCCCCAAATGTCCTCAGCTTGGGGAGGCTGCCCTAACCCCCCACTTTAAAGAGTAGATGCCCCACTTTATTTTTCTTTATGGTGGCATCACACACGTCATGCTGTGTCCTCGCATGCTGTCCATCTCTGTCCCTGAGGATAGGAACTGCACCAGGACAGGGACTTGGTTTGTCCTGCTTGCAGCTGTATCCCCAGCACTTCAAATAGAACCCCACACATAATAGGTACTCGATAAATATTTACTAGCCAGGCATGGTGGCCCATACCTGTAATCCCAGCACTCAGGAGGCTGAGGCAGGAGGATTGCTTCCAGTTTGAGGCCAGCCTGGGCTACAAAGTGAGCTCAAGGCCAGCCTGAGCTGCATAGTGAGACCCTGTCTCAAAAAAGATATATAGGGCTGGGGATTTAGCTCCTCGGCACAGCACCTACCCAGCAAGCGCAAGCTTGTGAGTTCAATCCCTGGTACCAGAAAAAAAAAATCAAAAAAAACAAAAAGAAAAAAAAAGAAAAAAGAGGGAACCAG
>NW_004955437.1:5907554-5932640 GCF_000276665.1 Chinchilla lanigera
AAAAAAAAAAAAAAATTTACTGAAGGGGTGAAGTATATGAGCAATTCTTGTCTTCTGTTGTCTATGTCCTTCATATACATTTTCGGTTGGGAAAGATCAGTTTCGATTGGGTGCTTCCTAACCCTGTGAGATGTGCCTACTCTACCAAAGATTCTAAAGCTTGCCTATGCTCTTGACTGACAAATAGTCTCCATCTCTCTCTTTTTGTAAAATAGTCTTCATCTCTTGAAAAGAGTGTGAGCCGGGCATGATGGCGCATGCCAATAAAAGACAAAAAAAAAAGCTTGTAATCCCAGCATTCGGGAGGCTGAGGCAGGAGGATCATTGAGAGTTTGAGGCCAGCCTGGGCTACAAACTGAGCTCAAGGCCAGCCTGAACTGCATAGCAAGACCCTGTCTCAAAAAAGACCAAGAAAAACGTGTTATGGCTTGTGTCTAGAGGTCCTCCCAAAGCCTCATGCGGTCACAGATGGGGCTTTTTCCAGAGGCCCTTGAATCTAGAGTGTGTGGCTGATTCATGGTGCAATGTTAGCATTAAAGGTCGTAGGATTAAGGGTGGGTGATTACTACATCAGTCCACTGATTGGTCTGGCACTACCCTAGTTCTTCTAGCCTGGATACAATACAAGGGGCAGGAAGTTTTTCTTGTGTCTTGCTTCCTTCTCTCCCTTCTGCTTGCCATGGACTCTTTCTCCTCTTCAATGTCCCTTTGTTGTACCACCCTGCCTTGGAGCCAGCCATTTATGGACTGAAACCTCTACACACTGTGAGCTAAATAAACCTTCCCCGCTTTAACTTTGGGTGTCAGGTATTTTGTCTCAGCAACAAGAGAAAAGTAATTTAGACAAAAGGTAAGGCTTTTTTTTGGTCTCTGTGAGACAAGGTTTCAATATGCAGTTCAGGCTGGTTTTGAGCTCACTTAGTAGCACAGGCTGGCCTCACACTTAAAGCAGTGCTCCTGCCTCAGCCTCCCGAGTGCTGGGATTACAGGCCTGTGCCACCACACCGGCCTAAGAGTAAGGATGTTTGTTTGTTTGTAGTACTGAGGATTGAACCGAAGACTTTTGCACTAGCTACATCCCTAGCCCTTTTTATTAATTCATTCATTGTGAAAGAGGGTCTCACTAAGTCACTATGTTACCCAGGAGCTGGGATTTGCAATCCTCCTGCCTCAGCCTTCTAGATTGCTGGTTTTTTGGGGGTTTTTTGGTACCGGCAATCAAACTCACGACTTTGTGCTTACCAGGCAGGCGCTTGTGCCACTGAGCTATATCCCCAGCCCCCAGAGTGCTGGTATTATAGGTAGCTAAATGAAGTAGAAATATTATAAGCAATCAGACAGGGCTAAATCCTGGAGGGGGGCCAGCACAGAAGATGAGAACACATCACAACTGCAGCTGGAGACGCATCTGTTGAAGGCCAGGCCTCAAGATAAAGGCTGCCTACAAGGCTCCCCGAGGAATAAGCAGTAACTTGGAATTATACTCTAATTGGTATCACCTGGTCCAATAAAGTCCGGAGAGACATCACTGACCCAGGTGGGTGACCAGAGCACCTGGACCCATCCCGTCCCAAAAATGCCTTTCTTCTTTCCCTGTATCCTTGCTAGTGACCTCTTCTCCGTTGGACCAATATAGCTAAGCGGCTCCCCCCCCCCCCGTAATCTAATTGGTTGGTTACAGTTTGACCCATGTTGTACCCACCTCATGATTCTGCTCCATAAAAACATTCTTCAAGCAGTGACCTGGGTGGCAATCCACTTTCAGATCCCTTCTTGTCTCTCTGGAAATTTCTCTCAATAAATCTTTTGACCCTTAACTTCTGTCGTTCCTTAAAATTCATTCTTCAATGTCAGGGGACAGGAACTCGGTGCATCTGACACCTAGCAGGATGGGGGTTATACCTCCCCCTGTGTCACTGGGATCACAGGGGGCACCCCCACACCCGGCAAAGAGCGTCAAAACCCGTGTGCACCAGCTTTGTCAGAGCGCGCCTGAGCTTGGACAGCGGGCAGGCGCCACCGGCCTGGCCAGCTCGGTAGGATCAAGCGTGCTCTCTAAGGCGTGAGAGCTTGCCCCAAACTGACCAGCAAGGTGAACTCTCTGCTTGAGGCTCTGTAAGGAGCCTCCGAGGCCTTCGGGTGAAGGTCCCTCCGGAAGGTGCTTCCCGATCCATCGATCCATCGGGGAGTGTTTCTCATCCCTTTCCGCCCGGCTCAAAGCCTCCGGCCTGACTCAGCCGGTTTGGGGCGGCGCCTACAATTCTGCATTTCTAGTAAGCAACCGGGTGACCCCGCGGCAAGCCGTTCGGCGACCTCACTTGGTGCCAGCATGTCACGGCCTGTGACCCTGGAATTTATCTCAAGGGTTTGATTATTCTGAAATCTCTGTCTGCCAGCTTTTCCTTCTGCATTCAAAGAGTAATAAAACAACAGCTAACTGTGTGCTCAAGAGAGGCCTGCGGACCCCAGCACTTAGAGAAAGTTCTCTGAAAGAGCTAAGTCCTGAGGCCGGGACAGGAAAGAAGAAAAGAAGACCTGAAGAATAAAAGGAGGTCATCTCACAGCAGGAGCTCCACGGGGGAGGAAACAAAGCAGAAGTAGAGAAAAAAGGCTCTGGACTTCTAGCAAGACCATTGGTGGACTTTAACCTCAGCAAAGGAGGGAGTGGACGGAAGAATGGGGGGTGGTGAGGGCAGGGGAGGAAATCAGGAGGCGGTGGACCCCTGACAGACGGGGAGGTGGAGCCGGGTGGAAGAGCGGACGTTTCTGACACCTTAGCGGCCACCAGCAAGAGCACACAACGGAGATCAGTACGTTAGACCAGGGAATGAGCAGAAGGACAGAAGAAGCCGGGGTTTACCGGGGTAAGGTGAGAAAGACAGTAGTTAGAGTTCAGAGGGTGAAGAGAGCCAGGCATGGTGGCGCATGCCTGGAATCCCAGCAGTCTGTAATCCCAGCACTCGGGAGGCTGAGGCAGGAGGATCATCATGAGTTCGAGACCAGCCTGGGTTACAAAGTGAGCTCAAGGCCAGCCTGAACTGCATAGTGAGACCCTGTCTCAAAAAAAAAGGGGCCAGGGGGCTGGGGATTTAGCTCAGCGGCAAAAGCGCCTGCCTGGCAAGTGCAAGGTTGTGAGTTCGGTTCCCGGTACTGGAGAAAAACCAAAAAAAAAAGGGGGCCAGAGATATAGCTCAGTGGCACGAGTGCCTGCCTGACAAGTGCAAGGTCCTGAGTTCAATTCCCGGTACCGGAAAAAAAGAAAAAGAAAAAATACCATGCCAAAACCCAATATTTTGTAAAATTAATAGGCACTAATACAAAAATGATTAAGAAACAAACACTTAAGACACAGGTAAGTCCCCTGTGTCCCCTCTGGCCCCATTTCCCTCCCTCCCTCCAGGGGAGCCGCAGTCCTGAGCTAAGGCCTCTGCATCCCGCTGCGTGTCACAGACTCTTACTACATATGTGTGTATCTGTAAACAACATGCGTTGCATGTTTTGAAACTTTCTAACTAGCATCACACTGTACATATGCTTCAGCAACTGGCTTTTTTCACTTGGCATTCTGTTAATGGAGCTCCAGTTTATTTATCTTAATTTCGCCATACCGTTCCATTATAGGAATATTCCTTCATTCTGGTGTCCTGTTATTCTTATTTTGAACAATACTCAATCAGTCAGCATTCATTTACACATCCTCTTGTGCAAAATTTTCTCTTTTTCAAATTAGGGTTTCTTGCCAGGCATGGTAGTACATACCTGGAATCCCAGCACTTGAGAGGCTGAGGCAGGAAGATTGCCAGGAGTTTGAGGCTAGCCTGGGTTACATAGTGAGACCTTGTCTATAACAAACAAACACCAAAAAATTATGGTTTCTCAATTCTCTTAGTCCATTTGGGGTGCTATAACAAAACACCATAAATTGGATAGCTTAGAAACAGCAAAAATTTACATCTCATAGTTCTGCGGGCTGGAAATTCCACGATCGAGGTACTGGCAGATCTGAATTCTTGTGAGGCCACCGAGTTACATCTTTAGGTTTGTAGACAGTTCCTTCTGTGCCCTGACATCCTGAGAGGGGCAGGGAAGGTCTCTGGGTCTCTTTTATCCAGGTACTAACTCATCCTCATGAACCAATGACCTCCCAAAGCCCCAGCCTCCTAACACCGATTCATTAGTGTTTAGGCTTCGTATATTAATTTTTTTTTTTTTTTTTTTGTCTTTTTGAGACAAGGTCTCACTATGCAGTTCAGGCTGGCCTTGAGCTCACTTTGCAGCCCAGGCTGGTCTTGAACTGGCAACCATCCTCCTGCCTCAGCCTCCCGAGTGCTGGGATTACAAGTGTGCGGCACCATGCCGGCCCTATTAATTTTTTTTGAGACAGGGTCTCACTCTGTAATCCAGGCCGGTCTCGAAATCATGGTGATCCTCCTGCCTCAGCCTCCTGAGTGCTGGAATTACATGCATGTACCACTAGGCCAAGCTAACATTAATTTTTTGAGAGGGCTCCAATATTTAAGCCATAACATCAACTATTAGTTATATAAAATAAATGTAAAAGTTGGTGATGAAATGGAACAGACAGGAAGAGAAATTATCAGGATATCCTTGGGTGGTAGTACATGCCTATAATCCCAGCACTCAGGGGGCTGAGGCAGGAGGATCTCTGCAAGTTCAAGGCTCCAACATAGTGAGTTGAAGGCCAGCCTGGATTACAAAACAAGATCCACTCTTCAAAAATGAAACAGACCAGGCTGGGCGTGGTGGCGCACTCCTGTAATCCCAGCACTCGGGAGGCTGAGGCAGGAGGATCATTGTGAGTTCGAGACCGGCCTGGACTACAAAGTGAGCTCAAGCCCAGCCTGAACTGCAGAGCGAGACCCTGTCTCAAAAGGACAAAAAAACCCAAAAATGCCAGCCCCAATCAGCCTATCCTCACCTTACCTGCCATTACAGAGTGGCCACCGAGCAAGAGGATAGTGAGGTATAATCTATATGACATTGGCTATCACCATGGTAATGACCAGCTAGGGCTTATTTTCCAGTTAGGTCCTATTTTCAGGGAAACACAGTCCCTAGAAATACCTCAAAAAAGCATTGCTAAATCACAGAACATGCGCAACTCCCACTTTGCTGGCTATTGCTAATATTTCCCTTAAAATCATTTTTCTAATTTTCTTTCTTTCCTCCTTACCTCCCTATGTGTGACAGTCCGCTGGTCCGTACCCTCACTGGTAGTAGTTTTCTCATGGGATATGAAACACGTCATACACAGTAAACCAGCCCTCCTGTGAAGGGTGGGGTTGCAGATGCCTTAGCCTGCACCGGCCACAGGGCTGTGTTGCTGCTGCTCAACTCGCTCGCCGTTCGACAGGAGCAGCCGCGGATGATACGCAGGTAACCAGCGTGGCTGCGCTCCATACAACTTTATTATCAGCATCGAAATTTGGACTTCGCTTGATGATCATGTCAGGAGACAGCTTTCAGGTGTTCAGCAATTTAAAAGCATAAAAACCATACAGAGACAGCGCATAGGGGAGTTTGGTGATGCCTGCAGTAAATACTAAAGAGCAAACACCATGAAGAAAAAGAAGATGTGTTACATGCAGTCAGATCCCTGTCGAAGGGTGAGCTTGCTGGAGAATCCACGCTCGAATAAACCATAAACTCCGTGGGAAAACCAAAGAGTGCAAAGCAAGGGGGTGGTGACAGGAGGTAGTGTGGCCAGGGGCCGTCATTAAGGACTTCCAGGGCGGGGCAAGGCCGTGTCCTCCTCCGGGTGACGCAGCACAGCGTAAGCAGGGGCAGGACGTGCTAGGTTTGCGTTGTAGAAATGTCACTGGGGTCCCCTAGCTGATCAGCAACCTTTCTGCTGCTCTTTGAATGAATTCCACATTCCTAACTGTGACCTAGAATCTCTGGGTCAGGGTCCCACCCCTGACCCGCCACTTCCCTGCTCCCCTCTTCTGAGAAGCGTCTGTCTGATTTGCCAGTTCTGGGGTTGCTGTGGACGCTCACCGGGGGGCCAAAGGCCCAGCGCTGGAGACCAGCGCTGTCCGCAGCTGTCACGTGACCTCCGAGTGCATGCGGGCATGCGGGTCTCTCTCCCTTAGGACTTCCTCTGGCCAGTGGACTTAAAGCTAAAGCGACAGTGAGCTTTAAGAGGTGACACATGTTTTCACTGCCCTGGGGAGCTACTGATCCAAGAAGGATAAGCGACCCGTGGAAACGCAAGCCAAAGCCTGGACCCAGACCACCCACCTGCAGCCGGGAGCCGGAAGCCTGAGTGAGGACAGCAGGTGCCGTGGTTGGGAGCCACTGACCGCTGCATCCTTGCGGGGCACAGTGGTGACTGCTGGAGTGAAGGAGGACAGAGGGCGCGGGTGTGAGCGGGGGTCCGCCTCCCAGAAGCTCAGTGTAGGGGAATGAAAGGCCTGGGGGTCTCTGCTTCTCCATGGCCTCGTCTGAGCGGCTGTGCTCTCACGCTTTCCTGCATCAGGACAGTGTCCAGCCCAGGACGCTGTGGGAAGCAGAGCCCACCGCCAGCACTGCAGCTGCGGTGCCCGCTACCGGCTCCCGACCCTTCCTGGTGGCCTCAGGGCCTCCCTGCTCCCCTGGGCCTTCCGCCTTGGACTTTCCCTTCCGGCTCCAGGCTCTCCTTGGTCAAGGAGATTTTATCGAACATTGAGCAAGCAGAGGCCCGGAAGGCGCTCGTGGGACCAGGCTCGTTCTCTCCGCAGGGAGGACAGTGTGTCCAGGCTGCTGGACGCCGAGAGCAGGGGAACCGGGCCAAGTCGGCCTGAACTATCCCAGAGGAGGCCGCCCCGGATCAGCCGCAGACGTGAGCCGCCGGCCACCCAGCACTGACCCCGACACTCGGCGGACCCCGCTGACGTCAGCCCAGCTCAGCCCAGCCCCACCGAAGCAGAACCCACGCCTCGGGGACTACAGCCCTACTACACACAGCTGAGGTTTCCTGATTGTTTATGCAGCGTTGCCATGGCAACAGATAGCTGACATTCTGATCCACAAGCCTACAAGCAATGCTCCTTCTGCCATCGTCAGCTGTGAGTTGTGTCTGTGACTTGCTCTAGGAAGGTAAATCAGAGAAAAACACAGGGTCAAGGGAGAGGCTGAGGTAGGAAAGACTGCAGCACGCTCATAGGGAGAGGCCTGGGGTCGAATGTGTTTGGTTGAAAAAAAGTATGTAAAAATAATGGTGCTATAGTTTCCTATGGCCTGGAGTAGTGGTGCACGCCTATAATCCAAGCACTCGGGAGGCTGAGGCAGGAGGATGACTGTGAATTCAAGGCCAGCCTGGGCTACAAAGTAACTTCAGAACCATCCTGGATTACACAGTAAATTCAAAGCTAGCCTGAACTACATAGCAAGACCTGTCAAAAGAAAAAAACACTGCAGTTTCCTATCTACCGTCTCCTATGGAAGCCTACGCTGGTGTGGCAGTTCTCCTTCCCTCTGTTGCTCCATCACCCAGGAACGGAATGCTCCAAGACGGTCCTGTAGGCCGGAGATGGCTCCCCCTACATCCACACTGCAGTCACTGGAACGGGACACAGGAGGACGCAACCTTTATCCTCAATACCGGATGCCCACGTTCATTTATTTCTACCCCTTTCAACTCAGGCTCGGAAATTGGTCACGTGACCAAACTCTACCACAGGGGAGGCTGGGAAATTGGTCACATGGCCAAACTTAGCTGCAAGGGAGTTTGGGAAGTACCAACTGTTCTGGCCAATAAAGTGTGTATGTAAACACTTTCTGTGGAGGGGGCAAGCAGGTGCTCCCTGCCTGTTAAAGGGGAAGAAGAGATGATAAGTAGAACAAGATCTCTATGGCAGACCTTCTGAGCCACTTTCTTCCTTGTCAAGGGGGCACGGTAGGGCAACTGGGCATAAAGCATTGTCTTACTTCCTGGGGAGGGAGGAGAGCTTGCTGGCACCCCCCTGGTGCCTCTGTGAGGAGCAGGGTGGGCTCCAGGGATGAGGTGTGGAGGGGAGGAGGTGAGAGTGTGCCATCCGCAGGGAGCACTGCTGAAGCGAAGGAAACCAAGTGGAGCAAACCGAGTGAATCAGCCCAGAAGCCTGCTAGGACTTTGTATACAGCAGGGTGATTTATTGTCAGAATGACCTCATCTCAAGTGGGGCTGGGGCTGGTGCCCCCTGTGCCTGAGTCAACACCAAACACCAAAGCATGACAGGGACTTTCTCCTCTTTCTTTATTTTTCTTTCTTTCTTTCTTTCTTTCTTTCTTTCTTTCTTTCCTTTCTTTCTTTCTTTCTCTCCTTTTCTCTCTCTTTCTTTCTTTTTATATTTTGAGACAGGGTCTCACTATGTAGTTCACGCTGGCCTCAAACTCACAGCAATTCTCCTGCCTCAGCCTCCTGAGTGCTGGGATTATAGGTGTGTGCCACCACACCCGATGGCACTTTCTCTTTGCGGGTTTAACAGGTCACCCATCTCTTCCTCCCTGGGAGAGTCAAAGGACGTTTGTATTGGAAAATCTAGGCCCAGGCAGAGATCTAGACTCTGTGGGTGAGTATGAAGTGTTGATTTGAAAAGTTCACAGAGGAGGCAGTCTTGGTGGTACACACCTGTATTCCCAGCACCTGGAAGGCTGAGGCAGGAGGATCACTGCAAGTTTAATTCCAGCCTGGGCTGAGTGAGACCCTGTCTCCAAAAAATAAAAAACGGGGCTGGGGATTTAGCTCAGCTGCACAGCACTTGCCTGGCAAGCGTGAGGTCATGAGTTCGATTCCTGGTACCGGAAAAAAAACCCAAAAAACAAAAAACAAAAAACAAAAAACAAACCAAAAAATAAAAAATAAATAAAACAAAGAAAACCACATTGCTACTAACAAAGAAGAGAAAATAGGTGTCACGAGGGAAATGTAATGATGTCTGCTGCCATGCAGCTTAATAAATACAAGCTTTACTTGCATAATAAGTAGTAACTACCCCTGACATAAAGTAAAAAAAAAAAAAAAAAAAAAAAAAAAAAAAAAAACCACTTATATGGCACAGTGCTTACTATGTGCCAGGAACTGTTCTGAGTGTTTAAAAATGTATTAACTGAGATGGGCATGGTGGCGCACGCCTGTAATCCCAGCACTCAGGAGGCTGAGGCAGGAGGATCGTTGCAAGTTCAAGACCAGCCTGGCCTACAAAGTGAGCTCAAGGCCAGCCTAAACTTCAAAGTGAGACCCTGTCTCAAAAAGACCAAAAAATAAAAAATAAAATAAAATACTAGTGTTAGCCAGGCGTGGTGATGCACACTGTAATCCCAGCACTCGGGAGGCAGAGGCAGGAGGATCACTACCAGTTCCAGGCCAGCCTGGGCTACACAGTGAGCTCCTGACACAAAAACACAAAACTGTTTTTAATGAGTCCCCGTCTGCGCTACGTGAGGATTCCTTTCCTCGTGGGGCGTCAATCCCTGTACACAACACAGCTTCTTTCATCTTACTTCCCCGCTTCCCCCTCACCCCACCCCCGTCCTCCACCACAACCCGTTTTCCTAACCACTTGCCCTGTGATTCTAGTGGTGTTGAACGACCTCATCAGAGCCTGCAAGACTTGCAACGACACTTTGCAAACAACCCATCCCATGCTGTGTGTGGCCCATTCCTGACCCCGGGCCACCAGGCACAGTCTGACCCGGAAGGACTTCGGGAAGACCTGGCTGGGCTCCAGGGTGCAGAGAGCGGGAGTTCCAATGGGGAGGACATGCTGCGGGCGGGGGAGGGCAGAGAGCGGAGGCTCACCGGTGAGCGCTTCCTCCTGGGGGTGACCCTTGCTTCCATGATCTTGGATCATGCGCGCAGGGATTCTGTAACTCTCCTCCTCTGGAACGTGGGTCAGCCTAGATGACTCACTTCTGAAGCAGCATCACCGCGGGTGATGCGCGTGGTGGTGCACAGCGGCAATCCAGCGCTCCGAGAGGCTGAGGCAGGAGTGTCAAAAGTTCAACCGGAGCCTGGGAAATTTAGTGACTTAAGGAGACCCTGTCTCCATAAAAAAAAAAAAAAAAAATAACATAAGTCAAGTCAACCTCCTGTTATGGTTTGTCTCTGGGTGTCCCCCCAAAGCCTCATGCAAGCCACGGGGCAGGCTTTTAGAGTTTGATTGATTGTGGGTGTGAGAGCTACACCTGCCCTGGGGTGGATAGTTTGCATATGTAAGGGAGAGAAAGAGGGTGCTTCTGGCCATTTCCTCCCTTTTTAGTGTTTTGTTGCTTTGCTGTGTTCTGTCGCCATGAGCTGTAGCTCTCTGCCATGTGCCAGTCTGCCTTATAATCTGCCAAGTACGGACTGAAACCTCCGCAAACTGTAAGCGAAATAAACCTTTCCTTCCTTAATTTTGGGCGTCAGGTATTTTGTCCCAGCAACGAGAGAAAAGTAACCAAGCTACCTCCTCTCCTTTAAAATGAAAGATTAAATTTAAATTCATAGGGCCAGGGATATAGCCCAGCAGCACAAGCGCCTGCCTGGCAAGTGTAAGGTCCTGAATTCGATTTCCGGTACTAAAAAAGAAATTTAAATTTATAAGAAGGCTGGTGATGTACCTCAGTACAAAGGCCTTGGGTTCATTCTCTAGTACCACCACCACAAACCACCACCACCACCACCAAAAAAAAAAGTGTTGCTATAGGGCTTCAGAAGCCAGTTTAAAAATAGAAAAAAAAAAAAAAATAGGAAGCTAGTTTAAGAAAAAGTAAATTGCCGTGTGTGGCCAGGAGTGGTGGTGCATGCCTGTCATCCCAGCACTCAGGAGGCTGAGGCAGGAGGATTGCCATGATTTTGAGGCCAGCTTGGGCTACATAGTGAGTTCAAGGGCAGCCTGGACTACATAGCGAGATCCCATCTCAAAAAAACAAAAAAGAAAGAAAGACACAGTGGGACAGCTTGCACCTGCGTGCTCTTTGAGCACACAGGGCGGCCAGTCCTCAAGATGCAGAGAAGCCCACAGGAACCATTTATACAGCGTGCTGTGTAGCCAAACTGTTTTATTTGTGTTTGCAGCTGCTAGAAATCAGGACTCAAGCTTGTACTTGTGTGCTCCACCCGCTACATCCCTAACTCCTAGTAGATCTTTCCTATGATTTCTTATATCCACATATATTTCAACTTTTTACTTAATGTAGTAATAAAAAGAAATCCTGCCGGGCGATGAGACAATAAATAAATAAAGTAAATAGACTAAGAAAATTTTGTTATGCATATTATGTATATAAAACCATATTCAAAATAAAATTAAAATATTATAATTGTTTTATAATCTGATATTTACTGCCGTTCCATTTCTGGTGTTTTCCACAAAGCCTTGTTCCTACATTTGTTTTTTGTTTTTGTTCTGTTGTTTTCTGAGACAGGGTCTCACCATGCAGTGCAGGTCAGCCTTGAACTCGTGGTGACCCTCCTGCCTCGGCCTCCCGAGTGCTGAGATGCCAGGCATGCGCCACCACGCCTGGTCCTACTTGTTATGGTTGTGCTTTGCCCCTTGTCTTCTGGAGTTGAACACTTAGCTCACGAGTCCGTCTTCTTTTCTGTTCTAAGGCTCTAACCGTCTCGGGCAGCACGTCTTTCTCTCGAGCCTGCAGGTCCAGGGCGGTCACAGAGCAGTGACTGCCAGGGCCAGGGGGCCCCACTTGGCTTCTGCAACTGCTCATCCACAGGGCTCCTGTGCCGCCTGCTGATCTCCTGGGCCCCCTCGCTCAGTTCTGAACCGTGCAGCTGACTGTCACCACCGAGGGCCGCGATGGACATGCAGGGGTCTGCTGGGAGAAGTAAGGGCACCCTTGAAACCACCTTTTCATAACCCTGACTAGATAGAAAAATCACTAGGAAGCCAGGCTTAAACGCCTGTCATTCCAGCGCTCGGGAGGCAGAGGCAGGAGGATCGCTGTGAGTTCAAGGCCAGCCTGGGCTACACAGCAAGACCCTATCTCAAAAAAGAAAAAAATAATAATAATAATAATAATTCATTTAAAAAAGTGGAGCCAGGGTGAAGAACCACTGCTCCAAGTCCCCAGCCCCTGATGGACCTGTCCCCCTCCCCGCTCCACAGGGCATCACTCCAGACAGACCTCCGTCTGCCCGGTGCTGTCATTTCCTGGCTCCTCCACGCTGCTCTCTGCGGTTTCCAGGTGGCCCGGGGCAGGGGACAGACGGCCCAGGAAGTGGCAGAGGCTGGGCCCGCTCACGTTGCTTGTCTCCACAGCAGGCCTGGGCGTGAAGGAGGCGCGCTGGTACGGGATGACGGCCCGCAGGGGCACGGTGCTGGCGGGCTCCTTCTCCATCATGGTCACGCACCTGTACCTCATCTTCGAGCGGAAGCACCTGGCCTTGGTCAACTGCACCGAGCCCGCCCTGGCCAGCAGGGGCATCCAGGACGTCTTCAGCCGCTTCATCATCTGCTGGAGCCTGGCCATCATGGTGCTCCTGGCGCTGGTCACCCTTGCAGTCAGCACCTTCCTCCTGTACTCCGTGTACGCCCAGGTCTACCGGGGCCTGCTGCTCTACATCTTCTGGATCACCTGCTTTGAGGCCGTCAACCTGGCCGTGCAGATCCTCACCGACAGCTTCAGCAGCGGGGCCATCAGAGCCATGCGCTGGTTCTGCTTCCTGTCCCGCACGGTCACGCACTGCTTCTGGCTGTCCTTCGTGGTCACCTACGCGCGCCTGAGCTACAAGAGCCAACAGCAGGGTGACATCCTGTCCTACAGAAGGCGCGGCTCCACAGCCACCAGGAAGTCACAGTGGTAGCAGCGAGGCCGGGGTGGCCTTGGTCTTCTTCCCCAGGGACGTCCCGCCCCGTGCTTAGGGTGCCTCTGTTTCCCTTTATTTTGTTGTTGTTTGCTTTGCCCGAGCCCGTGCTGCCACTCTTCCGGGGGAACGCGCCCAGGAAACTCAATGGCCAGCACAGCTGGGGCACCCGGGCCTGGAGGCCTGGAACAGCCCCGCGGAGGACCAGAGCCCCACCTTCCGCCTTCCGCTCGGGTCAGTCCCACCTTCTCGGGCAAAACCCGAGCGCACAGCGGCCCTGCGGCACCTTCAACCCCTACCCTCGCTCCTGACTTAACCCGGGAAGGGCGCCGCCGCGTTTACACCTGGGGTCCTGGCAACACAGAGGATTCTCTTGGCCGCGCCGCGGGTTTGGGCTGCGGCTGCCTCGCTGAATCCCCTATGCTGAATTCTACAGCAATAGAACAATAAAAATAGAGAAAAAAAATCGTTCTTCAGTTTCTGTCTTGCGTTTTTCCTGGCCTTTGTCAAACGCCACAGGCACTTGGTTAGTGAAAGGGTAGATATTAAGGCAGGCCGGGCGGCACACGCCTGTCATCCTGGCACTCTGGAGGCCGAGGCAGGAGGATCGTTGTGAGCTCAAGGTCAGACTGGGCTACACGGTGAGACACTATCTCAAAAAAACTCTTTAACGGGTAGATGTTAAACTTATTTCTGTGCCGGCCACTTTGGGGGGCAGGGGTACCAAAAGACTGTAAGGCATGAGGCCTGACCTTGAGGATTCCAAGGCGTGGGTGACGCAGCCGGTGATCCGTACGGCAGCATGTGACTGTCACGCCCAGGCCCAGAACGCGTCATGAGCATGTTAGGCTGTGGTGAAAAAAGATCCGGGCAACTTCCGCCTCACGCCTTGGACCCGATGTTGCCTTTTTGTTGAATAGCTTCTAAAGGTACAGCCGATGCATAATGAACTGCGCGTATGGACAGCAGGTTTCCATCCCAGGGGGCCGTCACGAAGGCCGCGTTTCCGAGCCCGCCGCACCGCGCACCCACGTTGGCGTGCGCGTTTCCGTTCGTTCTTCTCTTCTGTATTTCCTGGTATGAATGCACCGCGGCGTGTTTCTCCCCTCACCAATGGAAGGGCATCTAACTGCTTTCAGCTCTTAGTAATCATAAAAAAGAACACATGAGTCACTTGTGTACACGACTCACACTCTAGGCTGGGCCTGGTAGCGCATGCGGGTGATTCCAGCACGCAGGAGGCTGAGGCAGGAGGATCTTTGCGAGTTCGAGATCAGCCTGGGCTACAAAGTGAACCCAAGGCCAGCCTGAATTGCGCAGCAAGACCTTGTCTCAAAAAAAAAAAAAAAAAAAAAAAAAAAAAAGACTCGCATTCTCCTGTACCTTAGGAAATATTACGTGCTCTTTTTAAGAAACTGGCAACTTGCCAGGTGTGGTGGCACATGCCTGTAATCCCAGCACTCGGGAGGCTGAGGCAGGAGGATCTTTGTGACTTCGAGACCAGCCTGGGCTACAAAGTGAGCTCAAGGCCAGCCTGAACTGCAGAGCGAGACCCTGTCTCAAAAAAGACAAAAATGGGGCTGGGGATTTAGCTCAGCGGCAAAGCGCCTGCCTGGCAAGCGCAAGGTCATGAGTTTGATTCCTGGTACTGGAAGAAAAGACAAAAACAAACAAACAAACAAAAAGACAAAACAAAGAAAAGAAAAAGAAACTGGCAACTTTTTTTCCCAGAGCAGCTGCACCATCTCCTATTCCTGGGGGTGCTGTGGGACAATCCACCTCCTCCACGCCTGCCCCAGCACTGAATGTAGGCGGCTACCTTGTCATCAGAGCATTTCTCATAGGTTCACAGTGGTATTTCTCTGTGGTTTGATTCAAGTTTCCCTGATGACAAGTGACATCAAGCCCTTTTTCATGTGCTTACATCTTCTTTGGCAAAGTGTCCATTCAAATCTTTTGCCAATATATATAGCTTTTTTATTGTCAAGCTTGGACAGTTCTTTACATTTTATATTTTCTGGACAAAAGGCCTTTATCAGATACACGATTTGTAAATGTTTTTCCAGTTCATGCCTTGTTTTTCATTCCCTTACCAGGCTCACGTGAAGACCAGAGGTGTTACCCACACTCCCTCGGTACCAGGAATCAAACTCACAACCTCGCGCTTGCCAGGCAGATGCTGTGCCACTGAGCTAAATCCCCAGCCCCAAGACCAGAGGTTTTGATTTCAGTGAAACCCAATTTATCAATTATATGGGTCATACTTTTGTTTTGTACTGGGAATCAAACTCACAGCCTCGCACTTGCCAGGCAGGTGCTGTGCCGCTGAGCTACATCTCTGGCCCCCATACTTTTGGTTATTGTATCGGTCAGCTTTCCTGTTGCTGGGACAAAAATACCTGAAACCCATAACTTAAAGGAGAAGAGATTTAACGTGGTTCATGGTTTTGGGTGTTTAGTCCATGGTCAGCTGCCTCTAAAGCACAGATACATGGCGGAAATACCTGGTGGAAGAAAAAGGCTCATCTCATGGTGACCAGGAAGCCGAGGTGGAAGGGCGGAGCCTGGAAGGGAGATAGGCCACGCCCTCTGAGGCCACGCCCTCAGGTTTGTCTCTGCTAGCCAGCCGCCCCCCAAGGGTGCACCCACCTGTGAACGGAATGGGTGACTCCACTAATGCGTACATAGCCCCCAGTACATGAGACTTTGGGGGGATTTTGGAGGAGTCTAAACCCTAACAAGGTCTGCCCTTTCTTTTGTCAGATTCATTTTATATTTTTATGCTTTTGAGGTTATTGCAAAATGGTGTTCTTTCTTCAACTTCAACTCCTAATTGTTGTCAGTATACAGAAATAAATTACCCTTGCATGTTTTGAGACAGGGCCTCACTAAATTGCCTGGGCTGGTTTTGAACTTGGAATTCTCCTGCCTCAGTCTTCCCAGTAGCTGGTATGTGCCACCATACCCGGCTATTTTGTTACCTTATTAAGCATAATTTTTGTGCTATATTCCTGGCTGTTTGTACGGTCTGGAGTGTGCATCTCTAATTCATCAGCTTATCTTTACCTATTTTTCTTTGTTCTTTATTTATTCTTTGGGTTTCTCATATAAGAGAAACCATGTTAGCCAGGCGTGGTGGCGCATGCCTGTAATCCCAGCACTCGCGAGGCTGAGGCAGGAGGATTGTTGTGAGTTCGAGACCAGCCTGGGCAACAAGTGAGCTCAAGGCTGGCCTGAATTGCATAGCGAGACCCTGTCTCAAAAAGGCAAAAAAAAAAAGAGAAACCACGTGATATTTAAGTTTATGGGTCTGATTTATTTCACTTAACATTATGGTCTCAACATGCATCCATTTTCCTACAAATGACTCAAGTCTCTCCTTCTTTATGGCAGAGTAGTACTCCATGGCGTGTAGATACCTCATTTTCTTTATCTGCTCATCTGTCCGTGGACATTTGGTCACTGGGAGCTGAGCTGCTATCAACGTGGGCGTGCTCGGATCCTTAGAATGCGATGTCTTTAACTGGGGGTGCTGAGGGGTGGAATGGGTGCTAGCTAGAGTGTTCTAAGGATCCTGGAGGGGCACTGGCCCTGCCTGCGGCCCGGGCTCCCCCAACCCTGAGCCCTCTGGCTCTACCTGACTTGGGGGCTGGGCCTGGCCTCTCGGCAGAGCCCCTAAATCTCACATCCTAACCCTTCCCGCCACTGGCTACTGGCCCTGGGAAGAGCCTGGGTGCTGCCCAGCAGGCAGCAAAGCAGGAAAGAAAGGAAAGGGTGAGGGATGACCCCAAGCTCCTGAGGAACCTTGATAGTTTTCTTTCTCTTCTCTCTCTTTCTTTTTCTTTCTTTCTTCCTTCCTTCCTTCCTTCCTTCCTTCCTTCCTTCCTTCCTTCCTTCTTTCCTTTCTTTCTTTGTATGAAACAGGGCCTCCATATGTAGCCCTAACTGGACTCAAACTCTTGGTGATCCTCCTGCCTCAGCCTCCAGAGTGCTAGGACTACAGGTGTGTGGCATCACCCCCAGCTGATTTTTTTTTTTTTTTTTTTTTACCGGAAATCAAACTCACTACCTTGCACTTGCCAGGCAGGCGCTTGTGCCGCTGAGCTATAGCTCCCCCCCAATCGTTATCCTTTTTCAGAATGCACTCCGTCCTATTCCAGATCGGGGAGCTGCCGGGGGCTCCCAAACCTTGCACCTGTTAACAGCAACCGCAGGGTGAGGGCGACCCTGGGATGACCCCGAGCCAGTGGGGCCGGGAGCTAGCTCGGTCCCAGCGGGGACCAGGTCTCACGCCCCTCGACTTCCGGCCGGCCCTGTGCGCACGCTGCCCCTCCCTCCCCCTAGCGAGTTCCCGGCCGGCTGTGGCTTCTTGTCACGTGCTCCGCGGTCCCTTCCTGCAGGAGACGCCGGTGGTGGGACGCGGCTCCATGGACGCCAGGAAGGTGACCCTGCTGGTCGGCCTCTTCTCCATCCTCAACACCATCCAGTTCTTCATCTTCAGCTTCCACCAGCTGACGCACCTCGGCTACGAAGACAAGTTCAGCCTCTACCTGGACACGACGTCCAAGGTGGTGTCGTGGCTCCGGAACCATAAGAGCAAGATAATCAGCCTCCTGTCCGTGCTCACCGTCGCGGTCAGCTGCACCCTCCTCTACAGCGTCCACCGGGACAGCTACAAGGGCCCGCTGCTCTACGCGCTGTGGATCGTGCTCTACGAGCTCACCAGCTTCTCCCTGGAGCTGCTCACCGGCGGCCTCATCCGGAAGCGCTTCCAGGTGCTCCCGCGCCTCTACTCCTTCCTGCAGGGCTCGCGCATGGTGCTGCACTTCGCCTGCCTGCCCAGCGTGCTGCGGCACGCCTACGAGCTCTTCAAGGCCTTCAAGGTGGTCAGCAAGGTCGGCCACCGCCGCCGCTCCTCGGTCAGCACCTTGGACTCGTTGCAGGCCACCGGGATGAAGCTCATGTATCGCAGGCTCACCTAGGGAGGCCCTGGCCGGAGCCCTCTGTCCCAGCCCTGCTGCCTCCACCCAGTTCCGGAGCTTCGGGGTCCTTGAGGAGTGGCCCTGGGAGGGAGGCGGGCGTGGGTCGGTCGTCCCTAATAGCACCAGCCTCTTGCTTACGTAACCATCTCGTGGGTGTTTTGTCTCCGCTGCCTGCTTGCTCTCCGGCTCAGTTTCCTCCTGTGCATGCCCGGCTCTGCCGAGCCCTTCTGCAGCAGGGCTGCCCACGGAAATTACTGTGCAAACCGCGGTGATAGAGGCTGAGGCAGGGGAACCACCGCAAGTTCCAGGCCAGCGAGTTCAAGGCCAGCCTGAACTACATGGTGAGACGCTGTCTCAGAAAACAGAAAGAAAGATGGCGCACGCCTGTAATCCCAGAACTCAGGAGGCTGAGGCAGGAGGATTACTGTGAGCTTGAGGCCAGCCTGGGTTCCATAGTGAGTTCAAGGCCAGCCTGAGCTACCTAGGGAGACCCTGTCTCAAAATATAAAAGGAAGGAAGGAAGGAAGGAAGGGAGGAAGCGCTGTGCCATGCAAATGCTCCCCCCTGCTGTCCACCTCCACACATGACTGGCTCTTAAGCCCATGGCCATTACACCCAGGGGCTGAATGTTATCAACTTGATTCCATTTTAATTCATTTTAAGTTCAACAGCCATGTCTGGCTGGCTCAGAGCTGCCTATTGGGAACATTAGCTTCCAGTGACTTAGTTTACGCTGGCCTAGACCCAGAGACCCCCGTGTCACTCTGCTTCCTTGCTTCCCAGAAAGCAGTTCCTCATGTTAGTTCCTAATAGGAGAATCCCCATTCAAGAAAAGCTCCAAGAGCTGGGCATGGTGGTGCAGGCCTGTAATTCCAGGCTACAAAGTGAGCTCACTTCAGGTTTAATGCTAACCTGAACCGCACAGCGAGACCCTGTCTCAAAAAGACAAAAAAAAAAATTTAAAAAAAAAAAAGAATGATCACTTTATTGTTTGAAACAAGATCTCGCTGTGTAGCCCAGGCTGGCCTGGAACTCACAATGATCCTCCTGCCTCAGCTTTCCAAGTGCTGGAACTGCAGGTGTGCTCCACCTGGCAAGAACCACTATTTAAAATGGACTCACTTCAGAGCTGAGAGTTTACAGCCACTGATTTACTCCCCAAAGTACTGTTACTAAGATAAAAGGAGAGCCGTACACCAAGCACAGAGACACACATCCATAATCCCAGCTCCTTGGGAAGCTGAGGCAGGAGGATGGCAGGTTTGAGGCCAGCCTGGGCAACTTAGTGGCAACCTGCTTCAAAATAAAAAAGCTGGGAGCAATAGTGGACACCTGTCATCCTAGTACCTGGGAGGCTGAGGCAGGAGGATCACTGTAAATCCAAGACCAGCCTGGACTAATAGCGAGGCCCAGTCTCCAAAAACAAAACATATACATCACACACACACTCACACAAAACAAAAGATAAAAAATAAAAAGGGGCTGGGGTGTGGTTTAGTGGTAGGGTGTTTGCCTACCAAACCAGAGAGAAGAAAAAGAAAGAAAGAAACTTGTTTTAGGCTACTTCCACTGCTCTCAAAAACTGCGTGCATAAAGGGACACTGTTTGGGCTCGATCGCTACAAAGCAGGAGCACAATAATGATAATTCGCTTTTACTGGACACCTAGCAGGCGCCAGGTACTACTGTAACAAAATACAATCCACATCACCCCCGGGAGCTTTGGGCCGGAGGCAGTTCCCGCTGTGACCACAAGATGGCAGTCGGCGATAAGCTTTCGCTTAACAGCGCCGCCCCCGCCCCCAAGGATGACTGAGTGGGGGTCTTACGGTGCCTGGCGCTGATGAGCTGGAGCTGGTGGCCTCACGCAGGCAGGCCTCCTCCGGTTGTGACTGGCTAGTACAGAAATGCAAAACAAAACCTGGGCAGACTTCCGGGTTCCGACCCCCCAGCCTCGTGGAGGTGACTGGGTGAGGATTGGGGGCCTGAGACGTGAGTGTGGAGGAGGAGCCGAGAGAAGCATGACCCGAGGACTTGGGAAGGTTTAAGACACACAGACACCACACTGCTCCCTGGGCCGCGTGTGCTGGCGCACCCCTGTGATCCTAGCACCCAGAAGGCTGAGGCAGGAGGATCCCTGCGAGTTCGAGACCAGCCTGGGCTACAAAGTGAGCTCAAGGCCAGCCTGAACTCCATAGCAAGACCCTGTCTCAAAAAAACAAACAAACAAAAAAAAGTGAGCTACTTCTGATGATCATCGCTAAAGAACTGTTTAACTTTCATTTTTACACAAACACAAATCACACAGACACACAAACACACACATACAAACGCAGCCTTCACAAGTACCTGTAAAACTCTACATGCACAAACAATGACACATATACAATGTACGCACACACCTGCATATGTACACACACACACACACACACACACGTTCACAGCCTTTGCTGAGGAAATGAGAGACGTGGTCAGAGAGACGCAGAAATGCTACTTCCCAGGGAAGGAAAGCACCGCTTACCTGTGGGTCAAGATGAGAGTATCTGAAGAAGCTTCTCTTTCCCCAGTGAGTGGTGGGGCGGGAAGGGTTGGGGAGCGGACAGAGGAGGCCGGGTGTGGGGCCCGAAGATCTCTGGCCTTTCAGGAAACTCCTTCTGTCTCTCTCATGCGCGAGGTCAGGCAGCCTTTAAGATCACGTGTCTGCTTTGCTTCATTTAGCCTCCAGAGTGATCCTCCTGCCTCAGCCTCCTAAATGCTGAGTTTACAGGTGTGCCACCACACCTGGGTAAAAAGCTGATTTTAGGGGCCTGGGAATAGCTCAGCAGCAGGGCACCTGCCAGGCAAGCATGAGGTCCTGAGTTTGATTCCCAATTCCAAAAAATAAAATAAAATAAAATGGTGATCTTTAGAAATAAATAAAGCCTGAAAAATGTTTTGACTTTCTACCTTTTTAATATGTAAGCCAGGAGCAGGGCATGGTGGTGCACGCCTATAATCCCAGCACTCAGGAGGCTGAGGCAGGAGGATCATTGAGAGTTCGAGGCCAGCTTGGGCTACAAAGTAAGCTCAAGGCCAGCTTGAACTACATACTGAGATCTTGTCCCAAAAAGACGGGAAAAAAAAGAAAGAAAGAAACCAATAAATAAATATTAAGAGAAGTAAAAAGGGCTGGGGATTTAGCTTAGTGACACAAGGGCCTTCCTGGCAAGCGCAAGGTCCTGAGTTTGACTCCCATTAGCAAAAAAAAAGAGAGAGCGAGAAAAGGAAAGAACATCAAGAAGGAGGCTGAGTGTGTGGCACATGTCTGTGATCTCAGCTATTCAGGAGTCTGAGGCAGGAGGATTACAAGCTGAAGGACAGCCTGGGCAATTTAGGGAAACCCTGTTTTAAAATTTAAAATAAAATAAAAACCAAAAGGGCTGGGATACAGCTCAGTGCTGCCTGTGTCTTATCCCGAGTACAGGAAAGGGTGGAAGGATGAAAAAAAGGATGGAAGGGGGGAAAGAAGGAAAAAATAAAAATAAATAAAACATAAATTACACTGGGTGCGGTGGCACACACCTATCATCCCAGCACGGGAGAGGCTGAGGCAGGAAGATCACCGCAAGTACAAGGCCAGCCTGGGCTAGACAGTGAGACCCTGTCTCAGAATACATTCATTCATTAATTAAAATAAAATGAACTGGAATGATGGACTTCACTGAGCAGACTTGGCAGGCAAAACATGAGCTCCTATACGTTTGGAGGTGACACGCAGACCCTCTGCAGCCCTGCGCCTGGGTTACCCCTACACACACACACACACACGCACACATGCACACACACACACACCACTCCTGAGCTCCAAGATTTACCCTGCAGTGCCCAGGCGCCAGCCTTCGGGGTACAGCACCAGGGGCCCCACAAACTGGCCGTCTTCCCGGCCCGCGCAGACCGGGGCTCTGCAGCTGGTCAGCAATGAGGACATGTCAGAGTGACAAATCGGGGTCCCCACCTCGCGGTCACCCAGGAGGGTCCGCAGGCTCCGGGAGAGTCCAAAGGCGGAGCTGGCGGCAGGGAGGAGAAAGGGCAGGGGACAGACTCCAGCCAGAAGCCGGGAAGCTGGGAGAAACTTTCCCTTGTCTTTGTTTTGAGACAGGGTCTTGCTCTGTAGTTTAAACTGGTCTTGAACTCACTATGTAGCAAGGCTGGCCTCCAACTTCTGGTGACCCTCCTGCCTCAGCCTCCCTCACCCTCCTAAGGAAGAACTTTCTCTCTTGCAAGGGTAATAAACTCAGGTGGGGGAGGACAAGGCAACAAGATGTCCCTGATGGGGGTGCTCTGCCAGCTAGGGGGTGCTCCGCCAGCTAGGGGGTGCTCCGTGGTGTGGCCGGGGGCCAGGCAGTGAGCTGTGGGGCGTGGGTGTCAGTGGGGGGTCTAACTTAGCACCTGGAGACGACCTCTGAATCCACCCTTCGCTCCTGGGGGCTTCTGGGGAAAAAGGTGTTGATTTAAACAAATGATACACAACTTGTGAAATACGACTTTTCCCACGCCAGGGAACTGTGTGCTCGCCCCTGTGCTTAAACCCTTGAAGTATCCAGTTGCCCTCCCAGTGTGCAGTTCTGGGACTTGCGGGGGGCTGTTCCTGAAATTTTTGTTTGCTTTTTCTTTTCTTTTCCTTCTTTCCTATAGGGACTGAACCCAGGCCCTTCTCACTGTGCTATATCCACAGCCCTTTTTATTTTTTATCTTGGGATAGGATCTCACTAAGTGACTAAGTCATCGAGGCTGGCCTTGAACTCATGGAGATCCTCCTGCCTCATCCGCCTAGAGTGCTGGGACTACGCACATGAACCAGCACCCCTGGGTTTGTCTTAGTACATTATGTTTTTCTAGACTTCAGGCTGCCACGTGGGTCTCAACGAAAAGAAGGAACAATTGAGATCTGACCCCGTCTCAGTCAACATTTCCCAACCTAACTGATTTTTGTCTTATTAAGAAGATGCCTAGGGGCTGGGGATTTAGCTCAGCGGCAAAGCGCCTGCCTGGCAAGCGCAAGGTCGTGAGTTCGGTTCCCGGTACTGGAGAAAAACCAAAAAAAAAAAAGAAAAAAAAAAAGAAAAAGAAGATGCCTAGAGCCTGCAGGCCTGGTGGTGCACGCCTGTCATCCCAGCCCCGGGGAGGCTGAGGCAGGAGAATCGCATGAAGTTCGAGGCCAGCCTGGGTTCCACAGTGAGTCCTGTCTCAAACCATCTCCTTTGCATTCGTTCTCTGGGGATCCGCGCACCTCCCCCCCGCGGGGCTGGTGGGGCTTAAATCTCAAACGTCCTGGGGCCTCCTGCGCCCCAGGAGGGCTTTGCGGAGGTCTTGGCTTTAGGGCAGACAGCTCGCAGGTGGCGAGGCTAGGACGGAGGGGCGGGCACTGCGTGGGCGTGGCCTGGGCGGGTCCTCCCCTTCTCTCTGCTTCCGGTCCCCCTGCCTGCGAGCCCGCGGACCACGCATTGAAACCTACAGAACCGTGAGCGAAAATAGACCTCTCCTCCTCTCTGAACTGTGGGTGTCAGGTATTTTTATCCCAGCAATGAGAAAAGTGACTAAGACACTGCTGTTGGTTATTACTTATTTTTGTATTGAGGTTTTTTTTTTTTTTTTTGAGACAGGGTCTCGCTAGGTAGCTCAGACTGGCCTTGAACTCTTGGCTATCCTCCTGCCTCAGCCTCCCGAGTTCTGCGATGACAGGCGCGCGCCATCCTAGCCAGCTTGATAAATTATTTCGTTTCCGGGTCTTGGTTTTCTCATCTCTTACCAGAAAAATGATCGTACACTCGTGAGCCCTCTGTCCGTGAGAGAGGGGCTGGGTGGCAGGCTGCAGGCCAGGACAGGGAACTGCCCGGCAGGTGGAGAGGTCCGCATCCTGGCAAGGGGCGTGCCCCTCCGCCACACCCCCCAGCAGGCACTGCGCGAGGGCGCCTTCGCGCGGGGGAAATCACCTCCAGGCAGCATGGTTTGGCAAATGTTCCTCGCCTTCCTCTCTGCATCAATGAAATGTGCTGGAGGCGGAACCGCGTTCCACAGCCACGGTCGCATTTTAAGCTCCCTTTCCCGTCAGATTATTCACATCCCCGCCCACTTTTCCCCATGAACTGATATAAATAAACGAGACTTGGCTTGATACCGCCGCTCTTTCTACGTGACTGTAGTGTAAAATCGGAGCGATTTGTCATAAGAGGGTGGAGGGGGCAGGCGCTGCTACCTCCACACGATGGAGATAAACTTAGATACTGCGTGTTTTTTAAAGATCACTCAGTTAAAAGGGAAAAGTAATTTTCTGATGAAATACTAAAAGCGTCTTGCTGGCCAAGGTGGTGTACACCTATAATCCCAGCCCTCAGGAGGCTGAGGCAGGAGCATCCTCACGAGTTCAAGGCCAGCCTGGGCTACATAGTGAGTTGAAGGACAGCCTGAACTATATAGTGAGACCCTGTCTCAAAAACAAAAAAAAGTGTCTTACACAGCCAGGTGTGGTGGTGCACGTCTGTATCCCAGCTACTTAGGAGGCTGAATCGGGAGGATGACAAGTTTGAGGCCAACCTGGACAATTCAGTGAGATCCTATCGCAAAATAAAGAATAAAAGCCAATGGAGTGGTGCACACCTGTAATCGCAGCATCTGGAGGCTGAGGCAGGAGGATCACCAAGAGTTCGAGGCCAGTCTGGGCTATACAGCAAGACCCTGTCTCAAAAAAATTAAATAGATAGATAGGATAGAAAAATAAAAAGGGCTGGCAAAATAGCTCAGGAAAAAGGCCCTGGGTTCAAGCCTCAGTACCAAAAAAAACCAAAAACAAAACAAAACAAAAAAAACAAGTAAGCTAGGGCTTCTTTCAAAGCAAGATGATGAAGGTGACAGTGCTGGCTTCAGTGAAGACAGTGGCCTCACAGAGCCTCGCCGTGTTCAGGACCCATGTCTCCTGGGCCTGAAGCTCTACTCTTTTTTTTTTCTTTTTTTCCTTGTTTGTTTTGTTTTCCTCCCAGAACCAGGAATCAAACTCACGACCTTGTGCTTGCTAGGTAGGCGATTTGCCACTGAGCTAAATCCCCAGCCCCAAAGTTCCACTCTTTGTGCCAGCAGAAGACTTTGCAAGAACTGCCTGGAAAAAATAAATAAATAAAGTAAAATAAAATAAAATAAAGAACTGCCTGGAACTGCCCTGCGGTATGACTGCTCGTCTCCCGGCCGTGGTTCTCCACATCCACACCCCACACCCACAGAGAGAGGCAAGGGAGTCTGGGGGATTTTTTTTTTTTTTTTTTTTTTTGTCTTTTTGAGACAGGGTCTTGCT
>NW_004955437.1:5934155-5945407 GCF_000276665.1 Chinchilla lanigera
CACAGGCAGCAGGAATCTTGCTGCAGACCTCTCCAGAGCTTCACCACAGCCTGTACTGTCAGGGGAAGAATGGCTTCCAGAGAGTCTCTGCAGGTTTTGTGCAAGGTCCTCCTGGCTTACAGCTTCCGAACGGCTTTCACGAACACAGCCCAGAGGACCTCTGACTCCTCGGGCTTAGTCTGTATTCTCATGTTAGCCTCCAGCTCTTGATGATCCTCCTGCTTCAGCCTTCTGAGTGCTGGGATTACAAGCATACATTACCACACCTGGCCTGCACTGTAATTTTTTACAAAAGTCTGTGTCATTTTTATAAGCAGGGAGAAAAACTCTTCTCACTTAGAAAACACATGGGACCGTCTGTGTCTCTCAGGGACAGCCGGGTGGAGACGGAGGTGGCTGTGGCTGTGAACTGGGGGGGGGGGGGAGGCAACTGCGATGCCTGAGGACACAGGGTGGCCGAGGTGTAGGAACTGTGCTGTGAGAGGCGTCACAGCTGGGGAGAAGGCCGCCACCACCCCGCCCCGGACCTGTGCTGGCTGTGCCGCCCCTGCCTGGGGACCTGAGGGTGGCTGCCCGCTGGGTTCCGCCCCGGGAAGCTGCCGGGTGAGGTGAGGCTGGCACTCTTCGGGATTGCTGCTTTTCTAGGATGGTCAGAGCTCTTTATTGTCTTTATTTATTTATTTAGGCTTTTCTGAGCCAGTTCAGGCTGGCCTTGAACTCACAATGGAGCCCAGGCTGCCCTGGAACTCTCAGTGATCCTCCTGCCTCAGCCTCCTGACTGCTGGGACAACAGGCATGCACCACTGTGCCCAGCTTGATATAGCCCTTGTCAAGGGGGCCCCCTCCACCCTGTGCCTTCCCAGGTGGTCCCTGCTCACCCCTGCAGCCCAGCCCAGCGGGAGGGGGCACCCCACGGCCTCCTTACTTTTGCAAAGCCCCTAGTAGCCCTATTAACTCTGCTCAACCTGAGCGGCACCCTGCTTCCTGCAGGCCCCAGACTTACACAGGACGGTGGGCGGCGGGGGGGCACAGAAGGGCAAAGAGAGGGAGAGGAAGAGAAGACCCAAGGGGCGGGAAGGCTGCAGGTGAGCCCGAAGTTAGGAAAGCCAGAGCGGACTTTCTTTTTCTCTTTCTCTTTTTTTTTGGTCTCTTTGAGACAGGGTCTCCCTATGCAGTTCAGGCTGGCCTTGAGCCACTTTGTAGCCCAGGCTGGTCTCAAACTCGCAATGATCCTACCAGGGAGGACTTTCAAGGCAGAGGCCCAGAGTTTTATGAAAACCGAGCAGAGGTCATAGTGGCGCACGGGTATAATCCCAGCACTTGGGAAGCTGAGGCAGGAGAATCGCTGCATATTCGAGGCCAGCCTGGACCTATAGTGAGACCCTGTCTCAAAAAACAAGAAACAAGAAGAGTGGGCGGGATAGGATTGGCGCTGTGCTTGGGGTGGGGGTGGGGGTGGGCAGAACTGGGTGGAGGGCCCAATGGGAGGAGGCCTGGCCCTCACGTTGGAGGAGGATGGAGAGGAGGGTGTCAGGCGGAAGAGAGAACCAGACAGAGGCAGAAGAGGCAGCCAAGCCGAGCGTGGACAGAGCCGGATCGAAGTCCGGGCTCAGAAAGGCCACGCCCACACCCACCTTGCGCATGCTCAAGCACGCTCCATAGCGCATCACCCCGCCCCACCCCCACACTCGCTGCAGACGCCGGAGCCCGTACGTGTGCTCACACCTTTGCGCCACCCCACACCACAGACACACGCGTACGACTGCAAGATCCATACACCTGCCAGGTATGGTGGTGCACACTTGAAATCACAGCGCCCTGGGAGGCTGAGGCAGGAGGATCCCAAATTCAAGCCAAGCCTGGGCCTTTTAACAACTCAGCAAGACTCTGTCTAAAAATGATTTGATTTTTTTTTCTTTTTTTTTTTTTTTGAGACCGGGTCTCACTTTGTAATTCAGGCTGGCCTTGAACTCACAGTGATCCTCCTGCCTCAGCCTACCCAGTGCTATGGGAAAACAAGCATGTACCACTATCCCTGGCTGAAAATGAAAAAATTTAGGCAAGTGCTGGGGATGGAGCTCAGTGCAAAGGCCCTGGATTCAAGCCTCAGTATACCAGTACCCCACAAACCCCAAATACACACTCCACAGATCTCACAGGGCTCTGCTGAACATCCGGCCTCTGTTCGGCTGTACTCCTGGTCCACATGCCGCTGTCAATCAGAACCCTAAGGCAGGCCAGCTCAGCCTCACGAAGGGGGTTCTGAATGGGTGCCCGTGGGCCTGGGCAGCCACGTGCCCCAAGGGGCCTGCTGCCGCCACCACTGGGCTCCACCCTGGGTCCTGTACCCTGCCGCACCTTGCCATGCGTGTGTACCTCCCAGGCACCGGGACCCCAGGGGTACAGAGAGCGAGGCCTGGGCCGGCCCCCACTGTCACACTGCATGGGCAGAGCGGCTTCCCGGCCTCTGGAGCTGGAGGCTGCTCTGAGGAAGTTTGAGAATAGCTGAGACTTGTCCTCCGACTGCATGCTCCACCTGCAGGAGGCGCTGGATTCAAACATCCAAAACCAAAGAAGACAACGGAGCCCCTAAATACGAAAACTATTTTTTAAAAGAAAATTAGCCAGGCATGGTGGCTCACACCTGTAATCCCAACCCTCTAGAGGCTGAGGCAGGAGGATCACTGAGATTTCAAGGTCAGCCTGGACTACACAGTGAGATTCTGTCTTAAAACAAGGGGCTGGGGATTTAGCTCAGTGGCACAGTGCCTGCCTGGCAAGCGCAAGGTCGTGAGTTCTATCCCCAGTACGGGGAGGGGAGATAAAAACAAAACACAATACCAACAAACAAACACAACAAACAAGAGAATGCTGTACACAAAAACCAGAAGGATTCCACCTGGAGGCTGGACTGACATCACGTAGACAGGTGCGTGGCATTGCTAAAGTTGTTTTTGTTTTATTTTGGTTTGTTTTGGTTTTTTAGACAAGGTCTTGCTGTGTAGTTCAGGCTGACCTTGAACTATCAGTGATCCTCCTGCCTCAGCCTCCCAAGTGCTGTGATTATAGGCTTGCATCACAATGCCCAGCTTGTTTGGTTTTGGGGGTACAAGGGATTGAACCCAGGGCCTTCACACTGAGCCACACCCCCCAGCCTCTTTTTTTATTTTATTTTGAGACAGTGTCTCTCTAAGTCATTAAATTGCCCAGGCTGGGCTCAAGCTTGCAATCCTCCTGCCTCAGCCTCTCAGAGTGCTGGGATTACAGGCATGTATTGCCATGCCAGGCCACAGCCATTTTTATTTTTTTATTTCAAGACAGGTCTTGTTAAATGACTGGGCTGGCTTAGAACTTACAGTCCTCCTGCCTCAGCCTCCAAAGTTAGTATCCTTCTGTTTTTTTGAGCTGGGTGGAATGTCCACTGTGCAATTTTTTTTTTTTCCTTTTTGAGACAGGGTTTTGCTATGCAGCTCAGGCTGGACTTGAACTCACTTTGTAGCCCAGGTGGGCCTTGAACTCACAGTGATCCTCCTGCCTCAGCCTCCCGAGTGCTGGGATTACAGGCGTGCGCCACCACCCCTGGCTCCATTGCGCAATATAATACGACATAGCAGCGGCCACGCTTAGACCAGGGAAGAGACATTACCTCGAACCAGAGGTCACGAGGAATCCAATTCCGTACATCGGATGTCCTGTCACGATGAATAAAAATAAAGTCCTCTGGGCTTGCCCTAGTTCTGCTTATTTTTGCACTTCCTCCCACAGGGGTGCGGGGGTCAGTGCAACCCTGCTCTTGGCAATCGGGGGCGGAAGTGCCGTGGGGGCTGAGGCCATATCTGGCTCGGCCTGGCTGTCGATAGGCTGCCTGTGGTGAGGGTTTCCAAGAAGTAGCAGCAGTTGAAGAAGCTGAGCAATATTTACAAGAAATGGCCTCGCCCCTCCCAGCCCCGCCTGGGCCGCTCCCGCCTTCCAAGCCCGGGTGGAAGGGTGGGGTGCGGAGTTGGAGGCAGCAGGGAGCGTCCTATGGACACCGGTGCTCACCTGACCCTGGCAGCTAGAGGTGGGCACGCTGCCCTCCGGGTCCTGGGCCCGGGATCGAGGGCCAGGGGCTGAGCCACGTGGACAGCAGGTGTCCCGTATCAGCTTGCACAGGGCCCTGGATTCCATCCCCAACGCTCCGGAAGCAAACACACATGCCACAAGGACGCTCAGGACAGCAGAGTGGTCCTGCATGCCGACTCCCTGGGTCCGAACTCTGACACGGCCACTTATTCTTTCTGATTTTTTGCAACGGGGTCTCCCTATGTAGCGCACGTTGGCCTTGAGATCAAGGCGATCTTCCTGCCTCAGCTTCCCCACTGCTGGGATGACATTAGAAACCACCTCTCCCAGCAGAGTCTCAAGAAGTACCTTAGACAAACCAAATTCTGCCCTGGCTACTTGTTTGTTTGTTTGTTTTTTTGTCTTTTTTTAAAGACTGGGTCTCACTATGCAGTTCAGGCTGGCCTTGAGCTCACTTTGTAGCCCCGCCTGGTCTCCAACCCTCAGTGATCCTCCTGCCTCAGCCTCCCGAGTGCTGGGATTACACGTGTGCACCACCACGCCTGGCCTGGCCACTTCTTAACATGTAACCTTGGACAGGATTCTTATCTGTGCTCTGTTATAAAGAACAAGACAGACTCAAATAAAAGAAAATAAAGAACAAGAAAAACACTTTCATCTTTTTTGCGGCGGGGGGGGGAACAGGGCCTGGCTATATAGCCCAGGCTGGCCTGAAAGTCGTGAGGATCCTCCTGCCTCAGCCTCCCAAGTGTTGGGATTATAGGCATTACAGGCACGCAGCCCTACACCCAGCTCGCCATCATCTTTGCTGCCTACTTTAGGCCATGAAGCATCGCCAGAGTAACGGGGGAGACTCCTCTCCCTGAGCAGAAGCCTCCCTCACAGAGCTGGGAACACTGCCACATCCAGAAACTCCTTTCTTCCAACTCTACTGCACACTGGGCATCCATGAGGAAGAGCATCTGTCCATGCAACACATCCGCTGCTTAACCTCCTCTTCCTGGTAGCCAGACCCAGGAGCACAAGCTCTTAGTCTCAGGGTGGGGTAAACTGCCCACAATCTAAATCCAGAGCAGATTCCCAAACTGATGTTCCCAGCCAGGCGTGGTGATCCCAGCACTCAGGAGACTGGGGCAGGAGGATCCTGGTTAGTTCCAGGCCAGCCTGGGCTACATCAAGAGACCCTATCTTAAAAAAACACCGCAAAAAGTCCTGGGTGTGGTAGCGCACGCCTGTAATCCCAGCACTTGAGAGGGAGGCTGAGGCAGGAGGATTGTTGCAAGTTGAAGACCAGCTTGGGCTACAAAGTGAGCTCAAGTCCATCCTGAATGTCACAGTGAGACCCTGTCTCAAAAAGACAAGAAAAAAAAAAAGCAAACTCACTTCAAGGGAGAGGGTGAGGCATTTCCTGATTTCATTAGAAGTTTGGAGCAACTTTTAATTGTTCAAGTGCAGCGCTACTGGAAAGGATGAGGCAAGCAGGGTGCAGACTCCATGAGGTTGGCAGTGGCAGGGGAGGAGGGGAAGGGTCAGGGGAACCTCGGGAAGCCACCCCAGGACCGAGAAGTCCTTCCTTCCTCTGCACATCCCGGGAGAAGGTGCAGACTGCAGCTGATGCTTAGACACAATGTATTTACTAAGATGTAACATTGCTCCTGGAGGCCTCCGCCACCCAGCCGAGCTAGACTAACTCACAAAATGGACCACTGGCTGGAGACACGAGGGACCAAGGACAAGGAAATGGTCGGGTGTGGTGGCGTACCCCTATCATCCTAGCATTCGGGAGGCTGAGGCAGGAGGATCACTGCGAGGATCATGGCGAGTTGGAAACCAGGCGGGGCTACAAAGTGAGCTCAAGGCCAGCCTGAACTGCATAGCGAGACCCTGTCTCAAAAAGACAAAACAAAGAAAAAGGGAACAGGGGCGCTGGCACCTTCAGCTCTGCTCAGTGTAGGCTTTAGCCAGCACCCCGGAGCCCGTGCGCTCCCACTGGATTGTTAATGACCAGACCTCAAGGGCAGTAAGGAGGGAACCAGACCCAGGAACTAAGGAATAAGGTGTAGTGTTTTCAGTAACGCTTAAAAGGTTTTATTTTAGAGGACGGAGTGGGAGGTCTTACTGTTAATCAAGGTCAGTTTTGAAGACAGGCTCTGTGTAGTTGGGGCTGGCCTCAAAGTCAAGATGATACTGCCTCAGCCTCCTGGGCACTGGGATTACAGGTGTGTACCACCCCTCACCGGGCCCGTAGCGTGTGCCGGTGCCACACCAGGCTTTGAAATGCTTTACTAGTGGCAGGCTACTGCAAACAAACTCCTAATGTAACTTGAGCAACATGCATGCTACCCCTAGGTCAGCCCCAGGGAAGGAATTCTCTGCAGCAACAGTTCTCTGGAGGTAGTTGGTCAGATACAGGACCTCTCCTGCCCACGTCACCCTGCCCTTAGCCCTCTGCTACTCATTTACCCAGCAAAGGAGACCCCCGCTGCACCGCCAGGGAACTCAGACTAGCCTCTTTCTCTAACTCCAGACTCAGCCCCCTGTCAGGGACGGCCCAGTAAATCCACAGGAGTTAGCAGGCGCCTCTGCATGGACAACTAGGACCACAAGTTAAGACAAAAGGTTTTTATTCAAAAAATGCCAAGTATAAAAAAAAAATAATAAGATCTCTTTTATTCCCCTGTACAGTATTTCACTCAAGATAAAACCAGCAGGCCACATGCTGCTCGAAACACAGCCCCAGGGAGGACCCGCAAGGCACACACCGTCCAGAGCCGCGTCCCGACCTCCGTCCTATGTACAAGAGCGACACCCACACCCTGCACCCCAGAAGCTGGGGAGCCGCAGCGGCTGTCCCGCCTGGGTCCCGTCACCCTACACACGGCAAGCGTCCCTCCCCAACAGGTCCCCAAGTCAGAGGAGGAAAGGAGGAAAAAAAAAAACCAACCCCCAAAATCCTAGAACAGCAGTTGTGGAAGCTCAGAGCAGGAAGGGAACCAAATAAATAAATAAATAAATACATAACGTTGACCTCCAGGTTCGAATGATCATCTTTCCAAAAACAGAAAATGAAACAAACAAAAAAAAAACAGGTAAAATAACTTAAAGGTAAAATTAAAAAAAAAAAATTAGATCAACTCTAATCCTTTTGTATACTACCATGCCAACTGTACACACATTTACAGCTTTCCCGTTTGCATTGTTCGTGCATTGTGTGTGTGTGTGTATGTGTGCGTGTGTGTGTGTGTGTGTGTATGCGAGGTCCTGGCTTGGAAACAGGTTAAGTAAAAACCAAAGAGGAAGACGGGTTCACTGGAGTTTTACTACAGGAGGCAGAAAGAAGGGCGGGCGGCTCAGCAACGGGCCCGCGGCCTCTCCCTTGGCACCTTTCATAGGAAGGAGGGGCGGGAACAGGGGACCCAACCCAGGCAGATTTTTGGGGAAGCAGCAGATAAAAGAGGCAAGTTCAAGTATTTCTCCCAGCACAGCCGGAGTCCCCACAGAAGGCACTCAGAACAGTCGGAGGAGGTGACAGGGACTTCACGTGACGCTAGTCCTACCCCACCCCAGCCCGTCCCCCACCCGACCCGCCTTGAGTTCAGCAGACAGGGACAGCGTCGCAACAGGGTCCCCACCCCCAGCACGGTTTCCCAGCAGCCCAGCAGGGCCCAGGAAGGCGCATCTATGCAGGGGCT
This sequence comes from Chinchilla lanigera, assembly GCF_000276665.1. Taxonomy (NCBI): domain Eukaryota; kingdom Metazoa; phylum Chordata; class Mammalia; order Rodentia; family Chinchillidae; genus Chinchilla; species Chinchilla lanigera. The sequence goes on from NW_004955437.1 coordinate 5,941,910, forward strand.
GAGCCTGGGGCCCCCGTCCCCGCCAGGAGGGGACACAGGGCCCTGGGGTCTGGAATGAGTTGTGAATTGTTCCTGTGTCAAGCACTGTCCTGCTCGGCCAGACGGCCAAGTGTCGCTGGGAGTCAGGAGCTGGACACTGGGGCCTCCCTCCCTGGAGGGTCTGGCAGGGAGCGGAGGACCTGGTCGCCGGAGGTCGCTATTTGCTGGTCCCCGGCGACAGGCTGTGCAGGTGGATCTCGGCGGTCTCCTGGGGCAGGAGGGCATCCTGCATCCACGGGTGGTTCTGGATTTCCTCGAAGGACGGCCGGTCAGATGGCCTCAGGGACAGGCACCAGCGGATCAGGTGCTGACACTCTGCGGGAGGCAGGATGACACCCGTTAAGCTCCGTTCCGGCGCCTGCAGGTGCTCCTAACCCGGACAGGAATGCACTAAACCCGGCTCTCGGCAGACTCTGGCTAGAAAGCGGCTCCTCCCTTACAAGCTGTGGTTTCCAAACTTCAATAGGCAGAGCCATTCCCACGACACCCACTCACAGAAGTAAGACGGTGATGACAGGGACCGAGATCACCACCGAGAACAACAAGGTGACTCAATTCGCCCCCAACTTACAAACGAGCTCACCGCCTGGCATGAGCTCACCGGGACCACAACACAGAGAAGGGAGGAGGGAAGAAAACCCGTGATTCCTTTACACTCTGGCTGTTTCATGCCCGCAGGTGGTCCAGGGATCAAACCCAGAGCCTTCCCACTGAGCTACAATGCCAGCCTCTCCCCCTTTGTCTCAGACAGGATCTTGCTAAATTTAAACTGTCCAGGCTGGACTTAACCCTGGACTCCCCTGCCTCAGCCTCCCAGAGTATTGGAACTTAAAACGGGAATACAGCTCAGGGGGAGAGCACTTGTCTCCTATGCAGAGAGGAACACTGGGGTCTGAGTCTCCAGATCAAAAATTGAACTTTTCAGAGAACAGACTGTGTTTTTTGTTGGGGTGTTTCTTTTTTTTTGGGGGGGGGGTCTTTTTGAGACAGGGTTTCGCTATGCAGTTTGGGCTGGCCTTGAGCTCACTTTGTAGCCCAGGCCTCGAACTCCAACAATCCTCCTGCCTCAGCCTCCCAAGTGCTGGGATTACAGGAGTGTGCCACCATGCCCACGCCCTGGCCCGACCGTCTTAATATGCTCGACCTCTGACCTCCTAAGGAATCTCAAACACACGTGACCACCGGGCCGGTGCAAGAGTAAATCTGGGGCCCATAAATTCTAAGCCACAGGTCCGGGCTGTGAGGCCTGGGGAAGTCACCTGAGGAGACCCGCTGCCGGAAGAAGACCTGGCCCCGGATGATTTCCTCGTCGTGCTCGAAAGGGATGTCTCCGCACACCATGTCGTAGAGCAGGATCCCCAAGGACCACACGGCCGCCGACCTGCCGTGGTAGCGATGGTAGCGGATCCACTCGGGAGGGCTGTACACCCGCGTCCCTGCACGGAGGGGACAGAACAGAGACAAGGCTCAGCCTACGCCGACCCCGAAGGCTGTGTGCCCAGCGGCAAGACTTTCTTTCAAAAACAAAAAAGCACCCACTCCCTTCTCTCAGGAGGCGGGAGAACTCCTGATTATTGCCTCCTGGGCTAGGAGGAAAGTGGAGAAGTAGTTTCTGGCTTCTTCCCAACCCAAAGCAGTACCCACCCCTCCCGGCTCAAACCCTGAACTAAAAATCCTTACAAACCAGTCCAAGAAACAAACAGGGCTGGCCGCAGCCCCAGTCTGAGGCCGCCCGCAGACCATCCTCCAACCCTGCCTCCCCCTCGCTGCCTTGGGGCCAGGTGAGATTCTCATCGCAGATGGCATCCGGGCAAGGATCCTGGCACGACATCCTAAGCCAGGGTGCCGGTGCCCTCTGGGAGGCTTTCCTCCCCACCCTCTAGAACCCGGGCGGACACCCACACCCTTTCCTCCCCAGACTGGAAAGGTATCTCGAGCTGCAGGGCTGGTTTCACGGACCACGTGACTCCTGTTTACAAACTTTGGGTAGTAAAAAAAAAAAAAAAAAAGAGAGGTAATCCCGAGGGCGGTCACCAGGGGGCAGCAAAGACTTGAAGGAAATTTAAAAAAAAAAAAAAAAAACAAACCTGGGAGGGCCCGGCCAGCCATTAACTGTGAAATACAAAAAATGCAGCCCAGCCCAGCGTCTTCCAAGGGCAAATAAACACAAACCACAAGCCCGAGTCACAAGTTTTGAAAGGCTGTCGTTTGTGAGAGTAAGCCACTCCGAGGATGACCCACCCTCCCGCTTTGATCTAGGGCTCTCCTGCCTTCTGTTCTGAAGGAAGCCGCTCCAAGCCCCTCCCTAAGCAAGATAGGTTTTCACCCTCCCTGCGAGACTCCCAACTAATTCTCAAAGCAGCAACAGATCTGATTTCACAACAATCCACTCCTGAGTCCCCGGCCCCACGACACCGAAAGAAAAAGGAAAATTTTACTTAGTGAAACCATTTTTCAGAACCCTCACCCTAGATCAAAGGGGTCAAACAGGAAAACTAAACTCCCTTATAAACCAAAACAGAAATTAACAAAAATCCCCATCAGCGCCGCCTCTCCTCTCTCTCCTCCCACCCGCCATCGCTTTCCCAGACGGGAAAGTGGGTCAGACTTTGGAAATCTGGGCTACGGCCCGTGGCCCACAAGCTCTTATTCATCGGGAAAGCTTGGAACCCACTGAATTCCACTGAAAAAAAATTCAATCATGCCAGAAGCATTACAGGTTCAGCTGGCCTGGAATCCCCGGCACAGCCGGGAAGCTCTGCTACGCCCCACCCCGGCCAGCGCCAAGCCCGGAGGCCCAGTGACCTTTACAAAGGCCCGGCTGGTGAAGCTTCGGGGCCAGGCCAGGTCACCTAGGCAGCACCCCGGGGGCAGCTCACCATCGAAGTCCGTGTAGACTGTGTCCTTGAGCAGCGCCCCCGACCCGAAGTCGATGAGCTTGAGCTCGCCGCGGCTGAGGTCGATGAGGATGTTCTCGTCCTTGATGTCGCGGTGCAGCACCCCGCAGTCGTGGCAGTGGCGCACGGCCTCCAGCACCTGCCCGAAGAAGCTGCGCGCCAGCTCCTCCTGGAGGGCCCCCCTTTCCGTGATGAAGTCGAAGAGGTCTTGCACCGGCTCGGGCCTCTCCAGGATCAGCACGAAACTGTCGGGCCTCTCGAACCAGTCCAGGAGCCTGATGACGCCGGAGAAGCCCGAGCTGACCTTCTTCAGCAGGACCACTTCCATGGGCACCCGGGTGCCATTGGGCTGCGGGGACCGAGGAGGGGAGCGGTGAGCGGGGACGCAGGAGACGGCGAGGCGCGCGCGCTCCCCCCAGGCCACCCACCCAGCCCCGCGCCATCCGGGTGGTCGCGCGCCCCGGTGCTCACCAGCTCGCCCCAGTCAGAGATCCGGTCCTTCTCCACGTGCTTGATGGCCACCTGCAACCCCCAAGAGCACAGCGTCCTTAGACGCCCGCAC
>NW_004955437.1:5947264-5952522 GCF_000276665.1 Chinchilla lanigera
CAGGCTGGCCTTGAGCTCACTTTGTAGCCCAGGCTGGTCTCAAACTCACAACGATCCTCCTGCCTCAGCCTCCCGAGTGCTGGGATTACAGGCGTGCGCCACCACGCCCGGCTACGGATGCTGCTCTTACGGCAAGGCCCAGACACCCCCTCTGGGTTTATTATCCTAGGAAAGGGCACGGTGCCCCCTTTGTGGGTGCGCTGTGGATGACTAGGAGACGCCCCCGGGAACAGGAATCTCCCTCTTTTCAGAGAGGAAAAAGAAACTTCCGTCGCATGACAGGGGCGCGCAACAGCTGCCCGAAGTGACACGGCCCAGAGTCCAGGCCTGGGCTCCACTCCCCACTTAGCAGATTCTAGAGGCCTGGGGACCGAGCTGGACAGTGGTCACTGGCCGTGTGACCCCAGTCCCTCCGTCCACACCCCCTCTCCAGTGCTCAGCCCCATCCAGGCCAACTGTACCCGCACCTAACGCTTCCCACAGGTTCTATCCGGCCAGTTATGCGTCCACTCTGCCTGTCAGAGACACCCCCAATCCACTTGCTTTTTTCACCCCAGTACTGGGTATTGAACCTAGGGAGCTCTGAATTATATACCTGAGTTTTCCTTTGTTTGCTTGTTTTGTTTTTTTTGTCTTTTTTTTTTTTTTTTTTTTTTTGGTATCGGGAATCGAACACATGACCTCAGACTTGCCAGGCAAGGGCTTATGCTGCTGAGCTATATCCCTGGTCGTTGTTTGTCTATTTGAGACAAGGTCCTGCTAAGCAGTTCAGGCTGGCCTTGAGCTCACTTTGTAGCTCAGGCTGGCCTCGAACTCCGAGTAATCCTCCTGCCTCAGCCTCCCGAGTGCTGGGATTACAGGCGTGCACCACCACGCCCAGCATTATCCCTGGTTTTAAAACAAAAAATTGACAGGATCTAAGGTGGTTGTGGTGGCACACATCTGTAATCCTTGTACCAGGGAGGCTGAGGCAGGAGGATTACAGGAAAGTTCAAGTGCTACACTGTAAATTCAAGGCCTGTCTGACCTACATAGTGAAACTGTCTCAAAACAAAGACAGGGTCTAGCTAAATTGCCCAGGCTGGCCTTGAATTTTTTTTTTTTTTTTTAATTTCTTTTTGAGACAGGGTCTCACTACGTAGTTCAGGCTGGCCTAGAATTTTCAGCAATCCTCCTTCCTCAGCCTCCCAAATGCTGGGGTTACAGGCATGCACCACCACACCCGGCTCAACTCCCTGTACTTTTATTGAAATCCTTTCCACCCTTCAGGAGAACTTGACCCATTAAACTGGGCCAGGGATACATAGCTCTAATTCCAGCTCTCTGGGAGGCTGAAGCAGGAGGATTGCAAGGTCTAATCCAGACTAGCAATTTAGCAAGACCCTGTGTCAACATTGATAGTAATAATAAAAAAAAAAAAGACTGGGGGTATGGCTCGTGGTGAAGGCCCTGGGTTCAATCCCCAGTACCGCATACCCACACACAAAAAGCTTCACCATTTGTTGAACAAAGTGCAAGCATTTCTTCACTGTCCATCCCACTCATCTGACTTTCATGTGCGGGTTCCTAACACGCCTTGGTGGGTCACTAACTTGCCAGTTATTTATAGTGATTCTCTGTTCCTTGAACCCATACTTTAGCCAACATTTGTTGATGGAAGAGAAGACCATGCCCCCGCAGAAAGATCATGATCAGAGTCAATGTATGGGAGCCAGGGATGATGCTGTGTACCTGTCATTCAAGGACTAAGTGGGGAGGCTGAGGCAGGAGAAGCCCAGAACTCCTTCAGCCTGGGCAATGTAGTGGGGCCTCCTCTCACCACCAAACTCTGTTCATCTGTGGTCGGCGTGCACCACAGTGATCAAGCATCTTCCCTCTTGGTTAGCATTTCCCAGGCCAAAGTTCCCCCTGGCCCCAAGAAAATCAGTTTATACCACATTTAAGCAAGCTAGCCAAAGCCAGGCGTGGTGGCGCACGCCTGTCATCCCAGCACTCGGGAGGCTGAGGCAGGAGGATCGTTGTGAGTTCGAGACCCGCCTGGGCTACAAAGTGAGCTCAAGGCCAGCCTAAACTGCACAGTGAGACCCTGTCTCAAAAAGACCAAAAAAAAAAAGCAACGGGAGTGACATAGGGGAAATCCTGGATGTCAAATACACTGAGTTTGAAAAAAAAAAAAAAAAAATACACTGAGTTTGTGTTCCCCAAAGCTGAAGAATGAATTCTAAGAAACAATGGAGGTGAAGTAGGAAAATTTATTGGAGAACAGCAATGGGGAATAAGAATAGCTCCTAAGAGACAGGAGGGGTCCTGAATGAATGGGCTGCCAGCGAGCCCACCTCTCAAAGGAAGTTTGACAGGGTAAAATTGTGAGGCTGGTACAATGTGGGTCAAAATTACGATCAACCAATAAGGTTGCAAATATAGCCACTTCAGTAATATTGACCCAATGGTAGCAAGGCTACACGAGTGACATCATCAACCTTGGCCAGTAATCTTTTTTTTTTTTTTTTTTTGGTACCTGGAATCAAACTCAGGACCTCATGCTTGCCAGGCAGACACTGTGCCACTGAACTACATCCCAGCCCCTATAATCTGTAGTCTTGGCCTTGTCTTTAGTTTTAGCAGTCTTAGTCTTTTTTTTTTTTTTTTTTGGTTTTGGTTTTTCTCCGGTACCGGGAACCGAACTCACGACCTTGCGCTTGCCAGGCAGGCGCTTTGCCACTGAGCTAAATCCCCAGCCCCTTTTTGGTCTTATTGAGACAGGGTTTTGCTATGCAGTTCAGGCTGGCCTTGAGCTCACTTTGTAGCCCACACTGGTCTCAAGCTCACAACCATCCTCCTGCCTCAGCCTCCCAAGTGCTGGGATGATAGGCATGCGCCACCACACCCAGCTATTCTTGAGCTCACTTTGTAGCCTAAGCTGGTGTCCAACTCACAATGATCCTCTGCATGAGCCTCCAGAGTGCTGGGATTACAGGTGTGCGCCACCACATCTGGCTATTCAGGCTGGTGTTGAACTCACTCTGTAGCCCAGGCTGGCCTTGAACTCGCAAGGATCCCCCTGCCTCAGCCTCCTGAGGATACTAATCCACACACAGGACATTAATCAAGTTGCTTAACCTTTCTAAATGTACACTAAATATAGCTAATAGCACCAGCCTCAATAGGAAAATTCCTAAACAGTAAGTCAAATTCTGCATGCAGTGTAACAGTGAGGGGGAGCTCAGAGATAGAACGCTTGCCTATTCATGTGCCAGAGGACATGGGTTTAATCCCTGGCACTGAAAAAAAAAAAGGGTAATCTAGGACAGAATAAACTTCTAGAAAATACCAGCTATAAAAAATAGCGGGGGTGGGGGGGATAGTCGGGAGTGGTGGCGCATGCCTGTAATCCCAGCACTTGGGAGGCTGAGGCGGGAGGAGGACTGTTGTGAGTTCAAGGCCAGCCTGGGCTACCCAGCAAAACCCTATCTCAAAAAGACAAAAAAAAAAAAAAGCAGAGAGGCAGAAAGCGAATCAGGAGGACTCCTGATGCCAGTGAGGCAAAGCATGAAAGAAAAATGATAGACTCAATTTCTGGTCTCAGCTGAGGAGAAAACCCGGAAGACCCTGACCCAAGCAGCTTTTGCCTACATCCGGGTAACAGTGGAGTCAGGTTCCAGATATCAACAAGGACCGGCTTAGTAGGACAGAGGAAACGGAGCTCACTGGCGTGGAGAAACTCCCGCTTTCGACACACACACTTCCTCTTTACCTCTGTCTTAGTTCTCTTTTTAGGCGGTTGCTACTAAACACAAATAAGGACAGCTCACAGCTCCTGCACTAGATATAAACAACGCTCCCGCCTTCCGTGTGTGACTTGGCCCAAGTGCCTTTGAAGTAGCATTTTTCCTTTGTTTTGGTTTGGGGGCAGCGTCTCACTCGGTTCCCCAACCTCCTGTTTTGTTTTTTAGTCCTGGGGATTGAACCCAGAGCCTTCAAACTTAGCTGTACCCCAGTCTTTTTTAATTTTCATTTTGAGAGAGGGTCGCTATAAAAACACTAGGTTAGAAAAAAACAAAAAAACAAAACAAAAAAAACCGCTAGGTTGGCCAGGCGCAGTGGCGCATGCCCGTGATCTCAACACTCAGGAGGCTGAGGCAGGAAGATCGCTATGAGTTCTCAGCCAGCCTGGGCTATATAACTGAGTTCAAGGCTGGCCTGAAGTATAGTGAGACCTTATCTCAAAAAAGCAAAACAAAACAAAACATTAAGTTGCCCAGGCTGGGCTCAAACTTGGAATCCCCCTGCCTCAGCCTCCTAGAATGCTACAGATTTGTACCACTACACTCAGCTTCCGGTCTAGTCTTGACCCCCTGGGCTCAGTGGATGCTCACCTTCCCCAGGACCCGAGACTGTGGGCACACTGTGTTGCTCTAGGCAGTGGCAGAGTCGTTAGCTGTCTAAACATAATCGCACTGCTGGGCACCGTGGCAAGGCCTGTAATCCCAGCAGTGTGGGAGGCTGGGGCAGGAGGATTCCAAATTTGCCCAATGTGGACAATTTAACGATTCAGTGATACCCTGTCTCAAAATAATATATATATATATATATATATTTTTGGTCTGTTTGAGACAGGTTCTCACTGTGCAGTTAACGCTGGCCTTGAGCTCACTTTGTAGTCTAGGCTGGGCTCGAACTTGCAAGGATCCTCCTGCCTCAGCCTCCTGAGTGCTGAGATTACAGGCGTGCGCCACTATGCCCGGCTTAATAAAAAATTTTTAAAAGAGCTGGGGATGTAGCCAAGTGGGAAGGTCCCAGTTTCCACCCCCAGGACCAAAATAAATGAGTGAAAAAAATAATGAACTCAAATCTTGCTCACCCTGAAAGTTGTGTGAGGTGCGCTGGTGCTCTGAGGACGAGGCGTGACTTTGCCGGACTCAGGGAGCTCGCACCAGACTCAGTGAGATCGCTCCACACTCGGCCACCTCCGCGAGCCGGGGGCGCCGCTCACCGCGCAGAGAGGCCTTGCGGGGTGCGGGGGAAGGCTGCAGAGACCGCACGGGTCACAGCCTCAGCCAGACGACAGGACAGCTTTGTCTCCAGTTGGGAATCGAACTCACGACCTTGCACTTGCGGGGCAGGCGCTGTGCCCCTGAGCTAAATCCCCAGCCCTGTCTCCAAACCTAAAGTCCTTCAGCCCCATACAGCTGAACTTGTGACAGCTCTCTAGGACCACGTGGGCCAAATGTATTTTTATTGTCCTCCCCCCGCCCCCC
>NW_004955437.1:5952622-5978722 GCF_000276665.1 Chinchilla lanigera
TCAAACTCACTGACCTTGCGCTTGCCGGGCAGGCGCTGTGCAGCTGAGCTAAACCTCCAGCCCCTAGTGTTTTTTTGTTGTTGCACTTTTGTGGGTTTCTTTTGGTTTGGTGGGGTTTTGGAGGGGGGCGGGGTTGTTTGTTTTGTTCTTGAGACAGGGTCTCACTTTGTAGTGCAGGCTGCCTTGAACACATGGAAACCCTCCTGCCTCAGCCTCCCAAACGCTGGGATTACAGGCGTGCGCCCCCACGGGCCAGCTTCTCTCTGTCCTCTTGTGAAGACACAATTGGTATGGGAAGGAAGTATTTGCCAAAACGGTGAATTAATGGTGACGACAACGCATGCTTTTTCCTATAACATGTTTACGAGTTCAAGACTTAAACGCTCACAGAAATTTTTTCTGGGGAATTTTCAGGTACCCAGGGACTTTCCGCTTGTCTCCTCAGCTGCCTTGGCCTGAAAGCAGAAAGTGGCCCCGTGTCTGTGAGGGGCACCTGTGCCACCTCGGCCATCGCGTCCCACGTGATCGGACGCATCGATGAGTAGTCCTGAAAGTGCGTGGCCCCTGGAGACTTGTTGAAAATGCAAATTCCGGGGCCCACACCGGAGTCGGAAACTGGGGGGAGGGGCTTTAGCGAGCGCCCCCATAACCCCGCCAGGCTCCAAGGCGCCCAGTCACCCAGTGACTTCCAGAGACGTGAGCGCCCCTAAGGCAGGGACCAGATCCCGGGAAATCTTCATGTCCCCAGCCAGGGCCACGCCTGCTTCCCACACTGAATTTTTTTTTGTTTGTTTGTTTTGTCTTTTTGAGACAGGGTCTCATTATGCAGTTCAGGCTGGCCTTGAGCTCACTTTGTTGCCCAGGCTAGCCTCAATTCTCAACAACCCTCCTGCCTCAGCCTCCCAAGCTCTGGGATTACAGGCGTGTGCCACCATGCCTGGAGTGAACATCCCCTTAACTAATTTTACTTTATTTTTTGTTGACTGTTTTTTAAGAGAAAAAGGTCTTTTTTATGTAGGTCAGGCTGGCCTCAAATTGGCAGCGCTCCTCCTTGTCTCAGCCTTTCAAGCACTGGGATGACAAGTGTGCGCTAGGGTTTACTTTATGTTACGGGCTGAATTGTATCGCCAAAGGTATAGGTTGCAGGCTGGGCTGTAATCCCAGCACTTAGGAGGCTGAAGCAGGAGGATCACTGTGGGTGTGAAGCTACTCTAGGCTACATAAGAGAGTTCAAGGCCAGCCTGTACTACATAGTGGGACTCTGCCTCAAAAAAAAAAAAAAAAGAGAGAGAGAGAGAGAGAGAGAGAAAAAGACCCAAAAATAAATAAATAAATAAAATGGGGCTAGGCATGTAGCTCAGTTGGCTTGAACTCCACACCACATAAATTACGGAGCTGGGCACAGTGGCACGTGCCTATAGTTTTCTAGCTACTTGGGGAGGCTGAGGCAGAAGGATCACAAGTTAGAGGCCAACCTGGGGAAACGTCATGAGACCTTGACTCAGAATAAAAAGGGAAAAGCGATAGGGAGGTAGCTCAGTGGTGGAGCACCCCTATAGAAAGAAAAAAAAAAAATTACCAAAATCCTACCCTTTAAATGCAGGCATCCTGGTCCACGCCTAGGACAGGGAAACCCTATTTTTAGAGGGCATGAGAGCCTTCAAAGGTGACCCATGGAAGGGTTTAAGAAAAGACCCCTTCCTGCCCGACAGAGCCCGGGCTTAGAGTCCAACAGAGACAGAGCTGAATCCTGACTCAGGCACATAGGAATTGTGCAGTGTTAACCTCTGCAGACTCAGTTTCCTCATATGTAATTTAAGGCTAATAATAGCTCCTTAATAGCCAGAATAACAGACAGAACCCGGTCATTGCTTAGTGTACGACAGCCACTCCAGACCTGGTGACTTGATAATTAACCCAGTTCTTCACGTCGGCTCTTTTGGAGGGAGATGGTATTACAGCAAATTTTTTCTGTAATGCTTAGATCTGAGCCACAGGAGCTGGGCCTGGTGGTGTGCTCCTGTGATCCCAGCATTTGGGAGGATGAGGCACTTCACATTCCAGGTCGGCCTGGGCTCAACTTTATGGCAATCCTCCTGCCTCAGCCTCCTGAGTCCTGAGATTACAGGTGTGTGGCACCATGCTCGACCTCCCGCTCATCTTTGGGAATCAGCTCTGCTAACTCCTTCGATAAATTAATTTAACCCCAGGCACTCACGAGTGATGGGGGCTGAACAGGAGCCGCCCTGACCGGCAGCTAGGTTTCTCGGGCACTTCCCTGGCATCAGGCCCGGGGAGATACCTCAAGCAGGGGGCCTTCCTCAGGCCCCTCGGGTTACACTGTGCGGGCAGCTGCCTGTCCCCTGAGTCTCTCTGCAGCGCTGTGACCGGCACCCAGGGGACCCTGGCGGAAGCCAGTTTGTCCCTCTTAGCAGGGCCGCCATCATTTAAGGAAAAGGTCATCTCAGAGACCACCCAGAGAGCACACACTGGGAACTGTCATCACGGGTGGCGACTACTGAAATTAGAAACCACTCCTTAATGTGCCTGTACCTTGCTGCTCAATGAATTCTGAAAACAACCCAAAAAATGTTAGGAATTTAGCCAGGCCTGGTGGCACGTGTGCCTGGAATCCTAGCATGCTGGGAGGCTGAGGCAGGAGGATTGCAAATTCAAGGCCAGGGCCAGGGATATAGCTCAGTGGCACAGCGCCTGTCTCCCAAGCGTGAGGTAGTGGGTTCAATTCCTGGTACCAAAACAAAAACCAAAAAAACAAATTCAAGGCCAACCTGAGCAACTTAGTGACTTTAGAGAGACCCTGTCTCTAAAATTAAAAATTAAAAAGGGTTGGCAATGTAGCTCGGTATGGAGGCCCTGGGTTCAATGTCCAGTGGCAATTTACGGTCTTCTCTGGGGCTAGCTGAGTGGCTGGTAGCCAGCTTAACCAAAATGAGTGAACTGGGACATAGAATTGCTGTACAGAGGGCCGGGCAGGTAGCTCAGTGGCACAAGCACCTGCCTGGCAAGAGCAAGGTCCTGAGTTTGATTCCCCATACTGGAAAAAAAAAAAAAAAAAAGAATTGCTGTACGGAGAAACCAGGGAATATAAATGCCACAGGTGAAAAGATCCTGATAACCAATATGAATGCACGAGAGGGTTTATTTTGGTTTTTTTGTTGTTGTTTTATTTTTTGTTTTGTTTTTTTGAGACAGGGTCACACTATGTAGCTCAGGCTGGCCTTGAACTCACTGTGTAGCCCAGGCTGGCCTCAAACTCACAGTGATCCTCCTGCCTCAGCCTCCCAAGTGCTGGGATTACAGGTTGTGCCACTAGCCCAACTATGAGCATGTATTATATGAGAACCTGAATCTCAATCTTGAAAGTAGCTGCCTGTTGCTAGGTGTCAACTATCTTCCACTGAGTGTGGTAGTGGATGCCTGTAATTGAGGCTACTCTGGAGGCTGAGGCAGGAGGATCGCTGTGTGAGTTCAAGCCAGCCTGAACTACATAGCAAAATCTTGTCTCAAAAAACAAACAAACAAACAAAACAAAACAAAACAAACGCGGGAGACTGAGGCAAGAGGACTGATGCAAGTTGGAGGCCAGCCTGGGCTCCATAGTGAGTTCAAAGCTAGTCTGAAAAAAAAAAAAAAAAAAAAAAGACAGAGTTAGTCTGAACTATACAGCAAGACCCTGTGTCAAAAAACAAAACAGTAAAGAAAGAACTTCAAAGCAAAGCATACTAGGACATCTTTTATAACTATCCAGACTCCAATTACTGCTACCAAAAAGGGTTTTACAGGTGCCTGGCCAGGAGGTACACGCTTGTAATCCCACCAGTCAGAGGGCAGAGGCAGAAGGAGCACAAGGTTGAGGCCAGCCTGAGGAAATCAGTAAGAATTCTCAAAATAAAAAATAAAAAAGGTAGGGTCAGGGATCTAGCTCAATGGCACAAACGCCTGCCTGGCAAGCGAAAGGTCCTGAGTTCAATTCCTGGTACCAAAATAAAATAAAAAATAAAAAAGGGCTATAGGTGTAGCTCAGCGTGAAGAGGTTTAGTTCCCAGGAGCACAAAAAAGCATTGCTGGGGATATAGTTCATTGGTAGCTCCCTGAGTCTGATCCCTACTACAATAACATTAGCAAAAACAATAAAAAGAGGGTTTTATTACCGCTGTTTTTTTTTCTTTTAATTTTTGTGATACTGGGAATTTAACCCAGGCCCGTCATACTGAGCTATATCACTAACCCTTTTTGAATTTTTTGTTGTTGTTGAGACAGGGTCTCAACAAGTCACAAACTGCCCAGTCTGGGTTGGAATTTGAGATCCTCCTGCCTCAGCCTCCTGTGCACCACCATACCCAGTGGAAGATAGTTTTTATTTATTTATTTATTTTTAATGAATTAAGTGCATTGGTACATTTTAGGTATACATAATGATCACATTCACTGTGGGGAATTGGTACCTGATGTAAGTTGATTTTTTTCCCATTCCCCTAAGGATGGTTATTTTGAAAGCTCACCAGGTGACGAGAGTGACTTTCATTCTGCACACAACCTATGCTCACCAGCACGGGCAAGGCCTACGGTCCCCAGGCAGCCACCTCCCAGCTCCGCCCAGCGCCCCCTCCCCCAGCTCTCTAGTCGCCCTGGAGAGCCGTGGCTAAAGCCAGGCACATCTGAAAGACACAGGCGCGGACTTTGACCGTGCTGCTGAGCGCAGCTGCTGGGGTGAAAGGACAAGGGGAGAAATCTAGGTGACAGGTGACTGCATCCACGGTGACCCTAAGGAAGCTGGGCGTCATGGTGCACAGCTGTTATACCAGCACTCTAGGAGGCTGAGGCAGGAGGATCCAGAGCTCCAGCTCAGCCTGGGCAACTTGGCGATTTAGCAAGACCTTGTCTAACAATAATAATTATGATAATAATAGTAATACTGATAAAAAGGGTTGGGGATGTAGCTCAGCGTCAATCCCCAATACCACACGAACACACACACACACACACACACAGTGTGGCCACCATTCTGATTGTGCACATTGTCAGAAGGGTCATGGGAAGCCAGGAGGATGGGGCCCAGAGGCAACTGCAGCCCCCCTCTGTGAGCCCCTGCCCTCCCCTGGGGGGTCTGCAGTCCCTGTCTCACCCCTGCAGGCAGCACATTGACTGCGGGACACATGTCACCCACAAGTCCAGCAGATGTGCTACAAACACAATTGTTTGCTTTTGTCAGTTTGTTTTTGTTTTTTTAGACAGGGTCTCGCTATGTACTTCAGGCCGGCTTTGAACTCAATATGGAGTCCAGGCCAGCCTCAACTCATGGAGGTCCTCTTGCCTCAGCCTCCCAAATGCTGGGATTACAGGCATGTGTCACCATGCACAGCTATACCTGCTTCTCTACTGAGTTGAGGCACTGCCTATACTCCATTAGGGAGGCTGAGGCAGGAGGATCATTGGGAGTTCAAAACCTGCTTGGGCTACAAGTGAGTTCAGGGATAGGCTGAACTACAGAGTGAGACCTCTTGAGCAGTAGTGCTGTGTACAGTATAAGCATAATGTTCATCATGGGTGGAATTGATTTATGAAGTTAATGTTTTATAAAATAGGTAAAAGTGATAAGATTCACTTAAAGAGCTAATTCCTCTCAACCTCCCAGTCAAAGCCCTTATACCTCCAAATCTCCACAGACCTGGGTTCCACCTCCACCAAACCAGGCTATAGAAAGACACCACCCCCAAATCCAGGGCTCCAGGCCACGCCTATACCCCACCCCCACCCCCTGCAAGAGCGGTACCAGGAATTTGGTTGCAATGTGGATTCACAGGCCCTGCCCAGGCAAGCATAAAGATCCAGAAACTCTTAAGCTGGCCATGCTGGCACACACCTGTAATTCCAGCCCTTGGGAGGCTGAGGCAGGAGGATCTCCATGAGTTCAAGGCCAGCCTGGACTACATACTGAGTTCAAGGACAGCCTGAGACAGCAAGATCCTGTCTCAAAAAATAAATACATATTTAAAAAGACCCAGACACTGGAGTGGGCCCAGAAGCCAGAGGGTAAAGCTCCCTAAGACACTGGGTGCCAGTTTGGGGTTCAGTCCAGAACCGCTATTTCGAGCTGCAGGGTGGAGACAGAAGCTGGTGAGCCCGCTGGCTCAGGCTATTATCCTAATACGGGCGGGCAGGCGGCGAGGCCCTTAGGCAGAACATGAAGCAGACCTGTTCCGGGGAACTGTGAAGTCACTTTTCCTTGGCTTTAAAAAAGATTGCTTCACAGGCCCCACTGGTCTCTGAACTTTTCCCTTTTCTAGTAAAAGTACGAAATCCAGCTGGAGTTCTTGACCAGCAGCATCCTTCTTCAGAAGTTACTGCTTTCGATGTTCTGCGGAGTTCCAGAGATAAGATAAATAATTTACCAAATGTAGGTTTCTGATTACTCACGCTATTAGCATTTCGAGCTGGCGCTCTGGACCCTGGGGAGCTGGATTCGCTCAGATGCGGCCCATCTGCTTTTGTTTTTTGGGGGGGAGTTTTTGGGGGGTGGGGTTGCCTGGCAAAGGCAAGGAGCTTCCAGCATCCCACACATAGTTTGGAGATGAACTGCGCGATCTTATGGGTTTTACTGGAAATTCTGGGCAATGTGATTTTATTATTTAAAAACGGCACATCTGCTGAGGCTCTGCCCCCCTCCACTCTCCTCACTCTTGTTTTACTTGAAGCTGAGTAAAAACAAAACTCCACAGCTCATTTTCCACGACTGTACAAAGGAAGGTCCCCCAAGCGCGTGCTCAATCTGGGACAAGGTATTGATCCCACATTCAGAGCGTGCGCTCCAAGCCATTGCAGGGAATTGGATGGACGGGCTTTGGGGGAGTCTCTCCCCTATCAAATGAGACTGTCTGGGACAAGCGGAACTGCCTGTCACATGACAGCACCCTTCTTCGTGCCCTCCGTCTTCGAGACCAGTGGTGGTACTGGGGTCCAGCTGATGGGTAGAGAGAAGGTCGGAGTCTGCGATTGTCCCTTGCTCCCCTTTGTAGCAAGTACCTGTGATTATCTTATTCAGGTCTGAGGTGTAAATTGGGTTAGCAGAAAAGATCCCAGCAAAAATAGCAGATCCCAAGGATGGTCCACTGCAAATGTAAAAAAAGAGGAGATAAAACCAAGAAACTGTGTGTGTTGGCTATGGGGAGAGATCAAAAAATATGGTGACTGCCAGGGATCTAGCTCAGTGGCATAAGCACCTGCCTGGCAAGCGCAAGGTCCTGAGTTTGATTCCTGGTAACAAAACAAACAAACAAAAAACCCTAAAGAGTAATAATAATAATAAAAAAACAATTCAGTGCCAGGCATAGTGGCACACACCTGTAAGCCCAGCACTCAGGAGGCTGAGGCAGGATTGTTGCGAGTTTGAGACCAGCCTGGGCTACAAAGTGAGCTCAAGGCCAGCCTGAACTGCACAGAGAGACCCTGTCTCACAAAGACAAAAACAAACCCTCAAAATCCTCTCCCTCCTTCCAACACACTCATCCCCTCCTTCTTGCCACATTCTGAAGCAGCTCTGGAGGTCCTCTTTCCTGAGGGTCTTTAGTTGCTCTGTCCGGGCTGCCTTGATGTCCACAACTGATTCACAGCAATTTCCCTTCCTGGTCAGTTTGACTTTGAGGGAGAGCGGCGAGTCACACAGTGGCAGATGCAATGAATAAGGCAGGGGAGGACACAGCGTCGTGTTTTAGGAGCGTCTTTCTATTGGACGGCACTTAGCAGCAGCAGTCTTCACCAAATTCTTGATCATGCCTCATAATGGTGCTCAGGAAAGACTTCTAGAACTGCCTCAGAAAATGGCAAGAATGAGCCAGGCATCATGGCGCACACCTGTGATCCTAGCACTCGGGAGGCTGAGGCAGGAGGATCGTTGCGAGTGCAAGACCAGCCTGGGCTACCAAGTGAGCTCAAGGCCAGCCTGAACTGCATAGCGAGACCCTGTCTCAAAAAGACCAAAAGAAAAGAAAGAAAGAAAAGAAACACCGAACTATGTGCCCGGGTGGTGTCCCAGTGGCACATGAGTCTCATTTTGATGATCTCCAAGGAGCAGACACTGCGTGTGACCTCCTGGGGAAGATCATCGTGTTTTTGAGGGCTTTGCAGGATCGCACTCCCTGATTCCTATCGTGAGCACCCTGTGCGGAAAGCAAAATAACACGAGGACATCTTGCTGCAGGCCTGCTGTTTTCCTGCCAGTGACGAAATAGTTGATCTTCAATACCGAGTCCCATTAAAAGTTCCCAGCGTGTGCTGGGGATGTGGTTCAGCGGCAAAATGTTTGCCCAAGGACCTGGATCCAATCTCCAGCACAACAACAAGAAGTTGGAAAAACATTTAGTTGAGCCTGGTGGTATATACACCTTTAATCCCAGTACTCTGGAAGGCTGAGGCAGGACGATCCCATGGGCACATCTACTCTAATTTAGTGCCTTACCAAGACCTTGTCTCAAAATAAAATATTTTATTCATTCTGATTTTATCAACGCAGGGTCTCCCTGTGTAGTGCAGGCTGACCTTGAACTCACACTGTAACCCAACCTAGTCACAAACTCCTCAAACTTGTAGTGATCCTCCTGCCTCAGCATCCCACATGCTGGGTCAAAATAAAACATTGTTACCTTTAACCTTTTTTTTTTTTTTTTTTTTTTGTAGCGGGAATCAAACTCAGGGCCTTGCACTTGCACCCCTGAGCTACTTCTCCAGCCCTAAAACATTTTTTTTTTATTTTAAAGAATAAAAGAAGGATAACATAATAATAGGGGGGACTTAGCAAATTACAGACAAAATGGTAGGAAATTATCAATGGTTATCATTTTACATATTATTGTCTACAAAATAGTTTCTCAGGAAAACAAATAGACAAATAATAGTGAGTTAGAGACAAAAGAGGTAGGAGATTATCAAGAGTTGTTGTACTATACTTTGGTATCTTCAAAGTGGCTTCTAAAGAAAATAAATAGAGCTATACATGAGTGACCTATTGAAAAATCATTAACTCTTCTCAATGGTTGTTGTAGGAAACACATAATAATAAACATACATCCATTTATGAAATAGGATAGGAACATTACAAACTTTACACAGTTATGGATAGATTAGTAGGAAAATATCAATGGCTGCTGTAATACGTGGTGGTATCTTCAGAGTGGTTTCTCAGGAAGACAGAGATATGCAAGAGGGACCTATTAAGGAGTTACAGCCTAAGGGTTGTGAAAAATAGCATATTACCTCCTCACCAGTGACTCCTTTCACTGAGGTATGATGGCTGGAAGGAAGGCCAGGATTGAAAAAGAAGGACCGAGAGACTTGCACCTGTGTCTAGCAACAGGCTGTTTTTTTTTTTTTTTTTTTTTTTTTTTTTTTTTTATTTTAAAGAATAAAAGAAGGATAACATAATAATAGGGGGGACTTAGCAACAGGCTGTTTTCTTGTTCCTCCATAGTCATGATTACCCAGGGCTCCTCGATGGAGATGACGGTCTGGCCAGAGGGAGAAGGCAGACCATGCCCCAAGCCCTCTCATTCCTGTTGGACTAACTGGTAGCATGGGTCTGAGCTCTGGGGCCTCCACCTCAGAGGGCAGACCGATCTCCAGTGGTCTCCTTTGCATCCAGGGCATGGCCCATGGGGCCTCTTAGGGCAGTTCCTCTTGAGGTCAGCCCTAAAACATTTTTAAAGGGTTGGGGACATAGATCAGTGTGAAGGCCCTAGGTTCAATCTCCAGTACTGAAAAAGGCAAAATTCCCAGTAGAGGGTAGGGTTTGGGGCAGGCACCGGGCTGAGCACTTAGCTCAGGTACTTAGCTCAGACTTCAAACCAAGAAAGCACTGAAAGCTCGAGTAAGGTAAAGTAAGGACACAGCGGAATTCCTTGTGCTTCTCAGCTCCGGATCTGAGGCAATTAAGGAGCAAAGCGTGTGATACTCCTCCCCGCCACCTATTTCGCGTTTCTCCGGGAGATTAACCTACTTTCCCGGCTCACTTGCCGGTCCTCCAAGAGCCGTGGGAGCCGGCTCCAGGCGCACGGGGCGCCGCAGCAGGGGGCCTCGGGGACGGGTCGTGGGCTGTCACCCTCCGCTCCCTCCCCGGCGGGTGAGCCACCGGGTCCCGGCGGGGTGACGATCGCTGCTGGTGACAGCTGGATCTGGAGCAGCGGGTCTGCGGGAAGAGGCACGAAGCACAGGCGTGCACGCACGCGCACACACATACACGCGCGCGCGCGCACACCGCCGCCGGGTGCGGCCCGGGCCCTGTCTGGAGACCTGTCTGGAGACCTCGCGCAGCTCTTACAGCCGGGGCGCCGCTCGCGGGGCCGGGGATGAACCCTGCCTCCGCGCAGACACAGAGCGCCGCCGCCCCCTCGCGTGATCACCAGGCCTGATTACCGCTTTATCCCCAGATTGTTGGGCCGAGTTTGGGGACGCCAGAGTCCTTTTCTCAGTTCTGGTTTGGTCCCCTCCTCCCCGCTCCCATCCTCCAGGAGTCGAGGCTAAGGAAGCCCGGAGGAGCGCGCTGTCCGCTTAGCGACTAGCACTGCCCGGTCATTGCCAGGCCAGAGACGAAAACAGGGCCGGGGGACCGGACCCTCACCCCCAAGGTGCTTCCCGCCCCCTCACCACAAGCGCACAAATGCTTCCGTTTGCTCTTTGCGCACTGTTGATATGGAACCCAGGGCCTCCAGCGTGCTAGACCGCTGAGCTACACCCTCAGGTACATGGTGCCTATTTTTTTTTTTTACATATTTGAAATTTTACCCCAAAAAAGAAAAAAAAATAATGTAATCTGGAAAGTCAAACCAGGTGCAGTGGTGCACGCCTGTAATCCCAGCCCTCTGGGAAGCTGAGGCAGGAGGATCACAGGTTCAAGGCCAGCTTGGGCAATTTAGCAAGACCCCCGTCTTGGGCTAGGGATATAGCTCAGCGGCATAAGAGCCTGCCTGGGAAGGGCATGGTCCTGAGTTTGCTCCCCCGTACAAAAAAAAAAAAAAAAAATTAAGACCCCCATCTCAAAATGAAAAGGGCTGTGATGTGCATGAGACCCTGGGTTCCATCCCCGGCAACACAAAACAAATAGGTAATGTGGGAGTTCTAGAAAAGCTCCCCATGTGAATCCCATCTGAGCTCCTTGCTGGGCATGGTTGTGCACCCCTGATCCCAGCACTCACACTCAGCAAGCTGAGGCGGGAGGACTGCTGAGTGTGAGGCCAGCCTGAGTTACAGGAGACACAGTACATATGAAGGCTGGAAGCAGAAGAAGAAAACCACGCAGGGGAGAGGGAGGAGAGAATAAGAGCTCTTGCTGGAAATCAGGAGTAGAAAGCGGACCTGGTTCCTGAGCGTGCAGGCCACAGCGTCTCCCACTGTGAATGTGCGCTGGGGTTCCCCGGGAACGGGTTAAGGGGCTTCCGGTTGAGTGGCAAAGCTAAGAGCCCGCAACTGCATTAGCTCCCGAGCGGAGCTGCGGGCCTGGGCTCACACCCTGGGTTTGCCAGGAGCCCTGGTATGTGCCACAGAGAGAGGCTGAGGCCCGGAGAGAAGGATGCCCAGCTCCCTCGGGCCAGGCAGATGTGGGTTCGGTGGTTGTCGCCGCCGGGCGCAGGCTGCACTGGAGAAGTCCGCGAGCTGGCTCTGGGGCCGAAGTCGTGTTTCTTGTCATTGTCACTGCATTTCCCAGGCCGGGCCTCTTGAGTTCTGGGACTCCCAGGAGGGTTCTGGAGCAACCATTAGGCCTATTAAGTGCACGACCCTGGGCGCTGACATGCACCCAGAGTCCATCGTGGTTTCGGTCAAATGCTGGTGCACTGCGCCACGTGGCTCACTCTCCCGGTGGTGACTGCAAACACAACTCAGACTAGTAACCCGTCAAACACACTCCCTGACGGCAGCCAGCGGGCAGTCCCAGGAAGCCTGTCTCACACCAAGCCAGGAAACTTAGGGAATTCACTGCGTAGGGCTGGGGGTATAGCTCAGCGGCACAAACGCCTGCCTGGCAAGCACAAAGTCCTGAGTTCGATTCCCGGTACAAAAAAAAAAAAAAAAAAAATCACTGTGTAGTGTAAGTTAGTGTAGGACTAGCCATGATCCTCCTGCCTCAGCCTCCCACGGGGCTGGGATTACAGACGTGCACCACTGCACCTGGTTGAAAGTTAAAAGTTTTTCCTGAAGGATAATCTCACTACCCTAACCCTTCTTCAAGGAGGATGAGAAAGCTGTTTGGAAGCTGTGCTGGCTCAGGGATAAAGCACAGGCGTCCACGCACATACACAAACAAGTACGCACATACACAAACGAGTGCGCACATACGCGCGCGCACACAGCTGCCAGGTGCAGCCCGGTCCCTGTCTGGAAACCTCGTGCGGCTCCTTAAAAATTAAAAAAATAAAGAGGGAGGCCGGGTGTGGTGGCGCGTGCCTGTAATCCCAGCACTCGGGAGGCTGAGGCAGGAGGATCATTGCGAGTTCGAGACCAACCTGGGCTACAAAGTCAGCTCAAGGCCAGTCTGAACTGCATAGCGAGACCCCCTCTCAAAAAGACAAAAATAAAATAAAATAAAGAGGGGACCGAAGCGTAGTAGTCGAAATCCTGCGGCTGCAGTTCCACTCGGGGTGAGGCCGGGTCGCTTTCCTTAGGGTCAGAGTCCAGGGAAAAGTTAATTTTTGGTTCGAAGCGTGGACTCGGGCTCCGGAGCCGGGGAGCGGGGAGGCGGCCGGGAGGTGGGGGCGGGGCGGGAAGCCTCGGGAGCCCGGGCCCCCCTAATCTGCTTGTGAATGGAGCTGCGCGAGAGGCCGCATGCTTGGGATTCCTTTCTCTGGGTGGGCTCGGTCTCTCCGACTTTCAGAATGTGGGAAATGGAAGATGAAAGCGGCGGCCTTCGCCGCCTCTCGGGTTACAGCGCGTAAAGCGCGGAGGGAAGAGGCGGGGTGGGGGGCGCCGGGAGGGCCCGGGAAGCCCGGTTTGGGAGCTGGCTGGGGGAGGGGCGCTCTGGGGCTGCGGGTCACGTTGTGCATCGCCTCAGAGCTGTGGCATTTCCGCTCCGAGGAGCGGGCTGTGAGGTTCACAGCCACAGGCGACCGAAGCACGGTGTTACCCGGGGATGCTGGGACCAGCAAGACCCTCGCGGGGTGGGCGGTAGGTGCTGGGCCACCTCTTCGGCTTCCAGAGCCGAACCAAATCCTCGGATGGGTTTGTGTCTGACCTCCGAGGTGTGCCGAGCCTGACCCCGGGCTCAGGCAGAGAGCAGAAAGTGGTGGCGGGGCGCTCGCAAACCTGTGAGCCCAGCACTCAGTAGGCTGAGGCAGGAGGATCCCTGGAGTTCAAAGCCACCCTGCACTACTAAACTGCATAGGGAGATCCCGTCTTAACAACAAAGGAACATTGATGAAACCCTGCTACTGAGCATAATGGAGCAATGCACTGTTCTAATGTTATGAGTGGAAAGTTTTCAGGTGGCACGTAAGCCACTACCCACGCCAGATCGCAAAAATATGCTCGTTTTCAAAACATGAGGATACGATAAAATGCACTCGTCATCAGCCTTTTTTCCTCCCGTTGGGGAAAGCTGTTGAGGACTCTGCGGTGAATCGGGGTCACCCTTTCCAAACAGCCAGTGAGAGCCACAGCAGTCACCTGAGAGGCTGGTAATAAAGACGTCTGCCTGGTAGACTGCCGGAGCAAACAGACGTTCCGGCATCATGTCTGTTATTTCACAAACCATGCACTCACTTCCCCCGACTCCTTCCTTCCTCTCCAAACACTACCACTCCAAAGGATCTGAGAAAAACAAACAATTCCTCCTGTTCTGCTCCCTCTCCTTACGGCTGTTTTGAGACAGAGTCTCACTATGTGTAGCTCAGGCTGGCCTGGAATCCGCAGCGATCCTCCTGCCTCAGCCTCCCGAGTGCCTGGGATTACGGCTCGGCGCCGCCACGCCAGAGTGCGGTGTTTTCCTATTCCTCGCTGAAATGAGAATTAATTTTTGAAAATCCAGCCGTCAGCGCGGTTCACCGTAGCCCGCCGTTGACCTCAGCGGCGGACAACGCAGGCAGCGAAGGTTAAAATTAGAACCGCCGCTGGGTGCTGGCCCTGTTTGCCAGCGGGCACCTTCGTCTTACTTAACCGACGCTTGCACAGCCTCCGCCGCGCGCCACAGCGCTGCATCTCGCCAACGCCTGGTTGTGCGACAACTGCACTACGCAGATCTCCTCCGCTTCCAGCAATCCCAGCAGAGGTGCGAGGTCGCTCGCGGGGGGCGCAGCTGTCCTCACGCCTGCCACGGCGCAGCCTCGGGCCACACAGCCGTGCACGGGGCGGCGGGGGCACGCGGCCTTGCACACGCATCAGAAGCCCTGGAGGTCGCGGCTGCCCCGCCCCCACCCACCCTCACAGGCGCGTGCGCAGCCGGGCCTGACGGGCCTCAGCCCATTCATAGCCAGCGCCGGAGTCGCTTCCGTTCCCCCGCCGCATCCAGACGTGATCCCGGTCCCCACCGGCTTCTGACCTTATTACTCATTCTGTTTACGGCATGGCCTCGCCTTTCACACTGCCCTGATTTCCCAGATAGGAATCTGGCTACTCTCCTTGACTATGATTCAGATTTTCGTCCAAGCCACGCTGCACCCGGCCCTCGTGGGCTTGTTTTTAATTTTATATTTCATTTCATTTATTTATTTTTGAGACAAGATCGCCCTATGAAAGCCGGGCACGGAGGCAAATATCTGTCATCCCAGCAATCAGGAGCTGAGGCAAGAGGACTGTCAGGAGTTGAAAGCCAGCCCGCACTACAAAGCCATACCCTGTCTCAAAAAACAAACAAAACAAAAAAGATCTCACCAGGTAGCTCAGGCGGGCCTTGGACTTGTGACCCAAACTGGCTTCAAACTCACTTGAGATGCTCCTGCCTCAGCTTACCGGCTGCTGTGGACAAACACTGAAGGGCTCTGCTGAAGGTTTTGGAGGAGGCCAGGGTTAAAGTGACCAAGGGGGCTTTGAGGAGGGGGCGGGGTAGAGAGGGAGGCTGGAGGCGGGGCCAAGGCTGAGGCACACTGACAGACAAGGAAGGGGAGGTGGCCAGAGGACAGGAGAGAGTCACTGAAGGGAGGCAGAAAACCCTCCCGCTGGGCCAGGCCAGGGATATAGTTCAGTGGCACAGCGCCTGCCTGGCAAGCCTGAGGTCCTGAGTTCGATTCCTGATACCCCCCACAAAAAAAGAAGACCTACATGCTGGCTCCAGGGCCCCCCCAATCGAGGGACAGGAGGAAACAGTTGGGAGGAGGTGGCTGGGCCTCACCCACAGCTTGACAAGTGTCCTGGAACTTGATCTCCTGTCACATCTCCAGATCTTGTCATTAAAATATTAATGCCCATGGAGGGGAAGCTCTGCACACCCTCCTCCAGGTGGGGGGACGACGAGGGAGCTTGGTGGGCAGAAAGAAGTCAGGCCCCGGACATTGGGAGGGTAGGACCCATGTGGGTCTGGCCTGCAGGGACCCAAACTCTGAGCAAAGCCAGGCATGGTGCCGTGCTCCCAGCACTCTAGAGGCTGAGGCAGGAGGGTCTCTGAGTTAGAGGCCAGTCTGAACTGCATAGTGAGACCCTCTCTGAAAAAAGCAGCAACAAAAAAACAATCTCTCAGTGTGTGTTCACCTCCCTGGGAGTGGAGGTGATTCTTCTAGGGCCTCCACCGAAACTGCTCACAGCTACCCCTCTAATTGTAGAGAAATCCACTAGTCTCTTCATTTTTTTGTTTGTTGGTTGTGTTTTGAGACAGGGTCTTGCTGTGTAGCCTTGGCTGGCTGTGAACTCCCGGGGATCCTCCTGCCTCCGGCTCCCCAGTGCTCGGATGACAGGTGGCTGCTGTCTTCATTTTTGCTTGTTTGTGTTTGGGTGTGGGGAATCCAAGCAGGGCCTCACACACTTCAGGCAAGGGCTCTGCCCTGAGCTACACCCGGCCCTGCTATGAGCACTCAGCCTCCCCCTCCCACTTGATGTCATTTCATTCCTATCCGCCATCCCTGCTGTCACCCTGGTTAATCCATCCTGTCCTATCTGTGTACCTTTTCCTTTTCATCTCCTGTATCTCCTTAGCAACTTATGAGAAAATCAAATCAGCCTCCCAAAGAAAGAAAGAAAGAAAAAAACCCAGAAGTGATCTTTTAAAACTTGACATAAAAAAAAAAAACAAACAAACTTGACATGACCACATTTGCTTCTGTACATGCTTTTCATCTGTGTCATCTCCAACTCTGTTTTGGTTTTGATTTTTTGTGTGTGTGGTACTGGTGAACCCAGGGCCTTTGCACTGAGCTACATCACCAGCCCTTTTTTATTTTGTACTTATTTTGAGATAGGGTTTCAGTAAGTCACTAAGTTGTCTGTGCTAGGTTCAAACTTGCAATCCTCCTGCCTCAGCCTCCCCAGTGCTGGGATGACAGGCATTCACCACCACACCTTGCGTGTAACTCTGGCTCTTGACTTCCAGGGTCTTTGAGCAGGGCCTTTCCTATGGACCACAGCGGATGGAGGACAGTGGCCCCGTGACCACCACTTGTGTTTCCAGCACGGGCTGCTGTGTTGACAGTTTCTTATTCCTCTCAGCAGCTGTCAGTGACATTGCTGATCCCCGAGGGACAGGTGAGGATGCAGGACTCCGGGTGGCTGAGCGAGACTTCCAAGCTGACATTTACCCAGCGCTGACTGGCTGCGAGGCTGTCCCAGTGCCCTCCCACGACACCTCCTAGCTGGCGTCACCCTTGTTGGGGCAGCGCCCCTCGGGTTCCCCGACAGTCTACAGAAGCAAGAGGTAGCCCACGGGGATGGCCGCAGAGGTGACCGCATGCAGAGGGCAGAACCGCTGCCCTGGCGGTGCAGAGCTGTGGGTGCAGGGACAGGGGAGCCCCGGGGGTGGGGACCCCGCTGAGGCTTCCCTCGCTCGGTGACCTTTGGTCCTGCAGATGGCTTGGCAGCAGCTGTGTGACACCGGGAGACCTTTTCTTGTGCGCTCAGAACTCCCATTTACAAATTCCTTGGTCACAAGACAGCGCTGCGGAGGTCCAGCCACACTTGTGGTGACAGCAGGTGACAGGTGCCCCATCCAAGCTCTCCGGAATCCCCGGGAAGCCGGGCGGCCTGCCGTGGCCATGGGAGGTGAGCTTGCCTGCCCCATTTATCCCAGCGCTAAACTCTTGGAAGGCACGCAGGCAGCTGGGTGTGGTGGCACACGCCATGCAGCCCTGCGCTGCAGAGGCAGAGGCAGGAGGATATCCGTAAGTTCAAAGCCAGCCTGGGCTACACAGTGAGTTCAAGGCCAGCCTGAACTACACAGCGGGACCCTAACTTGAAACAAAGAAATTTGTTTATTTGTTTGTTTATTTTTGCCAAGAAATGAACAAAAATAGTACTAAAGATCTGGGCATGGTGACACACGCCTGTAATCTGAGCACTTGGGAGGCTGAGGCAGGAGGATTGCTGAGAGTTTGAGACAAGCCTGGGCTACAAAATGAGCTCAAGGCCAGTCTGGACTGCATAGGGAGACCCTGTCTCAAAAAGACAAAAAAAAAAAAAGTACTACTGAGACTGAGGTCACTGTCTTTATTCCTGGGTGGACTCAGTATCTTTGTCCCATTCCGGGACACAGACTGTACCCTTGAATTTGAGCTCATCTCACAATGAATATTCAGGATAGGAAAAGCCCAGATCATTTGTGTCTTTTGTGACAACTGGACAAAAATCCAACATCAGGGGGCATCATTTTGCTCTTCTGAGTTTCCTAGAGCTGGGAGGACCCACGCCCGGCTGCCCTGCTGACAACCGCGGGGCGCGGGGCACCAGGGGGCCTTTCCCAGAGCAGCCCTTGGGCGCGACCCCACGGTGCACTGCGCAGCTCTGGGGAAATATCTTCCAGGTACCTCGAGGTGAGCTCCTAGTGGCACCTCCTGCGGTTCCCGGGGAAGGAGGTGGCTGGGACAGCAGCTGAAGATGCAAGGGCACCCTCTTCCCACAAGGGCACCATCAGGGTTAAGGGTCAAGAGGTGAGGGAGACTTGGAGGAATGCAGGAACACTTTGGGATCAACCATTTTTCTTCCTTCCTTCCTTCTTTCCTTCCTTCCTTCTTTTCTTTCTCTCTTTCTTTCTGTCTCTTTCTCTCTCTCTCTCTCTCTCTCTCTCCCCTTTCCTCCCTCCCTCCCTCCCTCCCTCCCTCCCTCTCTCTCTCTCTCTCTCTCTTTCTTTTTGGTTTTTTGAGACATGGTCTCACTATGTATGCTGGGGATATAGCTCAGTGGCATAAGCACCTGCCTGGCAAGCGCAAGGTCCTGAGTTCAATCCCCAGTACCAAAAAAAAAAAAAAAGGTCTCACTAGGTAGCCCAGGCTAGCCTTAAACTCCCAGCAATCCTCCTGCCTCAGCCTCCTGAGTGTTGGATTACAAGCATGGGCCACCACACCCAGCTATAGGACCAGCCTTTTCTCTTCTCTTGTTTCTCTTCTCTTGTTTCTCTTCTCTTCTCTTCTCTTCTCTTCTCTTCTCTTCTCTTCTCTTCTCTTCTCTTCTCTCTTTTCTTTTCAAATCAGCCATTTCTTTGCTCATTCCTTCCACAGATACCCCCTGAGTGAGTTAGATCTGTGGGCGAGTGAAGTCTAGACTGCTGCTGGACCCTGGGAATCCCCAGAGGAATGCTCAGAAAGTTAAAGACCAAGATAGAAGCCAGTCACGGTTACGCAAGCAGAGATAGGTGCCCCCCAGCCACAATCACACAATCCACGGGAGGAGGACTCCGCCCTGTGGGCCTGGGGCGAGGAGCCGGCTGGGAGGGTCTGGAGGTGGGGGTGGGGGTCCCTTAGCTGAGTCTGAGATGGGAGGAGGGGAAAGGATGAGTCCAACCCCAGAGCCGGCACAGCAAGGTCCCTAGGGGTCCTCTGCGGTGTGCGCTCTAGGGCGGGACCCCTCTGTGTAACAGTGACGCTAACATTTACAAGCCCATCCCGGGGCACACATTGCTAAATGCTCTGCTCACAAAACCCCTACAAGGAGGCCATTACTATTACTTGTTTTTTTTGAGACAGGGTCTCTCTATGTAGTTTAGGCTGAGGTCTTGAACTCACTACATAGCCCTGAACTCACAGTGATCCTCCTGCCTCAGCCTTCAGAGTGCTGGGATCACAGTTGTGTGCCGCCATGCCCAGCTCCAGTAGCTATGATGAATACCACTTTATAAGAGAGGAAATTGAGGCATAAAGAGTTTAGTTTTTTGTTTGTTTGTTTTTTCTGGTACCGGGAATCAAACTCATGACCTTGCGCTTGCCAGGCAGGTGCTGTGCCACTGAGCTATATCCCCAGCCCCAAGGCTTAAAGAGTTTAAAGTTAAGATCCTAGTCCAGGTTAGAAAGCACCTGTGTGGGGATTTTGAGTTTTTTGTTTTTGTTTTTGTAAGTACTGGGGATTGGACTAAGGGCCTTCAAACTGAGCTATACAACCAGCCTTTTTTTTTTTTGAGAGAGAGAGGATTTCACTATGCAGTTCAAGCTGGCCTTGAACTCACTTTGTAGCCCAGGGTGGCCTCGAACTCGCAAAGATGCTCCTGACTCAGCCTCCTGAATGCTGGGACTACAGGTGTGTGCCACCACGCCCATGCTACTAGCCCTTTAAAAAAAATTTTTTTTTTTTTTTGGTTTTTGAGACAGAGTCTCACATTTCTAAGTAACCCAGGCTTCCCTTGAACTTGGGATCCTCCTGCTTCAGCCTCCTAGAGTGCTAGGATGAGAGGTATGCACCACCGTACCTGCTTAGAGGTGGAGATTTTGGGGGGGTGCATTTTTCCCCCATTTGTGGGTGCATGTCTAGGTCCCCCTGTGCAGGGTGCACCAGGACATCAGCCCTCTGGTTAGGGTTTTTTTTTTGTCTCCACTTCTTTTGTTTGTTTGTTTTTTCGGTACTGGGAATTGAACTCATGACGTTGCGCTTGCCAGGCCGCTGAGCTAAATCCCCAGCCCCAATCCCCCCACCCCCTGCCCCTGGGTACCAGGGATCGAACTCACGACCTTGTGCTTGCTGGGCAGGCGCTGTGCCACTGAGCTAAACCCCCAGCCCCAGGTTTTTTGTTTGTCTGTTTGTTTGGTACCGGCAATTGAACTCTGGACCTTGCACTTGCCAGGCAGGCGCTTATGCCAGTGAGCTACATTCCCAGCCCAGGGCTCAGGTTGAAAACTGCCTGGGTGGGACTTTGGAGTGTTTGCAGCACCAGTCTAGAGAACTTGAGCTTCATTTGACAGTGGAGCAAGCCACGCATACAGGAGGGGCAAACGCCTGTCTTGCCAGACACTGAGCTCGTTCCGCCTTATCCCAGAGCCTGGGTGAGCACCCACGGTTGTTTTGTTTTGCTTTCTTTGATTTTTTTTTTTTTTTTTTGGTACTGGAAATCAAACTCAGAACCTTGTGCTTGCCAGGCAGGTGCTGTGCCACTGAGCTATATCCCCAGCCCATTTTTTTTTGTTATTTTTAATTTTTTTTTTTTTGGTACTGGGAATGTTTTGCTTTGTTTGGTTTGGTTTGGTTTCCTGTGCAATGAGAGTTTTGAACAGGACACAGATAGGAGCTGTATTGGCTGGAGGGCAGATTAAAGGGAAAGGGTTTCAGAGTAGAAATTCAGGTTTGCGAGCTATGGTAGTCTAGGGGTAAACTGGGCCTATTGGTGCACGCCTGTAATCCCAGCACTTGGGAGGCTGAGGCAGGAGGATCGCTGTGAGTATGAAGCCAGCCTGGGCTGCAGTGAGTTCAAGGCCAGTCTGAACTGCATACTGAGACCCTGTTTCAAAACTACAACAAAAATAAATCAATCCCCATACAGATCTTTTTGTATATAAATTCCACTTTGGCCTGGTTTTTTTTTTTTTTTTTTTTTTTTTTCCAAATCTGATTTTGAGGTGTGAGTTTGTTTACTGTGGTTGGCCCTGGGATCATTATAAAATATTCTCTTGCAAATTTTTCCTGGGCGTCTAGGAGGCTTTTTGTTGCCTGTACCTGCACGACATCAAGCAGAGCTTGAGGAAGGGAGTCGAATCTAAACAGGGCTAACCTCCGCCGACCCCTGGCCGTGCTTGCAAAATGCCCCAGACCCGGCCCGACGGCTGAGCACCCCTAGCAGCGCCTCCGGAGCCTCGGCCAGGAGGTGGCCTTTGTCTTTGACCTCCTTATCCCCGTGAGGCCGTCCCTGATGGAAATCGGCGCAGGTACATTCCTGGCATTCCTACCCCGCCTGCCAGGACCTCGTCAGTCCGGTGAGCATGGGAAAGGGCCGCGGTGGCCGAGATAACCAGGGGCAGGAGGTCAGCGCCGCCTTTCATCTCGCCAGGCCGATTCCAGCCCGGACAAAAGCTCCCGCCCACGCGGCTTTGCGCTCTGTCCGGCCTGCAGGGTGGGCGGCCGAGGTATCTGGGTGGTTTGGGGCCAGCGGTTCCTGGGAAGGCCTCCCTCCAGGACACTGCGGCCAGCAGGGCAGAGCCCCTCCTGCGGCGGAAGGGACCAGCCGGCTGCTGGGAGGAGCCTTGGGGCGGGACTGTCTGGGCTGTCCTGCTGGGTTTATCATTCAGGGCCCGCCGGCCACCAAGGGGGAAAAGGGAAGGGCAGACATGGAAGGGACCCGGATGCCCAAGGTGCCAGGGCTGTGGCGGGAGGGAGAGGGGAGCGCAGGCTGCTACCCCGCCTCCTGACGCCTAGGCCAACTTTCTTTGGTAGTTGTGCTTTGCCAGAAAGGCAGTGTGGCCCAGTACCCTAACCCATAGTCTAGAGCCGCCCTCTCCGTGACCCCAGCCCACCCCTCCGCCAGTCACTGGACTGCAGTCTTCAGGCTGTGCTGCCAGTGTGACACCCGTCTCCGCCACGCTGGGTGACACCACCAGTCCCTTACGCCTGCACGGGGCTCCTACTTGAACCTCTGTAACCCACTTTGCCTCACCCTCTGTCTCTGCATTCAGACATGCTTTCCACTCGTCAGCATGGAGAACCCAGCACTCCCAATGCTGTAATCCCAGCACTCTGGGAGGCTGAGGCAGGAGGACTGCACACTCAAGCGCAACCTGGGCAATTTAGTAACTTAGTGAGATCCTGGCTCAGAATCAAAATTTGAAAAGGGAGGAGGATGTGGCTCAGCCTGACGGCTCTGGGTCCAATCCTCAGTACCAGAAGTAAACAAAAACAAGACAAAACAAAGACCCTCAAAACCAACCAAACAAGCCCAAGAAACAACAAAAGATGCTATCCAACACAGAGCACAGGAATCACCCGGAGATCTTGCAGGCCTGAGGGCCTGCATTTTGTTTTGCTTTGTTTGGTTTTTGGTTTTTTGAGACAAGGTCTGTCTACGTAGCCCAGGCTGGTCTGGAACTCGCAGTGATCCTCCTGCCTCAGCCTCCAAGTGTTGGGATTACAGACATGCAACACCACCCACAACTCCCTGAGCCATTTGTAACTTCCTCCTCCTGATCAGCGAGTTGTAGTAATAGCCATAGCATGGCTTAGTGCCTGTCTGGACATCATGTTGCTCAGGCTGATATCTAACTCAAGGGTTCAAGAGGTGCTCCTGCTTCAGCCTTCTTTTTTTTTTGGTACTGGAAATCGAACTCAGGACCTTGTGCTTGCCGGGCAGGTGCTTGTGCTGCTGAGCTATACCTTAGCCCTCCAGCCTTCTGAGTACCTGGCATTTCAGTTGTGTGTCACCACCTCACATGTGCGTTCATGCATGTGCATGTGTGCGTGTATGTGTGTGTGGTACTGGGATGGAACCTGTGTCTTTGCACGTGCAATCCAAGCTCTTTACCTCTGAGCTGCCTCCCCAGCCCAGATAACTCACCCAGGCTTAAACTTTCCGTCTTCCTGCCTCAGCCTCCTCAGTAGCTGGGATGATAGGTATGTACGGCCGTGCCTGGTTCCTCCTGTTGATTTTTTTTTTTTTTTGGTACCAGGAATTGAACTCAGGACCTTGCGCTTGCCAGGCAGGCGCTTGTGCCGCTGAGCTAGATCCTTGGCCCCGCTCCTCCTGTTGATTTGAAGAACAAGGATACCAGGCTTCAGAAGGGTCAAACACCCTGCCCAAGCCACACAGCTAGATTGGGGCTGGTAGAACTCTGCTGGAGCTCAAGGGGAGGGGACCTCTGAGGAGCCAGTCAGTCTCCCACACCTCCACTGTGGAGAGGAAGCTGGGGCAGATGCACCCTCCCACCCCCGAATTCTTCTGGCAGGATAGTGATGCATCCTCCAATCCTTTCCTCCTTTCTCTCACTTCCCTTTCCCTCCTCCCCTCTCTCTGGGATAACATCCCCCAAAAACACCCACACGCACACCTTTTATGAAGGCTTTGCTGCTAAGGGTACCTGGGCTATGCCAGGTGGCCTGGGCGGGGTGGTGCACACCTGTGATCCCAGCACTCAGGAGGCTGAGGCAGGAAGATCGCTGCAAATTGGAGGCCAGCCCTGGCTCCAAGTGAGTTCCACACCAGCCTGAACTCCACGGCGAGACCCTATCTCAAAACAAAACTAAAACACCAAAAATAAGTATAACCATTATTTCACATAAGTTTCCTATGAAGGGGCTGGGGAGAGGGCATGGAAGCGGGAGGGCAAGTTGAGTCCAGAGAAAAATTTTTATTTAAGACAGGTGAGAGGCCGGGTGTGGTGGCGCACGCCTGTAATCCCAGCACTCAGGAGGCTGAGGCAGGAGGATTATTGAGAGTTCAAGACCAGCTTGGGCTACAGAGTGAGCTCCAGGCCAGCCTGAACTGCATAGCCAGACCCTGTCTCGAAAAGAAAAAAAAAAGAAAAGAAAAGAAAAGAAAGGTGAGGGGGCTGGGGATTTAGCTCAGCGGCAAAGCGCCTGCCTGGCAAGCGCAAGGTCGTGAGTTCGGTTCCCAGTACCGGAGAAAAACCAAAAAAAAAAAAAAAAAGAAAGGTGAGGGCCCAGATATAGTTCACCAGCACTGCACCTGTCTAGCGAGCACAAGGTCCTAAGTTCAATTCCTGATACAAAACAAACAAACAAAAAAGGGTGAAATGGGAGGGTGTTTATGTGCCGATGAGAATGAGTCAGCAAAGGGGGAGACTGACAAGCCAGGCCTGGGGGAGGCAGGAGGGGGTGCCGGCCTGAGATAGGTAGCAGCGGGCTGTTTATCCCCGGCCTGCAGGAGGTGGCAGAGCAGGCCTGGGGTCAGATATCCCAGCCCAGCCTGGGCAGCCTGGAGACTTAGTGAGACCCTGACTCAGAATAAAAAATTAAAGGCTGCAGGATCAGCACCCAAACCAAACCAACCAAAGGCTGCCTCGAGTGAAGCCCACGAAGGGCAGCAGCCCCGGGCCCAGGCCGGACAAGCCCAGTTCTTCCGAAGGTGGATCCGTGAGTATGGCAGCTCCGTGGGTGTCTCCAGCAGCGACCCAACCTCCGTGAACAACTCCTTAAGCCGGCAAATCCGGCTGAGAAAATTCTGCCAAAATGCACAAGGATAATTTATCTTTTTTAAAAAGAAATGAGGGGACAGGGATTTAGCTCACTGGCACAGTGCCTGCCTGGCAAGCATGAGCTCTTGAGTTTGAATCTCCATACTCCCGCCCCCCAAAAAAAGGATGAAAAGGAAATGGTATGCTCAGGTTTTTTGATGCTCAGTTTTTTTTTTTGGTCTTTTTGGAGACGGTCTTACTAGGCAGTTTCAGGCTGGCCTTGAGCTCACTTTGTAGCCCAGTCTGGCCTTGAACTCTCAACAATCCTCCTGCCTCAGCCTCCCAAGTGCTGGGATTACAGGCGTGCGCCACCATGTCCAGCTAGTTTGTTCTTTTATTTATTTTTTTCTTTTGAGACGGGGTCTCGCTATGGAGACCCTTGAACTCACTCTGCAGCCCAGGCTCCGCTCCGAGTCCTGCAATTCCTGTGGGTGCCACCATGCCTGCTTGGGGTTCACGGCCCTGCAGAATAAACTGTCCCCACGTGGGCGGTGATTTCAGGCCCGCTCGGTCTCCTGACGACCCTTTCTGCCGACCTGTCACCTCCACCCTGGGCCCAGGGCGTGGGGAGTTGGGAGTCCTGGACGTCACACACCCCTTCGGGTCCATATGACTCCCACGTGAGCTTGTGGAGCGCGACCCACTTATTTCTGTGCTGCCAGTAGCCAGATGCGTGTTTGTCGCATCTGAAACAAAGCACAGAAAGCGCCCCATGGAAACGAGGTGGCAGGGGGTGGAGTTTGGGGGTGTCTGGTGGGCACGTCAGTAGCATCCCTTTCTCCGCTGCACCCAGAGGACGGGACACGCAGGGTGGGCAGCTGGGAGCTGGGCTCAGGCGATACCGTCAGGCCAGCCCCGAGTCTCAGGAGGAGTCGCTGGCCTCTTCACCCTCTGCGGCCGTTTCCAAGCATCCGCTGCGCTGATTTCTCAGAAGCCCCGGTGGCCCCTGCGGCGGGCGGGGCAGGTGTGATTATCACGGGGTTGCAGCTGGGGCTCCCTCCCGGGGTGCAGCGCTCAGGGCATGTGGCTAATGAGCAGGTGCGCGGCGGACTCGGTCTCCTGACACATGCATGCCCAGGTGTCCCGGCGCCAGCTGCCTCCGGGCCCCGGGCTCCCTCGGGAGAGGTGCCGGCCAAGGGGGCTTCTCCCCCAGGCGACTTGGGATTTGGTCCCAGCGGCAGGGTCCCGGGCAGGGTGCCCGACAGTCGCCATCTCCTCCTGTGTAAAGTGAGCAAAATAACAGCACCTCCCGGGAATCGAGAGCAGGAGGTGTGACAGGAAACGTGGTGGATGTGAAGGAAGAGCCTCCTTGCTGTGAACCCCCAAAGCCCTCTCGCCCGCTTCGGCCCCGCTCAGCCGGATGTCCTCACGGCGTCCTGCAGCGGCTCTGGAGCGCCCTTTCCTGAGTCTCACTGTGCGGTCCTGGCTGTCTCCGTGTCCTGACCCAGCTCAAAGCGTTTCCCCTTTCTGGTCATTTTGGCTTTGGGGAAGAGGCTCTGCACAGCGGCAGGGCTGGTGGGTCAGACGAACGAGGACTCAGGGTCATGTTTTATTTCGTTTTTTTTTTTTTTTTTTTTTTTTTTTT
>NW_004955437.1:5978822-5982938 GCF_000276665.1 Chinchilla lanigera
TTTTTTTTTTTTTTTTTTTTTTTTTTTTTTTTTGTCTTTTTGAGACAGGGTTTCGCTGCGTAGCTCAGGCCGTTCTTGAACTCTTTGTAGTCCAGGCTGGCCTCAAACTCGCAGCCATCCTCCTGCCTCAGCCTCCCGAGTGCTAGGATTACAGGCGTGCGCCACCACGCCCGGCCTTCTGCTTTTGTTCTTGTTTGTTTGTTTTTGGACACTCGTTATGTTCTCATGAGCCACCTTTACTGTGGGCTGGATGGCTCTGGGCTGTAGCGTTCGTTGTGTTTTTGATCACTTCTCATAAAGACCCTCATGGAAGGACTTCCAGAACTGCTGCAGAAAGTGGCAGGAACAACGGATGAGATGGTGCACACCTGTAGCCCCAGTACTTGGGAGGCTTTGGGGAAGAGGCAGGAGGATCTCTGAGAATTCAAGGCCAGCCCAGGCTACATAGTAAGACTCTGTCTCAAAATCTAAAAACAAAACAAAAAAATAGAGAAGGCAAAACACAACACCTGGCAGAATGCAAGGCATCTATAAGTGTGATTCCTACCCCATTCAGTCCCTAAGCCCCCAAAAGAAATCATGACAGCTGGGTGTGGTGGCACACGTCTGTAATCCCAGCACTCAGGAGGCTGAGGCAGGAGGATCGTTGTGAGTTTGAGACCAGCCTGGGCTACAAAGTGAGCTCAAGGCCAGCCTGAACTGCATAGCGAGACCATGTCGCAAAAAGACAGAAGAAAAAAAAAAAAAAAGAAAGAAAGAAATCATGACGAACGGCAGAGAAGGCTCTTGCTGTCCCCACGGGCTCTGGTGCTTCGCTGTCTGGCTGAGTGGTGGTTTCCAGCATCCAACTTTTTCCTTTTGAAAGTGCTCCGTACGGCAGCACCCCACAGACCCCCCAGGGCCCTGGAAGACACCAGAGACCGCGAATGAAACAGCACTGGGGTTCCTTCTCCAGCAAGCGCAGCCACCGTCAGGGACATACGGAGGCAAACGCCGCCAGGTGCAGGGAAAGCGGGCCTGTGCCACGTTGCCGGTGAGACTGGAGATGCGGACGCTAGTGTGGACGATCCACGCACACCCGTGTTTACAGCAGCACAATTACTCACAACCGCTAGATCTTGGAAGCAGCCTACGTGTCCATCAACAGACGACGGTGTACAGAACGTGCGGTGTTAACACGCTGTGGAGTACTACTCTGCCACAAAGAAGGATGAACTTGCGGCACTGGTAGGGAAATGGGTGGATGCACCTTGAGGCCATAACGTGAAGGGAAATAAACCAGACGCACAGGTTTAAGAAGCACGTGTTTTCTCTTGGATGGGAAACCCAGAGCGTGAGGAAACTGAACTGCGAAAGAAAAGCTAGTAGGAAGCGGGGAGATAGATCTTCCCTACATGGGAAGGAGCCCAAGCGACGGGGGAGGGGAGCAGGAAGGGAGGGAGAGAACAAAAGGACAGACGCCTTCCGCATGCACGCAGTGAGTGTAGTTGTTTGTATTAGTAATACGAACATTACTAATAAAAACAGACACATTTCAAAGCAAAGGCAAACGGAACCGGAAATCTTTGGTTCCTCACACACAGCAGAGAGGGAAAGACGGGTGCGGGGGGGCAAGTGGACGGCTGCAGAGACTCCCGTGGGCCAAGCCCGGCCCTTCCCGTAGACCCGGCAGCACTATGGGGGTCCTGCTTAGTTCCTCGGCCTTCTTTTCTGCCTGAGAAGTCGGGGCTGCAGGCCGAGGGAGGTGACCTTAGCAAGCTGGAGGTCACCCTGTGGGACTAAAACAGTGGCCAGCGAGGTAGTTGGTCGCCCAGGGGCCACGCCTCTCAGCCGCCCCCCAACATATCAAGCACTAAACCTCGGGAAGCCGGGCGAGGTGGTGCACATCTGTGATCCCGGTGCTCTGGGAGGAGGCTGAGGCAGGACGGTCACAGTTCAAGCCCAGGCCGGGTGATTTAGCCACTTCTCAAGACCCTTCCCAAAATGAAAGAAAAAGGGCTCAGTGTGAAGGCCTGGGGTTCAATCCCAGGTGCTAAAAAAACAAACCAAAAGACTAAGTCTTGGGCTGCAGGCTGAGCTGGACTGCCCAGCTGTGCTAGGCCCGCCCGCGTCAGGCCTGGGTTCAAACCTCAGCTCCGAAAGAGGCCGGAGGCCTGCGGCTCCAAAAGCAGCTCCCAGGAAGGGGCAAAGTCCGGCCCAAGAGCAGCTTAGCACCGACTCCCAGGCCGGGAGGGTGGGCTGTGAGGCCAAAGGCCGGGGCTGTGCCCAGAGTCCAGGGATCACGCTGCCTCCCGCTATTGGGACAGGTGGGGCACACCTCCACTTCCGCCTTTATAACAGGAAACCGAATTAGATAACGGCCCTGCCTTCCTGATAACCCCAGAGGGACTTGCTTGAAGACAACAGTGACACATGGGTCATTTTTGTTTTGTTTTATTTTGTCTCGTTTTTTGAGACAGGGTCTCCTTAATATAGTTCAAACTGCCCTCCAACTCACAGCAATCCTCCTGCCTCAGCCTGCTGGGTGCTGGGATTACAGATGTGTGCCACCATGCCTGGCTCTTACTAGTACTTTTTTTGATTAAATTTACATTCATTAGTTCTTTTTTTTTTTTTATCTTTTTGAGACAAGGTGTCTATGCAGTTCAGGCTGGCCTTGAGCTCACTTTGTAGCCCAGGCTGCTCTTGAACCCGCAACGATCCTCCTGCCTCAGCCTACCAGGTGCTGAGATTACCGGCATGTGCCACTACGCCCAGCTAGTTCTTTCTTGATGAAATTTACATACAAATATTAACTGTGAGCCAGATGTGGTGTCTCACACCTGCAATCCCAGCACTCAGAAGGCTGAGGCAGGAGGATCGACGCAAGTTCCAGGCCAGCCTGGGTTACAAAGTGAGTGAGTGAGCTCAAGACCAGCCTGAACTGCAGAGCAAGACCCTGTCTCAAAAAGACCAAAAAAAAAAAAAAAAAAAAAAAGAGACTGAATCATGTTAATAAATGGATCCATCTATAACTCCATCATAGTACAGAAAATTTATGTCCCTTGAAATATCCCTCCTGCTCAACATGTGCAAATTGATAACTGAGTTTATTAAAATTTAAATATGTCTAAGGATGGGTTTAGCATACCAAAGGTTAGCAAGTTCTGGCTTTGGGGCTGGCTAAATGAGTGCTGGATATGGGACCCAGTGCGTTAAGCATGGTAAGCTGCACTAGTGGGCTATGGCCCCAGCCCAAACGCATTTTGTTTTTGTTTTTTTGAGACAGGGTCTTGCTATGTAATTCAGATTGGCATGGAACTCACTTTGTAGCCCAGGCTGGCCTGGAACTCACAGCAATCCTCCTGCCTCAGCCTTCCAAGTGCTAGGATTATGGGTGTGTGTGCACCACCACGCTCGGCTGGAGCTGCCATTTTGAGCTGTTATTTTTCTCTGCCTCTCTGTCCTCCTGTCCTCCTGTGAGTCCCCAGAGCTTCATCCCAGAGCTCCTGGCTTCTCCCGTGCGAGCTTCTATTATGAGGTCTTAACTGCCCTGCTGTGGACTCTGACAAGCATCCCTGTGTTTTTCCCATACACTTTTTCTTCTCTAGGTTTTCCCTTTTATTTCACCTCTCTCCTGTCCCTTTCTCTACCTGTTGCTGTTTCTGCTCCTCAGAATGTTATGACTTTTCTGTGTTTATCCAGCTGCTCTGACCTCACTGTCCTTTGTCTGTTTATGCCCTGGTCACTGGGCCCTGAGTCATAGCCCTGAGGTCCAGCCTGGAACCAGACCCTGCGTCAGTAGCAAGTGATTGGATGGATGGATGGATGACTGGGTGAAAGAATGAATGGGTGAAAAAAAAAGAATGAATGGATGCATGGATGGATGGGTGGATGGACGGGGACGGATAGATGGATGGATGGACGGATGAATGGATGAATAAGTGCATGGGTGGGTGGATTGATGGATGGATGAATGGATGGATGGGTAGATGGATGAATAAATAGAAGGACGGATGGATAAGTGCATGGGTGGGTGGATGGGTGGATAAGTGGAAGGACGGGTGGATAAGTGCATGGGTGGATGGGTGGATGGATGGAAGGATGGATGGATAGGTGGATGGGTGGATAAGTGGA
>NW_004955437.1:5983038-5988635 GCF_000276665.1 Chinchilla lanigera
GGATAGGTGGATGGGTGGATAAGTGGAAGGACGGGTGGATAAGTGGAAGGACGGGTGGATAAGTGCATGGGTGGATGGGTGGATGGATGGAAGGACGGATGGATAAGTGCATGGGTGGATGGATGGATGGAAGGATGGATGGATAGGTACATAGGTGGGTGGATGGGTGGATAAGTGGAAGGATGGATGGATAGGTGCATGGGTGGATGGGTGGATGGATGGAAGAACCATAGGCTCTGAAACCAACCACCTCCAGTCCAGAGCAGTAACACAGTCCCCAAAGGAACTTCTCAGCCGTGGTGCTCATGGACCGCATCTTTCTTTTTCACGGCATCAGGCGAGAAGCTATTTATCTGCCCTCGTGGAAGCCCCAGCATTTGAAAGGAAGGAGGCTGATTTCCTGGCAAAATGTGACCCAGAGGACCATTCTCCCTGACCTCCCACCATTAAACACACACACACACACACACACACACACACACACACACACACACAGCCGAGCTATCGGGGCCACTTCCTGTTTTCTGCCCTTAAAAGCATTCTGGACAGTGTCGCTGTGGGATCAGAGGGGCTGCCTCCCTCTGGGGCTGGGACCAGCTGGATGGCTTCAACCCTCTGCTGTCCCCCGCGCGTGAGGGCCCAGACGCGGCAGTCTCTTATTTCCCGGGTGAATTTTAGCTTCGCAGGGGCCATTCCCACTCCTGCAGACACCCCCACTCCCCGCCAAACGCCAGGCACAGGTGACACAGATCTGGGGACACAGAGATGAACGAGACACAGACCCCAGGTGCTAACAGGGGACTTTCTTCACACAGGCGCTCACCACGCGCGCCGCCTGCCTGTGGGCGCCCTGTCCCCACCCTAGAGAGGACATGCGGCCGACAGAGGGGAAACCGCCCGGCTGTCTGCAGTTCGCGAGTGACACAGGGCTAGCGATGGACCGGGCGGCCGGGCGGCCCTGGTGAACAGGTCGCCAGCTTCCGGTACCCATGCGCTGGAGCAGAAGGGTCCCCTGCTGGGCTGAGTGTGGCTCTGCCTGAGAACTGGGAGAGAGTCAGCCTTGCCCCCCCCCGCCTTTTCTGGAACAGATTGGAGAGTCCACATGTGTTCTGTGCTTTTGTTTTTGTTTTTGTCTTTTTGAGACAGGGTCTCGCTATGTAGTTCAGGCTGGCCTTGAGCTCACTTTGTAGCCCAGGCTGGTCTCAAACTCACAACGATCCTCCTGCCTCAGCCTCCCGAGTGCTGGGATGACAGGCGTGCGCCACCATGCCTGGCTCCCACATGTGTTCTGTTTGGCATTTTCTCCGAAGTCTTGAAAGGAACCAGTGGGAATGCTGATGGGGAAGGATGGAAATCAAGCAGATGTGGCCGGGGCAGCAGTAGAGCTGTTGTTTACCACTAGCAAGGCCCTGGGTTCAATCCCCAGCATGGAAAAAACAAATAACAAAAACTCATGGAGAAAGATGACTGAGGAATTACCCTCGGCCTCTGCCTACATGAGTTCCTGTGTCCTTACACTAGAAAAGATGATTTTCTCCATGGGTTTTTGTCTATTTTTATTGTTTTTTTTTTTTCTTTTTTTGACTGAGGGCCTCCCTATGTCATGCAAGCTGGCCTCAAACTCATAGTGATCCTCCTGCCTCAGCCTCCTGAATGCCGGGGTTGCAGCCTGTACCTCCTTGCCTGGCTGATTTTCTCTGTCTTTTTTCTGTGTAGGAATCCAGGCTCAGAGTGGTCTGTTAACACAGGGCAAGTCACACAGCTCAGACGGAGCCAGGATTTGGTCTCAGGTTCGGGCCGGTCCACCACGTGTGCATTCATCCTGGGGGCTCCCGGATGCTACTCTTGGCCAAGAGAGGAACCTGCTTCCCTCCGAGGTCCTTAGACCCTAACTGGGAGGCATGGGTGGCAAGGACCCTTGGGATCCCATGGTCTGGGACTGAGAGGACCCCCAAGACCTTCTGCCTCTGCAATTTTACCTCTTTAAGACCCAGAGAGCCCGGGCCAGGCCGCTCTGTGGCCGTGGCCCTCGGAGATTGCAGGGCTGGGGAAGCTGACGCGGAGCAAAAAGAGACCTCAGCATTTTTGCCTCGCCTGGGTGGCTCCAGCCTCTCCCCGCCCGCTCCCTCTCTCATTTATTTATTACTCTGCTCTTCCCCAGCCTGGCCTGCTGCTGTGTCAATACTGATAAAAGCAAATCATCCCACAAACAGGTGCAGCAGGGAGCTGCCCCTTGGACAGCTGCCAGGGAAACGAGATCGCCCAGTGGCCGGGTGACCCGGCCCTGCCCAGCCCCCACTTGGGTTGCAGCTCAGCGCCTGCGTCAGGGGCAGCTGGTGTCGTGCGTCCATGCGTCCCAGCGCTGGCATCTCGGCTGGCATCAGGGACTCTGGCTGGTGCGTGCAGAAGGGGAGGGGCGGGTAGGGCGTGTGCCGGAGAGAGAGGGGCATCCGGGAGCCAGCTATTTATTTTCTCTTTCGGTTTCTTCCAACAAATTCAGTTAATACTATGTCACCAAGTGCCCTTCCCCAAAAAGTTTTTTAAAAATTTCCTGAAGTCGGGCGTGTTAGTCCACGCCTGAAATCCCAGCACTGGGGAGGCTGAGGCAGGAGGATCACCAGGGGTTGAAGACCAGCCTGAACAACATAGAGAGACCCTGTCTCAAAAAAAAAAAAAAAAAAAAAGAACTATTTCCTATATTTCCTGCAACTATCAGTGACTGATATTTTTACATAAGAAATCATTTTTCCGCAGGCCTTATCCATTTCTAAATAATTGTACTTGTAAGGCAATGTCCACAAGCCATTTTCTTTCATTCATTTATTTGGTACCGGGAATTGAACTCAGGACCTTGCGCTTGCCAGGCAGGCACTGTGCCGCTGAACTATATCTCCAGCCCTCCACAAGCCATTTTCTGAGTGACTTGGCTGTGGGTTTCTGGTTTGTGTTTTGACCTAAATAAACATTTTCGGAGTGTGCCTCTTAGTTACCGCAGATGCATTTTGATGCGAACCAAGCCTTATGGCTTTGATTCGGTTGCAAAAGGTTTGCTCCCACCGCCCCTCCCTCGTCCAGGGTTTTGTCCCGAGCACCCTCCCATCCCCAGGGCTCCAACCTCCCCGGAAACTCCCAGCTCTGCAGCCTGCAGGCTCGGTGACAAGGACGCAGGGACTCACGCAGGGAGGAGGTCGCTATGCAAATGGCGCGGAGCCCTGGGGGCCCCCCTTCCCCAGGGGCCCTCCGGTTGCCAAAACAGACCGTTCCTGGAGCAGTCGCCTAGAAACGGGCACTGTCACAGCAGCCTGAGGTGGCGGAGCCAGCACCCTGCCAGGAGGCCCCGGCGGGCGGGGTGTTCAGACCTCTGCCGCCTGTCCCTTCACCCAGTGGCCACCTCAGGGAGGGTGTGGTGGCCCCACCCGGGAGGCCGGGGCACTAATTGGATTGGAGCCATCAGCGCTGCTCCCGGGGGAGGCCGGGAGGGAGGACGGGTGTTTGGTGTCTTGGTGATGCTCCGCCTTGCTGCTGCCGCTGCCGGCCCGGCCCACCCTCCTGACCAGGGACGCAATGACAGCTCCTTGAGGAGGAGGCTCCGGGGCACCGGCCTGGCATTGGACCCTGCAGATCCCACCTGCTTCCCAGGGGCTGGGGATCATGGCAGCGGGCCACCCTCAGCTCAGGGTCGCTGAAGCCCCAGTCATGGGCTCAGCCCAGTGGATCTGACCTTCCCCAAGCAGAGGAAGCACTTCCTGGGACCAAGAGAGTTGCTTCAACACTGAAGTATCTGCCATCATCCCAGCCCTCAGGAGGCTGAGGCAGGAGGACTGCTGCGAGTTCAAGGCCGGCCTGGGCTCCATAGTGAAACCCTGTCTCAAACAACCAAACCAAACCAACAATCATTTACATTTTTCCACATTGCCTCTTACCAGCCTGTTAAAAATTAATCTACAGTATAATCTCTTCCTTCCTTCCTTCCTTCCTTCTTCCCTCCTTCCCTCTCTCTCTCTCCCCCTTCCTCCTTCTTTCTTTGTCTCTCTCCTTTTTTTTTTTTTTTTGGTGACAGGTTCTCACTGCATAGCCCAGTCTGGCCTTGAACTCACAATCCTCCTGCCTCAGCCTCCAAGTGCTAGGACTACAGGTGTGCACCATCACCACGCCTGGCTCAGCCAGTATTTGTAAGACGGGCGGGGCGGGGGGGTATGCCACAGTGGGAGGGACATTCGTCATGCCTTGTGATCACCTGCATCTTCTGATCAACTTTCTTGTTTGTGGGTTTTTTCCACATTAAAAAATCCCACTTCTCCAAAGCAAAGGGCAGACGCGGACTTCCCCACATGCTTGTGACCGAGGTGTGGGCGTGGGGCTGAGGCGCCACCGTCAGAGGCACCCACGGAGATGATGATTTGGAAGAGCAGCTGAGGACACAGGCTGCTGGGGGACCGAGGCTGAAGGCAGCCGCTGGCCTTTACAGTCACAGGAGGGGGCTGTAGAGTCCTGCAGCCTCCATCCTGCAGCCTCCATGAGTGAGGGGGCCCGGGAGATCAGATGCAGAATTTTTGTTGTTGTTTTGGGGATTTTTTTTTTTTTTTTGAGTCAGGGTCTCCATATATATTCCAGGCTGGCCTCAGATGCACTCACTATGTAGCCCAGGCTGGTCTTAAACTCCTGGTGATCCTCCTGCCTCAGCCTCCTGAGTGGTGGGATGACGAGTACATGCCAGTTATATTTTCTTTTCAGTTTATCTATCTATCTATCTATCTTTTGTTGTATTTTGTTTTTGAGATATGATCTCACTATGTAATTTATTTATTTATTTATTATTTTGGTCTTTTTGAGACAGGGTCTCGCTATGAAGCTTAGGCTGGCCTTGAACTCACTTTGTAGCCCAGGCTGGTCTCGAACTCGCAACGATCCTCTTGCCTCAGCTTCCTGAGTGCTGGGATTATAGGCGTGCGCCACCATGCCCGGCCTCACTAGGTAATTTAGGCTGCTCTTGAGCTCTCTATGTACCCCAGGTGATTCTCCTGCCTCAGCCTCCTGAGTGCTGGGATTGCAGGTGTACAACATCATGACCAGCACTTATTTATTTACCTATCTATTTATTTATTTCAGATATAGGTTTGAACCTAGGGCCTTTGCACTGAACTACATCCCTATCATCGTTTTTTGTTTTTTGTCTTTTTGAAACAGGGTCTCTCTATGCAGTTCAGGCTGGCCTTGAGTTCATTTTGTAGCCCAGGCTGGTCTCTAACTCCCAACGATCCTTCTGCCTCAGCCTC
The DNA here is from genome assembly GCF_000276665.1 of Chinchilla lanigera. Classification (NCBI taxonomy): domain Eukaryota; kingdom Metazoa; phylum Chordata; class Mammalia; order Rodentia; family Chinchillidae; genus Chinchilla; species Chinchilla lanigera. The sequence continues at coordinate 5,988,315 of NW_004955437.1, forward strand.
CCAAGTGCTGGGATTACAGGCGTGCACCACCACACCTGGCTTCGTTTTGTTTTGAGCCAGGGTCTCATTAAATTGCCCAGGCTGGGTAAAAGTTCTGAAAGGAAAACACTGGACAGCAACCCCAACCTGAATTTACACGAAGCTTCTTATAATCTTGACTTCCACCTAGCCTGACTGTCCACCACAGCATTGCAGAAATTTATCCCTATTGTTGGGCATAGTGGTAGTGGTACTTGGGAGGCTGAGGCAGGAGGATCACCAGGAGTTTGAGGCTAACCTGGCCTACATCATGAAATCCTGTATCAAAAAAAAAAAAAAAAA
>NW_004955437.1:5989970-6005782 GCF_000276665.1 Chinchilla lanigera
AAATAAAATGTACATGACTGGGAGGGACCCAGTGCCTTACCTCTCCCGTGGGTGGGAACCGCAGAAGTGTCCCATTCATCTCCGAGGAATGACTTGCAGAGCTGCGATTTTGATTCCAGGCAGGGTCGCAGGGGGGTGGGGCAGAGGGGGAGGGGCGTTACTGCGGCACAACCCCGCGGGTTACCTTGCGCTGGGCCTGCTGGTTTCCTCCAGAACTCAGGGTTTGTCGGACAGAAAGAGCCCCGAGATGTGGCCAGGGAGGCCCCAGCATTCCCTGTGAGGGATCGGGGGTGTCTGGCAGCTTCACATCAGGTTCCCAAGTCAGGCCTCACCTGAACAGGTAAGGAGACCAAAGCTGGAGCAGGTGTCTGGCTCCGGCCAGGCCATCCTCTCACATTAGTGAAAGAGGTTTCCTTAAGCTGGGAGAGTGGCAAATGCCTGTAATCCCAGCACTCGGGAGGCTGAGGCAGGAGGATCACTGCGAGTTCGAGGCCAGCCTAGCCTACAAAGTGAGCTCAAGGCCAGCCTGAACTGCATAGCGAGACCCTGTCTCAAAAAAAAAAAAAAACAAGAACAAAAAAAAGAAGAAAATTTTCAGAGCGGGCAGGCGACGGTGGCCCCGGCCCATCAGACATAGGACAGGCGTTCCTGCTGTGACCACACTGCTCCGCACCTGTCCCTGGGGCCCCTGGGGTTTTGTCCCTGGTGGGTTGGGGACCAGGGGCCGTGGTCTGGGGTGCTAACTCCTCCCTGGGGCCTCTCAGGACGCTGTGAAGCTGCTGAGCTTCCTGAGAGTGGCCTGACCAGAGCTGGAACCTGCCCTGGCTGCTGAAGCCCTAGCTGGGCTGCTCCTCCAGCACCCGGGCATCCCGCTAGATGCTGCAGCTGGGGAGGAGGAAGGAAGGCAGGGCGATGGGAACAGGGACGGCAGAGGCAAGGCTCACGGCCCGATGCTGGTCCCTCGGGCGCCGAAGTTCCTTTACAAAGGGGGCCTGGTTCTCTCTTCATTCTTACAATTTCATTTTACACAGTCAAAATTCTAACGGTAAAGGATCTATTCGACTCAACCAGGCAGGGTGGTGTGCACCTGTCATCCCAGCACTGGGAGGCTGAGGCATGAGGATCGCATGAGTTGGAGACCAGCCTGGGCCGCATGACCGGACCCTGTTTCAAAAAAAATTTTTTTAAGCTACAGTCTGTTTCCCACACCTACCTCCTGGCCACTTCCCCTCTCAGAGGGAACCTGAGTTATTTTCCCATGTGACCCAGCAACGGGAGATAGTGCCAGTAAGTGTGCTCGTATTATCAGACTCCTTTTTAATTAATTAATTAATTAAATTTTTTTTTTCCAGTACTGGGAATCACCCTCATGACCTTGCACTTGCCAGGCAGGTGCTGTGCCGCTGAACTAAATGCCTAGCGCCCCCAGACTCCTTTTAAAAAATTCAAACAGGGCCGGGGATTTAGCTCAGCGGCATAGCGCCTGCCTGGCAAGCGCAAGGTCGTGAGTTCGATTCCCGGTACCAGGAAAAATAAATAAATAAATAAATAAATAAATAAAATAAAAAATTCAAACTGTAGCCTGTCACCCAGCAGCCAGAGGACACGGTGGTTTTCAACGAATATACTTTACCAATATGTAAAGAACATTCTAGATTACATTTCAACTGAGAATTATTCTAAGGATAGACACACCGGCCGGCCCCCTACGGATGAGCTTTTAGGGTTTTTTTCCTCAGCTATTTTTGAGACAGCGTCTCACTAGGTAGCCTAGGCTGGCCTTGAACTCACGGTGACCCTCCTGCCTCAGCCTCTGGAATGCTGGTCTGACGGGGTGCACCATCCTGCCTGGCATGTCACAGTGTTTTGAAATCATCATTCTGTATGTACCAGCCCTTGTCATAGCTCTGTATTTGGTTTGTAGACCTACATCTCTCTACTGGATTTTTTTTTTTTTTTTTTTTTTTGAGACAGGGTCTCACTATGCAGTTCAGGCTGGCCTTGAGCTCACTTTGTAGCCCAGGCTAGTCTCAAACTTGCAAGGATCCTCCTGCCTCAGCCTCCCCAGTGCTGGGATTATAGGCATGTGCCACCACTCCCAGCTGCCTCTATTGGAATTTCTAACACAAACTCAAAGATAGGTCAGATTTAAACCTGCCCCTTGCCACGGCACCAACAGTTTGCTTCAGACCCTTAGGTTGGCAGAGTGGAGTTTAAAGTCCCACACGTCAGACGTGATGGCACACGCCTGTAATCTCAACGCTGGGGAGGCTGAGGCAGGAGGATCTTTGTGAGTTGGAGACCGGCCTGGGCTACAAAATGAGCTCAGGCCAGCTTGAACTGCATAGTGAGACCCTATCTCAAAAAAAGCAAAAAAAAAAAAAAAAAAAGGAAGGTAAATTCTGACCACGTAACAAGGTAGAGGGACCTGGAAGACACATGTCCCACTGAACTCAGCCAGATGCAGAGCAAATCTCATCAGCTTCCACTTACACGTGTCGACACGGCCGTCAGCCGCTCAGAAGCAGGAAGTGGGATGGGGTTGCCGGGGGCCAGGGAGAGGAGCTGGGGGGCTCTTGTCTGTGGGTGCAGAGTTTCAGTGTGGGAAATGGAAAGGTTCCGCACAGCAGGGTGAGCCCTGAGAAATGGAAACCTAAAAATGATTTAAATAGGGCTTTCTTCCAGTACCGGGGCTTGAACCCAGGGCCTTCACCCTGTGCCACATCCCTAACCCTTATTTATTTGTTTGTTTGATTGTTTATGTGGTCATAAATTTGATTACTTATTTACTCGGAATCCTCCTGCCTCAGCCTCCCAAAGTACCGCAGGTGTGTGCTACTCCATCTGGCGGCAGGGCAGGGCTTATCCTTTGTCTGTTCCCTGTGGTGTAGAAGGGCCGTGGGCAGCAGCTGGTCTGGCATGGGGCCCCTGAGGCTGTGGCGGCTGACGGGGAGAGCAGGCTCAACCTGTTGGAGCCACGCGGGGACAGGACAGGAGGCCATGCAGCTGCAGAGCCGTGAGTTCCGGATTTGAGGTCCTGGCTGGGCGGCACTTGGGGTCAGGCCTCTGTCTTAGGGTAATGAGAAACATTTCCTGGAGTGGGGAAATCCAAGGGTGCAGAGTTGGTGTGTGAAGCTGGCTATCAGCCACTAAGAAAGTGGGCTTGTCCCCAACAGTAGGGACAGGAGGTAGATGTATAAGGTCAATGGGTAAGGCTCTCTCTCTCTCTCTCTCTCTCTCTTTTTCTCTTTCTCTTTCTTTGCCCAGGCTGGCCTTGGGTTTGGGTTGATCCTCCTGCCTCAGCCTCCCAGGCGCTAGGATCACAGGTGTGCGCCACCATGCCCGGCAGCTGTGGGGATTTCATGTAACACTTTCAAAAGTTAAACCTGCAGCTCTCCGTGGCCTTAGCCTTTACCAGCTGCCTGTACACAGTTTGTGGCTGTGCCTTGGACAGGGTGGTGGAGACCCCTTCCCTGGTCACCGAGCCTGGTCGCAGAGGAGGAGGCAGAGTTCCCGGGTTTATTTACGCCCTGACCGCCTCACAGGATGTGAAGCAGCTGAGCACCGCCCAAGGCCATCAGCCCGGTGCCCTGGGGCTGGGCACAGAAAGGTTGGCATGCAGGCCAGATGAATCAGGAATGGAGAGAAGCCAGGGCGGGGGCACTGCGCTCTGCGGCTCAGATAAGAGTGGAGGAGGGGGAAGTGGGGTGCTGTGGTAGGTCAAGGCCACGCGAGGCTATTGAGCAGGAAGTCCAGTTCCTCTGACTGTGCATTGTTATCTGATCTGTTTGATCAAGGAGTCCCCTGCCCTCCCTCCCTCCCAAACAAATTCCGAAGTCCGGCCAATCAGCTGCAGTTAGAGGGGATTGTGGGGCGGGTGCAAGGGCAGAGGGCAGCTCCCTGGGCCGGGCCAGGCCTGCGTTCCTGTCACCTGCCGGCTGAGCTGTAATCCCTAGAGGGTCGGATGCAGACTGCCAGGTCTTCCTGCTGCCTGCAGCGGAGATCTTTTTGCTTTCGAGACAGGGTCTCATTATGTAGTACAGTTCAGGCTGGCCTTGAACTCACTTATGTAGACCAAGTGGGCCACAAACTCCCAGCGATCCTCCTGCTTCAGCCTCCCAAATGCTGGGATTACAGGTGTGCGCCACCATGCTGGGACATAAGACGATGGATTCTTTTGGAGGGCGAGTTAGAGTTTAAAAAAGTGTTTGCTATGTTAGCTTTGATGGCACATATACTAAAACTGGAACGATACAGAGATTAGCATGGCCCCTGCGCACGGATGACACGCAAATTTGTGAAGCGTTCCATATTTTTTTCTTTCCGGTGTTGGGAATCAAACTCAGGACCTTGCACTTGCCAGGCAGGCGGTCATGCCACTGAGCTATATCTCTGGCCCCCAGTGTTCCATATTTTTGCGGGAAAGGAGAAAAGAAAGAAAGAAGGAAGGGAAAAAATATATTAAGTATATACAAGAATAGCTGGAGTAGGGCGTGGTGGCACACGCCTATAATCCCAGCACTCAAGGAGGCTGAGGCAGGAGGATCTTTGTGAGTTTGAGACCAGCCTGAGCTACAAAGTGAGCTCAAGGCCAGCTTGAACTGCGTAGCAAGACCCTGCCTCAAAAAATAAATAAATAAATTAAATAAATAAATAAATAAATAAATAAATAAATAAATAAATAAATAAATAAATAAATAAAATAAAAGAAAGTATTTCCTGAATTTGACTACATGTTAAGCTCATTTCCAGGGATTAAAGAAAAACTAAACATATCAGGGCAATTTTGATTGAAAGCATTCAAAGATATCACAGGGAGGTGAGTATCCATGCCAGGCTGGGCAGTTTCCTATGGCTTAATTTGAGATTAATATAATTACCATAAATACATTTTACTTTTATGTTCAGGTATCACAGATTTATAGCAAAGTGTGTGCATGTTCACAGAGCAGCCTGGGGCATGTTTACATACGCACAAACCTGTGTGATGTCCGTCCCATTGGGGCACTCACGGGTCATTGTTATTCTGACTTTACCAGCATCAGATAGCTTTACTTGTCTTTTTTTTTTTTGTACTAGGGATTGAACCTAGGGCCTTTTCACTGAGCTCCATCTCCAACCCTTTTTATTTTTTATTTTTTGTCTTTTTGAGACACGGTCTCGCTACGCAGTTCAGGCTGGCCTTGAGCTCACTTTGTAGCCCAGGCTGGTCGCGAACTTGCAACGATCCTCCTGCCTCAGCCTCCCAAGTGCTGGGATTACAGGTACCTGCCGCCAAATGCCGGGCTACTTTTTATTTTTTGAGACGGGGGTTTTGCTAAATCACTGAATTGCCCAGGATGAGCTTGAACTTGAGATCCTCCTGCCTCAGCCTTCTAGAGTGCTGGGGTCCCAGGCGCCACCACTACACCTGGCTGGGTTTGGAGATTTTGAAACTGAGTTCTGTTAGTTCCTGGAGAACCTCTGGCTTCGGGCTGAGACTTCCCGGGCCGTGGGAGGGCAGAGCGGGTCCCTGTGGGGTGCGCTAAGCCGGGCCCCACCGGGCTCTCGCAGGACCCGGATGCGAGAGCCCAGCGGGAGAGACTGTGCTGTCTGTGCGCTTGGGCGTTTCTCTGGGATCCCTCTGGAGTTTGGTTTTTCCCGCCGAGGCAGTGCATGCGTGTTTCACATCTCTAGAGAAGGAGTCCCAGGCTCTCCCGTCCTGTGTGTTTTCATCCTGCCCCGTCGCTGTGGTCCGTGACGGCCGCCGAGGTTGTCACAGTGCCGCCGGCGGACCGGATGGGACAGATGTCTCCGTCCGCTGTCATTTCCAGGTCTCTCCGCTGAGATCAAAGCCGGGGTGGCTTGCGCCACACTTGCTCGACCTGCCCGTGAGGTCCGCACGCATTTTCCAGCCCTGCGATCACTGATGATTTCAGCTCCGCCCTGGGACCCTGCTTCCTCGTCACAGTCAGAACCCGGACGCTGGCTTTGGAGGCATCCCGGGAAGGGGCTGCGTTGCTGGCGTTCTTGACAGCCTCCGCCAGGACATCCAGGCTGCTGGTGGGGTCCGGGCCAAGCAGGCCAGGGCGGGGCTGCCCCGCTGGAGCTGGGCGGCTCCCCGGGTAGCGTACAGGGCGGTGGACTTGGTCCTCCTCGAGCCTGACCAGGCCCACAGGCCGGGATCACGCACAGGAGGGCCCCCCTGGCGTCCTCACAGGGCCCCCAGCCAAGCCTCAGGCTGGGGGTGGGGCACTGACAGCCAGTGGCTGAAATCAGACCCTTCAGAGTGCCTCACTGGCCTAGGATCCCTACATTGGCTTAGGTTTTCTTTTTTCCATTGATTGCTTGATTGATTGGAGACGGGGTCTCACTATGTAGCCCAGGCTGGCCTTGAACTCTTGTGGGATTCTCCTGCCTCAGCTTCCCAAGTGCCGGGATGACAGGTGTGTGCCAGCACGCCCAGAAGATTTTTCAAAAGCATGGTGCCTCACATGTGAGGCCAGGAGAGAGAGCTAGAAGAGACGGTGATTAGTGGGGAAGCAGGCCATGGGGGAAGAGAGTGAGGAGGTGGGGACCGTGGTAGGAGGAGAAAGCCCAGGGACCCTGCAGAGGGCTCGGGGAGACCCAGGGTGGGGCTGGTTCTCAGGGCAGGGAGGGCCCTGGGCCTGTGCAGTTGGGGCTGAGTGCTCTGTTAGTTTCTTCCTCTCCTCCCCAGGCTACACAGGAAGCAAGAAGCGGGCTCAAGCTGCCCAGCACCCATGGGTGCCCGAGCTTCAGGGCTCTTCCCTCTCCCCTCATCAAAATCCCTGGGTAAAAAGCCGGGCGTGGTGGTACACGTCTGTAATCCTCTGTAATCCCAGCACTGGGGAGGCTGAGGCAGGAGGATCTTTGTGAGTTGGAGACCAGCCTGGGCTACAAAGTGAGCTCAAGGCCAGCCTGAACTGCACAGGGAGACCCTGTCTCAAAAAGACCTCAGGCCTGGAGGGTGGGGCGCAGTGAGACCAGAGCTGACTTTTCCCTGTCTCCATCCTTTAACTTATTTGGGTTTTCTGAATTGCCTTTCATCATGGTATATAACTTTCCCCCCTTTGGCATCACTGGGGATTGAACCCAGGAACTCTGCATTGAACTACATCCCCAGCCTTATTTATTTATTAGGTTATTTTTGTTTGATTTTTAGTCAGGGTCTCGCTGTGTAGCACAGGCTGGCCTTAAACTCACTATGGACCAGCACTCGGGAGGCTGAGGCAGGAGAATCATTGCGAGTTCAAAATCAGCCTTGAGGGCTGGGGATTTAGCTCAGCAGCACAGCGCCTGCCTGGCAAACACAAGGTTGTGAGTTTGATTGCTGGTACCGGAAAAAGACCAAAAAAAAAAAAAAAAAATCAGCCTTGGCTACAAAGTGAGCTCAAGGCCGGCCTCAACTGCATAGTGAGACCCTGTCTCAAAAAGATAAAAAAAAAGACAAACAAACGAAGATGAACTCACTCTGGAGCCCAGGCTGTCCCTGAACTCACAACGACCCTCCTGCCTCAGCTTCCGAGTGCTGGAATAACAGACACGCGCCACCACCATGCCTGGCACTTTTCTTTGAGGCAGGGTCTCACTAAGTCACTAAATTGCCCAGGCTGAGCTAGAACTTTTGATCCTCCTGCCTCAGCCTCCCATAGTGCTGGGATTGCATGTGCCACTATGGCCGGCTTGTGTACAACTTCTATGATTAGTGAATAAAAAAGAAAACACACAGACACACACACACAAATCCCAGAAAGCCCCTGGAGTCATGAGGGAAAGGCCCGGGAGCAGCTGCTCGGCAGGCCACGCCTTATTTGGGCAGAGCCAGCCCTGCAGTTCCAGCGGGCGCCCTCCCAGCCCCGCCCCCAGCGCCTGCCGGCCAGCTGCGCCCAACCACTCCTCCCACCCTCTTTGGTAGCCGCCGCGGCTAGCCCAGGCCAGCCTGCACATCTGGACCTCGTTAGGGGCTGCCGGCACCAAAGCCGGCACATCTGGCCACGGAAAGACAAAGTGCACCAGGGCGCAGAGGGAAGGGGTGCGTCAGGACAGCACCCGTGCTCCGCGACATCTGCGAGCCCAGGGGGCGGCAGGCCGGGCTGGCTTTGGGCCCGGGGAAGGCCCTGCTGCACCCTGCTGGCTGGGAGCCTTGGTCCCCGGGGGCCCCCACAAAGGGGGAAACTCAGGTCCCCATGCACAGGGCCCTGGGCCTGGGGGTGGCTCGGCCGGGTCGGGGCCAGCAGCTACCAGAAGGGAAAGGACAGGGGCCGGGATGGCCCAGTTTGTGGCGGCTGCAGGCCAGGAAGTCACCTTTGGGCATCAGAAGAATACTTTTTTGTTTTGAGACAGGGTCTCATTAAGTCACTAAATTGCCCAGGCTGGGGTGGAACTCGAGATCCTCCTGCCTCAGCCTCCCAGGGTGCTAGGACCCCAGGTGTGTGCGGCAGCACCTGTGGTTGAACAAGAAGGGAGGAGGTGACGGGGACCTGTTGGGCACAGGTCTTCTCGCGCTTGGCCCCCTGCCCACCCCCTGCTGCCCTTACTTTCCCCTCGAGGGCCAAAGCCCTCAGGCTGAGTGGTCATGCGGACAGCAGCATTTGTCCGAAAGATCTCTGCAAAGACAGGCGGAGGCGCAAGGAGCCAGCCTGTCACAGAGAAGCAGGGTGCAGCTGCGCACCCTGCGCCCAGGCTGCCGAGGCAAAAGCTGAGGGGCTGGGGGGGAAACCTCAGGGGCTTCCAGCTGCCCTGGCGGGTTAGACCCAACTTCTGTGAGTGCAGACTCTTCATGTGTAGGAAGGATGAGCTATTTCACAGAAATACTTTATTTTGGTACCCAGGAATCGAACTGAGGACCTTGCCCTTGCCAGGCAGGCACTGTGCCACTGAGCCACATCCCCGGCCCTCACAGAGGTACTTTAAATTCTGTGAGAAAAATATACCAGGTTTGTGCCAGATGTTGGCACATCCTGGTAATCTTAGAAGTCAGGTGGCTGAGGCAGGAGGATCTCAAATTCGAGGCCAGCCGGGGCTCCATAACAAGACCCTATCTCAAAAAACATTAGTAAAAGGCCGGGCGTGGTGGTGCACGCCTGTAATCCCAGCACTTGGGAGGCTGGGACAGGAGAATCGTTGTGAGTTCGAGACCAGCCTGGGCTACAAAGTGAGCTCAAGGCCAGCGTGAACTGCACAGTGAGACCCTGTCTCAAAAAAAAAAAAAAAAAAAAAAAAAAAAAAATTAGTAAAAACAAGAACAAGGTTGTACAGTTCTTGTTAGAAATATAAAGTAATTACATGCATAATTTAGAGAGAAAGTTTTATAATTCATTGATTTTTTGTTTTGTTTTGTTTCTTTGGTCTTTTTGAGACAGGGTCTCGCTCTGCAGTTCAGGCTGGCCTTGAACTCACTTTGTAGCCCAGGCTGCTCTTGAACTCAAAGCGATCCTCCTGCCTCCGCCTCTGAGTGCTGGAGTTGCAGGTGTGTGCCACCACGCCCGGCACTGGGAATAATGTTGATTTATAGAAAAGTTGCATACATACCTCAGGGTTCCAGTAAACTCTTCACCCACTTCCCCTAAAATCAGTGTCTTGCGTAACCTCGGTACCCTTGCCAAAACTAAGAAATTAACATTGGCACAGTATTACTGACTAGACTGAAATCATTTTGTGGATTCTACTGTTTTTTTTTCAACAGATACATACTTTAAAGTTTTCTTTTTCTTTGTTTGAGACAGGGTCTCGTTGTGTAGTCCAGGCTGGCTTTGAATTCACTATGTAGCCCAGGCTGCCCTTGCACACTCTCGGCAGTCCTCCTGCCTCAGCCTCCTGAGTGCTGGGATCTGAGGTGTGCTCCACCACGCCAGGCTGAGAGCTGATTTTCTATTCTGAGTCGGGGTAGGGGTGGCTGTCCCACAGTTGGTAACATCTGTGCCCACAGGTAGGACCCCTCCTGCAGTCTCCAGATGCTTAGGAAACCTAATTAATTATGGAGCCGCCAGTACTAAGATAGATCCGGGCCCCGGGAGCGAAGCGTCCTGGGGGATGTTTGTGACGAGCGCTGTGGCCGTGAGTCACCGCTGTGCTCTAGAGAGGACAGCCCTGCTCCCGGAAGGCTCCGGGAACCCAGGCCAGCGCTCCTCTCCCGCACACGCTGTCAGGCACCTCCCAGCTCCCTGGGGACACTGATTCCCTCCCCTCCCTGCCCTACTGCAGGCTGCGTGGACCCTGGAGCGTGGCGTCCCCAGGCCCCGTCTGGGAAGGTGTCCCCCAGCCGTGCTCAGCTGTCACAGGGCCGCAGGCCTCCTCCTCCAGGGACACAGGACGGCCTCGGCTACAGAGGGGAGGGGCCCAGCCGGCATCGGTCCCTTCCTGCGCCGGCTCTGGGCAGGGCACTCCGTGTCCCTCTGCTCCCTGGAGTTCAGAGTAAGCTGTGCAGTGGGCTCCAACAGCCGGTTGTACAGATGGGGAAACTGAGGCCTGGGAAAAATAGCTGGGCAAGGACACAGAGCTAGATATTGCTAGAACCGGGGATCCAACCCAGGCCTGACCTCAAAGCTCTGGTTTTTTTTGTTGTAGTGGTAGTTTGTCGGTTTTGTGTTTGGAAACAGGGTCTCTCTCTGTAGTTCAGGGTGGCTTTGAATTCATTCTGTAGCCAGGTTGGCCTCAAACTCGAGGTGATCCTCCTGCCTCAGCCTCCCACATGCTGGGATGACAGGCGTGTGCCACCATGCCCAGCTACCTTCTATAACATACAACAGACACATTTCAGGGGCTGCTGTAAGTATTAGCGAGACACCCAGGTGCAGTGTGCCACCTGTGTAACCTCAGCTACTCAGGAGGCTGAGGCAGGAGGATCGCAAGTTCAAGGCCAGTCTGGGAAGTTTAGCAAGACCTTGTCCCAAAATAATAAAAATAAAAGGGCTGGGGATGTAGATGCATGGTAGAGAGCCCCCGTGTTCCACCCCTGGTACTGAAAAAAAAGAAAAAGGAAAAATGGAGACCATGCGTTCTTGGCCCCGGATACACGTCTACTTTTCCTTCCCGTTGCTGCTATCTCATTGTGCCTGTGTGCTAGGCGGGACTCGAGGTGTCCCCAGGCCGGGAGAACCCTGGCCCTCCTCCTGGTGTCTTCGGGGAGGGGGACAGGCCTCGCCTGTGCCCTGCTGACTGCCAGTGGGGATCCAGAGCAGGCGGGGGATGGGCTCTGTGCTCCCGAGGTCTCCTTCACCCGCACTTGCGGACTGGCAGACCTGCCACCCGGCTCTCTGTCGCTCCTTCCCGTGTGGCCCTGTCCCTCTGCAGACCGCAGCTGGGCCCTTCCCTGCAGCCCCTGCAGCCTGAGCCCGGCTGGTTCTCCCCCAGCGCCCCCTCTCCTCACCCCCGTTCTCATACTGCGCCTCCACTTCTGAAGCTCCATGGCTCTGTCAGCGGGCCCGGAGGGTCTTCGCGCCCTGTCTCCCCAGGGTTCTGCGTGAAGGCCAGCTGGCACGGGCCGCCGCGGCAGCCTGCTGTGCCCGCCCCTCATCCCAGTCACAGCTGCACACGCTGGACATCGGCTGCTCTGCCTCCCCAAGGACACTGAGGCCAAGGTGACGCAGCCTGGACAGGGGAGGAAGCCCACCTTTCAAACGCCTGCCCACCCCTCCAGCCGCTTTCTCTCTCCTGGTACTGAGGTTCTCTCTTCCCTCGGGTGACAGTTTCTGACCCCCATCTCTGTCCTGCTGATGTTCCTGAAACTTTCAAAAATATTGAACATTTATTTGTTAAAAGGAGCCAAGCATGGTGGTGCACTCCTGTAATCCCAGCACTCGGGAGGCTGAGGCAGGAGGATCAATGTGAATTCAAGGCCAGCCTGGGCTACAAAGTGAGTTCAAGGCCAGCGTGAACTGCTTGGTGAGACCCTGACTTAGAAAAACCACAAAACAAAACAAAAATAGGGCCAGGGATATAGCTCAGTGGCACAAGCACCTGCTTGGCAAGCTCTAGGTCCTGAGTTCGATTCCTGGTACCAAAAAACAAAACAAAACAGAACAAAAAAAACTTTACCAAGCATGGTGGCATACGCCTGTAATCTCAGCACCCAGGAGGCTGAGGCAGGAGGATCATTGTGAGCTAGAGGCCAGCCTGGGCTACAAAGTGAGTTCAAGACCAGCCTGAACTGCATGGTGAGACACTGTCTCAAAAACAAAAACAAAACAAAACAAAAAACACCACTGGGGGCCAGGGATATAGCTCAGTAGCATAAGCACCTGCCCGGCATGTGCAAGGTCCTAAATTTGATTCCCAGTACCAAAAAAAAAAAAAACCCGAAAAATAATACTACTGAGAATATTTAAATTTAAAATATATATTATAGTAAAAGACACATTATAATTAATCCTCATCAAGGGCTGGGGGTATAGCTCAATGGCATAAGCACCTGCCTGGCAAGCACAAGGTCATGAGTTCGATCCGTGGTACCGCAAAAAAAAAAAAAAAAAATTAATCCCCATCAAAATACTCCCCCTTGCTTCAAACACACTTATCAATCTTGCCAATGTGTTTTTTTTTTGTTTTTTTGGTCTTTTTGAGACAGTATCTCGCTATGCAGTGCAGGCTGGCCTTGAGCTCACTTTGTAGCTGAGGCTGGTCTCCAACTCACAATGATCCTCCTGCCTCAGTGTCCTGAGTGCTGGCATTACAAGCGCCAGTGTGTCTTTTACTGTAATAAGTATTAAAAAGTTTAAAGCCAGGCATGGTGATGCACGCTTGCAATCCCAGCACTCAGGAGGCTAAGGTAGGAGGATTGTTTCGAGTTTGAGACCAGCCTGCACTACAAAGTGAGCTCAAGGCCAGCCTGAACTGCATAGCAACAGCTGGCCTCAAAAAGACAAAAAAAGTAAAATAAAATAAAATTTAAAAAAATAAAAAGTTTAAACATTAACTGTATTTTTTGGTCATTCCTTATATAATGCCAAGTTTCATTCATTTAACAGTATTTATTTATTTTTATATTTTTGAGACAGAATCTTGCTATGTAGTTGAGGCAGGCCTTAAACTCACTGTGTCCCAGGCTGGTCTTGAATTCACTGCGATCCTCCTGCCTCAGCCTTACTAGTGCTGGAAGCACAGGTGTGCATCACCTGGCCCGGATGATTTCTTAGTTTGTGAAAGGAGGACAATCTTTTGCCTTCCTAGAGGTGTGATGAGAGCATGCCAGGCTAGCCTCAAACTTGAAACAATCCTCCTGCCACAGCCTCGGGAGTGCTGGGATTACAGGCACATACCAACCACCATACCTGGCTCACTTTTTATTTTTTGAGACAGGGTCTCACTATGCAATTCTGGCTGGTCTTGAACCCACTATATAGCCCAGGCTGGCCTGGAACCCATGGCAATCCTCCTGCCTCAGCCTCCTGAGGTATTAGAGGTGTGGGCCTCAACTAAAACAGGCTTTTTTGTTAAAAGTAAAAAGGTATAAATCTGGAGTGGTCGCACATACTTGTCGTCTAAGCACCAGAGGTCATGAGTGAAAGCCCAGCCTGGGCTACATAAGACCCTTCTGAAAAACCAACCAACCAACCACAAGGCGTGACTGACGCTGTGGTGGTGGAGCGCGGACCGGGTGATCCCTGAGGAGGTGTTCAGGAACAATGGACCTCCTGTCCCCAGAGCCCGTCCCGCCGGCCTTGCTGAAGGGGACATTGTGAGGGTGGCTGGCGCGGGAGAGGTGGAAGCGTCCAGACACACAGAGCAGGACGGCGTGCAGACAGGGCCTGGGCAGTCAGCACGATTCAAAGAATCAGGGCGTGGGCGCTGCTGCGCGGCGGAGGCCTGGGCCGGCGTCCTGTGGCCCTGGTTGCGGTCCCCGGACTGAGGGGAGAGAAGGGCTGCGAGTGAGGCGGGCAAGGTGCCGTCGCCCATTGGCCAGCGGCTCAGCTTCCTTGACAGCCTCGGCGCCTTCCTGGCAGAGGAGGAGGAGAGAGAGGGAGAGAGGGAGAGAGAGACAGAGACAGAGACCGAGACAGACAGACAGAGATAGAAAGAGACAGACACAGAGAGAGTCAGGGGCAGAGAGGCCTGCAGAACTGCTGCCCTTGCCAGGCGTGGTGGCACACGCCTGTAATCTCAGCACTTGGGAGGCTGAGGCAGGAGGATCACTGTGAGTTCGAGACCAGCCTGGGCTACAAAGTGAGCTCAAGGCTAACCTGAACTGCACAGTGAGACCCTGTCTCAAAAAGACAAAAAAAAAAAAAAAACAACTGCTGCCCGGCCCACCTCTGCATGCAGGGGCCAGGGCCCGGGAGGAGGGGACGCGGCCGTTCACGTTTCCACCTTCGTGTGGTTAGGAAGGGGACAGCTGCGGGTGGTGTTGACCTCAGGCCTGTGCGGGGCCTTGGTTTCCTGCTGGGGACGCAGCTGCCGCAGTACCAGGGCTGATGTCCTGCTGAAAGGACCTGACAGTCACCTCGGGCCGCAGAGCGAGCTGCCTGCCCTGCACACTGTCCCCTCGGCCCTATGTGCCCAACCTGGCCTGTCTGTGCCAGCTGCAGGCCCTGTGCTGACACCAGGCTGTGGTCCAAAACTCCTGATGAGCCTTCCTGGACCGAGCAGGCTGCCCCTGGTGCTGGTGCTGGCCGCACTCAGGGCCACAAGCTCAAGGCCAGCCCTGCTGCCTGCTTTCGGGGACGCCCTGTGTTTATTTGGCGGACGAACAAGGTTGGGCCCCCGGGGCAGCGGGTGACACAGCTTGAGGTCCACACGGAGTGAGGAGTCTAGAAGTGCATCTTAGACTTCGGCATCCTAAGACGGAAGCTGGGTGTGATGGCGCTTGCCTGTATCTCGGGAAGCTGAAGCAGGAGAATTTCTGTGAATTTGAGACCCTGTCTCACAAAAAACAATAAATAAACACATAAATCCATCTAAGACACCCACGAATCAGCCCTCCAGGCATTGCAGCCCCAGATGTGTGACCTCAAACAGAACTGTCCTGGCTTCGCTGCCTGACCTCTAAAAAGGAGATCATAATGCTTTTTTTGTGTGTTGAGGACTGAACTCAGGGAGGGCTGAGCTACACCCTCCATGTATTCATGATTGCTTAATTATACTAATGACGGAACTCAGGGCCTCCCCACTAAGCTACTTCTCCAGCCCTTTTATTGTTTTTTTTCCATTTTTTGTATTTTTTGAGACAGAGTCTTGCTGTATAGTTTAGGCTGCCCCTGAACTAACTATAATAGCCCAGGCTGGCCTCGAACTTGAGGCAATTCTCCTGCCTCAGCCTCCCGAGTGCTGGGATTATAGGTATGCGCCACCACACCTGGCTTCCAGACCTTTTATTTATATAGGGTTTTTTGTTTTTGTTTGTTTTTGCTTTTTGAGACAGGATCTTGCCATGTAGTCCAGGTCAGCCTTGAATTTGGGGTAATCCTCCTGCCTCAGCCTCCTGAGGGCTGAGATGACAGGCGTGAGCCACCACATCCAACTTTGAATGGAATTTCTAGTTTTAGTTTTTGAGAACTCTCCATCCTGATTTCCACAGTGGCTGTACTAGTTTATTTTCCCACTAACAGTGTAGAAGAGCTCCTCATCACCCACCACAATTTTGCCAGCATTAGTTATTATGTGATTTCTTTATTAATTTTTGAGTGCTCGCTTCAGCAGCCCATATACCAAAATATTTATTAATATTTTTGAGATAGATAGGGTCTTTCTATGTAGTTCAGGCTCGCCTTGAACTCACTGGGTAGTCCCGTGTGACAAGATCTTCCCTTTGGAGCTGAGTAGTATTCCACTCAGGTATCGACCACATTCTGTTGTTTTTTTTTTTTTTTTTGGTTTTT
>NW_004955437.1:6005882-6015529 GCF_000276665.1 Chinchilla lanigera
TTTTTTTTGGTTTTTCTCCGGTACCGGGAACCGAACTCACGACCTTGCGCTTGCCAGGCAGGTGCTTTTGCCGCTGAGCTAAATCCCCAGCCCCTCGACCACATTCTGTTTATCTGTTCAGCAACGGATAGACACTGAAGTTGCTTCCATAGCTTGGCTATTGTGAACAGCGCTGGAAGGAACAGAGAGTGAAAAAAATCTATTTAAGTTCCTGACTTCAATTCTTGTTAATAAACATGCAGATGTGGGATTCTTAAATAGTATCTTAGTTCTTTCTTTCTATTTATTTATTTTTTGTCTTTTTGAGACAGGGTCTCACTATGTGGTTCAGGCTGGCCTTGAGCTCACTTTGTAGCCCAGGCTGGCCTCAAACTTGCAACAATCCTCCTGCCTCAGCCTCCCAAGCACTGGGATTACAGATGTGCCCTATTACGCCTGGCTCTATTTATTTATTTTTATGTACTGGGGATTGAACCCAGGGCCTTCACACTGAGCTACTTCGCCGGTCCATTTTTATTTTTTATTTTGAGACAAGTTCTTACTAAGTCTCTAAATGGCCCAGGCTGGGCTGGAACTTTCGATCCTCCTGCCTCAGCCTTCCAGAGTGCTGAGATTGCGAGCATGAGCCAGGATGCCTGGTTAAGTTTAATCTTCTGTGGATTTTCCAGGCCGCCTGCTCCCACGGGAGCTGCACCTTCCCACCCCGCCAGCTACGCACAAGGGCTCCGGTCACTCTATGCCGTCGCCACTCATGCTTGCCGCTGCCTGTGCTTTTTGATGTTTCTTCAGGTGGCGACGCTCATGGGCATGAAGTGAACTTGTCTCTGTTTGTGGAACCATTGTGATTTGTTCAGCAGGGCATGGTGGCCCATGTCTGTCATCTTTGCATTCTGAGAGGCTGGGGCAGGAGGATCTCAAGTTTGAACCCAAACTGGGCAACTTAGCAAGACTCTATGTGCTCAAAAAAAAAAAAAAAGAAGAAAGAGAAGGAGGAAGAGGAGGAGGAGGAAGAAGAGAAGGTAAAGGAGGAAAAGACAACAACAGGGGCTAAAACTCAGTGCAAAGGCCCTGGGGTCATCCCGGTCCTGGGAAGGAAATAACACATAACTTGTTCCCAGCCCTCCAGCAATGCCCTGATGCCCACAGCACTGAAGTAGTGTTTAGTCCCTGGCACATGCTCTGCCCGAGACCCGGCCGAGTCAACAGAGCAGGTGGAGGTTGTCCCTGTCCAGCCTGGCCGAGCTGCCAGAACCTCCGCTGGGCACCGCAGTACCTGCAGGCCATGTCCTCCTCCTCCCAGCCCCAGGGCTGCTGAGCTCCCGACTTCTGCACTTTAAAGCCAGGCCTCGGGGCTCCAGGAAACGGGAAAGAGCTCGGGGCAGGGCCGCCACCAGGAGCCATCAGTACGGGTAAGGAAGGGCTGAAACCGAGACAACCTGGACCAGGGCGCTCCAGGAAGACAGCACAGTCGCCCTTGGGCTGCCGGGGCACAGCGGAAGCACCGGCAGGAGAGGGGCGGTGGGCACAGAGGTTACACACGGCAGAGTCAGAGGAGGCTCAGATAAAACCACTTACTGTGGTCTTGGGTGAGTTGCTAAGCTTCTCTGAGCTTCAGCTTCCTTTTCACGCACGCATGCATGTGTGTGTGTGTGTGTGTGTGTGTGTGTGTAGACAAGGTCTTGCTAAATATTTCAGATTGGCCTTGAACTCATTATGTAGACCAGGGCATCCTCAAACTCCTGGTGATCCTCCTGCCTCAGCCTCTGGAGTGGTGAGATAACAGGCTCCCTATCTGTAAAACAGTGTCAGGGAACCAGCTGTGGTGGCGCACGCCTGTAATCCCAGAACTTGGGAGGCTGAGGCAGGAGGATCCCGGGGAGTTCAAGGCCAGCCTGGGGTACATAGCGAAGCCCTGTCTCAACCCCCTCGACCCCCAAAAAGAGACAGACAAGGAAAGGGCTCCTTGCCCTGCTGCAGACTGCAGGGAAGGTTGGAGAGCTGAGATCTTCACGAACTTTCTGGAGGAGGGGGCTGGAGGCTGTGTTTGCAAAGTGCCTTTGGGTAAAAAGATGGCTCAGGGCAGGGGCTGGGGATTTAGCTCAGCAGCACAGCACCTGCCTGGCAAGTGCAAGGTCGTCAGTTCGATTCCCGGTACCGGGAAAAAAAACCAAAAAAAAAAAGATGGCTCAGAGCAAAACGCAGTGAAGCACTCAGAGGGGGCGCTGCTTCCGGCCTCTCTTTTCTCAGTGTTTGGGTCGAATCCAGGGCCTCGTGTGCAGCGGGAACGCGCTGGACCCCAAGCTGCTGCAGCCCCGTGGCCTTTGCCATCTCTGGAGAGAAGCTGCAGGGCACCGAGGGGCCTCAGAGCCCCTGCCTGTGTCCCTCCCTCGAGGGCCCGCGGGGACAGGGACCCTGGCCTCTGCCGCCCAGCCCTGGAGCAAAGCTGCGCTGTCCCCGGAGCCCAGAGTGACCCCACGGGGTCGGCCGGCTGACGTGGTCCTTCTTCCTGGCAGACAGGGCCGGGCCGGGCCGGGCGGGACAGCTAGCCGCTCCCGTCCCCCTTGGCGAGAGGAGGCTCCTGGCCGCCACCCCAGCCTCCCCTCGGGCTGCCGCCGCGTCCACACGGCAGGCCTGTGGGTGTGGACGCCCTCTGCAGCTGTGTATTTAAGGGCGGGAGAAGCCAAGCTGGTCGGCCGTGCCAAGTCGGTAGGCAGGGACCCAGTGGGGAGGCCGGGGCAAGGCGCGGCCCGCGAGGGACACACACGGTCACCCTGGCGAGGAGGACGTCCCGCCCCCGGTCGCCTCCCGGCTGGAAGGCAGCAGAGCCCGGCGTGGGCAGTGAGTAATGGTGACTCAGGGCCTCAGAGGGACACGGAGCACACCCGGAGCCTTGGGGACAGGGAGCCCGGGGCGCCCGCCTCGTCGTCAAAGAGGAATTTTTCAAGTTTTCCTTGGAATCTTGGCAGGACCCTGTGGCATCTTTCAGGGGACGCATGTCAGGCGGCGGGCCTGGGGGCGGGGGTCGTTAAAGCGCTTTTCTCCTGCTACCTGCTCACAGGGAAGCTCCGTTTCTCGACTGGTCTCCTTTTTCTGACGGAAGGTTGATCACCTCGTGACGGGCAATATTCCAGGGGACAAACGATGCCAGTAACGACCATGATGGCACATCCACTGGCCCCGGCAAGGTGCCACACTGGTCGCTGAGGGCAGAGATCTTTGCAGGTTCTGTGAATCATGAGGCACAGGCTGCTACTCACTAACCTGGCCAGGCCCTTTTAAAATTAATTAATATTTATTTATTTATTTATTTATTTATTGTCTTTTTGAGACAGGGTTTCACTATGCAGTTCAGGCTGGTCCTGAACTCACAAGGATCCTCCTGCCTCAGCCTCCCGAGTGCTGAGATTATAGGCATGTGCCACCACACCTGGTTTAACATTTTATTTTATTTATTTATTTTTTGCTGGTATTGAAGATTGACCCTCGGGACCTTTGCCCTGAGCTACATCCCCAGCCCTTCTATTTTATTTTATTGTGTAAGTCTTGTTCAGGATCTCACTAAGTGTTCTAGGTTGGATTTAAACTATGTTCACCAGGCTGGCCTCCATTTTATGGCAATCCTCCTGCCGCAGCCTCCAGAGTGCTGGGATCACAGGTATGCGCCACCACACTCGGCCACCTTTTTTTCTTTATCTGCACCCATCCCTTTACTTTCATCTTCATGCGATTTTTTTTTTTTTATGCGATTTTGTTCAAACATCACTTCCCAGAGAGGGCCCAGCCAAACACCCTGTTTAAAATCACAGCTGTCGCCTTCCCCTCTTCCCAGCTTTATTTTGTCCTCTGTAGCAATCACCATCTTTAAGAGCCCCTGTGACTCATTTGTTTTTTATTTGATTTTGAGATGGAGTTTTGCTATGTTGTCCAGGCTGGCCTCAAATTCCTGGGCTGCAGGGATCCTCCCGCCTCATCCTCCTGAGCAGCTGGGCAGCCAACTTACATCACTGTAGCAGGCTTATTTATTTGTTTACTGTCTGACTTTTCCCACAGGAATGTGCGGTGGCATGTAGGTCAGCCTGGTTCATACTGAGTTCCCGCTGGCATATAGTAGGTGCTCAGTAAACACATGTTGGTGGCAGGGAAGAGTCCCGTGCCCGACCGCGGCCTGGCAGGCTGTGCCCTGGGCACTTGGGGGGGCGGCAGAGTGCAGGAATGTGGCTGGTGCTCTCTGCGGGGCCTGCCGAGCTGGTTCCGGGCAGTGGGACAGGTCCCTGGCCAGGTGAGATGGAGTGAATCACCCAGTGAATCACTGCTAATGAGCCGGGCAGGGCCTCACCAAGCACTTTGCTTCCCACACAGGCGGCCGGCAGGTCACTGCCTGTCGCTGGGAGCCTCCCGGGAGGACGGAGCACAGAACAGGACCCCGGCGGGGCGGAGGAAGTGTCTGCCCCGTCCCTCCCATTCCGGAGGCCCGGGATGGGCTCCCCGCCCTGCCTGGCCAGACGCTGAGTTTCCCAACCTGGCTCCCGTTTTCACTTGAGGCCTGTGCCCGCCCAGCAGAGCCGGGTCGTCGCCTGTCACCTCATCCTGCCGGTCCCGGGACAGAGAGGGCACAGCTGGACCTGCGGGCCCTGGGCAGCCTGCAGCGGGCAGGGAGCCCGGGTTCCTTAGGGGCCAAGTCCCACCGCCATGCTAACCCTGCCTCCCCAGAACCAGGCCTGCCCAGGTGACCACGGGGCGGGGCACCCTGTCCCCGTCCTGTCCTTCTGCCCTGTGGGCTGCCACAGAGGCACCACCCCTGTCCCTTGCTCTGAGGCAAGGCGAGCAGTGCTCCTGTCCCCCCAGAGGACGCCGCCGCTCCCAGCCACCCCCACAATGGCTTTCCGCGAGGCCCAGGCCGGAGGATTGCTGTGACTCGGGAACCAGCAGCGGGTCCCGGCAGCTTGAGCCCGGCTGCCTCACGCTCTGCGGACCCACAGTTGTCATTCAGGCACCATGACAGCCAGAGTTGCGGGCTGCAGGGTGTCATCGGGCATTTTCAGGGCAGCAGAGGGAGGTGGCGGGGAGCAGGGCTCCTCCCAGCAGGGTTAAGGGAGGGAAGGGCGGCCAGCGTGCTCAGGAGGCTGTCCCTAGACAGGTCAGATTTGCTTATGGGTCTTTTTATTTTATTTTGACACAGCCTCACCATGTAGTTCATGCTGGCTTTAAACTCACAGAGCAAAAAAGACCAAAAAAAAAAACAAAAAAAAAAAACCAAAAAACCCCAAAAATAAAAAAATAAAAAACGGGGCTGGGGATTTAGCTCAGCGGCACAGCGCCTGCCTGGCAAGCACAAGGTCGTGAGTTTGATTCCGGGTACCAGAAAAAAAAAAAAAAAAAAAAAAAAAACTAAACTCACAGCGATCCTCCTGCCTCAGCCTCCTGCGGGCTGAGATTACAGGTGTGTGCCACCGTGCCTGGCTCCAGATGAGGGTTTTGAGCTGGGAATGTGAGCTGCATGGGGTTTAAGGATCTCTCTGGCTGCTGTGGAGAAGCTGAAGGGGACCCACGGGGGACGCGTTGGTGCCTGGGGAGAGGGGTCAGGCAGGTTTGGAGCAGTGGCCCCTTGGAGACCTCACTTGAAGGGAACAGGAGGGCTGGCACGGGCTCCGGTGCCATCGGGCTCCAGGCCACGCCTGGCTTTGGCTTTGTCCTCTGGCCGGCCTTGCTGGGCTCTTCACCCCTCAGCGGCTGCTCGGTGCCCGCTGCACCCCCGGAGTTGGGCCAGGCAAGGTCCACGGGGAGCTGAGCCATGTAGTCGCCTCCCACTCTGGGCGGCAGCGGCACCAGCACGACCTTTCTGGAAAAGAGCGGCATGTTTGCACGTGCAGCAAAAGCG
The DNA here is from genome assembly GCF_000276665.1 of Chinchilla lanigera. NCBI lineage: Eukaryota > Metazoa > Chordata > Mammalia > Rodentia > Chinchillidae > Chinchilla > Chinchilla lanigera. Next base: position 6,011,761 of record NW_004955437.1, read on the forward strand.
TTGCCACGGCCACGCCCTCTGACCCAGAGTCCCTTTCCGGGAAGCCGGGGCAGCCCCGTGTCAGCCCTGGGGTCACCGGAGGAGCTGAGTAAGTGGATGAGCAGCCCGTGCTCATCCGCCCTCGGCAGAGAGGCTTCCTGGTGCTGTATCCGCTGGGTCCTCAGCATGGAGCCCCGAGCCTTCACACGGAGCTGCACCCCAGCCCATTTTCACGCTTTTTATGTTGAGACAGGGCCTCTCTAAGTTGCTAAATTGCTCAGGCTAGCCTCACATTTGCAATCCTCCTGCCTCAGCCTCCTAGAGTGCTGGGATGACAGATGTGCACCAACATATCAGACTGAGCGCTGTTATGGTTGATACACTGTGTCAACCTGGGGAGTCTAGAAGCTTTAACTAAGTAACTCAACAGCTCTACATCCTGGGGTGAGAAGGACATGCCTTACAGCTTGCGCTCTTGCTGCTTTTGCTGTCTTCTGCCCGCTTGGACGGTTGCCCCCGTGTCACGCCACCTGCCTTGGAGCCGGCTGATTCGGGACTGAAACCTCCACAAACCGTGAGCTTAATAAACCTTTCCTTCCTTAGTTTTGGGTGTCGGGTATTTTGTCTCAGCAACGAGAGAAGAGTAACTAAGACAGCCACCGTGTAGCTGAGCATCCGTGTGCCTCCGACTCCATCGCTGCGATGTGCTTGAGCTCCTGAGCCTGGACGTGGAGGATGAGACCCGGGGCCAGCTGGCAGCGCGAGGCCAGCGCCGGCCAGAGCTGCCCCAGCCCCGGATGGACGGAGGCCATGGGCCGAGCGGGGGACTGGGGCTGCCCCCGTCATTGTCTGCTCTCCGCTGGGCTGGGCCTTGCGCTACCTTTGTGAGGAGGGAAAGGAGATGTGAGTTCCCAGAAACCGGGGCGCGGCCCGGGCCGAGCCGGGGGAGAAGCGACCGACCCACCCCTTCCAGGGAACAGCCGCGGCCTGGCCAGCGCGGCCACCTCCTCCCAGGACGGCACCGCGGGGGGCGGGGCTGGCAGCTGGCGGGAGACAATGCGGCCCGCGGCCCCGCCCCCTCCCGGGGGGCCCTGGGGGTGCAGCCTCGCCGGCTCCGCCCCGCATCCCCAGCGAGCTCTGCCACCCTGGGCCAAGGGGGGCGATGCCTGCGTCCTGCCCCGGAGCTCAGCACGTGCGTGCAGCACTTCTCAAGGTGGTCCCGGATCGGCAGAGCCAGCCCACCCGGAGGTGTATTAGAAATGCAAATTCAGGCTGGGCGCGGAGGCTCTAGCCTGTGATCCCAGCATTACAGGAGGCTGAGGCAGGAGGAATACAAGTTCAAGCTCAGCCTAGGTAATTTAGTAATTTAGTAAGATCTCCTTTTGAGCCAGGCCGGCGTGGTGGCGCACCCCTGTCATCCCAGTGCTCTGGAGGGTGAGGCAGGAGGATCCTTGTGAGTTCGAGGCCAGCCTGGGCTACAAAATGAGCTCAACGCCAGTCTAAACTGCATAAGGAGACCCTGTCTCAAAAAGACAAAAAAAAAAAAAAAAAAGATCTCGTCTCAAAATAAAAATTTAAAAAAAGAAATGGGGTGTAGCACAAGGTGAGGGCCCTGGATTGGACCCGCAGAACCAAGAAAACAAATGAAAGTTTTCCCCTGGCACAGTGGCACACACCTGTAATCCCAGCCCTTGGGAGGCTGAGGCAGGAGAATCACTGCTAGTGCCCTGGCTGAGCTCAACTTTTTTTTTTTTTAGCTCAACTTTTAACCCCTGTGCTCTGCAGGGGAGCTCCAGGCTGCACCCTTAGGGACAGAGACCTTGTGGACATGGGCTGAGCAGGACTTGGGGCACACGTGGGTCACAGCCTGGGCTACTGGGCTGGGACGGGCTGGGACGCTGGAGGACGCCCAGGGCACCCAGGCTGCTGGGTCCCTGGTCGAGGAGGAGTGGTCTCTGCTGAGGCCTGGGCCTTGACAGCTAGTGGCAGTGAGGCCAGTGGGCGGCAGAGGCAGGGCGCAGCGCCACCTGCTGGAGGGACATCGTTGGTGACGCTGGGGGACATGTGCAGGGGCCCGCAGGCGGCTCAGAGAACTCAGCGGCGGGCACGTGTGTCTCCCGGGCATGAACCAAACAAGGCCACACGTGGATGTCTGCACCTGCCTGCCTGCTGCACGTGGGGACCCAGCCCCGTGGGGACCCAGCCCCGGGGCCGGGTGGTGACACTAAACTCTCTCCTTCATGCATTCCCCTTTTTTCGTTTGTTTTTTTGAGACAAGGTCCCACTGTGCAGCCCAGGCTGGCCTTGAACTGCAGCCAACCTCCTGCCTCAGCCTCCCGAGGGGTGGGATGACCAGCGCGCACCGCCACGCCTGGCTCCTCTATTCACTTATTCCACGTGGGAGGCCGCAGGAGTGGTCACAAGGTGAAGGGCAGACCAGCGAGGTCACGGCCACCCCCGTGTCACGCTGGAGACTTGGCGGGCCCATTGGGCTGGGACGTGGGACGGCACGGGGAGCGCCCATGGGTGGCCGGAGCAGGAGCGGGAAGACCCCCAGGAGGAGGGGGCCTGGGACTGTCAGCGGCCGGTCCCCCGCCCGCGCGGCCTGCGGTTTTCCTTAGCAGCCTGGTGGCGATGGCTTCCGAGAAGCCCCAGGACTTTCCTGCCAGGCCTCCCCAAGTTCCTCTTCGAGGAAGGGAAGTGGTGCAGTTTCTCCGGGGCTTTCAGTTTCTTTCTAAGAAGCCGTGCGGCCTGACCCGCCCAGCCCGGGAAGAGGAGAGGCCGGGGCTTTCCCGCCACGGCAGCCCAGGCCATTACAGGCTCCTGCTGGGCCTTCCGCGGAGGAAGCAACTGTGTGGGCCCTGCAGCCCCCGCAGTCCCCGCCCCAGCGCACACACGCGCGCGCGCACACACACACGCACACAAGCACACATGCACACGCCTGCGGGGAAATGTGGCCTCACGAGTGCAGGTGGAAAACTCACTTCCTCCGCCCTGGAGCCAAAAACTCTTCCCTTTTTTTTTTTTTTTTTGTCTATGTATTTTTTAAGGCAGGCTCTTATGATGTAGCCCAGGCTGACTTTGAACTCCTGGAGATCCTCCTGCTTCAGCCTCCCAAGTGCTGAGACTGCAGGTGTGCATATTGCGCCTGGCAGCCACAGGACCTTTAGACTTGTTGCCTGGCATGGGTCAGTAACCTGAGACTCAGAACAGCCCCGGCTGAGTGCAGGTGCTAACCGCAGGCTGGTGCTGACCTGTGCCGTGGTCTCCTACTGTATCTGCACAAGGATTGCTAGAGGAGTTCCAGCCACCGCCTGGCCACCGCCTGGCTCACACGGCCACTGGCCCATCCCAAAACAGTGGAGGACGTCAGGGAGCTCCGGGCTCCCAGCCCGCAGTTCCCTAAGTCACTGTGTCCAGCTGCTAAGGGCACTCACACCCCTGGGGCGTTCCAGAGCGGTTCTGAACCTTTGTCACCTTTTCTAGTTTCCTCCCACGTGTTATTTTTGACTTTCTGCTTTGCCAACTCATGTGTTTGGGGGACAGCAGGGGGAATCCCCACATCGTGATGCTGTCCCATTCACCTCAGTGCCTCAGCGTGTGACTCACACACTTAGGGTGGCAAGAAAATGCCCAGCTTGGTGGGGGTGACGGCATGGAAAGGGACACTTTTGTTTTGGCCTTTTTGAGACAAGGTCTCTGTAGTTCAAGCTGGCCTTGAACCTACTAGGTAGCCCAGGCTGGCCCTGAACTTTGTTTTTTTTTTTTTTTTTTTTTTTTTTTTTTTTTT
>NW_004955437.1:6015844-6032298 GCF_000276665.1 Chinchilla lanigera
ATACAAAATTTCTCCTTCTTTCCCTTCTCTTTTCCCACATCCCAGAAGCCCTTTACTCTTCGGTGGTTTCCTATCATTTCACAGTGTCTATCATACCTCCCGGCCCTGAACTTTGAACTCATGACCATCCTCCTGCCTCAGCCTCTCGAGTGCTGGGATTATAGGCAACTCTTGGTGCTTTTAACCTATGGTGTCAGAGCACACTGTGTGTTGCCTTGGAAGTACAAGTTGGATAAAAGTCCCAAGACCATACCTCATGCCAAGCGTAGTACTCCACACCTATAATCCTAGCTGCTCAGGAGGCTGAGGCAGGAGAATGGCAGGTCATAGCCCAGCCCTGACATTGAACTGAGATTCTGCCTCAAAACAAAACAAAATTTAAAGGGCTGGGGTTGTAGCCCAGTGGTACAGCACTTGCGCAGAATGACAAAGACCTCTGGTTCAATCCCCAATATTTTTTAAAAAGCCCACCCCTCAGGGGTGACCACCTTCCTGCCTAGATATTCTGGAGGCCCCTGGCCATCAGTGTTTGTTTGTTTTGTTTGTTGGCCATTGGTTTTGTGTGTGTGTGTGTGTGTGTGTGTGTGTGTGTGTGTGTGTTGTGGTACCGGGAATCGAATTCAGGACCTTGCACTTGCCAGGCAGGCGCTTGTGCCACTGAGCTAAACCCCCGGCCCTGGCCATCAGTTTTGACTGGCAAAGTCTAGGGACGCAGCCTGCGGACAGGAGGTCTCCTGTGGAGGTAGCCCTCGGCCACCAGGGCTGGGAAAGTCTTTTGCAACAGAGCTGACCGTTGGAACCCAGGTCAGGTATCCTTGAAAACTCTTTCAAAACAGTTTCCAATTCTCTGTCCAGAGCTGCTATTTATAGGATGATCTATGAATTCTTAAGAAAAAAAAAAAAAAAAAAAAAAAAGGAGAAACTTTGAGTGTTTGTGCTTCTCCAAAGCAGATGGAACGGAGAACGTGGCTGACCCAGGGCCGCTGGAGATCAGCGCTGCGCGCAGTCTGGTTTCCAGATCTGTCTTCGTCCCCATCTCTTTTCCTATAATTAAATCGACCTGAGAGATAAGATTACGGGCACCGTTTCATAACTTACCACTTACTCCACCGTGTGCTGCCTTCGAGGCTGAAATCGTTTCTGCGAAGCCTGTTTCCCGGCAGGGCACTGCTCGGCCCTCTCCCGCGCTTGAACGGCCGGCTTGCGCCACCTTCGCTGAGATCTCACTGGATTCCTTCCGGCGAAGCTAGACCTTCGCTGTGGCTTCTACTAAGAGCGACTTCCTAGGGGTGAAATTTGTGAGTTGAAGAGAAAGCGCTATGTAACACATTTTAACCTTATTTATTATTTTGTTTTACATTTTTTGTGTGTGTGTTTTGAAACAGGATCTTGCTATGTAGCCCAGGTTAGCCTCCAACTCCTGGGACTCCTCTTGCCTCAGCCTCCCAAGTGCTAGGATGACAGGCATGTGGCAGCGTGGTATTTTCCTCCCTCTCCCCCTCCCCACCCTCTCCCTCTTCTTCTTCTATCAGAGACAGGGTCTTGCCATATAGTTCAGGCTGGTCTTGAACTCACTATATAGCCCAGGCTTCCCTTGAGTTTGCAGTGACCCTCCTGCCTCAGCCTCCAAGTGCTGGAATCACAGCGCATAATTTAGCCCATAACAGCATTTCTGTGGATGTGCTAAGTAATGCTGGGACAGTCACACCTCTTAAAGCCTCTGTGTCCCCTCTTGGTAACAGGGAGACACCATATTTCCTTCCCCTGCTCACCCAGTTGACAATTAGATCTGTGTGTGGGAAGAATGAATCCTAGAGAACAGGATTATTCACATAAAAGCCATCATAACTGAGTTTGCCTAACCAAAGTGACCCACGTAGGTGTAGACTCAGCTGTAAACCACAGGTAGAAGAGTGTAGCGGTTATCACCTGCTGAGTAACAAACCATCCCGACACACTGTGCGAGGCAGGGGCTGGTGGCTTCTCAGAGCTCTGTGGCTGCGCTGGCTGGTGCTGAGCCATGGTCTGCTGGTGGTGTAGCTGGGATCCAGAGTGTAGGGGACTCCTGGCCTTCTTCCCAGTTGACAGAAGTGTTGACAAGCCCCTCCTGGGCTTCTTCCCAGTTGACAGAAGTGTTGCAGCTTCTGAAGTTTCACAGGGCCGCTTCTGCCACATCCTGTCCCCGGGGCATGTCACGGGCGCCCCAGATTCAAGGGGAGTGGAACTGAATCCACTAGGGGGTCCCAGAACAGCCTGGGACGTAGCCGTGGCCGTGCCTTGCTTGGAACTGGTGACTCCAGGGAGCCTGTGCGGAGTCCCCTGCCTGGCTCTGCCCTGCACCCACCCAACGCCCCCAGCACTCCCGCCCCACTGCCCCCCAACCTGCTGCCTGCGGCTCCAGCAGGGCCGGTGACCCCGCTGAGGCAGCAAAGGACTTTTGTCCTACTCCGGCCGCCCACTCTGCTTCCTGCAACCCCAGCCTGGCCGGGCACCTGCCCTTCCCTCAAAGTCCCCTGTCCTCAGAACTTCCAGTCATTCAGGCCTTGGAGAAATTTGACAATTTATTTTATTTTTGGTACCGGGAATTGAACTCATGACCTTGCGCTTGCTAAGCAGGTGCTTGTGCCACTGAGCTATATCCCCAGCCCAAAATTTGACAATTTATTTATTTATTTATTTATTTATTTATTTATTTATTTATTTATTTATTTATTTTCCTGGTACCAGGAATCAAACTCACAACCTTGCACTTGCCAGGCAGGCGCTGTGCCACTGAGCTAAATCCCCAGCCCCAATCTGACAAATTAGACTCTAAAAATTTTTTTTTTTTTTTGAGACAAGGTCTCACTACGTAGCCCAGGCTGGCCTCAAATTTGCTGAGATCCACCTGCCTCAGCCTCCTGACTGCTGGGATCAGCTGTGGTGGGATTAGCATGAGCTGAGCACTTTGGAGCCCTGTCACGCACGCCAAGGAGCCCTGTGATCAGAGGGCCACCGGCCCCGTCTGTGAGTGGGGAAGGAAGCAGGGAGCATGGAGTTTGAAGTGCTGTCCCCGAATGCACCCTGCTTCCTGGAGAGGCCACGGGGCGCCCGCGGCCTGCTGTGTGAGCCTGGGCCGCTGCCAACCTCTCTGTGCCACCCTGAGCCAGCGTGAGGGTCGGGGCAAGGGGCTCCCCGCCACCATCATTTTTCTTCTGTCTTTTTTTTTTTTTTGAGACAAGGTCTCACGACACAGTTCAGGCTGGCCTTGAGCTCATTCTGTAGCCCAGGTTGGCCCCAAACTCACAGCGATCCTCCTGCCTCAGCCTCCCGAGTGCTGGGGTTATAGGCATACGCTACCACGCCTGGACCACCACCATTTTTCTTTAAAGGTCTCATGCAGCACCTGGGCTGATCTGGGGACCAGGCCAGCGTGAGGTCCTTTCGCAGGGGAAAAGCCACACATCCGGTTTGCTGTGCCTGTGAGCAGAGTCTTCATAGGAGGGGAAGTTGGAAAAAATGGCCAGCCTGTGATGCTTTGTTAGCATTATTATTGTTGTTGTTTTGGTCCTGGGGATTGGATCAAGGGCTTTCACGCTGAGCTCCATCCCAAGCTCTTTTCTTTTCTTTTTTGAGATAGAATCCGCGAAGTTGCCCGGCTTGGTTTCCAACTGGAGACCTTCCTGCCTCAGCCTCTGTGAGTGCGGGGATCACCGGCACACACCATAACCAGTTGCTCGCTGCTTTTACACTCTTTAGATCAAGAACAATGTGTGGGGAGGAAACGCAGGGCACAGGCGTCTGGGGCGAGGCTGCTGCCGGCTGAGGATCCGCGCCCGGCCTGGAGTGCATCAGGGCTCAGTCTGGCGGCCAAGGCTGTTTTCTGGCCCTGCCCTGGGAAGGGCGTCTGTGCCCCCGGGTCCGCACAGCCTGCTGCATGTAGCGAAAGACAGGTGGCTTGGCCCCGTCTGAAGCCCCAGATTCGGCTGATTTCGATTCGCAGCGTCACTGTGCCGACGGGCCGCGTTCTGGGCATCTTGCGAGGGCGCAGCCTCGGCGCCTCCTGGGTGAAGGAAGCGGGCACCGAAGTCCGCGCGCAGCCGCCTCGGGCAGCCCAGGGGAAGCGGGACCAGGAGGGCGGAGCCAGGGCTGGCGGGCTCCGCCCAGGGCACAGGAGGGGGCAGAGGGTCGTGTCCATGGCCAGGTGGCCTTGTGAGCCCGCGGCTCTTTGATGGAGGTCCGGGTCAGGGACCTGGTTTGTCAGTCCCCGGGTGTCAATACGCCCACGCGGACAGGTTCAGGAGCCTGGCCTGGAATCCTGCCGGGGTGGGCTGGGGGAGGTGGGAGGGAGGACGCCGGGGCCGCTCCCTGGTGCCCAAGAGCACACAGGTCCCTGTGCGCTGGCAGAGGCAGTATTTCTGTGACTGTAACAACGTAGGGACAGCAAGGATGAGTGGGCACAGGGGGTTGGCCTGTTGGCCTGTCGCATCTGCACCAGGGAAGCCCCTCTCACCACAAAGGCCTTGGAGGCAGGCAGGGGCTGCAGGTGCAAAGGTCCTGAGGTAGCCTGAGCCTAGGAGGGAGAGTGTGAGGGGCAGCAGGGCCAGGTGGGCCTTGAGGAGGAGGATATCAGACAGGCTTCTAACCATGCTGCCCATGGATTGGAAACAAGCCCTGGAGTGGGGTTTTGTTTTGTTTTGTTGGTTTCTGGGGATTGAACCCTGGGCCTCACACTGAGCTCCATCCCCAGTCCTTTTTAAAACTCTTGAGACAGAGTCTCCCTGAATCTCGAAGTGCCCCAGGCTAGGTTCGAACTCACCATCCTCCTGCCTCAGCCTCCCAGAGTGCTGGGATTTAGATTTAAAATTATATATGTGCACCAGGGCACGGTAGCACACAACCTGTAATCTCAGCACCCAGGAGGCTGAGGCAGGAAGATCACTGCAAGGTCAAGGCCAGCCTGGGCTACATAGCGAGTTCAAGGCCAGCATAGCAAGACCCTGTCTCCAAAAACAAAGATAAAAGCAACCCCTCCATAATAGTAATAATAATCATCATCATCGGTGTGGAACATGACCACCAGGGGGCGCTCGGGGAGCAGGGAGGTTTCACCCACCGGGTGCTCTGCCGCAGAGGCTGCGGCTGGAACAGATTACCCCAGGAATGCAGGGCTGGCGGGGGAGCGAGTCCGAGAGAAGTTTGGATTTCACAGCAGAGCTGCCTGTGGCTCTGCCTCACTATCTCCGGAGCCCCCAGGCTCAGCGCGGCTGGGGGCGGCTGGGGTGTGAGGTCAGCAGACTACCAGCCGGACTTGAAGGTGTGTGCAGCTGTTTTGCATCCAGTCCCTGCTTAAATTACTGCACTTGCAAAACTGTTTTGTTTTTTTTTTTTTTTTTTTTTTGACAGTCTCACTATGTAGCCCAGGCTGGTCTTGAACTCCCAGCAATCTTCCTGCCTCAGCCTTGTGAGTGCTGGGATGGTGGGAATGTGCCACCAGGCCCGGCTTTTTTTTTTTTTTTTTTTTGAAAGGAATGGAGGCTCAAACTCACAGCCTGGCACACGTTAGGCAAGTGCTCTCCCACAGAGCTGTGTCCCCAGTCCTTTTTATTTTTACTTCTTTATTTTGAGATAAGGTGTCACTAAATTGCCCAGGCTGGCCTGCAGCTATAGATCTTCCCGTCTGAAGCTCCTGAGTAGCTGGGGTTACAGGCGTGTGCCACCACGCCCAGCCTTTTCCTTGGAAGGGCCCTTATGTCTTTACATTTTTAAACTGTGAAAAGGTGACACACCTACCACGATGCCTAAAGTGTGTAAACAGGCCAGGCGTGGTGGCACACACCTGTAATCCCAGCACTCAGGAGGCTGAGGCAGGAGGATAGCCACACATTTGAGGACAGCCTGGGCTACATATAAAGCCAAAATAATAATAATAATAATAATAAAATTTGAACTTCAGGCAGACAGCAAAACATCAAACAAACAAAAAACCCCACAAGTGCCTGCCTGGCAAGCACAAGATCCTGAGTCCGATTCTTGGTACCAAAAAAAAAACAAACCCCTGAATGTGGGTGCTGAGGCTCAAAGCAGCACCGTCATAGTCATCCCCACATGGAGTAAACTCTCATCCTTCAGCGGGTGCCTGGTAGATAGACCGGGGTGTCCCCACCCCAAGAAAAGACCCCTCCATCCCAAGGACAATGGGTGCCACCCTGGGCCGCCTCATGGGGGATCTCACTGTAGGACACTGAGGTAAAGGAGCTGATTCAGGTCGGGAGGTGGGAGCCGGGACCTCGCTCCCTTGACACCCCACCCCCACCCCGCAAAGGCAAAATCCGAGGTCAGAAGGCAGGGAGGACCTGCCGGGCAGTGGGCAGGGCGAGGCGGGGGTCGTGGGGGTTCTGGGACTGGGACTGTCCCCCTGCCCGAGCTCACAGAGCCACATGAGAAAGGGTTCAACTGTGGGTGTCGGGGGTGACGGAAAGGCGTGGGGAAGTGAGCGCTTTATGAGGTGTGAGCAAAAATGCCGTGACTGCTGCTCTCCCGAGCGCTGTCCAGCGGACACGCAGCTCATGTCCTCACCCACCCTAGTCACCGGATTGGGCCCCATGCCACCCCTGGCTCTTCCCCAAACTCAAAACAACCACAAAGGGAAAGTGCTTTGAATCCATTCAGGATATTAGGGCAGGCACAACAGTGCCACTGAAGACCCTCGCGAAAGAGGACTCCAGAGCTGCTGCCGGAGTGGTGCGGACCATGGGCCGAGTGAGTCCGAAGCCCAGGGAGGGGCGGGAGGGGCTGAGGGCAGAGCTCTTTACGATGAAAACACTGAAGCAGAAGCATGTGCTGCACGTCCCGGTCCTGCCTTATCCAGCACACCCCACACTGCACAGGCTGGGGTGCCCACCGCACTGCCCCCTGCACCCCACCCCGCCCTGCCTCAAGGCCACCTGCACAGCCTCAGGCAGCCTGAGCCCCCAGAAGCGCAGGGACCAGGGTTTCCGAGTGCCCCAACAGTTTAAACAGCCCCGGTGCCAGCCCTGCAGCGACTCTGCCCACACGGCTCCACCCTCAACACTGCGAAAACCCCGAAAAGGCCATTGAGGGGGACATGGGAGAGCAGTGCCCACGGCCCAGTCCATGACTTGTGGCTGACGGGGACAGGGATGGAGGAGGGGTGTGTGTGGCCTGCCCGGAGGACCACGCTGGTCCAGGGCAGGTCCTGTACCTGGGGAAGACGTCCCAGGGGAAGGTGGTACAAGGCCAGGTCCTGCCCACCAGGCCCGACCAGCTTCCCGGAAGTGGAGACACTTCTGGAAGGACCTTCAGTGGTGAAAATTAGAGGCCCTTGGAGTCATTAAGCCCGGGACGCTCAGTGTTATCAGGTGAAGAATCCATGCTGAGGGCCCCCAGGGGGTGTTGGGGCCTCCCACGTCACACAGTCCCCACCAGGAAGAGCCCTGAACTCTACACATCCATCCCTCCCTGGCACCTGAGGGCTGCCTGCACTGGCCATCACATCCTGATCCCATATCTCCACGGGTGGGTGGAATAAATGGCCATGTGCTGCCTGAAGCTCACAGTTAGGGCCACAGCACTGGTGTCAGTAGGGGTATGAGTGACCACAGTGACAGGCCAGGACCCAGGGCGGGGCAGGCCAGGCTGGGAGAGTCCCCCTTCAGTGTGGGAAAAGCCTCTTGTCTCTGTGATTACAGAAGTCCCCTGTGATGCTGGGAAAGCACAGACATCCAGAGCCATTCTGTAGCAGCCAGTCCTCACCCTGGGGGGCATTACCCACCATGCACTTTGGCCTCCAGCTCTGAGAGAGGATGACGGAGACCACTATGGAGCAGCCCCAAGCAGGACTTAAATTAACCAACTGGCTTTCTGTGTGTACTTGTGAACCTGTCCAAAGCCTAGGCTGCTTGTCTGGACGTGGGCAACGGACTCATAGTAAGTGAACCTGTGTGAGTCACTGATCCCTACTAAAACCTGTAATGGTGGATGAAGCTGGAAAATCTCAAAGGATAAGACAAGATCACAGTCAATCTGGATCCAGTCTCAACTAGAGAAAGACTATAACCTCAGGCATCTCACTCAGGTGGATTAATTTAATCCTTCTTAAGGATTAATTGAGCTGGGCTGTGGTGGTCCACACCTGTAATCCCAGCACTCGGGAGGCTGAGGCAGGAGGATCACTGTGAGTTTGAGACCAGCCTGATCTACAAAGTGAGCTCAAGCCTAGCCTGAACTGCATAGCGAGACCCTGTCTCAAAAAGACAAAAAAAAAAAAAAGAAAAAAAGGATTAATTGAATACCTTCCTTGGAGAAGTCCTTGAGTGGTTCTACCCTTCTTGAGTACTCCCCTCCCTTCTGATAACTAAGTAAATGCGGGCCACCCAGAGAAGGTCTTAGTCTTAGCCCCGAGAGAATCTCGAATTCTGTGAGAGGGCTTTGATCCTCCAGGAGCCCTGAAATCATTCCATTTGCCTCTTTTTATTTAGCTTTCGCTGTACATTCGTTCAGGAGATTGTAGACCTGATCAGCCCCCAATAACTAAGGGATAGTATTCACCCGATACGGTGGGTCCCACGCAGCACCACCACAGCGTCTGGGTGGCACTGAGAGTGAACGAAACGATTGCCAATGCCTGCACTGTGCCTGGTGAGTGCTTAGAACGGTTAGCTCCTTCTGTGGCAGTTCTGCTGCTGTTACTGTTTTGTTTGTTTTTGAGACGCAAGAAGGCCTCAAACCCAAGATCCTCCCTCCTCAGCCTCTGCAGTGCCAGGATTACAGGCACAGACCTCCACCCTGTGCATAGCTCCGAGACGCATCACAGATACTGTTGCATGCCAGGAGATGAGGATGTAAAACTTATTCAAGATTCTTAGGGCTGGGGATTTAGCTCAGTGGCACAGCACCTGCCTGGCAAGCACAATGTCGTGAGTTCGATTCCCCATACCCGAAAAAAACCAAAAAAAAAAGATTCTTTCTTATTTTCTTTCCGGCAGTGCTGGGGATGGGACCAGGCCCCCTGAGATCTACAGCTTCCTGTGGAAGAGTTGCGTCACTCTCCAGGGTAGGGTGCCTCAGTTTCCCTGATGTGTTCCCGCCAGCGGGCAGAAGTGTGTTTAATGAGTCTCCCGTGGCCATGGGCAGCAAGATGGGCTCTCACCCTCCAGTCTGTGACACCACCGTGTTCCCCGCTGAGTTCTCAGAATCGTAGCTGCAGGTTTTAGGGTGCAGTCAGGAAGCCGGGGGGCTCATGATTAGAATGCTGGGTGCACCAGACCTGGTCCTCAGACCTCTTCCTTATGTCTTGGTCACTTGGTTTTTTTTATTTGGAATAAGGGGGTTGAGTCCCAGGCCTGGCACAGCTCGGTGAGCACGCTCTTGCTGAGCTCCCTCCCAGAACATTGAACATTTCCCGATAGCCTCTCACAGAGTTGCCCAGGCAGATCTCAAACCTCAATCCTCCTGCCTCAGCCTTCCGAGCAGCTGGGATTATAGGCACCCAGCTTTCATGCGTGATTTGGATGCCAATTGCTCTGCAGCTCCTGCCCTGCCCCTGCCTGGCTGCAGTGGCCACAAGCTGGCACCATGAGAGCCTGGCCGTCTGCTGCTCCCAGCCTGCCCTGTGGTGGTCTCCTCACAGGCACCAGGCAGCCCCCAGCCCCAGGACCTTGGCAGCTGCTGCCCCCAGCATGTGCTTCCCTTAATCCTTCTTCTGGATTGTTCTTTTAACATCTTTAAATGCCCTGCAGGAGGATTGTGGCCTTGGGCAGAGTCGGGTGACCTGCTGGGCAAAGGTGATCGTGTCAGTGGCAAAAACAGCGCCTTGTCCGTTCTCCCCACTTCTAGGCCAGAAGCCATCAGGGTGGGTGGCTGAGGACAACTGACCCCTGGCGCCCCCTGGTGGTCTCTCAGGAAAACACAGCCTCTTCTGCCGGCAGAGCGGGCTGGGTTTGTACGCAGGATCCTCCTGCCTCAGCCTCCTGAGTGCTGAGATTCCAGGCAGGTGCCACCATGCCTGTTTTGCGATTGTGATTCTTGACGATAAATGAAATAATCCATGTAAAACGCCGAGCGTGGGGCCGCCCAATGGGCTTGCTACGATGACCGCTGTCCAGCCAGAGCTTGCCAGGTGCCCGACCCAGGAGGGGTTTGCTTTCTCTTTCACCCCGTACCCCAGGCCGCACTTGAGACACTGCTGGTTCCCCCCAGAAACACCACCGCCTCCCCTGGCCGGATCAAAGAAGCCAGACACAGCACCGGGTGTTTTTAATTCTAAAACGGACTTGCATCTGTTCGTCATCTGAAGACCCTGAGGGCCCAGGCGGCAGCCTGCTGGGACCTGGGCTGTGAAGCAGAGTCCTGGGTCACCCGGACCCTCCTAGTGTCGGCTCAGGAGCCACCTCCACCAGCAAACGGGGACCTTTGGTCGCTGCTCCGTGAAGGGACAGTCCCGCCTTGGCCCGGTGGTGAACCAGGGCGCACGCCCGGCAGACGCCAAGACCAGGTCACGTGACGGCCGGGGTGGGGCGGGGCAGGGGCCGGGAGCCGGGCGGGTCAGTCTGACAGCACGGCCGGGTCGGGTGCCTCGGGGATCTCGCCACCCGCCACCCGCCCCACGGCCTCCACCCAGCGGCCCCGCAGCTCCTCCGTCTCAGCCCGGAACGTGAACAGCTGGCCCGACTGCTGCAGCTGGAAGGCGCGTGGGTCCCCCTGCGGCCCGGCGGTCACCTGGTAGCCCAGCAGTGGGATGGTGGTGAGTGCCCGCACGTCCTGCCGGACAGAGCAGTGGCGGCTGTCAGCCCGGGGCCTTGGCACTGAGCTGCGGCCCCAGCCCCTTCTATTTTTTATTTAGAGGGAGGGTCTCCTGAAGTTGCAAAGTGGCCCAGGCTGGGCTCAAACATGGGATCCTCCTGCCTCAGCCTCCCAGAATGTCGGGGTTACAGGTGTAGGTCACTGTGCCTGGCTTAATCAAAGGCAGCTGTGAGGCTGCTCTCCCCCAAGCCCCCGAAGGTGGGCAGGCTGGCGAAGGGACTGGAGAGCAGGGAGAATAACCTGCCTCCCACCCGGCTCTGAAACCCCCAGCCCTTTCCTGGGCCTGTTTCCCTGCCGGCCGGAGCCGGCGGGTGCGCAGAGGGCAGGTGCTACCTGCGGGGCTGCGTAGACGTAGAGCACGAGGGGGTCGTCCCGGGGGATCACGCACCAGCTCCGGCTGCTGTTCCGGCCCCACCTGTCCCCAAGCAGCTGCAGGAAGCCGCTCATCACGCTGCCGTCGGGCCCGGCTGCAGCCCCTTTCTGCGGCAGAGGGGGACAGCAGGGACAGAGCAATGTGGGGCCGGGGGCGCCCAGGGCAGGGCTGAGGGGGAGAGGGCAGGTGTCCTGGAACAGGAGGGTGCCTTGTGTGGTCCGCAGGGACGCTGGCCCTTCTACCTGTCCTTTAAGAGGGTTGTGCGGGCAGCCAGTGTCTGGGCCCACGACACGGGATTTGCGGTGCACTGTGGGGTCCCCAGAGCTGCACGGGCTGCCCTGTGCCCTTGGGGGTTACGTCTCTGGACCCGGGTCTCCCTGGGAAAGAACCAGCAGCCCGGATCTGCAGTCTGCCTGCCTGGAGCCTCCGTGTCCCCTCCCGTGACTGCGCCGGGCCACAGGGCGGTGAACAGGGCGGGTCGGGGTGGCCACGCCAGCACTGCTGGGCCGGGGAGTCTGCCCGACAGCCTGCGGCCGAGGGCCTCCTTGTGGGGGCAGGCCCTGTCCTGTTCCATCTGGACGGGCACCGGGCGAGGGCCTGAGGGCAGACAGCAGGACAGGATGACACGGTGGCCCTGTGGCGGCCTCACCTGCAGGATGCCCCGCCTCCGGTCCTCGCGCTCCTCGGGCAGCACGCGGCCGGTGAGGAAGGTGTAGCAGGCCGCGCACACGCGGTGCAGCTGGCCCCGGTCGTACTGCAGCTCGGCGCGGTAGTCGGAGCAGCGGGCGCAGACGACCTGCGGGCGGGCGGGGACACTGGCCTGAGGGGCCGCCTTGGCGGGGTGGGCGGAGGACGGGGGTCAAGAGGAAGGAGCAAGAGCCCGGGCGGCACTGCAGGGCTGGTCCTTAGCTGGCCGAGGTCGGGAAGTCCCACACCTGGCCTCACAGGTGTCCCCTCCCTCTGCCCACACTGCCCCCTGCTGGCCAGCTCGCTTTTGCAGGCGTCCCTCAGCCACGGGAGAACCCGGCTGTCCCGGCCAGCCGGTGGGGGAAGAGAGGGAGCAGAGGGAGGAGGCACGGCCCTGTCACCGCGCCCAGTGGCGGCCCCGCCCTCCCAGGTACCCTGGGGCAGGCGGGGGAGACAGAAACTGGCACCCAGGTCACCGGGACGGTGACTCAGCAGCAGCCAGGCGGAGCTGTGAGAACCAGAGGCAGGACCGGGCGGCCCCACACAGCAGGGCTCTTTATTTGGTGCGGTGCTGGGACAAAGCCAGCGCCTGCTGGAGGCCAGGCAAGTGCCCCCGCTGGAGCCGGAGCCGCCTCCGAGGAGTTTTTAAATTGAGAAATATAAATTAATATAGTGAGTAAATACTCATTTTCCCTCCTGCTGCTACATGCATTTATTAATTATTATTATTATTTCGAGACAAGGTCTCACTATGCAGTTCAAGCTGGCCTGGAACTCACTATGTAGCCCAGGCTGGCCTTGAACTCACAACGATCCTCCTGCCTCAGCCTCCTGAGTGCTGGGATGACAGGCGTGCACCGCCACGCCCGGTGGTTTTTAAGAGGTTACAGAACTGCTTACAAGGTTGCAAGTGTGAATGGGCTCAAGGCTCGGGGCCAGCTGCGAGTGCCCTCTCCCTCATAGACGGGAGCCACCAGGCGGCCTGGGGAAGTGACTGTCACCTGCACCTGGATGCATGCGTGCCCTCGGTGCTAGAGTCGCTTGTGTCCCGGCTGCGGCGGGATGCGCGCACCGCCCTGGCCCCCGCCCCCGGGGTCAGCCACAGAACCCGTGGGGTGCCCGTGCCGAGGGCTGGCGGGCACTCACGTAGCCGCAGGCTCGGCAGTGGTGGCGCCGGCGCGTCAGGGCGTTGAAGGGCTCCTGGCAGCGCATGCACATGGTCACCATCTTGTCGCGCACCCACTGTGGGGCCCGGAGGCCCAGCTCCTCGGACTGCAGCTGCAAGGGGCGAGGGGCGCAGCGGGAGCTCAGGCGCGGGGCTGGAGCTGTCCCAGCAGGTGATGCCCCCGCCCCTCCATGCTGGCCTTGGGAGCCCGAGAGGGAGCGAGCCCCATTTCCTGTACCTCCTGCTCCTGGGCATCGCCTTCCGGCCCCTGGGCCGCAGCCTTGAAGGTCTCGTTCCGCCTCTCGATGTGGTCCACGGCGGCCTGGCAGGCCTGGGGCGTGGGGTCGGGCGTTGAGGGAGGATGGGCGGGCAGCTTCCGGACATCTACCCGCCTGGCACCCAACAGTCACCGCCCCCAGCCCCCCTGCAAGCTCCGGGTACCAAGCATGCGCTGGGTGACGTCAGCCCCGGGCCGCACAGGCCCAGAGGGGGCAAGGGATGCACCCAGCGGACCTGAACACAGGGCCAACCCCAGCCCGCCGGTGGGCAGCGCCTCAGGCAGAGCAGGGAGGCCGTACCTGCATCCAGGAGATCATCTCTTCCTGGGACCTGCGGGAGGGGGCGCGTGAGGCCGGCGGGGCGGCGGGTGAGTGTCCGGGAGTCCCAGACGTCCCCGGCGTCCCCACCTACCGGGCCTGCAGCTCCAGGGTGCGCTGCCTCCCCGACACCAGGAAGGAGTGCGGGAACTCGGAGTCAGGCAGTGGCCGCACCTGTAGGGCCGGGGTGGGAGGGAGGGAGGGAGGGCGGCACCAGTCAGCCTGGCGCCCAGGGACCAGTCACGTTCAGGGCACAGGGACAGGGAGCGCGTGGCCACCTCCTAGTCCTGCTGAGCCAGCCGGTGCCCGGGCCTCTGGCTGTCCTGTGCTCACTCTCTCTCTCTGTCTCTTCCCCTCTGTGTGTTACTGGACAGTGCACTGTTTTTATTTTGCAGGGTTAGGGTCTGCCCAGTCTGTCCGGTGCCACTGTGCCATTGAGAAAAGGGTCCCCTGCCCCCAGGTGCTTTACTGACATCTGCTGGCAAACTGGCATCATACCCGGGTTTTGTTGGTTGGTACAAAACAGTTGACTGCCATCTGCCGGGCAACGCTTGCTATGAATATCCAACCTATGACTGTGTACCATAGTCGGCTGATCTGTGGTCGGCTGTAGACAGCGCCTCTTAGAATGAGATGTCCTGTGCAGTGCACAACCTGCACAGCTGTACATAGCGTCCCCAGGGGTCTGTGTGCTTACACCCTTTCTTTCTTTTTAGGCCAGCCCTGAGCAGGATGGCAAAGCAATAAGATCACGTCCGGCTGTGGGGAGAATCAGATGCTGAGGTTGAGAATCAGCTCCTGCACTCAGGAAGGAGGAGGCTGGGTGTCATAGGCCAGGCTGCCTTCACACCAGACTTAGAAATGGTTCTGCAGACTCCGCGCTGTGGGCAGTGCTGCACCCGCCATACCCAGGCTGCTCAGAAGGAGGCACTGGGTGGCAGCTAGTTCACCAGGAGGGCCCAGCAAGTTTCTCTTTGCTGCTGGGATCAAACCCCAGGCCTTATGTCCACCCGCAGGCCCTTTGCACAGAGCTCCATCCCTGCCCCCACCGTGAGATGGGTCTCATTAAGTCTCTAAGTTACCCAGCTGGGCTTGAACTAGCAATCCTCCTGACTCAGCCTCCCAGAGTGCTGGGATGGACACCGTGGCTGCTTCAGGACGGGAAGGGAGACTCCCCAGGTGGGGGCCTCGGCTTCCATGATCCTCAGGCCGCTCCACATGGGGCAGTGTGGGACAGGGAGTGCGTGGAGGGATCTCGAGTGCCTCTGGAGGGATCAGGGCTGTAGGGCAGGCATGAGGGTGAGGCACTGCTTCCGGGCCAGGCCTGAAGACACAGGACATACTGGGCTTGGTGCGGAAGCCCGGCAGGGGCATGGGGGCTGGGCTCAAACCCTATCACCGTGTGGGCCCAGGCAAGAAGACTCCCAAGGCCCTGTGGCTCTAAGTGCCAGGGGGACACTGCACCCTGCTACACCTTCCCTTGGTGGGCGATGGTTCCACGGTGGACAGCATGCGGCCATTCCACTGACTGTGGACTCTCTCATTTTATTTTAGTTTGTGATATAGGGGCTCGAACCCAGGCCCTTTGCCCTGAGCCACATCCCCAGCCCCTGGGGATTGCACTGTCTTTATTTTGTAGCATTAGGGTTTATTTTGAGACAGAGTCTTGCTGAATGGATAAACCACCCAGACTGGCCTCAAACTCGAGATCCTCCTGCCTCAGCCTCCTGGGTTGCTGGAATTAGATACGTGCACAACTGTGCCCAGCTAAAATTATTTTTAAAAGACCACAAAAAACACACCCCAAGTGCCAGGAAATAACATCAGCCCTCCACTGAGGTCATCAGGAGGCTCTGAGGGGAGGGTGCCGTCAGTGGACACCGTGACAGCCCTGTCCCCACCCTGGCACGAGCATCCCTGGGTAGCCAGGGGTGAGGGCAGCAGACGGCGGGGAAGGCAGAGCCAGGCCAGGGGCTCAGCACCCTGGAGAGCGGTGGGTGCCCCCGGGGAGCACCAGGGACTCAGGCTCCCGAGGCCCCATGGGGATCCAGCTGGTCCCCGAAGCCCTGGGCAGCGAGGCGCAGGACCCACCTTCATCCCTGCCACGTCGATGCGGGTCCGCACCTGGAAGTGGGCGCCCACCTGCAGGACCCGGGGCACGCAGTACAGCAGCATGTTGTTGAACTGCAGGGGACACGGGGTGAGCCGGGCACCACAGTCCCCTTCCTCCCGCCACTTCCGGGACGGCTCTCGGGGCTCCCAGGTGACCGGAGGAGGGGAGGATGGGTGGGGCGAGGATGGGCACCCAGGGGTCGCCTTGCCCATGGCCCGCAGAAGCCACCAGGCTGCTCCAGGGCTCAGGCGCCAGGGCTGATGGAGATGTACACCTCCAAGTGGGACCCCATGCCGGATCTCAGGGGAGCCCCTGGCTTTTGGGGGTGAAGCGGGCCGTTTCTCCTGGTGCCGGCTGCTGGGTGGGCACCGGGGCCTGGGACGCCCTACCAAGAAGAGGTAGCGCTCCATGGGGTCGCGGCGGCGGGAGGAGATCTTGAGCACCGGGCCCTCGCGGAGCAGCGCGTTGGAGGGGTCCACGATGTCGTCGTCCAGGCCCAGGCGCTGGTACACGGCCCACAGGTCCTGCAGCCGCTCCTGCCGGGGCGACACCCTCAGCCGGGCCCTGCCACCCCGGGGGAGCGGCGGGGGCCGGGCGGGACCTCACCATCTCGGCGATGGCGGCGTTGGAGTGCTGCGCGGCTGCGGAGATCACGTCCAGGGCCCCTGGGGACCGCAGCCCGGTCGCGCCCGGTCAGGCAGGCGCGGGAGCCGGGGC
>NW_004955437.1:6032398-6106560 GCF_000276665.1 Chinchilla lanigera
GAGAGGACTCTGCTCCAGCCTGCCCGGCTCTTAAGGGCAGCGCCGCCGCCGGCCCCAGCCCAGCCCAGCCATGCGCCCGCTGCTCCGCGCCGCCGGACTCGGCCTGCTCCCGCTGTTCCTGCTGGGCCTCGCGCAGGACACCCCGAGCGCGCACAGCATGAAGGTGGGGGTCGCGGCGCCCAGTGCAGTGGGGCCCTTCTGCTCCTGGCAGGACGCGGCCGCCAGCCCCGCTTCGCGCCCTGTGCGTCCTGTCCGCGGAGAGACTCTCCTGCCTCAGCGGACTGCCCCACCGCCTCGCTCTGCGCCCGTCCTCACCGCGCGCGTCGGGCCTGTCGGCGGCCGCGGGCGGCAGCTTGCGCACGTACTCCCGGAGCAGCAGCTCGTAGCGCGGGATGCGCTGCACCGGCTCCAGCAGGTGGTGCTGCAGCGTCAGGCTGCCCGAGGCTTCGCTGCTCTAGGGGCGCGAAGCGCGGAGACGCAAGGGCAGGGCGGTTGGGGCTTGGGGCGCCCCGTCGAGGGCAGGGCCCGACCCGCGCCTCCCGCCCTCACCTGGATGCGGGCGATGACCTCCTGGAAGGGAGGCGACTTCTCGGCCCAGGCGGCCAGCAGCTCAGCGGCGCGATCGAAGTTCTTCACGTACTCGCCGTACATCTTCAGGAACGGGGCCAGTTTCTGGATCACGTCCCCGATGCGGGGCGTGGCCGTCCTGCGCGACCGGGGCAGCGGGTGGCTCAGCGTGTGATCTCTCTGACCCCAGGTCGGGCTGGGGCCGGCTGGGCTCCCTGCATCCCCAAGCAGGTGGGTGAGGGGCGTCATCCCCACCTCCGTGACTAGGAGCCCCTCCCAGCCCAGCCCAGCCCAGCAGGAAGCAGCCTTGGTGACCAGGTGTGGTGTCACAGACTTGTAATCCCAGCACTTGGGAGGCTGAGGCAGGAGGACTGCTGCTAGTTCAAGGCCAGCCTGGGCTGCAAAGTGAGTTCAAGGCCAGCCTGAGCTACTACAAAGCTAGACGCTGTCTGGAAACAAAGCAGCCCAGAGCTGACCTGCCTAAGCTGCGTTCCCAGCCACACCGGTGACTATAGCTGTGTGACCTTCAGCAAGCCCCTTCGTCTGATTGTGCCCTACTCTCCTATCCTGTCAAAATAGGTGATGGAGCCAGGTGTGGTAGCACATGCTTGTAATCCCAGCACTCGAGAGGCTGAGGCAGGAGGATCATTTCAAGATCAAAACCAGCCTGGGCTACAATGTGAGCTCAAGGTCAGCCTGAGCCGTGTAGCAAGACCTTGTCTCAAAAAAAAAAAAAAAAAAAAAAAAAAAAAGACAAAATAGGTGATGGAAGATGATCTCATGGGGGTGTTTTTCCCTCTTTTTAAAACAGTTTATTATAAGAAGATCTAAGCAATGACAAATGGAAAGAACATAGCAGTCGACCCCCCAGGTAGCTGTTTCAACGATGCCTCAGGTGTTCTTGCAAAATATATAAAGCAGGTAAATTAACCACTGACTGTCCCACGGCCACCTCTGAAAACAGGTTTCCCGTGTCAACGAGAGGCCTCATCCCACAGTGCTGATTGAAGGCCCAGCAGCCTTTGGTGAGCAATGCAAATTTCACTAGCGCTGTTGTTATTTTCCAGTGCTTAGAACAGAACCCAGGGCCTCACACACACTAAGCAAGTGCTCTGCCACTGAACAACACCTCTCAGACACCCTGCCAGCTCCTTTGAAATTTTATTCTGAGACAGGGTCTCACTAAGTTGCCAAGGGTAGCCTCAAAGTTCGGACCCTCCTGCTTCAGCCTCCCAGAGTGCTCAGATGACAGGCCTGGGTCACAGTCAGGGTTTGTCCATGTAAGCCCCTTGCTGTGCAAAGGACCACACATCCAGAGGCAGAGCCCATGGTGGCCACCCCAGCAGGGAGCCCAGTGCCCCAGGTTTGTCCCCGCCGCCTGGCCAGTGCTGCCACAGCCTCACCAGTCCTCTAGGCGACGCTGCAGCTCCGGGAGGAAGAACTGGGCGTGGAACTGGTAGATGGAGGAGATGTTGGAGAAGATGAGCCTGACCACGTCCTCCGGGAAGGCCTTGCTGCTGCGGGCCTCCCTCAGCAGCTCCTGGAAAAACACCTGCGCCCGCCAGCAGGGTCATTCGCTGCCCGCTGGGGAGGCCACGCAGCCCGGTGAAGGGTGCTCCGCCCTGCCCCCCTTGCCAAGGAGGTGGCCCTCTAGCCAAGGGTGCAGGGGTCCAGGACAGAGGGAGGTGTACAGGGTGAGCTGGAGCGCCCTCTGCTGTGTGTGAGGCTCTCCCAGAACCTGGGGGAGGGGGCTGGGATCCTGATTCTGCCCCACCCTGAGACTCTGGGCTCAAACCCAGGATCCTGACTCGGCTCCGGGGAGGTGGGCAGAGCTTGGCGGGAGCCGGGCTCCCGGGCACCCGCCTGGTCCAGCAGGTGCAGGCGGCCCACGTAGGCCTGCTCCGTCTCCAGCAGCTCGCGGACGATCCTCTTCTCCTCTGGCTCCTGCGGGGAAGAGGGGCCCTCGGATTCCTGCCCGGGGCTCAGCTGGAGAGGCAGTGGCTGCCACCTGTCCTTGCTTGGGGGCAGGGAGCCCCCTCGGGCCCTGCTGGGGAACCTCAGGGGCCTCCCGCCTCCCCGCCCAGGTCCCAGGCAGGAGAGCTGAGCCGCCCTGGGGTTCCAGCCCTGGCCGCCGGCTGGCTGTGGCCCCATCACAGTGACCTTGCAGTGGCCCGCATTGGGAGCCCCTGCATTTGCTGTAGCCCTAGCTCCAATGTAACTGTACTTAGAAACGGGGTACCTGGGGGGGGTCATTAAGGTGAAATGGGCTCACAAGAGTGGACCTTAAGCCTGTAGGATTTTGTCCTCAGAAGGGGAAGAGACCAGGGACACATTCATAGAGGGAGGTCCACAAGGGCGCAGTGGGAAGTTGGCCGCCAATAAGGCAGAAGCAGAAACCAGACTATTCCGACCTTGGTGGCCTTGAACAAGGTTTTTTGCTGTTGTTGTTTGAGACAAGGTCTCGCTATGTAGTCCAGGCTGGCCTTGAACTCTCAGAGATCATCCTGCCTCAGCCTCCCAAGTGCTGGGAAGAGAGGTGTGTGCCACCATACCCAGGTCTTTATTTGTTTTGTTTTTCTTCCAGTACCGGGAATCGAACTCACGACCTTGCACTTGCCAGGCAAGCGCTGTGCCACTGAGCTAAATCCCTAGCCCCTCATACCCAGGTCTTCAAATGCCCATTTCTTGTCTAAAAACTCCCACAGTGAGGGACCCAGGGAAGAGTGTGGCAGGTAGGGGGAGAAGACAGAGACTCGGGCTGTTAGAGGGGCCCGGTCCAGCTCTCAGCTGAGCTCTGCTCACACAGGACGCGTACCTGCGGCCCCGACTCAGGCTGGGTCCCTGGCTGGCAAGACCTCCTCCAGGCCCCGCTGGACAGCTTGTCCTTCAGGGAGTTCAGGTAGCTCCTGCTCACGGTCCTGGGCCGAGAAATCGGGGCCTGCTCTGCGGGGGGCATCTCCCAGGGCCCTGGGGACAGGGGTGGCCTGAGCCCCTGTGGATGCTGTGTGTCCCCTGGGCCGCGGACTCTGGGTGCCGCTCCTGGGGTCCTGAGAACAGAGCAGGTCTGAGGGCTCCTTGGTGAGGAGCAGGAGGCACAGGAGCAGAGCCTGGGTGGGGAGCTGGGGTGATGGTGTGAACCGTGGGGAGGTGATGGTGTGAACCTCAGGGGGGTGGCAGCCCCTGGGCACCCAGCACACTATAAGAACTTGCCAAGGAGGACCCGGTTCTCCCTCCCAGCACCCCTCGTGGAGGAACGTCAGTCTCCAAGTGAGTCAGTGCCCGTGTCTCAAGGGAACTGCATACTTCCCTGTTTAAAGTGCAGCCTTGTTGGGCATAGTGGCACACGCCTGTAACCCCAGCACTCGGGAGGCTGAGGCAGGAAGATCACTGTGAGTTTGAGGGCAAACTGGGCTACAAAGTGAGCTCAAGGCCAGCCTGAACTGCATAGCGAAATTCTGTCTCAAAAAGACAAAATATATACATAAAATCCAGGCTGGCCTCAAACTCACAGCGATCCTCCTGCCTCAGCCTCCTGAGTGCTAGGATTACAGGCGCGTGTTAGCACACCCACCTCCATCTTTGTTGGACATACAGGCCAGTTCTAAGATTTAGCTATCCTGAACTGTGCTGCCATAAACATGGATGTGCACGGATCAACGTAACAGGATGGACAGACAGGGTTTTGCTGTGGCTCCCTCTGTATCTCTCCCTTCTTTGGACCGCACCTCTGATTTTGTTTCTGCATCAGCGATGGGTATATCAAGGGACGTGGAGGCCATGGAATAGTCTAAAGAGCTGCTAACGCTAGGGTCTTGCAGGGGGACCTTTGCCCTTCATATCCGCCTCAGGGGACACAGCCCAGCCCAGTCCAGGGCCCCATACTCCGAGGGAAAGTTTCGCCTTGTGCCCATTCTGCAGTGCGGAAACTGAGGCACAGGTGGGGTGAGACACCTGCAGCCTGGATACAGTACAGGTGGGAATTGGACCAGGTGGGCGGTCCCGGAGCCCTGCCGTGAAACCGCCCCCTGGCTCGTGTGAAGGAGAAGCGGTCCCGAGAGTCACAGTGACTTCCCCAAGCCGCGTGCCCGTCCCTGGGGCGCCCCAGGCCGCTTCCCCGGGCTCTGTCGCCCCGCCCAGCACCCCGGAGCCCGCTTCCGCAGCGCCAGGGCTGCACCTCACGGGGAAGCTGAGGCCCCGGCTTTCTGTTCTACATTTGGCTTCGGCCGCTGCGTCTCCCTCAAGCACCGGGCCAGCTTCTGCTTCTGCCCTGGTTTCAGATCAGCGCAGGCGCTGGGGCATCACGGGCAGGCCCGGCGCCCACGTCCTCGGGCATGGACTCTCTCCCTTTGGGTGGGCGGCCGGGATGGCCGCGCCGGGCGCTGTCCTTGGTGCTGAACGGGACGACTGGCCGCGAAGACCCCCGGTTCTGGGAAGATGAGCCGCCCTTCCCGGGGTCCTTGCCGCGCCCCTCGGACCCCACAGGAGGCTTCCGGTGCTCAGCGCGGCTCAGCGCAGCTTCGAGGCCCCTCCCAGGATCTGTTGCCCGTGACAGAAGCTTCGCCCCTCCCCAGCCCCTGGCGGCACGGGCGGCTGAGTGACAATGGCGGTCTGCACCCCGGAGTGCGCTTCCGGAGCCCCTGACCCAGTCCTGGGCTTGAGCGGCTGCTCAGTGGCTGTCACACACACACGGCCACACTGCCAGGGCCCCCGGTGACCTCCACGCACCCGGCCTTGTCGCTCCTGACACGAATCTCAGCTTTGTCTCAAAGCATGGGCACCGTCTCCTCTCTGCCTCAGTTTCCTCGCCCAAAGGGTGGGCCTGGACACGGGGCAGCCCCGTGGGGCTGCTACATGGTCAGACAGATGCAGGCGTGAACTCGGGCAGCGGCCCGCGCGCCGGCCGCCGGCCGTCCCGCCGCCTGACACAGAACCGGCGTGGCTGGGGCCTTGCTGCCCGCCCCAATGCCCACGGCGTCTGCTTTCGGTGTCAGCTGTGGCCTGGTTTGAGTGAGGAATTCCAGGCTCGCCCTCCTCAGGGGGACGTGATGAACGGAAGCACCGGTTTCACTCCCGGCGGGGCGGCAGTGGGGCCCTCGGCATACGCAGCCTTGGGTCCAGCCGCTCACTTGCGCCCCACACGCATCCAGCGTCTCCCCAGACCCGCTGCACCCGCAACCCGCTGGCTCCGAGCCCAGCAGTACTCAGGGTACCTCAGATGGGAGGAGGCGCCCAGGGCAGGAGCCAGCGAGGGCACAGCCGCCTGCTCCTCGGCCCCCACGTCCCCGCCGAGCGAGCCTTCCCGCCCCGGGCCTGTACCTGCTGTCCTCGAACACGGTCACCAGGCTAGACACAGAGGGCAGCTTCTCCCCATCCGTGGATTCCATCCCAAAGGCCTCCAGACCCTGCTGTCCCCAGAGAGGGAGAGAGCTCTTGAGTGCAGACCCGCGGCCACCCTGGCTGCAGGACCCAGATGGCCTAGGACATCCTGGAGTCTGCTTGCGTCCTTGCTGAGGGCCCAGCAGGCCTGGCTCCGGGCTCGAGAGAAGAAAGAGGAAGTGGTCCCTTAGCCTTGGCCCACAAGGGAAAGGCGCACTGTCCCCGCAGTGGGTGGGGCCTGGGTGGCCCCACCTGCTGGCCTTTCACCTCTTCCAACCTCCAGTTCCAGAGCCACCTGTGAGGGACGGCAGAGGTTCTGGAGCTGAGCCTGCAGCTGACCCGTTGGCCTGAGTGGCCAAGCACGCTTTCCCCCTCACGAGGTCCGGGAGCTTCGTCTTTGTCCCTTGCTCAGCAACTTTTTTTTTTTTTGGTCTTTTTGAGACAGGGTCTCGCTGTGCAGTTCAGGCTGGCCTTGAGCCCACTTTGTAACCCAGGCTGGCCTCGAACTCGCAACGATCCTCCTGCCTCAGCCTCCCCAATGCTGGGATTACAAGCGTGCGCCACCATGCGTGGCTCAGCAACTGTTATGCATCTGCGCCTGCTCGCTGCTGTAGAGAAACAGCTTTTTATCTTTTAATTAAAGAAGCAGGGTGCTCTCCTGTTCGTGGCTGCTGTCTTCATGTCACTGGCCGAGGGAGGGCAGCTTCCTCCCTGAACCTGGTGTTCAGAATAGTGAAGACACCCGCTGAGTGCTCGGCGGGTGTCTTTGCCTCCAAGCCTACAACTCTCCAGAGGGGAGCCCAGTGTCCGCAGAGTAAACAGGATCAGAGAGGTTAAGTAGCTTCCCGAGGTCACCCAGGAAGAACACAAAAGAACCCTGATTTGCAAAGCGAAGGTGAGCGCCCTAGATTCCAGCAGGGATTCACCGGGAGGCTGCTTTCTGGCTACCTCGTGCTGTGGCTTCCCCTGCCTGGTGCCTCCTGAGCCACCTCGTGTCCAGCCCTCCCAGATCCAATGGCCACCACCTCTGTCCCCGGGCCGAGCAGGGATTGCCCACTACTGCGGCGGCTCTCTGGTGGCTGAGCCAAGGCCCCCCTGAGGGAACCGAGCCTGAGGCATCTTGGTACCCAGATAGCCCAGCACGGCGTCACGCTGCGGTGCCTTGCCCCAGCGGTTCCCCATGGGGCCCCCATGCCACCCCACCCCGCCTCCACGTCGTGGTTCTGTTTTTATTTTTATCATGAAGAATGCAGAACATGCAAAAATAGACAGGAGAGCCAGGCGTGGTGGCGCATGCCTGTAATCCCAGCACTCGGGAAGCTGAGGCAGGAGGATCATTGCAAGTTCAAAACCGGCCTGGGCTACAAAGTGAGCTCAAGGTCAGCCTGAACTGCATAGTGAGACCCTGCCTCAAAAGACAAAAAAAAAAAAAAAAAAAAAAACGAAGAGCATAATGCACCTTGTGAGCCCCTAACACTTACTCAACGATGGTCACCTGAACCAGTCCCCTATCCAGACTGTGGCCACCTCTACTGATCCTTCCTATGTCATTCTGAAGAGAATCTCCGATGTTGGGATTTAGCCAATATGATTTCATCCCCAAATATTTCAGTGTGTATCTAAAAGCTAAAGACCCAGCCAAGCATGGTGGTGCACACCTGTAATTCCAGCACTCTGGGAGGCTGAGACAGGAGGATCTCAAGTTTGAGTCCAGAGTGGGCAACCTAGTGATTTAATGAGACTCTGTCTCAAAAACAAAAACAAAACACCAGCTTGGTGTGGTGGTGCACATCTGTCATCCCAGCAACCAGGAGGCTGAGGCAGGAGGATCACCATGAGTTCGAGGCCAACCTGGGCTACATCGTGAGACACTGTTTCAAAAAACAAAACAAAACAAAAAAACCCGCTCTGTGCAAAGACCTTGGGTTCAGTCCCCCATAACACACACACACACACACACACACACACACAGAGACTCATAAGTAAATATGTAAGTAGGAATATATCCACACACATACATGTACATGTATATACACATTTATAATAATATAATTTCCAGATACATGCGTGTTTTGCATGTTGAGTACATGTACACAGACATAAAAAATAGTATTACTATTGTCATAGCCCAAAAGATATTCAGCAATAACTCCTCAATGTAATTGAATACTCAGAAAACAGAATGCCAATTCCTCTCAAATCGCTTGATGATGAGAACAGATCCGATATTAAAACAAAGTCAGGATCCAAACCAGGCGCGTGCACTGCAGCGCTGCCCCGGGCTCGGGGCTTCTTTGTCTAACACACAATGGTCAGGACGCAGCCCGGCACAGCGCCGTCCCCTGGGTTTCCCGCAATGCGGTCAGATCCGGAGCCCGGGTTACCGATTCCTGCGCATGCTCCCTGGCTGGGGGCCCTCCTGGCTCTTCCTCCGCTTCCCACGGGCCTGGGGGCGGTGGTGCGCACGTAGGGGCTCAGGAGCCCGCACCCTGAGACCCAGAGGGCGCCTCATCTCTTAGCTGCCAGCGCCCTGAGCTGCCATAGGGGAGGTCTGGGCCGCCCCAGCTTATGGCCTCTACCTCCAACAGCACCTGCTGGGGTTTCATGGTCTGCGACAGACAGGCCCGTGAGGAGAGTGACAGGATGACAAGGTGACACGGCTCCTGGGAAGATTCAGACAGCTAGCTGAGACCTGCTCCTGGGGCTGTGGCAGCCCTGCACTCCAGGGATGCCGCCTCGCCCCTTCTCCTGCCCTTGCTGCCTCATCCCAGGAGGTGTTGAGGGCGCGCGCGTGTGTGTGTGTGTGTGTGTGTGTGTGTGTGTGTGTGGCACATGGTAGACAGAAGCCCCATGGCAGCCAGTGCCCGACTGGGAGGCAGCAGATCTCTCTGGGAGCCCAGTCTTCCTACAGAATGTCCTATGCTCCTCTCTGCCAGATATTCCACCACTGGCGGGTGTGGTGATGTGCACCTGTAATCCTAGCACTTGGGAGGCTGAGACAGGAGGCTTGTCTGGAGTTTCAAGCCAACCTGCGCTACATCTAGAGACCCTGTTTCAAAAAAAGAAAGAAAGGAAGGAAGGAAGGAAGGAAAGAGAAAGAAAGAAAGAAAGAAAGAAAGAAAGAAAGAAAGAAAGAAAGAAAGAAAGAAAGAAAGAAAGAAAGAAAGAAAGGAAGAAAGAAAGAAAAGAGAAAGAAAGAAAGAAAAAGATTTTCCAGGGAGCCTGAGCCTGGCCACCTCCAAGCTGGTCTCACCTTTCCCAGGAACTTCCCTATGCCTCTGCCATTGTGGTCCCTGGCCCTTTGGGCACTGCACAGTCCTACATTTTTTGTCATTCAGAGGGATGTCACCAGTCAGAGCTGGCTTAGCTGGGGCTGGGGGTACAGGACACCGTGGAGACCCTCGCTGGACCCCACCATGGCCAGGTCTACTCTAAGTCCCAAAGGCAGCACATGCCCAGGTGTGAGCTCGAGTCCCTCCTGATGTGGGTGGCTGGAGATGCGAACAGCTTTTTCTCCCTGGCGTGGGAACGGTCTGGTTTCAAGGTTGGCATTCTCTGGGACAGCCAGGCTCGCACCAGGCCCTGGTACCATCCCACTATTCATCAGGGATGAAAGGTCACTGGGGTCAGATATGCGGGGAGAAGGAGGTGGCCGGGGATGAGACGGATGCAGGGCTGGGCTCCCGGAGCCGATGTCGGTCACAGGCTCCACACCCGGGAGCCTGGAGACGCCCGGGGAGGCATCGAGTTTCTGGGGCAGGAGAAGGCTGGGCAGGCAGGCGCCAGCGGAGCTGGGCGGGTGAGACGGAGCCGGGGCAGTGCCAGGCCAGCCTGAGAGGTGCCCGAGTCCTCAGCCTCCCGGGCTCCTTTCTCTCTACCCTGCGGCCTCGCCAGAGCCCCGCCGGCCCTGCACGGAAGCTGGGTGAAACCTGAGGTCCCCAGGGTGAGAGGGGACCAGTTGACCCTGTGTGGCCCCGTCCTGCCCCTGGCCACCTTTCTCCTGCACCCGCTCCCACCTGGGCCACCTCCTGGCTGCCTCCAGCACTGTGCCGGATTCTCCTACCTTTGACGTGTCACTGTCCCTGTGTCCTCCCCAGGGAGAGCTGGTACAGCAGCCAGCGTGCAGGGCCACCAAAGCCCTTACTGGGCACTGGGCTGTGGCCGCGACACTGGCCCCATGCTCGGCACTCACAGAGCTGCAGCTCCAGCCCCACGCCCCACCAGCTCCTCCAGGTCTCCCCGGGCGTCACGGGACCCTGAGGGGGCAGGACCTGGCTCCTCTCTGTGTCCCTCAAGGAGGCACAGAACCGCTGGAAGGGGTCAGGGGAGGTGACGGTTATCTTCCCCCCAGGAATCAGGCTTTTGGGCTCCCCAGCCCCAGCTCTGGGCCCTGTCCCCGGCTGGGACCGGCCACGCAGGACTCACAAGTGCTCTGCCCATTCTGTCCTCGGTCCTCCCAAGCTCAGTGCTCCAATGGGACTGATACGCCCCTCTCTGCAAGCGTCACCTCCTGTGCTCTGTGACACCCAGTTCTGCAGTGTGGGGGAGCACAGCTGGGGCCCCACACGTGGCAGGCAGCACCCTATCTCTGAGTGGCACCCCCAGCACCTGGTTCTGGGGACCCCAATGTTCCACTGGGGTTGGGATGTCAGAGCACAGGCAAGGCCCTGGCTAGGCGGTGGAGACCCTTGAGGTCCCAAGTCCCACCAAGCACCCGGTGGGCACAGGTACCCCGCCATGCCAAGTGTGGTGCCTCTGACTGAAGGAACTGCAGTGTGTATAGTCCGATGTGAGCTGGCCCAGAAGTTAACCATACACACACACACACACACATCCATGCACGCCCCAAACTAATTCCCAGAGATGGCACCGTCTAAACTGAGATTTACAAACTCAGGTGTCGACTTGAACCACACAGGTAACAAAACTGGCTGCAGGAGTTGCGTGGTCAGGCATGGGTCCTGTGGGTGGATAGTCTGTGCCCTCCTCACAGCCAGCTTTTGCCCTGTTCTGACCTATTGTTGTCAAGAGGGAATGCAGGCTCCATGATGCCGGATTTTATTTTGGTTCTCCCTAGGAGAAAGTCAGATTTTAAGAAAATAACCCATATTTTCACTGAAAAACCCCAATGCAGCTGGGCATGGTGGTGCAAGCCTGGGATCTCAGCACCCTGGTAGGCTGAGGCAGAAGGATTGCAAGTTCAAGCCTAGCCTGGTGTGGTGGATTGACAACCGGTGGTCAACTTGTAACATCCAGCTGAACTGCACCAGCCTGGTGCCGGGTGTGGGAGGCCCACCTGAGGGTTGTTGCAGGCAGCATAAGAGGCAGAACTGGAGAGGAAGAAGTTTAGAAGCTGTTGTGAGCTGTTGTTTTCTCCCGGAGCTGTTGGTTCTGTTGGAGAAGCTTGTCATGCTGGTTTTCCTGATGAACTTGGCTGTTCTCATCACCGAAGGAGCTCAGGACCTTACTGTCACTCAGGATGGCTGCGGTTCACTTGGGGGGAGCTCTGGTCCTCACTCTGAGCATCGCTTCCTGACTCCAGAGGGGGAAGATGTTGCACTGCTCAGACTCCTGGAGAAGCTTGTCGCACTGGCTTTCTTGATAGAAACTCAGCTGTTGTCATCGGAGGAGCTCGGGACCTCACTGTTGCTGAGGATGGCTGTGGTACTTTTCTGGGGAGCTCTGGTTCTTACTTTAAGTGTCGCTTCCTGGCTCCAGCGCAGACCCCTCAGCCTGCTAGCACAGATCCTTCATCCCGCTGGCACAGACTTTCTAGCTTCCACCACTGACCTTGGGGCCTTCCCAGCACAGATCTGTGAGACAGGCCTGCATGAGGCATTGTCCTGGCCTCTTGGCCTCCAGCTGGACTCGTGGGAGGCATTGCTATGGGCTGTAGGTCTTCAGCTGGACTCAGACAGGACATTGCCATGGGATCCAGGCCCTCGGCTGGATTCCTTTGGGTCTTCAGTGTGTGGACAGATCTCCTGCACTGTCTTTGTATTTGACTCTTTGGGTGACTGTTATAATCTTACAAATTTTGTGCCCCGTATTAAAAGCGTGTTCCCCTTGTAAACCCCTGACTATAACACCTGAGCAATTTAGCAAAACCTTGTCTCAAAAATAAGAAAGGGCTGGTGATATAGCTCTGGATTCACTCTGCTGTTATTACAAAAAAAACCTTGACTTGGCCAGTGGCTTACTGAGCTGCACTGTCCCCACTCTGAGGGGCTGTCCTCTGGCTTCGGGGTTACAACAGCTGCCAAGAAGCCGGAAGCTGTGAAATGCAGACTGCAGAAAATCGGCCCAGTCCTCCCACCCACGGTAACCACGTGAACAGAGGGAACTAGTAGCTGGGGCCCCATCTTACAGCAGGGCTGCGTGCCCACCCCAGGGTCCCTGCCCAGCTGAGGCCTGCCCTTGCTGACCTTGAGCTCCTGGCCGGGTCCCCCCAGAGCTGGTTGGTGTGATGCCACCTAGTTGCAGCTGTGGGGACTACTTTCTATTCTCTTTTCATTGCACAGAGCGTGGGGACCTGCGATGGTCTACCTGCAGTCTGCACAGCCTGCAGGAAGCTCATTTGTAAATCTTCTGCCTTTTTTTCGGATTGCTCCACTACATTCCCAGGAGTATTAATCCTCCTGCTCGCCCGTGCACCCTCAGGACCAACTGTACCTTTGAGTGGCTTATGTAATTCTTTTTTTTTTTTTTTTTTTTCTCCGGTACCGGGAACCGAACTCACGACCTTGCGCTTGCCAGGCAGGTGCTTTGCCGCTGAGCTAAATCCCCAGCCCCTGTAATTCTTTTATTTTG
Organism: Chinchilla lanigera; assembly: GCF_000276665.1. Taxonomy (NCBI): domain Eukaryota; kingdom Metazoa; phylum Chordata; class Mammalia; order Rodentia; family Chinchillidae; genus Chinchilla; species Chinchilla lanigera. The sequence continues at coordinate 6,045,152 of NW_004955437.1, forward strand.
AGAATAATGTTTTTTGTGCTTCCTCTTGTTGTCTCCGAGCCCAGATTGTAGAAATCTAACTGTACTGTGGCGTGACAGTTGCCTCTGCTTGATACCCTACAGGTCTAACTCCCTGAACTGACTTTTTTTTTTGAGACAGGGTCTTGCCATGCAGTTCGGGGGGTGGGGGTTTGAATTCACTATGTAGCCCAGGTTGAGCTCAAACTCGCGGTAATCCTCCTTCGATTACCAGCAAGCGCTGCGCTACCCTGCCTGGCGACGTCACGCTTTTTGGGTTCAGCATTCTCTAGTGAGGGAGAAGCTCCGACTCTCTGGGCAAGAAGAATGCCCCTAGGGGAGGAGCGGAAGGCTCACAGCTGGGGCGCAGGGTGGATGTGGTAGGGTCGCTGGGCCTGCACCAGGTGGTCTGGCTCAAACACAGACCCCCGTAGGTGGCGGTGACCGGGATCTGGGCTACAAAGGGGTGGGCCCAGAACTGCAGAGCAAACTCCAGCAGCCACGGAGAGAGGTTTAAAAGTATCAGCACTCGGGAGGCTGAGGCAGGAAGATCATTGCAAGTTCAAGACCAGCCTGGACTACAAAGTGAACTCAAGGCCAGCGTGAATTGCACAGCGAGACCCTGTTTCAAAAACACCAAAAAAAAAAAAAAAAAAGAAAAGTATGCAGCCCCAGCTGCCCGCGGCCCTGACGTCTGCCCTGCACTGCGCAGCCCGCAGCCCGCAGCCCTCAGGCAGCACAGAACCCGCTGGCGACTCCGTCAGAGGGCCACTTCCGGACTTCCGGTGCGCAGCGCTTCGCTCCCGAGCTCCCCCGGGGCCCGGAGCCGAGCTGCCCGCCCGCCCCCTGACGCACGGGGGCGTGGCCTCCTGCACGTGACGGGGCGTGACCTCGCGCCCCGTGCCATGGGGGCTTCAGACCCGGAAGTGGCGCCCTGGGCTCGCGGCGGTGCCGCGGGGATGGCGGGAGCCGGAGCAGGAGCGGGAGCTCGCGGCGGAGCGGCGGCGGGGGGCGAGGCCCGGGCTCGCGATCCGCCGCCCGCGCACCGTGCACACCCACGCCACCCCCGGCCTGCGGCGCAGCCCTCGGCCCGCAGGATGGACGGCGCGCCCGGGGGCCTGGGCTCGGGGGACAGCGCCCCGACCACCGAGGCCTTGTTCGTGGCGCTGGGCGCGGGCGTGACAGCGCTCAGCCACCCGCTGCTCTACGTGAAGCTGCTCATCCAGGTGACAGGCCGGGGCCGGAGGAGGGTTGGAGCGGGGGAGGCGACGGCGATGGGTCTGAGGGAGAGAGCTGGGGGCCGTGGATATCGGGGGCCAAAGGGGTGATAGAAGGGGCAGGCGAAGGAGGGCCTGGGAATGCGGGGGTCCGGCCCGGGTGTAGGAAGGGGCCGCAGGGGTCTGCGCGACAGATTTGGGAGAGGAAGGAAATGGGTTTGGGATGCGCAGGGGAGGGGGCGCTGGGACGGGGGGCGAAGGGCGGGGAGGGCAGCGGATGCGCAGAGAGCAGGCGACAGGATTGGGGGAGGGGGCGAAGTTTGGGCGAGTGCGTAGGGAGGACGATTGGGGGCCGAGGCGAAATATCTAGAAGGCGAGGAGCACATTTAGGGTAGAGGACGAACGGGGGCTCCGGATTTAGAGAGATGGGCATAAAAGCGTCTTCGGGGCACAAAGGAAGGAATGGCGTCAGGGCCAAAAATTTAGGAGGGAAACAAGGGCAGGGGAGAAGGAGGGACGTAGGTGTTGAACTTGGTGCGCAGGAGAGCTGTTTACTGGAGACGGGGCTATGGATGCGATGGCGACGACAGATTGGGTGGGAGGAGAGATGGCGTGACGCGTTCTGGGGGAGGGAACGGATCGGGCGACGCGGAGCGGGGGGAGCGGAGTGGAGGAGCGGGGAGCAGGAGGAGGGCTTCCCGGGGCTGGGGATGACGCGTTTAGAGGAGAAACTGGAACTGCGGGTTCAGGGGGATCGGCACAAGGGGCATTGGGAGGGCTGCGGTGCGGTAGGTAGGGCCTGGGAAAAGGGAGAGCAACGTAAAGTGGCGACTGGACGTCCTGGACACCTGGCGCACTTGGCAGTGGCCGGCAATGCAGTACTGAAGAGGGCTGCTTGAGAAAGGGAGAGGTGGCGCTGGAAGGAGGTTGTGTGCGTGTGTGTGTGTGTGTGTGTGTGTGTACGTACACACGCACTCGCGCGCGTGTTTCTCTGCACACCAAAGTAGGGATGCAGGCTTAGCAACTGAGGTGGGCGCCAGCCAGAAAGGCAGAGTTAGGATGAGCATGTGTCTCTGACGTGCGGGCTAGAATTTTCCAATTTAGGAAAGAGGAGGGTAGGAAGTAAAAAACGGAGCTGGAGCCGGGCGTGGTGGCGCAAGCCTGTAATCCCAGTACTCCGGAGGCTGAGGCAGGAGGATCCTTGTGAGTTCGAGACCAGCCTGGGCTACAAAGTGAGCTCAAGGCCACCCTGAACTGCACAGTGAGACCCTGTCTCAAAAAAGACAAAAATAACTAAATAAAAACGGAGCTGGAGCTTGAGGTTTGTTTTAAGGCGAGTGACTGCCAGATTGCCCTGAGCTTGACTGAATAGAGAGCATTCCGCCCGGTGTGGGAAACAGGGGGCTTGAAGAGAGGGCAGACCTTGCGGCTGGGGATTTAGCTCAGCGGCACAGCGCCTGCCTGGCAAGTGCGAGGTTGTGAGTTCGATTCCCGGTACCGGAAAAAAAAAAAAAAGAGAGAGAGAGGGCAGAACTGAAATCTGGGGTCAGGAAGGGCGGTCACAAATAGGTGTTTGAGTGTGACCAGAGGTAGGACAGAATGAAGGGCTGCAGTCAGACATGGAGGTGCCGGCCCAGAGCCCCAGACTGAGGTTTTGAAGTTTGGAAGTGGCCCGAGGAAGGTCGAGGCCGGCATTTGGGTGCAGCCTGGGAGCAAGGGCCACTCGCTCTACTGACAGCATTGGGCTTTACAGCCTCAAGGGCAAGGGTTTAGGGAGGAATAGGTGCTTTGCTGGAGCCTGAGTTGAGAAGTGAGAGGGTCTAGAGGCTGCGGGTGGTGAGAGGGCCGGGATTTTAGGGTGGCAGGTGGGCGCTGCTCTGGTGGGCTCCGCGTGAGGAAAGCGTGGCGGGGGGGTTAGTGTTGTCGCCTGGGCAGTGGTTGCTTTGGTTGACAGATTTGAAAAGACAATCGAAGTAAAGTGTTTTGCAGGAAGAACTGGATGAGGGAGCCCAAAGGATGAGAGCTGGATGGTGGGGGGCCAGGTGGAAATGGGGGAGCCCCATTGGGGCGCGAGCTCAACGGGGATAGCTGGAGTCTGAGCAGCATCTTGCAAAAGGCAGTCACTGTTTTGGGGAGCAGGAGCGAGTGTCGGATTTGGAGCTGTGTGGATTTGGTGACAACGCAGTGCCTCAGAAGTGAAGTTGGCGGCTGAGACAGGAGGATCACCCAGGTTGGAGTCCAGCCTGAAGTACATAGTGAGACCTGTTTCAAAAGACAAAAGCAAAACCACTTGTCTGAGGCCAAGAAGAGAAGGAAATTGAGCCCAGGGAAAGTGCTCAAAGGCACCTGCTGCAGCTCGGAGGCACCTGATGCTACCCGCGTGAGGCGGGCTGTCCCAACCCGTCCTCCAGCCGCGCAGGCAGGGCAGCCTGCCCTCTCCCCACCCAGGCGCCAGCTCCTGCATACCTTGCCACCTTGCCACCTGCTGGCGTCCCCTGAGGTTGGCAGCCCAGCAGACACCCAGCCCTCAGCGGAGCTCGCCCGCGGGTGTGGGCGGGCAGAAACCTAGTTACGACCTGTCCATACGGCAGGAGTCACAGTGGCAATACAGCCCTTTGTCTCGGGGTATGGGTGAGAGGGGAGGATGTGTGTGAGGGGCCAGGGGACAGTGGCTAAGCCCGGGGACCGGGAGAGGGTGGAGCAGGGGTGGGGCCCACAGTGGCCTTGGTGGAGACTAGGAGCGGGGTGCACTTGGGGTAGGTGACAGTGTGGAGTGGCGGGGGTGGCACTGGGACCTGAGCACAGAATATTTTGGCATTACCAGGCTGGGCATTAGGTTGGGGTGAAGTTTTCGGGGGGAGATGAGATTTATTCTGAGATGAGCACGGAGTATGAAGTGATTAAAAGTGGGGCTTCCTGTGCTGGAACTTGAGGCAAGGGTGCTGGGGGGCTCAAGCCTGGGTACCTAGGGGATGCTGGTGACATTTCTGGGGCGATTGCACGGAGGACAGGAACAGCATGGGATCGCGAGGAGCGGAGGTAGAGGCTGGGGGCGAGTGGCATGGTGGCCCACGTCACCGGGAACCTTGCTTTGTCCCTGTTGCTTCTGAAGGTGGGTCATGAGCCGATGCCCCCCACCCTGGGCACCAACGTGCTGGGGCGCAAGGTCCTCTACCTGCCGAGCTTCTTCACCTACGGTGAGTGACGGGGAGGAAGCCGCAGGGGGGGAGCAGGCCCAGGGGCCTTGGGGACCTGCCGCACAGCTGGCGCAGGGTGACAGGCAGGAGTGGGAGTGGGTGCCAGGTGCCTCCGGGAGCGGCCGGCGCAGGACCCTGGTCCCTGTCATCCCTGCTGATGCAGGTTGTGCCTGGAAGTGGGGCGGGGCTCGGTTTCCCTCTGAGCTGCCTTTCTGGGCTTCTGCTGCCCTGGCAGGAGGTGGGGGGCCCTCAGGTGCTCCCTTTTGTGCCCCCAGGCAGGGGCCTCCTGGCCCTGCGTCTCAAGCCCCTGGTTGTCGGTACTGTGTCCTGCCTCGCAGCTTGGGCGACTGCTTCCTGTACCTGCTCTGCACCCATCTGCAGAGTCCGCACAGCGCCTCTGGCCCAGGTCCTACGTCAGGGCCCCGTCCTAGCCGCTGTCCCTGTTGGGATGGCCGCCTTGCAGTCCCTCGTCACCTGCAGGCGCCAGCTGGCTGGGCCTCTTCTGGTTCCCATCTCCACCTTGCCAGTGACCACGATGGCGCCTCTAAGCCCACCCTTTCTCTCCACGCGCTCACAGCCAGCGCCCCGTCCAGATCAGCCCCGCGTCCTTGCACCTGTGGGGCGCTCCCGAGCAGCCCCTGCTGGATAACTTCCTCTTCGCACGCTGAGTGGGCAGCCTCAGCTCATGCTTATTTCTCTTCCCATCCGGCCCTGTGGCGGAGTGCGGTTCTGGGTCTGTCTGTGGGGAGAGATGTGTGCGCCTTGTTTCAGTCAGTGCAGGGGAGACGAGGGGACCCCCACTGCCGAGCAGCAGCGCCCGTGCAGAGAGGGGATGCTGGGAGTGTGAGCCGTCTGGGGACTGCTGGCCCCCTCCCCTGCGGTGTCGTGAGAGAATGGGGCCTGGGCCACTCCGCTCACAGCCCCTGGCCATTGCAGAGGCTGCCCTTCACCCCAAGACCTGCAGAGACAAGCAGGGTTCTGAGGCGGCCCTGCTCTGTTTGCAGAAATGTTATCTCAACAGGCTGTTATGAGATGCTTGGGCACTTCTGGACACTGATTAGGACAGTGTCTGCACCTCCCCAAGTGTGGTGGAGGACACCGCAGCTGTTGTGACTTTTTAAATTTTATTTTATTGTATTTTAGAGACAGTCTTATTGTGTTGCCCAGGCTGGTCTCAAACTTGCAGAGATCCTCCTGCCTCAGCCTCCCACGTGCTAGGATTACAGGCATGAGCCACCATGCTCGGCTGTCCTGACATGTTCTGTGGCGAGAGATGGTCAGCAGACCGGAAGAGCCAAGTGTTTGCCTAGGATGTGTTAGGCTCTCCCTTCCCCCAGAGCAAACCTTTCCTCTGCGTTCCACTTCTGTGGGTGTCCAGCGTCCCACCCCCCGCCCCCTGCACAGTCCTCTTCCAGCGCACCCCCACCTCAGGAAGCCACGTGCCAGGTGAGGGGAGCACCAGCCCCGTGGGAGCCCCAGCTGGTAGTGACGCTGAATTGCTGAACTTCTGAATTGCTGGACTTCGGACAGGGTGTGCAGGAGGAAGAGGCGCACTTGCCGCTCGCTGCCTCTGCGCGGCGCTAGAGAGCTGGCACTGGGTCGGAACGGGGAGCCGGGTTGGAGACCAGATTCCGTCTCCTTCTAAGGGCACAGGTTTACAGAGCAGCATCGCCTTTTATTTTATTTACTTACTTTTTCTGATACAGGGAATCGAACTAAGGACCTTGTGCTTACCAGGCAGGCACTGTGCCACTGAGCTATATCCCTGGCCCTCAACATCGCCTTTTAGAACAGGTTTTAAAAGCTGATGTGAAAGAGAACAGTGAACCATGAGAGTCTCTTTTTTTTTTTTTTCCTTCTGGCACCAGGAATTGAACTCATGACCTTGTGCTTGCCAGGCAGGTCCTGTGCTGCTGAGCTAAATCCCCAGCCCTGAGAGTCTCTTTTTTTTAAAAAACTTTAACATAATTTATTTTTTGGTACCCGGAATGGAGCTTGCCAGGCAGTCTCCTTAAAAGCGAGTGAGGGGAAACGCTGGCCCACGGGGCAGAGGTGCTGGTGCTCCCGGTGCAGTGACCTCAGACTCGCTCTTCCTTTTTGCGGCGTGCCAGCAGGCGCCGGGCGGTGTCCTGGAGCAGCGCACCAAGGGAGGGGACCGTCGCGCCTGCTGTGTGGCCACAGGTGTCCCCGGGTCACCTCCCCTCTGCTCCTTCTCCCTGAGGTCGCAAGGGCGTCGTCACCTGTGTCCTCCTTTCCCTTTTTTTCTCACCCGAGAGACATGTTATTCGCTGCTGAAGTCGGTTTGGGGCTGCAGCTCTTGTGCTGCTGAGTTGAGAACCACAGCCGGGTTTGCCAGGTAGAGCTTTTAAAGCCAAGAAGTGGGGAGGTGGAAGCGCGTCCTTGTCAGAAGTGTGCGGAAAGGCTTTGCGAAGAGAAACAGGCCGGGCGGGGGCGGGGGAGGGGGCACTTTGGCACCGGGGCCCCGCACGGGCTGGAGCTGGCCCGAGTGTGGGTGCCTTGGCCGGGCGTGACGCCACCGCCGCCGCCGCTTTCCTGCAGCCAAGTACATCGTGCAGGTGGACGGGAAGATCGGGCTGTTCCGGGGCCTGAGCCCCCGCCTCATGTCCAACGCCCTCTCGACCGTGACCCGCGGCAGCATGAAGAAGGTGAGTGGGCGGGGCCGGGGGCCCGACCCGGTGCTCCCCGCCCCGCCTCCTGCCCCTGCGCCCCGCACCAGGGTGGCTGCAGATGCTGGCGGCCAGACCCTAAGTCTGGAGCTGGGGAGGCCCCGCCCACTGCCTGGCTGCGCCACCCGGGCGTGGTGGCTTCCTTCCGCCCCGACCTCCAGGCCTGGGGGAGGCCTGAGGTGGCCTGGCCGGCAGCCAGTACGGGGACACGCTTAGGGGTGTCTGCAGTATGGCTGAACGCACACTGGGTCCTCCGCTCCCCCCTCAGGTTTTCCCCCCGGATGAGATGGAGCAGGTTTCCAACAAGGACGACATGAAGACTTCGCTGAGGAAAGTCGTGAAGGAGGTGGGTGTCTGTGGTGCAGGGGTCCCGATCGTCTCTCCCTCAGAGTTGGGGTCCCCGTGCGTGTGTCTGGGTGGGTGGTGTGCGGAGGGAGCTGCATCTGGGGCGCTCAGACCCAGAAAGCCCCTCGGTGCCAGAGTCCAGTCCGGGACCGGCAGTGCTGGGGGTGGGGCGAGCCTGGAGCAGGCTGCGATCCCGGGCTCCCCCAGACCCAGGCTGACGCGCCCCTTCCCTGTGCTGTTGCAGACGTCCTACGAGATGATGATGCAGTGTGTGTCGCGCATGCTGGCCCACCCGCTGCACGGTGAGCGGGGCGGTGGGCCCTGGGGCTGGGCCGGCGGGCGGGGCCTGGGCCGGGGTCCTTTCCGGGCCGAGCTGTGCAGCGGCCACGCGGCTGCCCGCTCAGCCTGAGCTTCTCTCTCCACAGTCATCTCAATGCGCTGCATGGTCCAGTTTGTGGGACGGGAGGCCAAGTACAGGTGGGTAATTCTGGGTCTGCACGGTGGCCCTGGTGCCCAGCGCCTGCCCGCCCGGCCTAGGCTCAGGCTCTGCCCCCTCTGCCCTGTGTCTCTGCCAGCCCGCCCTGCCACCTCACTGCAGGCACGTGGCGGTGGCTTTGTGCTTGTGTCCAGGGCGCTTTCTGTTCTTTCTGCTTTCGGTGACCTTCGGGGGCTTGCAGGAGGTGGCGGGGGTAGAGTCCGTGAAGTTAGGAATCTGGGCACCAGAAGGGGTGCTCGGCCCAGCACTGAGTGGGGCCCTCCTGAGCTCCCTAAGTTCTGCCGTGATGATTTCTCAAGCTGCTACAGAACCTGGATTCTAGCTCTTTCTCTCCTGTGCTGAGAGCTGTCTTCTCTGTGGGCCTGGGCACCCCCCCCAGCTGTACGCCGGATACCTAGCCCTGCCGTGTCCCTGAGGTGGGCCTGAGGACACTGTCCAGCATGGCCTTCCCAGAGCCTCTGTGTGGTCCAAGGGCCACCCTGGTTAACCCCAGTTGGTTTCCCAGGTCCATTTTCTGTTCTGTCCCATGGGGCTGCCCACCCACCGAGGAAGCTCGCTGGTGGGAGTGGTCTGCCCCCCCAGATCTAACATGAGTGGGTGCACGGCCTGGGGCAGGAGTGGTGGTGATGCAGCGTGAACCCCAGGGGCCAGGCTGCTGTTCTAGGTGCATCCTGGGGTCTGGTGGGGCTTCGGCCGCCTGGTCCTCTCCGCTGCCTTGCTCTCCCCAGGGCTTTGTGCAGTCTCTGGAGACCCTACAGCCTGCCTCTGATCTCCAACAGGCTGCTGTGGCCCCAGCACTGGGCTCCAGGGCCCCCCGGGGAGGGCTTTCTGCTGGAGGAAATGGGTTCCTGCTTTGACCCTGGAAAAGGGACTCTGGTTGCCACCCCTTCCTGCCCTCACAGTGGGGTGAGCCTGCACCCCTCTCTGGGAGGTCGTGTGGCCAGAGCTGAGCCCCAGAGCCAGGCAAGGAAAGGCCAGGTGGGAACCGCATCCCGCAGAGAACAGCGGGAGAGGACCGCGCCCCAGACAGGCTCCGCCCCTCCTTCCTCCCTTTCTCCCTCTCCCTCTCCCTCTCCCTCTCCCCGCATCCCTCGGATTCTCTGTGTGCTCCCCCTGTCCCATCCTGGCCAGGGCTGAGCGGGACTGGGTGTGGGTGTCTTCAGTGACCTGGGTCCCCACCTTGCCCTCTTCGCAGCGGTGTGCTGAGCTCCATTGGGAAGATTTTCAAGGAGGAGGGGCTGCTGGGATTCTTCGTGTACGTGAGTCACCCGCCCCGAAGTGGGATGGCGTGGTTCGCCTCCCAGCGCCCGCTGCCTCCCTGGCCTTGCCTGCTGCCCTGCACTGACCAGGGCTCCGGCCCTGCTCCATAGTGCCCCAGCGCAGCCCTGGGCCACAGCTCACATGAAGTGGAACTGGGCCGGAGCTGCGGCAGTGCTGGGACATGTGCCTTAGCATGTGTGTGCCCTGGGTTCAACCCCTGGCACTAGAAAAAACTGTCCAGTACAGCGACCTGGCTGCCCTGCCAGGCCCCGTCCACCTGGCCTGGGGCTGTGGTGGACACAGAGCTGGGCCCCATGAACCAGGGGCCCTCAGAGCCCTCGGTTTCACTGCCAGAAAGGACCGGAAATCTGTGACTTGGCCGGAGGTTTGCACGCTGGCAGCTCCCAGGCTGACTTCAGCCAGTGCTTTCTGTCCTGACAAATTAGTTAACATTGAACGTTGAAGACGTCACACAGAAGTCCGTATTTCTGGCTCCTCTGGAAGTCAGAAAATTGGGTTCTGCTGGGCCTGCATTTCTGCGTCTGCAGAGTAGCTGTCAGCTGGGGCCGGTGGCTGTGTCCCTGGCAGGCCACAGGATCTGGTGACCACCAACCCCGGCCCTCTTTGCGGTCCCATGTCCAGTCCTTTCCCCTGTAAAGAAAGCTCACTCTGCAAAGGCTGCTGGGCAAGCAGAAAGCACAACGAGAACCTAGAACGCCGGCCCAGCAAGTATGGTTTTGTTTCGGCTCCTTCATGTCCGGGCAGTGACGGACAGCTGCTGAGTACGTAGTAGATCAGATGTCGGTTCCGTATCAACGGGTCTTTCTATTGCAACTCTCCAGCTTGCAGAACGGGTTTACTTAATGATCTGTGTTTAACCAAGAACCACCTGTGCAAGTAGGACCCGCGGGTACGTGCGCTCGTATCTGTTGATGTTCTCAGCAGCGGGTCCTTTTGCTCTCTAGGGACGTTGGCAGTGCCTGGGGCCTCTCATGGCTTCACACCTGGCATGCAGGTGCTGGGGGACAGCACGGGCAGCCACACGACCAAGAGCTGTCCAGCCCCCGAGGGCGGTAGCGCCAGGTTGAGAATCCTGGCTGAGTGATGTGTACACGCACGCCCATGCACACGTGCAGACACAGTGCCTCCCTCATGCTTCAGCCCGTGACACGCTGCACGTCACCACACACACACACACACACACACACACACACGGCACGGCACGGCACGGCCCGGCCCGGCCCGGGAAGAGGCTCCAGGCTTGGAGATTGCCCCCACAGAGGCTGGTTTTGTTGAATGCCTCATAACACAGATGCCTTCGGTAATTTTTCTGAACTCTTCAAATATTTGTATTTTTTTTTAAATTCAGGCCGGATGTGGTGGCGCAAGCCTATCATCCCAGCACCCTGGGACGTCGAGGTAGATGAGCCAAAGGCCAAGCCCTGCCTGGGCAGTTTAGCGAGATCCTGTCTCGAAATAAAAAAACAGGGCTGGAGATGTAGCTCAGTGTGAAAAAGCTTGTGGTTCAGTTCCCAAAACTGCGACCAGAAAAAATGTAAAAATTTGAAAACAGTCATCTGCTTCTCCTCCAAAGAGGCAGGCGAGATTCCTCTCCAGGAGCGGCTCTCGAGGCCCTCCCTGCTCTCACAAGCACAGAGACACATTTTTTTAAAGTGTTGTTTTTTAGTTTTTTAAAATCAAAACACTTCTTGGGACTTGTTGCAATTCCGAAGAGGAACCGGATGCCGCCTGGCCGCTCTCCCGGGTTCAGGTGTTGCGCGCTCTCGGGGCCTGGACCTGCATCCGTGAGGTGCAGTGTGGGGGTGCCCCGTCTGCCGGCACCCGCCCTTTCGCCTTGGCACACCACGTGTGCTCTCTCTTGCACTTGGTGGGGAGCCACATGTGCCACTGGTCCATTTCGCAGGTGGTGGCCTTAGAGCCCCAGCAGCAGCACGACACGCACATCTTACACACCACTTTCCAAAGGACAGCGCCGCGACCGGAGAGGGCGCGCTCTCGAAGACACAGCGGCACCCCGGACCCGCTTACCTCAGTGCTCATTTGCCCTCAGTGCTGGGCCGGGGAGCTCCCCCGCAGGCTGTGTGGAGCCATGTCCCCGAAGGCCGCCACTCTCTGAGTGTCATCGTGGACCATCCAGAGGTGAAGGGCTGTGTGGAGCAAGGTCCTGTGAGAGCTGGTGACAGTTAGGGACAGGCCAGGAGCAGCTACCAAGGCACTGCCACTGTTCGCATCTGAAAATAATACCAGATGTGGCAACAATCACGGCTTTGCAGTTTTTATATTTTTTGGTGCTAGGGATGGAACCCAGGCCGTGCACATGGTAGGCGAGCCACACCCAGCAGCAGTGAATCTCGATGCTGGGCTTCCGTGCTCTGGAACCCGTGTGACTCCTTCGCCCACCTGAGCAGCCTGTGGCCCACCCGCCCCTCCCCCCTGGCTGGGCCTGGGCAGCGGTGGCTGTGCCTGAGCCGCCCTCCCCGCCCCCCGGCTGTGTGGCCCGGACCGCCCCCTCCGCCACTCACCTCCGCTCACTTGTTTTGTAGTGGCTTAATCCCCCACCTCCTGGGCGACGTGGTTTTCTTGTGGGGCTGTAACCTGCTGGCCCACTTCATCAATGCCTACCTGGTGGATGACAGCGTGAGTGACTCCCCCGGGGGGCTGGGAAACGACCAGAATCCAGGTTCCCAGGTTGGTTGGAACAAGGACGCGTCCTTCTTTCCGCGTACTCCTGATGTCCAGGGTCTGGGGTGCTCCCGCTGGAGGGTGAGAGGGGGCCCTCATTTGTCTCGAGTTCGCGCTGCCGTCGGGGAGATGAGAGTCCAGGTTGGAACCCAGGCCTGGGCGTGCTTTAGAGACGGCGCCCAAGTAGGGCCCGAGAAATGAAAGGAGGAACCAGCAGTCATAGTGACCCGACCTTGGCATTGTCGTTCACGCCCTCTGTGGTGTCCCTTTGTGAACAGCGTGGCCTCAGGTCCTGATGCTCTGCCCAGGCGCCCCGACAGGCGCGGGGCCCCTCTAACAGGCAACGGGCACAGAGACTGCTGGAGGGTGAGAGGGGTCTCTGGCCCCTAGGTCTCTGGCCTGTGGAATGGCGCAGGGGCTAGAAGGGCCTGCCAGGCTCGGCCCACATCGTTGTGTCAGCTCTGGTCAGCTCAGGCTGGGCACAGGCTGGACACAGCGTCCAGGTGGCAAGACAAGGGCCAGGGAACCACATAAGGGCCAGCCCTCCAAGGCCTCTTGCGCTGGGCCCTCCTCAGTGTTCTGGGGGTGGTCCCAGTGCCTGCACCTATTGGTGACTCGGGGGTGGGGTGGGTCTGGGCGCCTGTGTGTGGTCCCAGTGACAGCCTCTGCCCACGGGGACCCTGGCCAGACGCTGCCTCCCGGCTGCAGCGACAGTGCGGGCCTGGGGCGCTCTCTTTCCCGCGCTGTGGGTGGTGCGCCGCCACTGTCCCCGCAGAGCAGGCCTCGGTGCCTTGGCAGCAGGCCCTCTGGTCGGGGTCCAGTGCCGCTGTCGGCCCGTGGCGGCTGCACCAGTGCCAGCGCCAGCAGCCACACAGAAGGGCTGAGCTGAGGGTGGAGTGCTGGGTGCCCTTGCGGGCTCTGGGCACCTCGGGCGGGTGGCCGCCCCACCGAAAGCTGGGGACGGGCAGTGAGCTTTCTTCCTAGTTCGAGCTGTCTCCTGCACTGAGCTCGGGAGTGGGGTCGTGGTGTTGTCCCTCACCCAGAGGTAGACAGTTGGTGACACGGGTTAGCAGGAGCCTGGCGTCCTCTGTCTGGGTACCGAGGACGAGTCTGTCCTTCCGTTCAGGAATCGGTCCCTGTATCAAACCACAGACAGTGCCGGGCACCCGCAGCTGACCCTGGGGTCCTCAGCCCTCTGGGTGCCTGCCGCCCAGTTCGCCCACTCCTGCCTCTGAGGTCTCCTCGCAGTCCAGGCGCTGGAAGCCGCGGGTGGGCCCGGGTGGGAAGGCGCTGTGCGCCGCGGGGAGGGTGGGTGAGCCTGTGCCTGAGTGCGATGGCAGATCGCCACTCCTGTGTCTCCTCAGTTCAGCCAGGCCCTGGCCATCCGGAGCTACACCAAGTTTGTGATGGGGGTAAGTCGAGGCTGCGGTGGGGCTGGGGGCGGCTGGCAAGGCGGGTGCCGGGGTCGGGTGCCTGGGCCCGGGAGGAGACCCTGCGCCCAGGTGCCGACGTTTCAGATTGCAGTGAGCATGCTGACCTACCCCTTCCTGCTGGTGGGCGACCTCATGGCGGTGAACAACTGTGGGTAGGTGTCGCCCCTCTCTGCGGCCCCCAGCCGAGCCCCCTCCCACCGCTGCTCCTCTGGGCTTCTCCACGCCTGGGGGGGTGAGCCGCTTTCCAGGTGCAGGCAGCTGGCAGCGCCAAGCCGTCCTGCCGGGGTCCCTGCCCCTCGACCGGCCTGTCTCCGCTGCCCTCGGGTCTCATGCCCTCTCCTCCCGCAGGCTGCAGGCTGGGCTCCCCCCATACTCCCCAGTGTTCAAGTCTTGGATTCACTGCTGGAAGTACCTGAGTGTGCAGGTAAGCAGCCGCAGCAGGAGGCGCCCGCGCCCTGCCTCGTCCCCTAGGTTCCCAGCTCTGCGCACTCTTCCTGGGGGAAGCTAAGGGGGCTCGGAGCCTGACGCGACTCAGCTCGGTGGACAGAGTACAACACTTGGCTTAAGGCCTTTACATTTGCGCCTTCCCGTATTTCAGGAAGGATTTGAGGCGGCCAGGCCTGGATTTATTTTAAAATGATGCATCAGGCTGGGCATGGTGGCCCACACTTAAAATCCCAGCACTCTGGAGGCTGACGTGGGAGGCTAAGGCAGCAGGATCGCCGTGAGTTCCAGGCCAGTTTGGGCTGTATAGTGAGTTCAAGACCAGCCTCAACTACATACATCGTGAGACACCGTCTCAAAAAACCAAACACACAAAAAGTAAAATAAAATTATGTGTCAGTGCCAGGCATGGTGGCACATACCTGTGGTTCCAGGTACTTGTGAAGCTGAGGTGGGAGAATCAGTTGAGCTCAGGAGTTCCAGGCCAGCCTGGGCAATATAGCAAGGCTCTATGTCTTCCTTTTTTTTGTCTGAGACAGGGTCTCGCTATGCAGTTCAGGCTGGCCTTCAGCTCACTTTGTAGCCCAGGCTGGTCTCAAACTCTCAAGATCTTCCTGCCTCAGCCTCCTGAGTGCTGGGATTACAGGCGTGCGCCACCACGCTCGGCAAGGCCCTATGCCTTAAATAAATAAAATAAAAATTATCCATCAGGCCCAGGTCTTGATGAGACTCCAGCATAGTGGGGCTTTGGCCCATGCGGAAGTAGTAGACTCCAAGGACTTTCTGTTTTTGTAAAGGGGCCAGGATGTGTGTGAAAACTGTGAGGTAAACGGGTGTGGGAAAAGCCAGCGCTGCAGAGTGAACTTGGGCTGCACAAAGGGGAGAAGGGTAACAGCAAAACCAAAGGTTCTCGGTGCATCTGACGTGGCGGGGCTGAGTGCAGGCTCGAGCACCACAGCCCCGCAGCTCTCCTTCGCAGTGACGTGGGTGGAGGGCGTGTGGGCTGAGAGCAGCTGGGCTGAATCCCTGAGCCAGGGTGCTGCTGCCCTGGGGGCCCAGCCTCCCACCTCCCGGGGGAACCCCTGGCCCAGCGGATCCTGAGGCGGAGCAGAGGGGAGCAGGCAGCTGGCAGGGGTGGGGAGCCCTGGGTGCCCGAGGGGTGTGCGGGAGCCAGGTCAGCTCCATGCCTCTTCCTGTCCCTGCTCTGCCTCACAGTAAAAAACAAGGCTTTGCCTGGGGCGGGGCGCTTGGCGTCGGTGTCCAGCGGAGGAGGGCAGAGGGCAGAGGGCGGAGTTCTTCAGCACCTCCTCGGTCTCCTGGACGCTCAGGCCCAGGCCGCTCCTGGGGGTGCCCTGCGAGCAGCCCCGTATCCCTGGGGTACCTCAGGCCGGGAGTGAAGCCACCCGACCCAGCCTCTGCGAGCAGTCACCTGGGGGGACGGGAAGACCTGGCCTCCCCTCCCAGCAGCTCCGCTTTCCCTCCCGCCCAGGGCCAGCTCTTCCGGGGCTCCAGCCTGCTTTTCCGCCGCGTGTCCTCAGGGTCGTGCTTTGCCCTGGAGTGACCCGAATCACCTGACCACACAGCTGGCCTGGCCCGCTCGGCCTGACCCCCAGCAACACCTCCACACGCTCTGCCCACGGCCGCTCCATCGCCCCCAGGGTCTGTCCAGGCACAGGGCCAGACGGGGGCGCCTGTTAGCCCTGCAGAAGGTGGGGCGGGTGGGGAGTCGGCACAGGACCCCCTTCCTTCCCACGCCTGCCGAGTCCCCCCGGTGCAGGGGCCCGAGAGAGGCTGTGGGGGCCGGCCCGCTGCAGCCGGGTGGGAGCGGCATGTGCTTTGTAAGCCGGGTCACCCTTCACGAGGCTGCTGGCCCGGCCGGCCCCTGCTGAAGGCTGACGCCGGGTCCTCGCCCGTTCTTCTCAACACTACTTTCCGATGGGAGGGCAGCGCTTCCGAGTGGGAAGTCGTGTGACCCCTCAGGATGTGTCCCCTTCTCGCACTCGTGCGTTTCACGGTGACGCCGCTCGTGTGGGGCCGGTCGCCTGTGCATCTGTGTGAGTCCACGGGAATTAGGCAGATCAGTGTCTCATCCTCCCTAGTTCCTGGTAAGATTGTACTCATTTCCCTCAAATAAATGTGTCAGTGGTGATTTGGAATCCGCGGGGAGTCGCACTTCTGTGAGTCTCACAAACACAGCCAGGCTCGCTTCTCAGGGTTCCCAGCCTGTCGCAGTGAGGCAGAGGGCAGCCTGGGGCGACAGCGTGAGGCCTCCCCGAGGCTGGGGCAGCCCGCACAGGGAGGCTGGCCTGCGCCTGCGCCTGCTCCTCAGGAAGAGCCCTCCCCACAGCAGCGCTGTGTGTCACTCTCGCTGCTGAGACAACACTGACACCCAAAACTTAGGGTTATTTTAGCTCATGTTTCAGTTCACGACCCACCGTCTCCCTGGCAGGGAGACCTGGCAGAGGGGCCTGGCAGAGGAGAGCTGCTCTGGGCATGGGGACCGGAAGCAGAGAAGAGGGGGAGCAGGAGGGTCCAGGCCACGCCCCCATGACCGCCTCCCCGGACCAGGCCCATCTGCACCGTGGGTTAGGTGGAAGCCCCACCTAGGAGCATCTGAGGTCTTGGGGGCCCACCCAGGTATGAACCCTAACCAGCACCTTTCTTTTCTTTTTTTTTTTTTTTTTGGGTACTGGGAATCGAACTCTGGACCTTGCACTTGCCAGGCAGGCGCTTATGCAGCTGAGCTAACCAGCACGTTTCGAAGGTGACCTGTCCCCGGGTCGGTGGGTGCAGTGGCCACAGGGCTACAGCAGAATGTACAGACCCCCTTCCTTGTGTTCCTGCCCAACACTGGTGTCTTAGACAGAACTCGCTTGTTTGGAGGTCCAGCCGGGGTCCCCCAAAGCTTCTCTGCCCTGACTTCTCAGGGTGCCTGGCGGCTTTGGCTGTGTGTCCCTCACAGGCAGTTTCTTGTCCCCTAGGGAGCGTCTGGGACGCTTCTGCAGCACTGTCTTCTGGTGGCCGAGTGCCCGCTGACCCAAGGGCAGTCTCACGTGGGGCTCCGTGGTGCCCAGAAGCCAGAAGTGTGCTGTGTGAGCGCTGTGTCCTAGGGAGTCACCTCACAGCTGAGGAGAGGGGGGACCACGTCAGGGGTCAGGGTGAGCAGGCCAGGCCTCGGCGGCCCCACTCTTCAGTGCACGGTCTTGGGTCCGCAGAGGGGGCCTGTCTCATGGCCCGTCGTCTTTCCCTGCCCATGTGCTCCCTCTAGCACAACCACTGTTTCAAGAGTAACTTTTTCACGTTCCTCCTCCCGGGAACCCTCTTTTAACATTAATTACTTCCTGCGGCGCCCAGATTCAGGAAGCTTCCATCTCTAGAGCCTGAAGGAAGTGGGCCCTTAGGACGCCCGGATGCTCTGCCCGGCAGAGGAGCAGGGCTGCGGTGGGCTTGGCCCGTCCCCAGGTGACACCCTGGGGTCCTGCTCCCGGGGTATTCCATCCTGGCAGCTAGAACAGTGGGCTCTGATCTGAGAAAGGTCGCGGCGTAGGCTTGGGGTGGAGCAGAGCTCGGCAGAAGGGGGTGACGGGAGCAGCAGTGCCCCTGGGGAGCCAGTCACGTCCCGCCTCCCTGGGAAAGCTTATCCCCCCGCGACTGACAGGCTGAGGCAGGGGTGCTAGCCCACACCGGGCCCCTCCTGCACCTGCGGGCCCTGTGCCAGCTCCCGAAGCCTGAGAGCCAAGCACGGGTGCTGGGGGAACCCCCCCCCCCCACGGCTGCCTGTGCTGATGTCCCCTGCCTGCCATCTGTCACAGGGACACCATGCCTTGTGTCCCTGGACTTCCCAGAAAGTAGGCTTCTGCAGGTCCCTAGGCCTCATCTTAGACTCTTCCAGGTGACAGGTGGCCTGAGAACTGTGGACAGCTGCGCTTGCCTTCCAATAGGCACCAGTGCTACGCCCAAACCAGGAGAGTGGTTTGGAGGCCCGCGTGCCTGGCCACGCCCACAGGCCCAAGAGGAGGAGGAGCTCCCCAGAAATGCCGTGGTTCTAATGCGAAGCTCAGTCAGTGTCACGCACTCCACAGCGTAAAGCACAGAGCCACACGGTCATCCCAGTAGACAGAAAAAGCCTTTGACAAAAGTCACCATCCTTCATGGGTAGGAACTGCGGGAACCTTCTCAGCCAGATACATAGCAACTAGGAAAAAACTCAAAATGAAGATTAGACTGGGCCAGGGCTAGAGCTCAGTGGTGCAGCACCTGCCTGGCAAGGGCAAGAGCATGAGTTCAATTCCCGGTACAAAACAAAAATTAAGATTAGACTGACTGGTGCAATACAGAATAGAATCCTCAATCAGCAACAAGATAAATGTACTCTCTGGTCACCTTTGTCCAGCCCTGTACAGGAGGGTCTAACTAGGGCAGTTAGGTGAAAAATGAAATTAAAACTATGTGAATTAGAAAGGAAGAGGTAAAACTGTAGGTGACATGATCTGGCATATAGAAAATCCTAAGGAATCCACTAAAACTTACATAACTGGTAAAAATTCAGCAAGGATACTTGCAGAAGATAAGATTGATAAATTATTTTTATATATTGAGCAATGAAACTAATAAAACAATTTCATTTATAATAGCATCAGAAATACTTTGGAAAAAATTTAACGAATTGTAAAACTGAAAACTATGAAACATTTTGAAAGAAGTTAAAGAGCTACATAAGTGGTAAGGTATCCCATGTTCATAGATGATTTAACATGAAGACTGGTACTGTGTATTACATAATCCCTATCAAAATCTCAGCTGGCTTGGAAGAAATGTGACAAGCTGATTCTGAAATTCATATGGAAATTCGATGGACCAAGTTAGCCAAAACAGGCTTGAAAAAGAACAAAGTGCATAGACTCACATATCCTAATTTCAACTTACATACAAAGCTGCAGTAATCAAGATTGTTCAGTAGCATAAGGGAAGACTGACAGATCATAGGATAGAAGTGAGGGTCTGGAAATACATTCAAGCTCAACTGATGTTTCAAGAAGGGTACAAAGACAATTTAATGAGAATAATCCTCTGGGAAAAAGGGTGCTGAAATCAGCTGGGAGTGGTGGTGCACGCCTGTAGTCCCAGCCCTTAGGAGGCTGAGGCAGGAAGATCACCATGAGTTCAAGGCCAGCCTGAACTACATAGTAAGACCTGTCTTTAAAAAAAATAGTGCTGGAACAACTGGATATTCACAGGCAAAAGAATAAAATTGGATCCCTAGCTTGTATCACATATAAAAATAGAAAAAACAAAGACTTAAATGTAAGAACTAAGATCATAAAACTTAGAAGGAAACAGGCAGACATTCCCCCCCCCGGTACCGGGGATCGAACTTACAACCTTGTGCTTGCCAGGCAGGCACAGTGCTGCTGAGCTAAATCCCCAGCCCCCCAGCAAACATCTTTATGACCTCAAATTGGACAGTCATTTCTCAGATGTAACACCAAAAGCATAAGCAACAAATGAACATCAACATTGCAAACTTCTGAGGTATAGACAAAGACTTCCTGATTGCACAGGAAATATTACAAATAATCAACTGCGAATCAACAAAGAAGCAATTGGGATCTCTCTCTTTTTTTTTTTTTTTTTTTTTTTTGGTCTTTTTGAGACAGGGTCTCACCATGCAGTCCAGGCTGGCCTTGAGCTCACTTTGTAGCCCAGACTGGTCTCAAA
The DNA here is from genome assembly GCF_000276665.1 of Chinchilla lanigera. Lineage (NCBI taxonomy): Eukaryota > Metazoa > Chordata > Mammalia > Rodentia > Chinchillidae > Chinchilla > Chinchilla lanigera. The sequence continues at coordinate 6,064,649 of NW_004955437.1, forward strand.
CTCACAATGATCCTCCTGCCTCAGCCTCCCTAGTACTGGGATTACAGGCATGCACCACCATGTCTGGTGGATCTCATCTTTTTAAAAACCTTTTGCAAATGGAGAAACGAACAAAAGAGTGAAGAGACAACCCACAGTTTTCAGTGTGGCAATAATTTTTGCCATCTGTCCCTCAGACAAAGGACTACTACCTAGAATATATAAAGAGTTCAAAAAAAATCAGACCCCTTCAAATTTAAAGCCCCCAATCCAAAAAGAGCTGAGATGAATCCACACTTCTCAGATGAAGAAGTAGAAATGGTAAGTAAATATATGAAAAAATGTTCACCATCACTGGTCATTTGAGAAGTGCAAATTAAAACAATGCTGAGATTCCATCTCACTCTAGAAAGAATGGCTATCATCAAAATCAACCAATAACCAGTGCTGGAGGGGCTGTATGGAAAAAAGGAACCCTTTTCCACTGTTGGGAGTGTAGACTGGTGCAACCACTATGGAAATCAGTGTGGAGATTCCTCACAAAACAAACTAGAGATTTCATTTGACGCAGCTGCTCCCCTTGAGTATCTTCCCAAAAGAATTAAAAGCATCATACCACAGTGATATATGCACACCCCTGTTTATAGTAGCACAGTTTGTAATAGCTAAATTTTGGAAGCAAATGCCCATCAGTCAATGAATGGATAAAGAAGATGTGGTTTTTTATATACAGTGGAGAACTACTCAGCTGTAAAGAAGGTAAACTTGAGACATTTCTAGCTAAATAGATCCACCTTGAGCCCATACACTTAAGTGAAATAAATCAGACATACATGTGTAAATACCAAACTGATTCTGGTATGAGAAACCAAAAATGTAAATAAGGACAAAAATATACTAGATAGTGTGAAATAGGAAGAAATCGTTCAAATGAGAAGGGGAACAAGGAAGCAGGGAGAAGAAAGAAGGGACAAGAAAAAAATAGGAAAAAATGAAAACAAAGCTTTTTTAAGGAGGGGAAGAGAGGTTGAAGGGAGGAGAGAGAATGGGAAAAAAAGAATCAAGATATGTCACGTACAGGTGCAAACTCCTTATGATGCATGTTATGTATATCTAAAATGTACCAATAAAATACAAACCTTTTCAAATTGAAAATGTATTCAAAGGCTATCATCAAAAAAAAATGAAGACAAGCCACAGAATGGGAGAAAATATTTGCCAGTCTCACATCTAATAAAGGACTTGTATCTTGAATATTTAAGAACTTCTACAACTCAATTGTAAGAAGATAAATACACAGGACCTGAACAGACGTGTCTCCAAGATACTCCAGTAGCCAGTCAGCAAGTGGAAAGATGTTTACCATTATTAGTTGTCACAAGAAATGCAAATTGGGACCATGAGGAGATAGTGCTTCACACCTGCTAGGATGCCTGCCACTCCACCAAAAATACACAACAACAAGTATTGGAGAGGATATAGGCAAATTAACACCCCACATACTTCCTGTGAGAATGAGAATGGCTGCAGATTCCTCCGGAAGTTCAAGTTACCGTTTGATCCAGAAAGTCCCCATTAGGTGTATGCACCAGTGAACTGAAAATGTGTGTTCATACAGACAATAGCACAGGAATGCTTATAATTGCTCAGTTGATAGTAAATCAAAAGTGGAGACAACTCCAGTGTCTACCAACTGTTGAATGGATAAACTAGTCCACAGAATAAAATACAACCTGACAGTAAAAAGCAGCAAATTCCCACGCATGCTGCTAAACCTTGAAAATATATGAAGTGAAAGAAGCAATAAATACGTGACTCACCCAAGCACCTGGGGTTGGCAAAGCCCTGCTGAGAACGGTTCTGACCCAGTGGCCCAGGTGGCTGTGGGCAACAGCCTTGCTCCTGACTCAACCTAGCGGCCCATGGGGACCGGTGAGGCCCTGGCTTTCCCTGGGCCACCTGTGACTTGGGGGAGGGAGGCTGAGGAGGGAGCAGTGGCCTCCCGTGGGAGGGGCGCAGTTGGGCTCCTGGGTGGCCTCACAAACAATGAGACTCCCGGCTGTCAGACAGGCTTTATTCAGGAGTAGGGGCTGCTGCCCTCCCCTCCCTAGAACCCCACTCGAATGGGCCTTGTCACCTAAGCCAGGCAGGCAGGGAGCCCCACCCAGGACCCCCACCCAGGACCCCCACCCAGGACTCAGTTGCAGGGGGCAGGAGGAGTCCGGGTCCCCAAGCCAGTGGCCAGCCAGGCTGTGCGCCCCAGAAGCCGAAGCCTTTTGACCTTCACGTGCCTTCAGCCAAGAGGCTTCTTGTGTGAGGGGCCGGGGACATGGCCGGGGAGATGGTGTCTGGGCTGTGACCTCTACACCCGAGGGAGGCAGGAGGCACTGGGGGGCAGCCCGGGGCCAGATGGGTGGAGCAAGGGGCCAGGGGCTCGGAAGGAGCCAAGCTGTGGGGGGAGGCTGAGACAGCTCTGGGAGAGCAGGCCACGCTCACAGGACAACAGGGCACCAGGCACGCAGGGCTCTGACGCTGCCCGGAACAGCCTGCAGCCCGCCGAGGGTGACTGCCTCGGAAGAAAGGGTGCTCCTGGGGCAGGCCAAGGGTTGGCCCTACAGGGGCCTCCCCAGGGGACGGGACCACAGAGCAGGACCTGCCCAGGAAGCCGTGGCCTCGTATTGGAGAAGGACAATCCAGAGTAGGCTGAGGCCTGGTTGCCCACCAGGCCTTGTGTGGACGGCGTCCCCTTCAGTGGAGTCCAGCACACAGCAGCGGAGGCAGCAGCAGCAGTCCTGAGGCGGGCGCCCACGTGTGCCCCACGCTCCTCCCCGGCTCCCCGCCAGGCTTCTCAGGGCCCTCTGCACCTGGGGGGAGGAGGGACTTGCCTCAGCCTGCAGACTCCGATGCCTGATGTCCCACCCTCCGCCATGCAAGGGGTGGCAGCCGCAAGACACAAAGCGCCTACTCGGAGGGCGCATGCTCCACGCGCACACCTACACCAGGGCAGGGCGCTGCCAGCCTGGAGCCAGGAGGAAAGGTTGCATGCCTCGGGCCTTACCTGGCAAGGACGACTGCAGGGCCAGGGTCCGCCCACCCACGGCATTGCCGGAGGCAGAGTCACCGGGGACATTGGGCAGGGACTTGGCGTGCCCCAGGTGGCCCAGTGTGGCCTGCAGCTCACCTGGCTTGGCCTGGGCTGGAAAAACTGTGGCCAAGCCTTCACCGGGAGGAGGCAACTCAGCCTCCCCTTCAGCCTGTCCTTGGGCTGGCAAAACGGAGGCCATGACCTCGCTGGAAGGGGGCAACTCGGCCTCCGCCTCCACCTCCTCCAGGGCACGGGGTAGGGGCGCCCCTGTGGGATGCTGAGAGCTCTCTGGCCTCGTGGGGGGTGCGCTTGTCTTGCTGGCTACTTCGTCGGCAGCTCGCAGGATGGGAACGCGGGTGGACCTGGGAAGGGGCCCTGGGCCATCCTCCAAGAAAAGCGGGGTGGGAGAGGCCGAAACGAAAGGGACCTCGGAGTTTAGGGAGGGCGGAGCCTCTGTTGCCATGGAGGCAGGCTGGTCCGTTGCTAAAGAAGATGGGGCCTTTGTTCCCGCCATGGGCGGGGCCGCTGTTGCCAGGGAGCCCGGGACCTCTGGCACCGAGAAGCTAGGCGTCTCGGTTGCTAGGGAAGGAGTGTCGGTTTTCCCAGGGCCGGAGGCTTCATCCGCCACGGTGGATGGGGCCTCAGTCACCAGGGGAGTCAAATCCTGCGCCTCTTCCGGGCCTCTGATGGGTTCTGATGAGATAGACAAGGCCTGGCATTGGCGCTGCACACGGGGCTCCGCTTCCCTCGCCCTCCGCCACCCCACGTCCGCCTCTTCAGCGGATGTCTCCCTCATTGACAAGAAAGGCTGCCTGCCGTTACTGACAACTGCTCCACCGTCCCCTCCTCCGCGCTCCTCCGCGTGAGCTCGGTACTTCTTCCGCGCGCCCGACCACGCCCACGGACGAGGCCCCGCCCACCGCGGCCCGTCCGGTCACGCCCACCGGTGCGCGCGGGGCGGCGCTAGGAGCAGCAGGACTGGGCTGTGCCCTCCAGAGTAACCGGGCTTGAAGTGCGGCCACGTGGGCTGACAGGGCGCCAAAGGGGCTGTGCTGGGAGAGCAAGAGACCTCCGAGGGCCCCCAGGTGGCCGCGCGGTTGGGGAGTCCCGGCGCTCCGCAGCCAATCGGCGCCGCACCCGCCCCACGCGGCTCCGCCCCGCCCCGCTGGCCCCGCCCCTCTCCGGCCCCGCCCCGCGCTGGCCCCCGGCTCACCGCACAGGGTGTTCTCGCAGCTGTAGCCCGGGGGACACTGGGAGCACGGCGTCCCTTCCCGGTAGGGCCTCTTCCCTTTCACGTTCCCCCTGCAGGAGGCGAGGACGCTGTTGGGCGGGCGGTTCCGGCCCTTCCAGCCCTGCCCCCTCCCCTGTCCTCCTGTGCCCCTGCGTGTCAGCCTCCAGCCGGGATTTGCAGGGCACCTTGAGCGCCCGGGGCTCTGGCCGGCTACCGTAGAGAGCAGTCCCTCTTAGGATCTCCCGGCACTCACGGCGGCTCGTAGTTGCACACCAGTAGGTGGATGTTGGTCTCCTCTACTCCCTGCAGCGTCTCACAGAAGTGGGAGCCGCAGCCGATCCTCTCGGTCTTGCTCCAGACCACCTGGATGGAGGGGGCAAGGCCCGCACTTAGCCCGGAGCCGGCGCGCCCCCTCGCTGCTCCCCCTGCACCCGCCTCCGGGGGTGGGGAGGGAGGCGCCCCCCAGCCTGTGAGATCCAAGTCCACAACTCTAACTGGAGTGAGGGGCTGCCCCTAAGGATCTGCTCTCCCTTTGCAAACGAAGCCCGGTTCCCAGGCCTCTCCCTCTTTCAGCCTTCCCTCAGCTCCAGGGCTGTAAGCTCCAGGGCTCTAAGCTCTGCGGCTCTAAGCTCCAGCTCCCTCCGCTCAAGGGCTCTAAGACACTCTCACATGTTTCCTACGGGCTCTTCCTAGAAGCCCTTGCATTTTAACCAACGGGCGTATGCAAAGGAATGAATCTTAAATGGTAGACTCTTAGACATCAGCTACAAAAAAAGTCTAAGGAAGACAAGAGGAAGAGGTATTTTCAAAGGGGATCTTTCCGCCATGCTGCAGCTAATCATAGGGTGCTGCTCTGCCTGTCTTTGGGAATAGCGGCTCTCTCCTAGCTGGTAGAATGAGGTCTGTTTGAAGTACAGAATTTAAACCTTTGCATGTTGCCCTGAGGCAAGACTACTAGCTTTCCTTTGCTCTGTCCGGGCCGGGAATCTTTCTGCTTAAATCAGCTTCCAGGCAGTAGGGAGCCCACAGGACAGGTGCCCCTAACCGGAGGAAGCGCGGGCCAGAGGAACCCTGGCTGGAGCTGGGCAAACACTCCTGCGGCGCCTGGGCAGTTCCGGGGCTTGGGAGCTGCGAGGTGGGGGCCAGACCGGCGACTTCCTGATGTGGGTGGGTGCCTTTGGATTTCCTTCCCTAGAACTGAGACTAAAAGTACCTCCCAGAAGAGGCACCAAAGCCTGCCACGGGGGTGCGGGTGGGAAGATGATTGGCTGCTTTTGTCTGCCCTGTTACTGTTCGTACAAGAGTTGGGAGGACGGAGGGGGGGGAATGAGCACTAATGTGACCTCTCTTCCACACCCCACTTATCTGTAAATCCAAACATTCACAGTGCAGGGAGGACCCGAGAACCCAGTGATAAGGCCGGAGGCCTGAGAAGCAGGAAGTGCTCAGAACACTGCGGTTGCCCCGCCCTTGCCTCAGCCTCCCCGAGTGCGGGGATAACGAGGGTGCCACCACAGCACGCTGTATGCTCTTCTATAGGGTTTTGTTTGTTTTAAGGCAGGGTCTCCATATGTAGTTCAGGCTGCCTTTAAACTCGCTTATGTGGTCCAGTCTGGCCTCAAACTCCCGGAAACCCTCCTGCCTCAGTCTCCTGAGCACTGGGATTACAGGCATGCCCCACCACGCCAGGCTTATATCGTTTTCTAAAAGCAAGAATTACACAAGGTCCTCTATATGCTCGATCGACCTCTGGCAGATTAGAGATCGCGAATTAGGCATCATGATGAATGCAAAAAGAGCAAGTGAGGCAGGTGTGGTGGTGCGCGCCTCCAAACCCAGTACTGGGGGACTGACGGAGGAGGGTTGGCAAGAGTTTAAGGCCGGTCTGGGGCACATAGCAAGACCCTGTCTCCAAATAAATAAATAAAGCAACAGTGAGAGGCAAGAGCCAAGTTGGGGGCATTTGCTGCTAGGAGCGGGCAGGACTGGTTAGAGTCATGGCCCCACCCCCTCCCGCGCCTGGCCCCGCCCCAACAGCTACAGACCCCGCCCACCCGCCAGGCAGCTTCTCAGCCTGGCGAACGCCCCCCCGCCCCGCCCCGCACCTGCGTGTAGTGGCCGCACATCTGGCCAGCGGCGCAGGCTCCGGCGCTGAGGTTGTAGTGCTCGCGCTCGTGGTGCCACTCCTCCACCGCCAGCGGCAGGTCCAGGCCCTCGTCCGTGATGGCGAACAGGTTCTCGCCGCGCCGCCCGCGGTCCTCGTTGTGGCCCCACACGCACTTCTGGGCGTAGGCTTTGGCGAAGGCGGCCAGCTCCGGGTCCCATCGCTGCAGGGTGGGGTGGAGGTGAGAGGAGCACGGAGACGCCCTGTCCGGGGACCGGGGCCGGGGGCCCGGGGACTGGAGCGGGCGCCAAGACCGAGGCGGAGCCGGCTCTGACCTGTGTCCCAGCCCTGCTTCGGCCTCCTGGCGGGGGTGTCAGACTTGGGGCGATCCCCAGTTGTGAGACTTGTGGCCCAACGTTTCTGGCTCTCAGGGTGGTGGGAGGATTGAATGAGATGCACTGGTGACAGTCTGGGGCTGTGGGCCCTGGACACCTTGAGCTGTCCCTAGATGTCCCGGGAGATGCCTGGCTGCCGGCTTGTGCTTTGGTCCATTTCCTTCTCCCACTGGGGGACCAGCACCTCCTCCTCCCTCCCAGCTCCCCCTCTCCGGGCCAGGGTGCCCTCCATGCCAGTCCCCGCCCAGGCTCCCCTCCCAGGACAACCCACCTTCTCCAGAGGGCCCTCGGGTGGGACGCGGAGCGCGCCTCTGAGCGCTGTGTCGGGCAGGGCAGGAGGACGGGGCAAGGGAGGGCGCAGGGGGATGACCAAGGCGTCGGCCCAGAGGACAGAGGGAGGCCTGGATCCCATTAACCTCGGCCTTGGCCTCTCCGGGAAGCGACGGCCTGGCAGCCGCTCTTGCCCCACCCTCCCAGGGTCCAGCCAGCTGCAAGAGGCAGACAGCCCGTAAAGCCGCAGGGCCGGGGAGCCCCGAGGAGAGGGCCCGCCCGCGCCCCGCCCGCGCAGCGCTTGGAGCAGCTGCCCAGAGGGGGCTGGGAACCTGGGGTGGAATAGCCCCCGTGTGCCCCCATGGGTCCCTCTCCCCCTCTAGACGTTTCTGTCCCAAGTCCCTGGTCCCTGAAGTTCTCTCAACTCTGGCAACAGTGGAGACTGGGGTGGGAAGGGGCGGGGGGATGGTGCGGGACTAGGATCAGTTGTCTCGGAGGACCCGAGGAGTGAGGGGCACTGTCAGCTCCTTCGGGGCAGGCAGCCATTGTCTCCGGTGTCAGCCGTGGTGCTGCAGCTGGCCAGGTATGTCAGCTCTTGGTGACCAAGACAGTCCCAGTCTCCCCACAGAGCCCAGCGGTAACCCCCACCCTGACCACGTGCTGCGTGCCCTGCTCCAGAGTCGCCGCTTTGGGTCTGTCTGGCGGCTTCTCCGTCTGTGGCCCAGAGTCCCGTGTGGAGGCGAAGTCACAAAACTGCCCACTCGGCCACTACCTAGGAGCCAGGCCCCCACCCCTCCCCCTCTCAGTAGTCCTGGGCACTGTGCCAGCCCTGGGGCAGCGGCAAGAGCCAAGAGGCCCAAGTTCATGAGGCCGTCCAGTCAAGCGGGCCATCATGTGGTAAAGGACATGTACAGTGAGGACTCACTCTGGGCCAACCAGCAGGGCCAGGCGAGGCTGGAGGAGGGGACACTGAGCTGCGCTGGAAGGTGAGGGAGAAGGTGCTCACACAGCAAGGCCTGCAGCTGAGAAGCACTCGTCTGAGCAGGGACAACTGTTCGGCTTGGGCAAGGAGCCTGGAGCGACCGGGCAGGGGACACAGCCTTCCGGGAGCTGTACCCTGAGTGGCAGGGAGCTGGTTGGAGCCATTGAAGGATCTTTTTTTTTTTTTTTTTTTTTTTTGGTTTTTTTTTTTTTTTTTTTTTTGGTGCCAGAAATCGAACTCAGGACCTCATGCTTGCTAGGTAGGCACTGTGCCACTGAGCTATATCCTGGGCCCATAGAAGGATCTGGAGCAGGGTCAGACTCACATGTTAGATCATTTGTTCTGGTAGCAAATTCATTGGGGCCCGGAGGCTGGGGAGCAGGTAGGAGCTAACCTAGGAGCCTCTGGATACAAAACCAGAAGGCGGGAGCTGGAGTGTGCCAAGCAGCACAGGAGGCAAGGGTAGGGAAGGATGAGCAGCAGCAGGTGGGCTCAGCAACATGGAGCCCTCTGGGAGGTAACGGTGGTGGGGGCTGGATGTGGCGGCCAGGGAGAGGGGAGCACCCAGGAGCCCTCCGTCCTGGGGGCCCATCTGCCCCAGAGCGTTAGCTACCCCTAGCATTCATTTCCTGTGTCCCAGCCGCTGCTCACCTATTTAACCCTACAGCCGTCACTCTCCTCTTACAGCCCAGGACACCGAGGACAGAGGCCCCACAGCTAAAAAGAGGCAGGGGCCAGGTTGGAAGCCAGGCCGCCGGGCCAAGTCTCTGTGCTTGGCATGGCTGGGGTCCACCTTCATCCGTGCCCCCACATCCGCCTCTCCGGAGACCTCCTCCCACAGCAGCAGCAGCAGCAGCAGCAGGTCCCCCTAACGTCCTCACTGCCGGCCACAGTGTCACTAGGCTCCCAGCCTCAGCCAGCCAGACTTTAGGGCATCAGGGTCTGCAGATGGGGAAGCTGAGGCCCAACACCCCCAGCTGTCAAGGAGCTGTTGGCAGAGGTGGCACCAGCATCCAGGGCTCCCAGGTTGGTGTCTGCAGTCCCTGGTCGCCCAGGCCAACGAGAGTGTGGCAGTACTTGATATGTGCCAACACTCACAGGGGCCCCAGGAGCCATCCTGTCTGGCTCTGGGGCAGGGATCACCACACCCATCTTTGCACCAGGTCAGGAGGCCTCTGAGGGGAGAGGGGGCCCAGGGTCTCTAAGAGACCAGCCTGAGGTCTTGAGACCCAGGCTTAGGTCTCTGCCCCCAGGCCCCACCTTCAGGGGCTCCTCCACTCGGCCAGTCGCATCCCAGACCAGCTGAGGGTTTGGACCGCAGGGCAGGAAGGGTGCATCTCTCCCTTTACCTCCTAGCCCAGCCCTGTCCTCAGATGCCCTCCCTGCCCGGCAGAGGTGGCTTCTGTCCTCCACACGCACAAGCACATGCATCCTCACCATCTGCCCGTGCCTCTCACCAGTGGACAAATGGTGCGTTCATTTTCTACTTTCTGAGACGCCGTCCCCTCTCCACAGGGCCTGTGAGGTTCAGTCCATGTGGATACACACTTAGGTCAGATCATGTCCCCATTTCACAGATGAGAAGCTGAGAGTAGCCAAGGTTACAGCACTTGTCCCAGACTCACAGGTCTCATTGATGACAGAGGCAGAGTTGGAACTTGGGGTGCAACCTTTGCTTCCAGTCATGCTCTCTGGCACCTCCTAAGTACCTCCCTCCTGTCCTGGTGCCCAGATCCCTCCTCTTGCCCCTTCCTTGCCTCCTGTTCTCAGAGGGCCTCTGAGAGACCCCTTCATAGAGCTGTGCCCTCGCAGGGCACATGTGTCACTCTGAGCCTCAGTCTCCCCATCTGTATAATGGGGCTGTTTTGGGGACCTGCATGTTACTATGCAATGTCAGGGAGTCTCACAGTGATGCACCTCAGGGAGGCTGGCATGGGTGTGGCAGCAGGTGGCAGTCCCTGAACCGCAGCAGGCACCCACCAAACTTACCATCTGCAGCATGTCTGAGGCGGGCGGAGACACTTGGGCGCGGTAGAGGTTGTGCAGCTGGACCATCAGCTGTCTCTCATCCTCCTTGAGGGCCGTGGCGGGGCCCATGGTGAGCAGCAGCAGCAGCAGCGCCCAGAGGCCACAGGAGCTGTGCATGGTGGCCGGCCCTCTCCGCTCTCCCGCCTAGGCGGCAGCTGGATTTAAAGCCCTTCCCATGCCGGCACCTCCCCGGCTGTGTCTGAGGCCCAGCCCAGCTCACACAATGTCTCGGTGGCGCCGGTGCCTTGGGTCCCGACCAGAGAGGAGTCCACTCCCCCAGCCCTTGGCAGCAGCCTCCTTTCCCTCGGTGGCGGGGGCTCGGGCCAAGCGCTGTGTGAGTCCCGAGGTCCTTCTCCAGCTGTGAGCCCATGGACATCTGCGCAGCTTGGTGGGCAGCCTGAGGTCACACCCACTGGGTGCTGGGGACCGAGAAGGAAGAGGAAGCCTGGCCTGAGGACCGGGTGAGATTAGAAGGGTGGAGGAAGACAAGGCACAGGGGTGGAAGGTGGGTCTGCCCCTCGCTGTGTGTCCCGCACAAATCAGTGACGGTCACAGCACCCGCTTGCAGGGCTGAGCGAGGGCCGAATGAGGGGTACTGCCCACCTGGGGACCAGCATGGCACCTGGCACCCATGGTACACAGCGAGCCTTGTGTGCATGCCTCGGCTGGCTCCGGTGCCCCGGGGAGGAGGACCCCGGTGTTTCGTGCTGGCCATAGCCCACCTCGGCTTCTGCGTGCTCGGTGAAAGCACTGCTTGAGATGCTCATCCAGAAATGCGGTGCCAGGAGCCCCTCCTCAGAATCTGTCTGCCACTCAAATTAAGAGGGCAGAAGCCAGGTATGGTGGCCCACAGCTGTGATCCCAGCACTGGGAGGCTGAGGCAGGAGGATCACCACAAGTTCAAGGCCATCATGGGCTAGACACATCAGGGCCAACCTGGAGGACATAGTGAAACCCTGTCTCAAAGAAACAAAAAGTAAAAATGAGCAGAGAGGGGAAGTGAGTGAGCTGACGGAAGAGGGGGTCTGAGGAGAGGGTGCGGACGGCAGTGGGGCAGCAGACAAGCACGTGCACCATGATGACCTTGGAGAACAGGGACCGAGCGCGGCCGCAGGAGGCAGGCGGCTGGAGCTGCGCTCCTGAGATCAGGTGGGACCCTTGCAGCCGGCAGCTCAGTGAACGGGGCCTAAGTAGAAGCTGGCCTTGGGAGAGCTCAGCACACTCCCTGCCGGGCCTCCAGGGAACGACAAAAGTAAGCAGCGTGGATTCCAGGGTGGGGAACAAAACCAAGCTGTCAGTACTGATAGGTTCACAACAGCGCAGGGCACAAAACCAACGCCCAAACCCAGTTCTCTCTTCACTAACAAATAATCCGAAAAGAAAAGAAAACACTTCCATTTGTAATAGCAACAAGAGTGAAATTCTTGGAAGCTGAGGCAGGAGGATGGCCAGGAGCTTGAGGCCAGCCTAGACTACAGAGTGAGTTCAAAGCGGGTCTGAACTACATGATGAGACCCTCTCTAAAAAAAAGTAAAATTCTTAGGAATAAATTTAGTGTGGAGGCAAAAAGCATATATATTGAAAATTACAAAAGGTTGCTAAAAACAATCAAAAGACCCCAGTCAATGGAAAGACACAGCAGCAAGGATTAGAAAGCATGATATTATTATAAGACGCCAATATTACCTAATTTATAGATTCCCTGCAATCCCTACCAAAACCCTAATGATAAATTTTGTGCAGAAACAGAACAATACATCCTGAAATCTCACATAGCACCTCGGGAGACCCCAGTAGTTGAAATAATCTTGAAAAAGAACAAATTTGGGTGTCTCTCACTTTCCGATGTCAAAACTTAACCACAGCTGGGCATGGTGCCGCACTCTAGTACTTGGGAGTAATCCCAGCTGTTCAGGAGGCTGAGGCAGGAGACTGAGTTTGAGGCCGGCCTGGCCAGCTTAGCGAGCCCTGTCTCAGGGTCAGGCTTGGTTCCAGAGCAAGTGCAAAGCGCTGGGTTCCAGCCCCAGTACTGAAAGACAGACAGCAGCAAAATGAGAAAATTACAGTAATCAAATGATGTGCTCATTGACATTTAGACCAAGGGAACAGCACAGAGCAGCCAGACAAATGTGTGTGCGATCAAAGGATGTTTGGCAGAGTGCCAAGGCTACTCAGTGGAGGAAGGGGCAGTTTTTTTGATGAGACTGGGGGGAAAGGGCATCCACGTGCAGAAAAAAAAAAAAAAAGAAGTGGGACCCTTACCATATACAAAAATTAGATGGGCGTGGTGGCGCACGCCTGTAATTCCAGCATTTGGGAGGCTGAGGCAGGAGGATCGTTGTGAGTTCGAGACCAGCCTGGGCTACAAAGTGAGCTCAAGGCCAGCCTGAACTGCACAGCCAGACCCTGTCTCAAAAAGACAACAACAAAAATTGCATTAAAATGAATCAAAGACCTAAACATAAAGGCTACACCTAGAAGACAAAGTGGGGCAATTTCAGGGAACTGCAGAGAGAGCAACAACAATGAACTGGGCTTCATTAAAGTAAAAAACCCTTGTGTCTCCAGGTGAAAAGGCAATGCACAGAATGAGAGAAAATACCGACTTCCATATTTGGTAAGGAATGTAGACTATGGGGCTGGGAGTACAGCTCAGTGGCACAAGCACCTGTCTAGCAAACTCAAGGTCCTGGGTTTGATTCCCGGTACCAAAAAAAAAAAAGGGGGGGAGGGAATGTAGAATATATAAAGGACTCTTACTATTCAACACGACAAAAAATAAACAACCTGATTTAAAAATGGGCAACGGACTTGAATAGACATTTCTTCAAAGAAGAAAAGCAAAGTGGCCCATGAAATGATGCTCAGTGTCACCATTATCAGGGAAACACAAATCAGCACAAGGGACACCACTCCAGACCCATTAGAATGTGTGTGTGTGTTACGAGGCACTAAACTCAGGCCTTTGCACTGAGCTGCATCCCCCATCCATTTTATTTTGAGACAGTGTTCCACTATATCATTAAGTTGCCCAGGCTGACACCAATTTATAATCATCCTGCCTCAGCCTCCCAGAGTGCTGGCATTACAGGTATACACTCCTATATCTGGCTAAGGATGACTATTATTAAACAACAACAAAACCAGAAACAAAAAATACCGGGTACTGGCATGAACATGGTACCGAAGCCCTCATGCATTGTGGACATAGACATTAAGTGGTGCGGCCACTGCAGAAGACAGAGCGGCGGCTCCTCGAAGAATCACACAGAGGAAACTATGGGATGCAGGAGTTCTACTTCTAGGTGTGTGTACACCCCAGAGAATCGAAGGCGGAGACTCAGACAAGCGCACACTTGCGTTTCAGAGCGGCAATGTTCACAGCAGTTGAAAGATGAGAGGAACACGCATCCGTCAGTGAGGGGACAGGGCAACAAAGCGGGGTTTCTAGGAGCAGTGCAGCATTATGCCCCCTTCAAAAGGAAGAAAAGTTTGACACACGTCACAAGGATGAATCTTGAAGACATTACAGCAAATGAAATGAGCCCACAGTGGAGGACAAATGCATTATGATCCCACGGAGGCGCAGTGCCCAGGGCGAAACAGATTCCCAGAGGCACCGCCAGCTGTGTCGCCAATGCGCTACACCGGCTCCGCGGACAGGAAGCGCTCATTGGAGGGCAGCTCTGCTGCGGGGTAGGGGAGGTTGGGGCCAGTGGTTCTACCGGAAACGGTCTGCTGGGATTCAGGGTTTGGGGAGTTAGGGCGATGCTCCAGAAGAAGATGACGTGACTGTGTTTGAATCGGTGTAGGTTGTCATACGTGAACAAATGAATGAATGCAGATTGTTCTATATGTGAAAAAATAACACAGCCCCTGAGAGTAAACTCTAATGCATCTTTTGGAGAAAAAATTAATATAGGACCTGGTCTTATTTTCAGGGAAATACAGTACATCATGAGTTCAAGGCCAGCCTGGTTCACAAACTTGATTCTTTCCACAATTCTGGTCACACACTGAACTGGACAAGAACCAGATCAAATTCAATGTTAGGTTCAATGTTGACCTGATGGGGATATTTGATTTGATTCTCTTCCAGTTTATTTGGGGATCAGAATCATGGAGAGAATCCAGTTTGTGAACCTAGGTGTGTTTGCGTGTTCTCTTTCCTTCATTTATTTATTTATTTTTGGTACCGGGAATCGAACTCAGGACCTTGCGCTTGCCAGGCAGGCGCTTATGCCACTGAGCTATACCCCTGGCCCTCTTTTCTTCCTTTAATTGTGGGTGTTGGGTATTGGGTCTCCGTGACAAGAAAGTGACTAAGACGAATGAATGTGTTACTCAGCCAAGTATAAAGACCACAGGAGCACTCTCAGACACGGAAAATATAGCATTGTGTGCCATTATTGACCTTTTCTCAGTGATGAGATCCAGCCAATCAAAAGTTTAAAAACAGCCAAGCTGGCACACGCCTGTAATCCCAGCACTCAGGAGGCTGAGGCAGGAGGATCACTGAGAGTTTGAGGCCAATCTGGGCTACATAGTGAGTTCAAGGCCAGCCTGAACTGCATAGTGAGACCTTATCTCAATAAATAAAATGGAAACCTTACTAAGAATAATTCTAGTTTCTTAGTCTTCACATGTTGGCTTTGTTTAGGAACTAATACTCTCTACGGGGAAGAAACATCTGCTTAAGTTCCCTTTTCCTCCGTTATTCACATCACATTAGGCTTACAGCTTATTTTTTAAGTAGAATGATTGGTCTCATTTTAATAAAAGTGTTTCTATCTGGCCTTGCAGCCAGAAACCCCCAGATGCCAAGAACGTAGCTCACCTAACATTTAGTGGTTGTTTCCGGGTGGAGGTTTTCATAAAATCACTCAAGCTTCAGTTCTTCAGACTAAGAATGCATCATTTTTATAAAAATACAGTCATTACTCTGAAAAAATAAGACTGGGGAAATATCTGTCTTCAGCGCAATGTCTAGGGGCTTAGCAGGTTGATTTACTGGGAAGGCCCATGGGATGGGTCATGTCGGCGGAATGTGCAGTAATAAAACGCAATGCAAAACTACGCAGAAGTGGATATATGAGCGCTCAAAAACATTATCAGGGGTGAGAATTCCAACAGCCTGGGGCCTGGGGGTGGGGCTCCGGGGTGGAGCACTGGCCAAACATCTGCAAGAGCCTGGGCTCCAGCTCCAGCACCACAAAAAAAGATCAAGTAAAAAAAAAAAAAAAACCACCAGCGTGGATGCAGCTGGATCTACATACACATTCAGTGTGATCCTCATCAAAATCTCAGCACTGGCTCAGGACAAACTCAAGTGTGTACAGTACCTGGGAAGCTGAAGAAGGAGGACTGTAATTTTAAGGTCAGCCTGGGCAACTCAGGGAGGCTCTGCCTCAAAATAAAAATCAAAAGGGCCATGGATGCTCCTAAGTTGTTCGGGGCCCTTGGGTTCAATCCCCAGCACTGCAGAAAACATGATCAAGTTGACACACAGGAGTGAAAGAGCTAAAATATTCAACTCAGTGTTGAAAGAAGTCGGAGGAGACCAACTCTTCCTGACCTCAAAGCTTGCTACACAGCAGCAGCAACCCAGAGAGCTCCCTAGAAGAGACCGATAAATCAATGGGGCACAATAGAGCCCAGAACAGACCGCGTGAACACTACAGTAAACTGATGCCTGACAAAGGAACGAAGGCAAGAAACAGGGCAGAGACAGACACTTCAACACAGGCGGCCGGAGCAGCTGGGTACCGAGAGGCAGATAAGTGAATCGGACACAGAGCTTGCACCCTTCACGGAAACTAACTCGAGGGATTTCAGTGTCGATGCGCAGTGCAGAACTACAAAATCCTAGAAGATAAACTAGCAGGAGAAAGTCTAGGTGACCTTGGGGATAGAGACGACTTTTTAAAATTTTTATTTTATTATTATTATTACCATCATTATTATTATTTGGTCTTTTTGAGACAGGGTCTCGCTGTGCAGTTCAGGCTGGCCTTGAGCTCACTTTGTAGCCCAAGCTGATCTGGAACTTGCAACGATCTTCCTGCCTCAGCCTCCCCAGTGCTGGGATTACAGGCGTGCACCACCATGCCCAGCAGAGATGACTTTTTAGATAGAACAAGGAAGGCACAATTCAGGCAGAAAACAACTGATAAACTGGGTTCCGTGGAAATTAAATCCTTCTGTTCTGGAAGATATGATGCGTGGGAGAACAAGACGTCGAGCCACAGCTTGGAGAAAACATTCACCGAGGACGCGTCTGACAAAGGACTGTTATCCAAGATGTACAAAGAACTCTTAAAACTCAGTAAGAAAACAAACAGCCCCGTTTAAAAATTGGCAGAAGATCTGACCTGACTCCTCACTGAAGATACAGAGGAAAAGCAGGAAAAGGCTCCGCACCAGGCCACCAGGGAACTGCAGATGCGGGCAGTGAGACCTCGCCACACGCCCGTGCGGCCCAAATCGCCCGCACTGGCAGCACCAAGTGCTAGCGAGGGTGTGGAGCACGGGGCTGGCACTGTGTTGATGGCAGGAACGCGGAGAGGTACAGCCCCTCGGCGAGGCGACTAGAGGGTTTCGAGCGCGGCTAGATGCCCTCTGTGTGGGGCTGGACCGCACCCAGATGCACGGGGAAGCCACAGTCAGCAGAGGCGGCTGCAGTGGACCAGGCGGGTGAGGCTAGGAGCGGAAGGAGGTGCATTCTCCAGGGTCCGGTCCTGCCATGATTGTGGGCACGCAGCAACAGGATGGTGAAGATGCCCTCTGGGCACTGCCACACTCGGGAGGGCGGGGGGCGGGCGTGCAGAGTGGGTGATCTGCCCATGGGCGGCAGGGTATATGGAGAGGGAGGGGGAGGCCTGGCAGAACTGGAGGAAGAGGATGGCTCGGAGACAGGCGGCGACCCCGGGAAGGAGCCTGAGTGGGACGAGGAGACTTAGGAAGGGGTCTTGAGGACCACGGGTGCCGAGGCCGCAGGGAGTCTCCGTGCCTTGGAGGGGCTGAGGAAGAGGGCTGAGCGTGGACGTCCTCATCGCCCTTGAACATGAAAACAAACCTAAGTTGGGGTGGGGGTGGGGATCTCAAGTCCTATTTCCAAACAGGTAAATTAACAGAACTATGGATTGGAATTTTCTAAAGGAGACAGATTACCGTTGTAACAAGTGAGGTGTTTTTTTTTTGTGACAAGGTCTTGCTATGCAGTTCAGGCTGGCCTTGAACTCACTTTGTAGCCCAGGCTGGTCTCAAACTCACACTGATCCTCCTGCCTCAGCCTCCCTTAGTGCTGGGATTACAGGTGTGTGCCACCATGCCTGGCAAGTGAGAGTATTTTGTGACCTCTTTTTTTGGTACTAGGAATTGAATCCACGGCTGCTCTACCGCTATGCTATATCCCCCAATTTTTTTTTTTTTTTTTAATTTTGAGACAGGGTCTTGCTAAATTGCCCTGGCTGGGCTGGGACTTGTGATCCTCCTGCTTCAGCCTCCTGAAGTGCTGGGATAACAGATGTGTGCCACCACACCCAGCTAAAAACATGTTTTTAATTAAATTTAATTAATTAATTAATTAGTCTTTTTTGAGACAGGGTCTCACTATGCAGTTCAGGCTGGCCTTGAGCTGACTTTGTAGCCCAGGCTGGTCGCAAACTCCCAATGATCCTCCTGCCTCAGCCTCCTGAGTGCTGGGATTACAGGCATGCGCCACCACGCCCAGTAAAATATGTATTTTAAAAATGAGCTCCAGGCTTCTTAGTTTATAATCCAAATAATCAATTTACGAACTGTGACTCATGACCACTAAGAGAACAGCTGAATATTTATTACGGAAAGATGCACAGTGGGCATGCTATGTAGACATAACATTCACCCGGCCAGAGGGAGAGGGAAAATGACCCAGGACATTAGACAATGTTTATACATTGACACAAAACTATGTGCACACAAAACACAGAAATCACAAAGAAAAGCAAATACAGACACACAGAAACGACCGGAACCCAATCCACAGTGAGCTACTGCGCGCTGAGTGGCCCGCTGCCTGGTGGCAGCTGGAGTGAGCCTGGCCACCCTCCTGTCAGAACCAAGGCCCCCAGACCTGTGCCCTGAGCAGGAAGTGGCCAGAAGTCTCCTGCCTGAGGGTGGACAGTAAATAAGACAAGACTGGATGTTACAGAACGACACCAAGAATCAGGGCGTTCTTACCAACATATGCATTTTTAATTGCAGAAAGTACAAATGCCCATTATGTGAAACTTGACTTTACGTACATTCTTGACTTTTTTCTTGTTTTTTTTTGGTACCGGGAATCGAACTCAGGACCCTGGGCTTGCCAGGCAGGCGCTGTGCCGCTGAGCTAAATCCCCGGCTTTACGTACATTCTCACAAGGTGCCGACTTCCTGTCCACACGCTGTACCTGCACACACATGTGAATAGAACCTGTGGCTGGGGCCGGTGTCGCCTGTTCTTTGCTCACCGGGCCGAGCTGGTCCCCGGCTGCTGTCCTGAGAATGCAGGTGGAGGTAGAAAAGGAGAGTGGAGGGTGAGCTTGAGGACTAGCAGGGCTAGGATCGCCAAGAATGCCACCTCAGCGGCCTGCAGGGAGGCGTGGAGTGGGACGCGGCTGCCCGGGGCGACCCCACCCACCCCAAAGCCAGGTACACGAAGCCTGGCACAAAGCGGTGTCCCAATGCCCCCATTTCTGCTCACAGCTCAGAACCCAGTCGGGGCCCCCCTCTTCCAGCTCTGCTCCCTCCTGGGCCAGTGACCGCTGCCTGCCTGACAGCACCACGCGGAGGCGGAAGGTCTCCAGCTCCAGGCCTCTGCCGGCTTACATAATAAACACGCTGTCTCCCCGCTGGCTGGGAAACGGCTGGACATTTCAGTCTCCAGAGGGGAAAATGACAGATGTAGTTAGCGCTCATGCCTGAGTTATGTGGTACAGGGCAAGCGGGGCTGGAGAGCAGAGCAGCTGGCCAGAAGGTCGATCCTGCGGGCCAGCACTCAAAGTCACCCTGTGCCCAGGGTGCCCCGGCGGGAGGACACCGCCCGTGTCCCCAGCATGCTCCTGTGTGAGAGGCTGCAGAGTGAGGGGGGCAGGGATCCGAAGGTTGCTGGGGACTGGTGCCTTCCCACGGGCCCTGTTCCACCCTTGCTACGGGACTGTTCCCACAGTCAGTCTGACTTTTTGTTCTTTGAGACAGGGTCTTGCTATGTAGCCCAGGCTGGCCTTGAACTCCCAGCAGTCCTCCTGCCTCAGCCTCTCGGGTGCTGAGATTACACGCAGGTGCCGCCACGCCTGGCTTTGCCTTGACTTTCTAACCTCCCACCCTGACCTGCGCTGGCTCTGGACCCATCCTCAGGTCCAAGCTTGGGCAGAATCTCAACCTGCAGGGCCATGGTAAAGCAAGTCTCTGACCTGCTCCTCTCTTGCATTTTGCCGAAAGACAGTGAGTGTGGGACTTGTGCATCTGGGCATTTCCGCCACTGCTAGAAGAGCTTGAGAGCCCAAAAGACCCCTCTGCCCACCACCCGACTTCCAAAGGGTGCACAAGTGACCCTCGCCATGTGACCCCTGGATGCAGCTTTCCCTCCTGTGGCCCGGCCTCCTCCCACCAGACAAGATGGCAAGCAAACTTCGCTGTGGGTTCTAGACATTCACTGCGGAAGCACGGGGACGGCGCGGACTCATCCCAGACTCCGCGGAGATACGCCGTCACCTGTGGCTAAGGAGCTTGAGAGCTGGCTGATAAGAATCGCACCTATCCGGGGGCCGAAACTGGATTCTGGAAGAAGGGAACAGAAAACAGAACTGAAAAACAAGTGACGTAACTCTGAGGGGACCACAACTGGAATCGGGCAGAGCCCCTCCCCGGGTCACACATCTGGAACCACGCGGCGACAGGAAAACGCTGGATACAGCTGTGTTCCAGCCACGCTCAGATGGGAGGGGAAAGTGAAAGCATTTTTATAAAAATCATATGGTGAGTGTTTTCCTCCTCCACGTCTGCGCAAGAGCTTTGCAAACAGACCCTGCTGAGCTCCTGGTCGCTCCCCCACATGCTGGGCACAGCTGGGCCGTGAGACCTGCAGCCCCACGGGCGCTGCAGCGGAGTTCCGAGGCCACGAACCTGCTCTACACCTGAGTTTCTTCCTATGACCAACAAGGAGCTGCTGCTTATCTTACCCGGGGGGAGGCGGTCAAGGGCATCATGCAGATGCATTGGAGACACTTGCTAAACTGGAACTGCCTAGGACTCATATTGCTTTTCCTTCCTCAGAGGAAACGAGCCCAAATCTGCCCATTTTGCACACGGCTTTGTATTTCAAGCCGGCAGGTTTCTGTTTTCATAAACCACAGCTATCTGCTCCCTCCTGTCCCACCCTGAGGGTGGGGTGCGGCTGCGTCTTGCTTCTCACTTCTCCTAGGCCAGAAGAGACGTGGCATCCACGCAGCACGGGGCCTGGCTGCTGCAGACTTCAGGCTGTGGACAGTAGGTGCTTCCGAGCTGTGATAAAACAGCCTGCTAACCTACAGGTGGAGCCTGGAGCGGTGGCACAAGCCTGTAATCCCAGCACTCAGGAGGCTGAGGCAGGAGGATCTCTGGGAGTTCAAGGCCAGCTTCAAAACTAGCCTAAACTATATAGTGAGATCTTGTCTCAAACCCCCCCACCAAAACAACCAAAAAAATCCCCCAGACTCCCAAAAACCTACAGGTGGATATTGAGGTAAGCACTCCAGACTTGTGAGCCATCCCCCGCTCCACACTGGAGCCCGGTGGCTTTGTCCTCACTGCAGCAGGGCAGGGGCTGCTTCTTGTCACGCGCTTGTGCCCAACCTCCTTGTCCTGCAGCCCACCTCCCCAAGACCACCATGCAGCAGGCCCTGTGCCGTCTCCAGGCCCGGGTGAGCTGCCGGGGACCCCACTGTGCCCTCCCAAAAGCCTTGGGTAACTACAGAGGCGCTGCCTGTGTGACTGGTGGCTATGTCAGGCGTTTCTCACTGCGCAGTTTTCAGCGGAAATACTACGGATAGTTAGGGTATGCAAGGCCGAAGGAAAATGGGAAGAGGCGAGGCAGTCACAGAAACAAAACAGCTCTCAAGCATCAGCTTTTCCGTGTGCACGTGCGTGTGTGTGCACAGACTGTCGGTCTGGGTCCTTGATTGCAGCAGGAAGGTTTGGGATGGGCCCCCCATGTGCCACTCGGTTGAGGGGGACCACGAGAGGGCTGAGGAGGCCTGAGCTTAGGGCTCCGCCCGCTCCTCATCCCACCCGCCAGGCAGCGGCCCGACAGGACAGGGTGGGTCAGCGCTTCTGGGGCCAGAGTGAGAGGCACTCTTATCACCACAGACTGGGTCGGGACAGGGTGAGTCTGCACAGCGACACTCACCAAGATAACCCATGTTTCTGTTTGTCTCCCTCATGTCCCAGCCACTCCCTCCCAATGAATCCCAGCTTTAAGCCCAAGTCCCCCGCCCTTTTTTTTTTTGGTGCTGAAAATCACACTCAGGACCTTGTGCTTGCCAGGTAAGCGCTGTGTTGCTGAGCTACAGTCCTTCTTTGGCTAAAATAGGAAAAAAAAAAAAAAGCCAGCTCTAGTCAGTGTTTTGTTTTTTGGGTTTGTTTTTTTGGAGACAGGGTCTTGCAGTGTAACCCAGGCTTACTTCAAACTCACCGCAACTCTCCTGCCTCAGCCTTCTGAGTGCTGGGATTACAGCTATGTGCCACCATGTCTGGCTAACAGCATACATTCTTAAAAAACTGATAAAATTACGAAACATACACTTTGCCCTTTAGCCTTTTTTTCTTCAGTGGGGAGATAAAACCCAGGACTGTGTTCATGCTCCACCACTGAGCAGTCCTGAGCTGGGTCCTCAGGAAAACAGCCTGAGTCTAAGGCCCTTGGGAAACTCCCTCTCCTTAACTCTGAGGCCTTTGAGGGCTGCACCCGTGTCACCTGCTGTCCTGCACGCAGCTGGGGAGGGACACAGCAGTAGCTCAGTACTTGGAGAAGCTGTCTCTGGTTGATCCCTTGGATTTAAAACCTCTGAAATCACAGCTGCTTAGCGGCGTCTCTCATACATACGTGAAGTGTGCTTTCTTCTCCGTCCATCTACACAAGGGGCTGGCTCCTCCCCCGAGGATGCCCTCAGGCACAGCTCACCCAGGTTTCATTTAAGCCAGAGGAGGCTCTGAGTGTTCCCACCTGAGCCCTGCGAACTGTTTGTCTCTGCAAAGCCACACAGAGGCCATTCAAGTGCTCAATGTTCACGCTATATGCAGGGGCCTGGGAGAAGGGGTAGGGGCTCCCCAAGGATGCAGACCTCCCAAAGGTCACCGCCACCTCCCCTCAACACCACCCGCCTCCACCCACCGTGCCTCCACGCGGTCCCTGCAGCCTGGACCAGAGGCCATGGTGTGCCCTGGCTGCCCTTCCCCTCCGAGGAGGTGTGACCAGTAGCCAGGTAGCCACAGCCAACGAAGGAGAAAGGAACAGGGAAGGGAAGGGATCCCTTCTTCACGCCATCTGATTCACAGACACAAACAGCACTTGGAGTGGGGAGGACAGTCAGCGTGGCAAATCACCTGACCATAACACAGCTTTCCACAAAAACGTAAGAGCTCCTCCCCTCGTCTCCCAGCACCCGGGGCGGCGGGGGGCAGAGGAGCGCAGATTGGCTGGAAACACTGCGGCGCATGGCATCAGCTCTGACACAGCTGCAAGGCGTCCTGCCGAAAGTCAGAGCCTCAGGTCAAACCCAGAGAGGCGCCTCTCCCGGGCTAGCTCCTCTAATGCACCCCTTCTGCAGGCCACGCTGACGTGGGGGCCGCCTCCGTACAAGGGGCTCTGGACCGAACAGGGAGGGATGGTCGAGCGCAGCCAAACCAGATGGGGCGGGGGCCACGCAGGACCAAGGCGAGAAGGCAGAGGAGCGTTACCAGCAGCCCAGGGGATTCCTGTCAGCAATGCAGTCGCTCCCGCCCGGCGGCACCACCCAGACTCCTAGAGCCACGGCCAGGCAGGAGATGTTCTTAAGTGTGACTCAGGGTTATTTGATGTTTTTCATTGGCTCTAATTCCATTCTTCAGAAACTATACACTGCAGTGACTTGATTTCTTTCATCAGCCGGGGCTTTCCAAGAAGCCTAGGGTGAAGTGGCCAGGGTGACAGCGGACCGGCAGATCCACCTGCTGAAGGGAGGCTCTGGTCGCAGCACCTGGCAGTGCCCGTGGGTCTGGAAGAGCCCAGTTTCTCACAGGCAGGCGCTGCAACGTCCCGGCCGAGCAGCCGGGCCTGAGTCCTCCAGTCCGTCTGGGGTAGCGGGCAGGGGCAGGGTCGGCACCTCCAGCACGCGCTGGCTCACGCATGCATGGAAAGGGCAGGCAACTAAGCGACCAAGCCCTGGAAAGTGGTTTCATTGTCTGTTTTTATTTCTCCTTTTAACTGGCTTTCGGGTCTCAAAGTTGTTCTAGTAGGTAGCTCTGTTGCCTATAGTTCTGAGAGCGTGGTTCCATCGCAGATGACCAAAGGCTGGACCCCTCTGGCGATGATGTAGGCCTTCCAGTGGGCAGCGCTCGTGTAGCCTTGGAGGGAAACAGCAACAGGAAAGCCCGTCAGTGGCAGAGCCTGACACGGCCGGCCTCGGAGCACACACCACAGGGGCCAGGGTGAGCCAACGGCAGGTCTGGGAGCTCCTCCTGCCCCTCCTGCACGGCAGTTCCGTCACTACTCCTGGCCAACCTGACAGCAGCTGGCACCACTTCCAACCCAAATGCTCTCCCCGCGCCCTGCCCCGGGCAGTGTAAAGCAGGCTCGGCAGGTTCACAGGGAGGGCTGGTGGTGGCCCTCAACATTCAGCCTGATCCCAAGGGTCTGAGCAAGGTAGAATGGGTTCTGAGGGGGAGCAGGAGCCCCTGTTCAGACACAGGTCCTCATCGCGTGTCCTGATAAACTGAAAGCCACAATTCTCAAAGTGGGTTCCTCGACCAGTAGCGTCCTATCAGATATTCCAAAGACAGGATTCCCCAGTGAAGTCGGTGTGACAACCACCAGGCTCCTGGGAGGCCTTCCGACCTGCACTGAGAACCCCAAGGCTGGCACTGCCCTGAGCCTGCCAACCCAAGAACCCTGGGTACCCAAGGCTCCAGTGCCCATCCCTGGGGCCCCAGGCAACTGAAGCCTCGCCTAGGGAATGTGGGCCTCTGTCACTGCAGTCTGTGGGGTGGGGGAGGGTGATGGGCCACCAGGAAGCCTGGAACTCGGCCTTCTTGAGGGTGATAGGGCTCAGGCTGGTCACCGCCATCGCTGTCCAACACAGCACCGCTCACTGCGACCTCTCTCGAGGGACAGGAAAACCACCATCTCCTGAGCGTGCTAAGCATCCGTGTCCGAGGCTGGCAATACTGTCTCGGGTGCTCAGGAACTGAGAGTGGATCTCAGACTGTTTCTCTGCACCACAACACAATAACCCCAAGAGAAAGCATCTCTGGACAGCAAGGTTTACAGAGCCGGCGGTGCCTCTGTCCTGAGGTGGGGACATGCGACAGGACTCAAAGTGGCACTGTGCTGTATGGGCAGCAGATGCGGCACCTGGCCTGGGTACCCCCCTCCAGTCCCAGGTTTCCTGGTCTGTCTCCGCAGCACCATGGGAGCCTGTCACGGGGCCATTCTGAGGTCTCAGGGGCCAGAAACGCCACTGCCGTGCAGACCCTTGTTTCCTTCCCCGCACGAGGCCCGCCTTCCTGTCCTCGTCTGTCACAGCCGCAGTGGCGCCTGCGGCCGTGGCTCTGTCCCCGCCGCTGCTTTAGCTGCCGCTGCTCTCTCCTGCTTCCCTCGCTCTTCTCCCAAGCTGCTCGCCACTTCTCCACCTCCGTCCCCTCGCCACCCCGTCCTGTGCTGACTGCAGACGCTGCGCACAGGGTGCCTTCCACCCGGCCAGCACCCCAGCCACGGGGAACGGGCTCTGTGTCTGAGCCGCTGGGGCTCTATCTGCAATGGGCTTTGAGGCTCAGAGCTCCTCGGACTGCTGCCAGACCCCTTCTAAAATGTGCGCGTGAATTTTATTTTTCATTCCTAAATTGACGTAAGTTATGTAACCTGGACCAAAACTTGGCACAGTCTGCAGTCTGCTCCCTATCCACAAAGAAGGGAGAGGTTTCTAGGAATTCTGGGTCTCCTGAGTGGCTGAAGCGCAAACAAATCAACTGGAAAACTGGTCTGGGCTCTGCCGGGTTCCCCAGGCCTCGCCCAGCGAGGCAGGAAGTGTGAGGAGGGTTCAGGGTGGTGCCCGTCCATGTACCCACTTGTACCGGGGGGCTGAGGTCAGTGACTGCTGCTGCCAGTGGCTGGGGCAAACCTGCTTCTGCAGCACTGGTTTTTAGGGTACAAGGCGCAGGATGCGTGTCAGCAGGAAAACACTGGGAGAAGGCTGTCATCAGCGTGAGGCTGTGCTGAGACCGCTGGACCCACACGGAGGTACCATTTCCTTCTGGGACTCCTGCCCTTCACACCGCTTGGCATTCTTTGATTAGCAGTGCAGGTCCAGAAAGGGTTCCTCCAGTCTTGGCTTGTCCCACCCCCGGCTCAGGCAGACAGCAGGCCTGACGTCCCATTGACTAATGTGCTCTCTGGGCCTCGACCTCCTCCTCTGTAAAACTAGGAATCCGTCTAAATACTTTCCAAAATCCCTTCTGACGGGAAGTGTCTATATCGCAGTGTTGTAGATGAAAGGTTTTTCTCTCCGCTACATCAGTTGTTTTATTTCTAAGCACAGATATATCAACCCTGTTAATAAAAGAATGCTATTTTTGGGCTGGGGATATAGCTCAGTGGCATAAGCGCCTGCCTAGCATGCACAAGGTCCTGAGTTCAATCCCTGGTACCAAAAATTTGAAAATCTTTGGATGTTTAAGGAATATTGTGAAAAGGAAAAAAAAAAAAAAAAAAAAAAAGCTGTTTTCATGAAGGCAGTATTTGCTGCTTTGAATATTTTCTGAGTTAAAAACTTAGCTGGGTGTGGTGGCATGTACCTGTGATCCTCGCACTCCGAAGGCTGAGGCAGGAGGATTGTTGCAAGTTCGAGACCAGCCTGGGCTACATAGTGAGTTCAAGGCCAGCCTGGACTGCGCAGCAAAACCCTATTGTAAAAAACCCAACCCAACCCAACCCAACCGAACAGATGCCTCCAGAGTCCCTGCCCCTCTTGGGACCCTACATACCGATGTCCCCTGCCTCTACCGGCACGGCCACGGACTGACAGTGTCTCCGGCAGTGGAAGGGAGGGATGAGCTGCAGCATGGCCTCACCGCTGCCGACTGCAAACAGGTCGTGCACCTTATGCATCTGGAGGGAGAACAAGGACGGGGACAGGGAGGAAAAACAAACAGGGTAAAACTTGGGGCATGGGTACCAGAACCCTCCCACATGCGCTCTGGGTTCCCAGCAGCCTCCGCAGAGAGAAAAGCAGGGCCAGTTCCTCCTGAGCAGGGTCTCTCCTGGTACTGAGACCTAGGCAGAATCTCTTCGTGGGTGCTTCTAAGAGACTGTGGGATCTACTGGGCAGCAGCCTCAACATCAGTCCTGGGGCAGCTTCCCGCAGGCTTCATAATCTACAGCTATTCTGAGCCGCAGCTTCACAGGTGGTCAAAGGCCAAATATTTTATTGCAATTTTTGGCTCTGGAAGCTGGGGCTGGGACCCCGAGCCTGGAGCACACACGGTAAGTGGTCTGCCACCAAGCTACTCTCGCTGCGGTTTCACAAAAGGAGGTGCAGCAGAGACCAATAGGCAGGGGTCTCAGAATACGGTCTTCGCAGGGTCTGGTTTGATGTGGGCATTGCAGCTACGCAGAGGGTCTGGCGTCCTCTGGGCTCCTCCATGGAGGTCTGCCCCTCGCATGAGCCTTCTGACGAGAATCGCACAGCAGCGAGTTCAGGTCTGCGCTCTCTGCCCAAGCAGATCTGCCATGCTACTAATTAAAACTAAGGACAGCAGCCTGGCCTGAGAGTCTGAGGACAGAGGAGCCCCCCAGGACATGTGCCTGTCCAGAGAGACAGAGTCAGCGACAGGTACTGGTGCCACCTGCTCTGCGCCCGGGGAGGAGCTGTGTGCTCGGGGTCTCCCACAGTGGGGAACAGGGACAGGGCAGAAGTGGTCTCACAGGGCGTCTTCCCCTACCTCCTGCCCTCTAAAGCAGGGGTCACCAGGCAGACGCCCCAGCCAGGTCTGGTTTTTCTTCTCCACTCTAAGGTCTCTGGAGCCTTGGGCTTTGGTCCCCTCTGCCCTGTGTGCAACCTTGGCCACGATTCTGCTTCCACTGCAGCAGTAGAGCCACTTCCCTGGCTGCTGCGGTGACAGCAGGAGGTGTGGAGCTGGCCTGCAGGGGGCGGGAGCTCGTACAGGCCTACACCCTGGTATCCAGTCTTAAAAAGGCCCCAGAAGCCCCCCAAAGAAGTGTATGTTTCCCTCTTTCAACAGGCCCGGCAGGAGACAGGTGATCCCTCTACTCCTGCGGTGAACAGAAAGACACAGCCCTGGCGCCTGTGGGCGTGGGAAGCAGGCCGGGCAGCCTATAAGAGCACTTCCTGGTCCTCCTAATCCCGTGGAAAAGTTACTGCAACTGTAATGAGTTAATTCTAATCTACCACTTCCAGGGCAACCCATGGCGTAAATAAAAGACACAATAACATATCCAACACGCTGGGAAGTCAAGGGGGTCCTGAGTCCAGCCACAGTGATGGCTATCTGGAACAAAGGCCTCCACCCAGGAATGAACCCTAATTTTATTCATTCGTGAAGAAAGGAGTGGCTTGAGGATGAGTGACTGTGAGAGTGGCGGGAAGTAGCGGAGTGCCATGAGCTGGGCTAGGTAGGAGGCCTGAAATCCCCTCTGCAAATGCAGAGACAAGGATCTGCAGAAAGAGAAACCTGTGTGACACAACTGAGATAGTATCTAGTGTTTTGAGCTTGGTGCTTCAGCTCTGATGAGTAATCTTTGAAACCCCAGGAAGTCACAGCCTCTATCTTGAAGCTCCATCCCAGATCACAGTATGGAGCTTTGGCTCACACACCCCGCCTCACCCCTGCTCACTCGAGGGAGCAACAGGGGTCTGGGGAAACACACCTGCCATCTCCAAAGACTACCATCAGCCCCTGGGCTGGCTGATAAGCATTGCTTAAAGCCAACTGAAGGGAGAAGGAAAGGGTCCTAGCCAGCTCTGTGCATATCAATACAGGGCCAGGGATATAGCTCAGCAGCACAAGGGCCTGCTTGGCAAGCCAAGATCCTGAGTTCAATTCTCGATATCAAAACAAACAAAAAAAAACAAAACACACCGGGTGTGGTGGTGCACACCTGTAATCCCAGCACTTGGGAGGCTTGAGGCAGGAGGACACTTGTGAGTTCGAGACCAGTCTGGACTAACAAGTGAGCTCAAGGCCAGCCTGAACTGCATAATGAGACACTGTCTCAAAACAAACAAACAAACAAAAACCCAGATCAGTACATGGAAAGAGGGTCAGGCTCAGCCAAAATGGAGACAACTGCTCCTCATTTAAGGAGAGTCGCCCACATCCTCCTCAGCAGTCCACGCTTGCTGGCCCAGAGCTCTTAGGGACTCCGCCCCATCTCCTATCTTCCATCCCACAAGCTGTCTTGGGACCCAGGACCCAAAGACATGCGGCTCTCCCCGGCCAGGGGCAGGGATGTGGGTGCCAGCGCGGGTTGAGGCAGCTGGGGGGAAGGAGAGCTCTGGCGGGGGCGGGACGCAGGGCTCCGAGAAGGCAGACTCGCAGGACTTCTGCTCCGCAGGCCGCTCCCCTTCCAGGGCAGCCTGGGAGCCCCGCACAGCGGGAGGGCTCCGGCAAGCGTCTGAGGGACGGTTGCTCAGGCCTCTGGCCAGCGCCTGGGCGTTGAGCAGTCTGGGAAGCTGACTTCAATATCCAAGTGGGAGAACGGAGACGAAGATAAAGGCCCGCACCCAGCATTGTATCACAGTCAGGAAGATGAACTCATAGGAGGCCCGAGCTGCGGCCAGGAACAGCAGGACAAACGGCCGCAGAGACGGAGCCAGGGCCGGCACCTCCCGCTGCTGCTGCTGGCGGGCGTGAGCTCCGGCTTCCAGACAAAGATGATTGTTTTTATGGCTTTTAAATTCCTTCCACACGGTTCAGCAGATGTGGCGCTAAGTAAGAGCATTAGGAGATTGAAGTTACAGCCCAGTGTTGGGACAGGGTCACAATTTGGGAAATTAAAAAAAAAAATCTCGTGGCGGTCCTGGGGATGGGACCCAGAGCCTCGTGCACGCTAAGAGTGGCTCTACCGTAGGCCGCACCCTCAGCGCAACACCTTTTGAAGAAGAAAACTCCTCATTCGTTCACACAAACCCAGGCTCAAACCCTTCCTCGGGAGGATGCCCCAGAGGAGCAGGTCAGAGAGGAGGCAAACAGACAGAGACAGGGCGGCCTCTCTGTCCCCTGGCCGGGAGAGGCGCAACAGCATGCAGGGCGGGGCCTTTGCATCCCCGGGCTGCCATCCCCGGCCCCACGCCTGTGCCACCCACTTCACCTGGAGTCTGTGCCGTTTGCGGGGCTGGGGCAGCTGGCAGTGTCCCATTACCCTGCTCTGTGATGGGGGATGCATCACCTAGTCTCTCTGGGGCTCAGTTCCCCCGTCTAGAGAGTGAAGGAATCGGCTCGTTCATTGACGCCCTGCTCATCTACAGCTGACCGCTTTCTTTTTTCTTGTTTGCTTATTAGCTGCATTACCTTTGGGGAAGTAAAAACTTGTGCTCAGTAGCAATGTGAGTTTTACTTCTTTTTTATTTTGTGGGAAAGCAAATCCTTAGTATTTGCTTAGCAGAAAACAAAACAAAACAAAACTTTTTGTTTTTTTGAGACAGGGTCTCACTATGTAGTTCAGGCTGGCCTCGAACTCACGGCAACCTCCTGCCTCAGCCTTCTGAGTGCTAGGATTGCAGGTGTGCACAACTGTGCCCAGCTCTGCTTAGCAAAAATATTATCGAATAATAAATGCAAGGTTTCTGTATGGGATAAAGAGGGTAAGCATATAAAGGAAAAGTTAATAGTATTTTGGTTTAGTTCTTTTATATGCATTTTTGGGATGCTGGGGATCAATCCTAGGGTCTTACACATGCTAAGCATGTGCTTTCCCACTGAGCTACATACCTTTTCAATTACAAAGTTATATTTTATTTGTTTCAAGAGGCTGCACTATTTATTTATTTATTACTCTGAGACAGGGTCTCACTACGTAGCCTAGGCTGGCCAGTCTTCTTGCTTCAGCCCTCCTGAGTGCTGAGATTACAGGCATTTGCCACCATTTCCAGCTAAAGATGTAATTTTTAAGCCACACTTTCATCCTTCTGTTTTGTTTGTGTTTCTCTTGGATTGTGGTTTCCAGAAGGCCACTGAATTTTAGAAACTGTCAGGTTTGCCACATGACTATTCAGGGATTAATATGTGCTCTACAAGGGCCAAGTTTGTTGTTTCTGCCAACATGAATGGCCGGTAGCATCTTCTCTGCGATGTTTCAGAGGAGGACAGTGGCTTGTGTATCACTTTTATGTGGAACGCGTCTGCATCCCGATTTGAGGTGAGGAAGCCACACAAATTGCACACTTGAGTCCCGAGAGACGTGACAGCCCCACCCCCTTGGATGCAGAGAGGTAGCCTGGCCCCAAGGGTGACAGGAGGCAACAGGCTGGCGAAATAGGCTTTCAAAAGCCTGGGGACCGGGCTGGGGATTTAGCTTGGGCTGGGGATTTAGCTCAGCGGCAAAGCGCCTGCCTGGCAAGCGCAAAGTCATGAGTTCGGTTCCCGGTACCGGAGAAAAACAAAAACAAAAACAAAAAGCCTGGGGACCTACCTTCCTCACGGGGTGGGGGCACTGCAGGTCCCCGGCTAGCAGTGGCAGGGGAGAACCCTGGAGGGCGTGGCGTCCCTCAGTGCACCCTTGACACTGATGCAGGGATGGGCTGGATTACGTCACTCTAGGACCCCAGTGAGGAAAATTCTAGATCCAAGTCCTCTAGAAATGCCCTACCTTTCTCCCCACAACAGGTTCCGGCTGAAGCAGGAAGCACTTCTTTAAGGAGGCATCTTTCGGAAATGAGAGGTGTGTAAAAACAGGAAAAAGTTCATGTAAAATTTGTGATCTGTTCAGAGGTCTCCTCCTGTAAAAGCATGAAACAGAACAGTGTCACCAGAACAGGTGACAGCCTCTCCACTGGCGGGCGGACAGGGCTCCTGGCAAGTGCGGGGACGCTATGCGGGGCAGACACCGAGCACCAGGGCGCTGTGAGGGGCTGCGAGCTCTGCACATCAAGGCTGACCTGCACGCCGAGCCCCACTGCTGGCTGTATGTGCGGGCAATGTTCTAAGGCCCAGTGGAAATAATAGAGGGAGGAAAAGAAGCAACCATTCCCTCTCTCGGTTGGAAGACAGACTGCAGTGAGGCAGGCCAGAAAGAGAGGCGAAGAGAGAGGAGAGAGGGGGAGGGACCTGAGCCCTGAGCCCTGAGCTCTAAGCCCTGACCCCGGCCCTGAGACGCACGGTGCGAAGCCCCATTACTTGTGATACTGCGCATGTTCCAGCATGA
Source organism: Chinchilla lanigera (assembly GCF_000276665.1). NCBI lineage: Eukaryota > Metazoa > Chordata > Mammalia > Rodentia > Chinchillidae > Chinchilla > Chinchilla lanigera. The sequence continues at coordinate 6,096,357 of NW_004955437.1, forward strand.
AAATAAATGGCACAGGCCAGGGATGTAGCTCAGTGGCACAAGCGCCTGCCTGGCAAGCACAAGGTCCTGAGTTTGGTTCGCGGTACCAAAGAATAAAAAAGGAAAAGACCAGTGGCACACTTGATGAACAGGAAGTATTCAGGAATTATCCAACATAAAACTTGAAAAAGTGAATTGACTTCTTGGTTATGTGATGGCAGCTGGCTTTTCCTGCTGGAAGGCGACCTCAGCCCCAAGAAGCGGAGCAGACCAGGCCTAGGGCACAGGAGGCCGGAGAAGACACCAGGTCCGGGCAGGAGCGTGCTGAGCACCGCGCCAGACTTGCCGCGGGCCGTCTCCGGCTCCCCCGATGGGCCCCCTCCTCCACCGTCCCCTCTGTCCTTCCCTCTCTCCCGACCATCGGTGGACACAGGGCTGTCACGTGGCGCACTGGGTGACGGCTCTCCCCGGTGTGACCCCTGGTCTAAGCACGGGCCTGACCCTGGCGCACTCACCACGGGTAAGGAAACGGGAACCACCGCTGGGGAAAGCAGCTCCGCCACTGGGTGAAAACCCCTTCGGGGAAGCCTTCCGTCGCCTCCGGGTACTGGCACAGGAAGCGGTGGATCTCCTCTGTCCGCAGAGGCCGCCCAGTCTTGGTGCAAAAGCAAAACAAAGGCACAGACTCCCCGCGACCCATTCAGGAGCGGGAACCGCGCAGTGGGGGCGGCGAGCACCTCCTTACCTTGATCACCAGCTGCCGGAGGCGGTCAAACATCCTCGGGGTGTCCTCCGGGAGCATCACCTCGAGGGGCAGAGCGTGGGCGCAGACGACGCAGTCTGCAGGGACGGGCTCGGACGCATTGTGCTCCCCGCTGTAGGGCCACCAGGGGTCGGGGTCTGCGAGGGGTGCAACACAGAGAAGGCAGGTGGGCGCGGGAAGAGCGGCACGGGAAGGCAGCAGCCGGACAGGCGGGCAGAGAGGGAGGAATTCTTCAGGGCAAACAATTAGAGGCACTGGAGTGTGCAGACCGCCTGGGCGACTCTCCTCGCAGGAGGAGCGACGGTCTCCATCATGGCTGACCCCGACCCTATTTCCTTGTACTGATGTGCGCAGAGCTGGCTGGGACTCTTCCTTATCCCTTCGACTGGCTTTAAGCCATGCACATCCGTCCCGTGAGGTGCGGATGGTAGTGTTTGAAGACGGCAGGCGTGTTTCCCCGGACCCCCGTTGTTCCCGTGGGTGAGCCGGGACAAGGTGGGATGAAGCTCCAACGCTGCACACTGTCAGCTGGGACTGAGCCTTGAGATCGAGGCTATGACTTCCTGGGGCTTCAAACACTTCTCATCAGAGCTGAAGCACTGACCCCAAAACATTAGCTCAACTACCTCAACGGTGTCACGCAGGTTACTCTTTCTGCAGATCCTTCTCTCTGCGTTTGCAGAGGGGATTTCAGGCCTCCTGCCTAGCCCAGCTCATGGCACTCTGCTGCTTCCCGCCACTCTCACAGTCACTCATCCTCAAGCCATGCCCTTCTTCACGAATGAATAAAATCCGGGTTCGGCCCTAGGTGGGAGGCCTTTGTTCCGGATAATCACCACTGCGGCCGGACCCAGGACCCCCTTGACTCCCTGCCATGCTGGATATATTACTGAGTCTTTCTTTATGCCATGGGTTGCACTGGAAGTGCTAGATTAGAATTAACTCACTACAATTGCAGTCACTTTTCACAGGATTACAAACATAAACCCCTGGGCCGTGACGAGGACCTCGAGCGCTCTCTATAGTGCGGAGCTGGAAAAGGAACCTGTGATGAAGGGGTGCAGAGGGCAGCATGGTGAGGAGCGGCTCCTCTCTCTGCATACTCTCCTACACTTTCCTACGTCAACTCAATAAACGAAGCACAGCAGTTGGAAACCATTCGGCAATGCAGCTCCTCTGATCCTCTCCAACCCGGGCGCCACCTGGCAGAAACGTGCAGGGCATGCGGGGTGGGCGCTGGGCGACATGGCTGTGCCTGTTGGGTGTCTCTGCAAGCTCTGGCTGTGTACCCGGCCCTTGCTGCCCAGCAACCCAGGGAGGAAGAGCTAGAAAGGGCTGGAGAGAGAAGGGACACGTGGGAGAGCTGGGACCTTCCGGGGCCATCACTGGTGCACGCAGCACCCGCCTGATCACCGCTCTGACCAGGGACCCCAGGCTGGGCAGAGACAAAGGAGCCCCGTGCCCGACCCCCTGCCCTGGCAGCTCCCCGTCAGAGTGGCCCTGCTGTACACAGCCTTCCTCAGTTTCCCCTGCTCCTGCCTCTGACATGTCCAGTTCAGAGTGCTAGGGCATTCTTTCTTGTTTACTCTCTCTTCTGTTTCGGGTTTCATTTGAGTTCTCAAAAGCTGTGTTTATTTTAAAACTCCAACTTGATTCCAGAATGTTTCACAAGCTGGTTCTGATTACAGCCCAGTAAGACCACTCCTGTGGGCCAAGAACAAAGGCAAAAGACAACCAAATGTGGCCGAGATGAAGTCAAGGTTTTAAACCAATAAACACTGGGAAACTCACCCTTCATCACAAAGCCCTTTCTGTCATCAGCAGTGAACATGGATCTTGGTGGTGTGTTGTTTGTTTAAGGCAGCTGTCAGGGCAGGGCCCCTCCCCCCTCGGCCCGCCCAGGCAGCAGGCAGACCCCGCCGGAGGACCGCGGCCGCACCGCTCTCCTGCAAGGGGCCTCCAGGGCCAGCCCCGGGGCCTCTAGTGCCACCTGTGTTGGTGGCATGCTGGAGCTGCAAGGCTGTGTTTTTTTCCTCCTCCAGTATTTTCAAATGTTCCTTATCAGGAGACAAACGTGCTACATTCCCGTCTAAATACGAGAACTCCGCGGAATGGCCACACAAGGGAAGAGGGAAATCCTCACACCGTGTCACGGGCACACAGTCCTGCAGCTCCCCTGGAGCAAGCTCAAGGGAAGAGACAGGGAGGGAAGCTAATGTGTCACATGCTGGGCCCTGTGCTGGTCACATGCACACACTACATTGTGTCACCATGGCGACTTCCACAGCGTGGCGGCCAGAGGACAGGGCACGCCAGGCAGAGGTGCGAGGGACAGTGCCTCGGAGGAAGCGGGTGACGAGGCTCACAGCACGGCCCACTCCGGAGAGGAAGAGGAGGGTCCTCAGTGGCTCTGGACGGGGCTTCCCGATGGGCCAGGGCTGTGACCCCAGGTTCCAAGAGAGGCAGGAAGAGGGAGACCCAGTTATACTTGGGGTTCGCCCTCTGTGGGGAGCAGTGATACCTGAGAGCCGCCACTGGGGGACTGGGCTTGGAAAGCAGAGGGACAGGCCTGTCCCTGCTGCCCCACAGGCCCGGGCGCCTCCTGTGGGCCCAGCAACCTGGCAGAGGTGGACATATGCGGATAGGCGAGGACACTGTTCAGCAGTCACACGTTGGACTACGTGAATCAGTTAATCATGACAAGCTTCTCACGAGATGAGGATAAAGTGACAGGAAATAGGGCACCTTCCTCGAATCTGTACAAATGTGCTTCAGGGGCTAGTAGCAAGCAGCTCTGGACACTTTTTGCGGGGGGAGCGGGAATCAAACTCAGGACCTTGCGCTTGCCAGGCAGGTGCTTTGGATCCTTTAACTGTAACTTTCTTAATTTCGATTTTGTTTGTTTGTTTATGGGGAACAGAGCTTCACTATGGAGCCCGGATCCTCCTGCCTCTGCTTCCCAGATGCTGGGATTACAGGCGGGCATCGCCACACCTAGGTTTAATTCTAATTTTATTCTGAGTTTTAGATGTTCTTGGTATTTTCAGGTAGAGAGGCCTTGAAACACATGTACAGGAAGGAGAACCACTGAAGCAAAACCAAGAAAGAATAGGAAAGCAATATAGGATGGCATTTTGTAAACTAGGAGGGAAGCTTGGGGGGATGGTCCCGGAGTCTAAGAAACCCAACCGCACAACATTGGTACTGAAAAGAGGACTATGGTGAAACAAGCAGCAGCCGTCATTGTAGCTTACTCCACTAGCCATCAGCAGTTAGAGTGGAGATGCAAGGTAATCTGACTCACACCTAGGAATAAATTTAACAAGAACGCTTAAACTATAAAAATTGAATGAAGGACATAAAGTAAAACCTAAGTGAATAGACAAACAGACCGTGTGCATGGGGCCGGGTGGGAAGATGAAGTTTAAAGATGTCAAGTCTCCCTCAAACCATTCGCATGAATTCAGTACAACTGGGATGGGAGCACAGCAGTTTGTTCGTAATGAATGGAGGGGTGGGAGGCACTGGCCACCTGGACTCTAAGTCCACCTAGGAGACTAAGCGTGTGGGACAGTGGCAGGCAGTCACAGGCCTCTGCTCCAGGCGACCTGGGCAACACAGGAACTCCCAAGTGTGCGGCTGGTCAAGTCCACGGGCCCTGCCCCTTGGGCACAGGAAGAGTGACAGGTCAGCAGGGGCCCTCTGTGACTGGCACTGGGTAACGATGGGCCTCAGAAGCTCACAAACGGGCTCGGGCCCAGCTCATGCTACAAATAAGGAGGGTGGGACTAGTAGGAAAGGGCATAATTTTGCTTTCCCTGTGTAGTTAGCGTATTTTTAGGAAACAGCTCTACTGCTGGCCACAGTGGTATATGTCTGTAATCCCAGTCACTCAGGAGGCTGTGCCAGGAGGATCGTAGCAAGTTCGAGACCAGTCTGGGGTACAAAGTGGGCTCAAGGCCAGCTTGCCTGGACTGTATAGTAAGACTCTGTCTCAAAAAAAAGCAAAGCAAAGAAAAGAAAAAGTACAATTCAGGATACACAATCAGTGCACAGAAAAAATCAATCATGTTTCTGCACAACAATAATGAACCCACTGAGAAAGAAACTAGGAAAACAGGACCATTCACAACAGCTTAAAGAAAAGTAAATACTTAGGAATTAACCTAATCAAAGAAGTGAAACACCTCTATAATGAAAACTACAGAATTACCCAAAAGGAGACCAAAGAAGACATCCGGAAATGGAAAGATGTCCCCTGTTCCTAGATAGGCAGAACCAACATTGTCAGAATGGCCATATTACCGAGACTCATACACAGATGTAACGGAATCCCAAGCAAAATACCAACAGCATTCCTCGTAGCACTAGAGAAAACAATCTTAAAATTCATTCCACCTGGAAACGCTTTAAAAAAAAATCCATATGGAACCAGAAGACCCAGAATAGCAGCAAAAGGCATCCTGGGAAAACAAGAGCAAAGCAAGAGGCATCACAAGGCCAGACTGAGAGTTCTGTTACACAGCTACAGTGATTAAAAACAGCATGGGACGGGCGCAGAAACAGACGGGAGGATCAGTGGGACAGCGGAGAGGACGCAGAAACAGCCCCAGGCACATTCAGCCTTTTGATCGACAAAAAGCACAAGCTGGAGAAAAGACAAGACTCTTTAACACATGGTGCTGGGAAAACTTGCTCTCCACATGCAGGAGGCTGAATCTAGACCCCTATCTCTCACCATGTGGTAAGCTAATATCAAAATGGGTCAAAGATCTAAGTATTAGAAGAGAAACACAATCTGTGAGAAGATTAAGCAGGCAAAACTGTTCAAGATGTGGGGAGAGGCCCAGACTTTCAGAACAGAACCCCAACTGCACAAGAAACGAGAATCAACTAATGGGACTGTATCAAATTAAAAAACTTCTGCACCACAAAGAAAACAGTCAACAGAGTGAAGAGAAAACCTACGGAATGAGAAAAAAATTTGCCAGCCACTCCTCAGACAGAGGAAAAATATCTAAAATATATAAGGAACTAAAAAAAAATTAGATGGGGGCTGGAGATTTAGCTCAGCGGTACAGCGCCTACCTGGCAAGCACAAGGTTGTGAGTTTGATTCCCGGTACTGGAAAAAAAACCAAAAAATAATAATAAATAAATAAATAAATAAATAAATAAAATTAGATTTCCCCCAAAATAAAAGACCCAATCACGAAATGGGAAACTGATGAATACACTTCTCAGAAGTAGTACAGATGTAAGAAATACCTGAAAAAATGTTCAACAACTCTGGCCATTAAAAAATGCAAATGAAGCCGGGCATGGTGGCGCATACCTGTAATCCCAGCACTTGGGAGGCTGAGGCAGGAAGATCATTGCAAGTTTGAGGCCAGCCTAGGCTACATAATGAGTTTAAGGCCAGCCTGAACTACATAGCAAGAGCCTGTCTCAAAAAGAAAAAAAACCCAAAACACTGAGATTCCATCTTACCTCCAGAAAGAATGGTCATCATCAAGAAATCTAGTAATAGGCTGGGGATGTGGCTCAGTGGTACAGCGGCTGCCTCGCAAGTGAGAGGCCCTGAGTTCAAGTCTCAGTACCAAAAAAACAAACAAAAAAAAAAAAGGAAAAAAAACCTGCCCGGTGTGGTGGAGCACTCCTGTAATCTCAGCACTTAGGAGGCTGAGGCAGGAGGATCACTGCAAGTTTGAGGCCAGCCTGGGCTACGTGGTGACCTCAGGACCAGCCTGAACTACACAGTGAGACCCTGTCTAAAAAAGAAAGAAAGAAAGAAAGAAAGAAAGAAACAAAAACAAACCCTTGTACATTATTGATGGGAATGTGAACTAATACAACCACTATGGAAATCAGTATGGAGGTTCCTCAAATACCAAAAGTACAAATTCCATTGACCTTAGCTCTTCTTCTCCTAGGTATCTCCCCAAAAGAGTTAAAGACATCATACTACAGAGATCCTTGCATACTTTGTTTATAGCAGTCCCAATTCACAATTGCCAAATCATGGAAGCTGCCTATTTCCACCAACAGGTAAGTGGAAAAAGAAAATATGGTATTTATATCCAATGGAGCACTACTCTGCCATAAAGGATTCACTTGAGTCATCTGTAGGAAAATGGATGCACCTTGAGGTCATAATGTTAAGTAAAATAAATCAGACACACCAGCTTAAATACTGCATGAGAAACCTAAAATATAACTAACTTAAAAAGTAAAATAAGCGTGGGGTATAGCTTAGCCACCTGGCACCTGCCTGGCAAGAGCAAGGTCCTGAATTCAATTCCTGGTACCAAAAAAAGAGCAAAACAAAACTCAGAAATAGGAAACTGGGACGTAAGTCCTTTGTGTATGAGGGGACAAGAGATCGGGGGAGGCCGTAAAAAGAGCTGAGACAGCCAGGCATAGTGGCGCAACCCTGTAATCCCAGCCCTCAGGAGGCTGAGGCAGGAGGATCATTGCGACTTTGAGGCCAGCTTGGGCTATAAAGTGAGCTCAAGGCCAGCCTGAACTGCATAGTGAGACCCTGTCTCAAAGACAAAAAAAAAAAAAGAGCTAAGATGTGTTGTACACACGGACCAACTCCCCATGAGGAATGGAATCTATGCACTGCAAACATGGACTCATAAACATCTTTAGGGCCAGGGGTATAGCTCAGCAGCTTAACCGCTTGCCTGGCAAGGCTGAGATCATGAGTTCGATTCCCGGTACCAAAAAAAAAAAAAACAAAAAGCATGCAATCATAAATATTTTTAAATGTTTAAAAAAGAAAAACTTTAAAAATTAAAAATACAAGTCTGAAAAAAGAAACTTGACACGAAGTCTCCCGACTTGCGTGTCCCTTCCTCCACGCGTAGCTGTGAGGCTTACGTCACTGCAGCGAGCTTCCGGTTCCGGGTCAGCAGCCTAGGAACCGACCACGTGGGGCAGAGCAGAAGACGGAAAGGGCCTGAGCCCCTGGGCCACCTTGGGACTGCTCGCTAAGCTTCACTCTGCTCTGCCGCCACACTTATTATATTAAGAGAAAATGTCTTTCTTAATACCAAAAAATACCGTTCATCAAAAGCTAAGCTACTCATCCAGACAAAAAATAAAATAAACGCCCGAGTCTTAGTCTATCAACAGGTGTAGGCAGCCACCTCTGTGTGATGTAGAAAGATCTTCACACTCCCGAAAGAAACCCCGTATCCACTGCAGTCACTCTGTGTTCCAGGCCTTCTTCCTCAGCCCCAAGCAATTGAAAACCTATCTTTGGTTTCTCTGGATTTGCCTGTTCTGACATCTCACAAGAATGGAATCACACTCTATGTGGCCTTTTATGTCTGGCTTCTTTCACGTTGCACAAGATTTGTAAGGCTCATCCTTGCAGCAGGGATCCCTGCTTTTTTCTTTTCACTACCGAATAATATTCCACTGTGTGGATAACCAAATGTTGCTTACTTATTCTTCAGCTCCTGAATGTTTGGGCCATTTATATTCTGGGGCTTTTATGACTCATGTGTCGATGAATATTTGCAAACAAGTTTTTTGCAGACACGTTTTCAGGTCTCTCAAGCATAGGAGTGGAATTACCGGGTCATACAATAACTCTATGTTTAATTTTTCAAGGAAGTGTGAAACTATTTTCCAAAACAGCTACACTGTTCTACATTCCTATCAGTATGGGTAAGGGTTCCAATTTCTCTTGTTATTGTCTTTTTTTTGGGGGGGGGTGTCTTTTTGAGACAGGGTCTCACTGCGCAGTTCAGGCTGGCCTTGAGCTCACTTTGTAGCCCAGGTTGGTCTCAAACAGTCCTCCTGCCTCAGCCTCCCAAGTGCTGGGATTACAGGTGTGGGCCAACATGCTCGGCTCCCAGACCTTTTTTAAAACTTTAATTCTGAGACAGAGTCTGGCTAAATTGCCCAGGCTGACCCTGAACCTGACTCTCCTGCCTCAGTCTCCAGAGTAGCTGGACTTATGGGCATGCACCATCATGCCCACTTCTGTATGGTTTTGATCTGCATGTCCCTGATAACTAATGATACTGAGCATCTCTGCATGTGTGCATTAGTCATCTGTGTATTCTTGGAGAAAGGTCTGCTCAAATCCTTTGCTCCTTTTTAGTTCAGTTGTCCTTCTATTTCAATTATTGGATTTTAAGAGTTATAAACAATACTTTTTTAGAAGGACATGAGGGGCTTGCTTCGCCAGATATTAAAGCATTCATAAACCTACTATAGTTAAAATACCAAAGCCGGACTCATTATGCAAATTCCTACTGGCCAACTCACTCATTCCCTGGAAGTAATTTGCAACCCAAATCTATACGTGAGATCCTTTTATCTTGGCCTAGGAGGAGCAAGGCGGCAACATTCTGCCTTTGTGTTCAATCTCTCACTGTAACTAAGCGTCCTTTTCTTTACCCATTTAGTGCCTTTTTCTTTTGTTGGCGATTCTGCAGTTTGAGAGAGGCTGCAGGAGGTGGTGTCCTTGCGGGGTTTCGTGGGTGTGTAAGATCGCTCACTATTTTCTCTCCATCCTGCTGGGAACCCAAGCTGCTCTAAAAGAGTTTCCTAATTCTTAAAAAAATCCCCTGCTAGGTGTGGTGGTACACACCTGTAATCCCAGCACTCAGGAGGCTGAGCCAGGAGGATTGCCACCAGTTTGAGGCCAGTCTGGGCTACACAGGGAGTTCAATGGCAGCCTCAACTAAATGGTGAGACCCTGTCTCAAACAACAATAACAACAACAGAAGAGTCTCCTAGTGCTAAAGTGCTGTCTAGATTAAAGATGTAGGGGCTGGGGATTTAGCTCAGCCGCGCAGCGCCTGCCTGGCAAGCGCAAGGTTGTGAGTTTGATTCCCGGTACTGGAAAAAAAACAAAAAAACAAAAAACAACAACAAAAAAATAGATTAAAGATATAAACGCTGAGATTTACAGAACTAGAGGAAAATGTAGGACATGATATTTATAATCTTGGGAGCAAGGAAGGCTTCTTAAGTAAGATGTTTAACAAAATGCCATAAAGAGCCAGGCGTGGTGGTGCACGCCTGTAATCCCAGCACTCGGGAGGCTGAGGCAGGAGGATCGTTGCAAGCTTGAGACCAGCCTGGGCTACAAAGTGAGCTCAAGGCCAGCCTGAACTGCATAGCGAGAGACCCTGTCTCAAAAAGACAAAAAACTAAACAATGCCATAAAGAAAAAAATGGACAGGTTTGACCAATACATGCATAGAAAAGGCACAGAATTAAAATCTTTAATATACAGTGAGTTTCTACTTGCTGAGAAAAATTTTAAATGGGAAGAGAAAATGACCACATAGTTCACAGCAAAATAAATGGCTTATAAGACACCTCCCATGTGCATGTTTGTCTCTGGTGGTCTGAGCAACTGATTTGAAGGTAACAATATGCAATGAAATTACAATGGTGCACTCCTACCATCTTGTCTAGTGAAACTCTGTATTAT
>NW_004955437.1:6107240-6115572 GCF_000276665.1 Chinchilla lanigera
GAGGCTGAGGCAGGAGGATTGTTGTGAGTTCGAGGCCAGCCTAGGCTACAAAGTGAGCTCAAGGCCAGCCTGAACTGTATAACGAGACCCAAAAAGATTAAAAAAAGTCTCAAAAAGATTAAAAAAAAAATAAGATATGTGTAGATGGATACCCCAGGTTCCTGTTTTTGTAGTTGCGAAACAAAATACAAAAACAAACCCAGTGACTGGTTAAAGTACAGGATGTTCTCAAAATGGAAAATGAAATCTCTTCAGACTGTACGCTGGGTTGACTAGTGTCTTCCAGGTTCACGTCCTCCCTGGAGCCTCAGAACGTGATCTTCCTGGGAAACGGACTTTTCGGGTGGAACAGGGTGAGAGGAAGCCATCCCAAGGTGGAGTGGGTCCTAGTGGGTCCTACATCCTGTGTAGGACCCATGAGAGAAGAGGACACGAAAGTGCGTGCAGGGAGGGCTGGCAGCCACAGGAAGGCGGAAGGGAGACGGACCCCCAAGCCAAGGACCGGCAGAGACGACGGCAACCAGCAGAGGCCACACGAGGATGCAGAGCCTGACCCCACCAGCAGCCGACTCCAGGCTTCCGGCCTCCAGGCCTGTGAGAGGATGCTGCAGGCCACCCAGCCTGCGGGGCTTTGCCTGGCAGCCTGAAGCTAATCAGTGTGTCTCGCCAAATATATTAGTTACATAAGTGCTTTTATGTGTGTGCAAATGAGGAAGTACATACACACACACACACACACACACACACACACAATCTGAACAGAAACAGAAAAATTCCAAAACTCAAGCTACTGCTAGTGGTTTCTTGGGTAGAAGAAGAGCTAGAAAGATAGAGGTAGAAATGCAGAACATTTAGTGAGCACGTGAGAGTCGTGGGTTTAATACTCTGTGAGGAAGGAGGGAGGGAGGGAGGGAAGAAGAGGGAAGGGAGAGAGGGCAGAAGGTGAGAAAGTGAGGGAAGGAGGAAGAGAAAGAGTAAGAAAAAAAGGAAGGAAGAAAGGAATGAGGGAAGAAAAAAAGAAAAAAAAAGAAAAGAAAAGCAAGCTCTGAAAAAGCAACTGTATCTTAAACTGGCTGTGATAGTGCATACCTATATTCCCAGCACTCAAGAGGCTGAGGCAGGAAGGTGGCAAATGCAAGGCCAGCCTGAGCTGCATAGCAAGTTCAAGGCCATAATGAGACCGTGTCTCAAAAAAAACAAAAACAAAAAAAAAATGATGAGGCCCGGAGAATAAAATAGAAAGAACTGAGAAAGTGAAGGTGAAGAGAACCCCGGCGGGTTAACAAGGCAAAACGGAAGTCAAGATCACCCGCGAGGGCGGGCCTGGGGTGCGCCTGGGCGGGAGGTCTGGGGGAGGCAGTCCAGGAGCTCCTCCAGGCCAGTGGCTGCTGGAAAGAACCTTGTCTTTGGGGCCCGGGAGACACAAGGGAAATGACGCGGTGACTGGGAAGCAAAATGCCCAGAGAACCCCTAGTCCACCTGGAAGCAGACCCTGGGCACCGTGCACATGGCCCCGGGAGACCGGCTGGAGGGAAGGAGGGGCTCAGACCCGAGCCTGGGCCCCTCGGCTCACGTGGCTCTCGCCCTCCGGGCCTTGGTATCTCATCTGTAAAGCGGTTGTCGCCCCGATGGAGCCCGCTCCTCGGGCTGTGGTGACGTCGTGAGCCGCCACCCGGAAAGCCCTGTGAAGACACCGGTCCCCGCCAGCACCGACGGTAGTTACTGACACGCGCCCCTGTGAGCACACTGTGCACAGGAGCTCCGCAAGGCCACTTGAGCCCCTCACCAAGAGGCTTTACAGAGCGGGACGGGGTGGCACAGGCCTGTGATCCCAGCGCTTTGGGAGGCTGAGGCAGGCAGACTGCAAGTTTGAGTCCTGTCTGAGCAACTCTGTGAGACTCTGTCTCAAAATTTACAACTATAAAAAGGGCTAAGGATGTAGCTTAGTGCGAAGGCCCTAGGTTCAATTCCTAATGGCATCCAAAACAAAGGACTTAGGATTTAGGGGCAGGATTTCCTGAGGCTGAAACCTAGAAAAGGAAGCCTGTTTCTGTTCCCATCTGTTCCCCTGGTGGGGTCAGGACACCTTCCACCAGGGGCGCTCGTGCCTCTAGGGCAGCAGTGGTGAACCTGGGGCACGAGCGCCATAGCAGGCCGCAGAGCCCTCTCGGCCAAGCATCCGAACTCAGGTTTCACTACAGCGGTGGTGCTTTGTGATGCACAAGTGGGGCTGGGTCTCAGTGTGGGCATCGGTCTCTAAAAGGCTCACCTACGCCGGGTGTGGTGGCGCACGCCTGTCATCCCAGCACTCAGGAGGCTGAGGCAGGAGGATGGTTGCAAGTTCAAGACCAGTTTGTGCTACAGAGTGAGCTTGAGGCCAGCCTGACCTGCATTTTGAGACCCTGTCTAAAAAAAACAAAAATAAATAAATTAAAAAAAAAAAAAGGCTCACCCTCGTTGCTCTAGGAAATCGAAGCTCCAGATGTCTCTATGGCCCCATGGCGCCACCACACAGAGCACCGGACGCCCCAGGAGTCCCACATGGGCTGCCCTGCTGCCTGGGCGGTCTGTGGAAGGCGCTGACCTTCAGTACCAGGACATTCGGACAGATCCCTTTTGCTGCCCTCTTAGAGCCCCTGAGGTTCCCACCTGTCGTGCCAGCCCCATCACTCCTCATCTTTACAGCGCCTTGGCTTTCCTTGCGATGCCCCTGCAAGGCCAGGCCCTCAGTGGTTGCCGCTTCCCAGGATGGGACGCCCACCGGCCCAGGCCAATGTGCTCCGTCTGCGTCCACAGTTACAAGTGAGAACAGCACCGTCACAGAAGCAACACCAGAGACCTAAAGCCATGCCCTGCCGGCGTGCTCTGTCCAGCTGCGCTCCAAGGACTCATCTGACGCCAGCAGCGAGGCAAGATACTAAGGTCCAGGGGGCCAAAGGATCTGGGGTGCTGACAAGACAGGAAAGCTTCTTAAATTTGTAAACTGTGACTTAGAGAAGGTGCAGTCAGTGTCCCTTGTCTCTACCTTGTTTGGTAACCAAGTAACCGTGGGCAAAGAAAGTCCCGCCACCAGCCAGGTCTGCTACTCTGTCCTGTGCGGCAAAGAGTGAAGCCGCCAAGAAGGGGACGCAGACAGCCTGACGTGCCCTCCTCCTGCTCGCTGCAGGACACTAGTTCAGTGGCACAGCACCTGCCTAGCAAGTACAAAGTCCTGAGTTCGATTCCCGGTACAAAAATAAAAAGACACTGGGAGCTTGCTGAGCCTGCTGTGGTGGTGCTGTGCAGAGTTCAGAGTCAGCCCAGACACACACTGAGACCTTGTCTCAAAAGAAAAAAAAAGCTGGAAACTTCCTTTTTTGAGGTCTGCTGATGATATTTCAAAAACAGGGGCTGGGAGTTTAGCTCAGCGGCACAGTGCCTGACCGGCAAACGCAAGGTCATGAGTTCGATCCCCGGTACTGGGAAAAAAAAAAAAAGAAACAACCAAACAAACCAAAAAAACACAGAAACAACCCTCCTAAAAAAAAAAAAAATCCTATTATGTGTTTCCTACAACAACCATTGAGAATAGTCAATGAATATTCAACTGGTCACTCATGTATAGCTCTATTTATTTTCTTTAGAAGCCACTTTGAAGATACCAAAGTATAGTACAACAACCACTGAGAATCTCCTACCTCTTTTGTCTGTAACTCACTATTATTTGTCTATTTGTTTTCCTGAGAAACTCTCTTGTAGATAACAACATGTAAAACAATAACCATTGATAAATCTCCTACCACTTTGTCTGTAATTCAGTAAGCACCCCCATTACTATGTTATCCTTCTTTTACTCTTTAAAATACATAAAAAATAAATAAATAATTTTTAAAAATCCTCCAGATATATACAAAAAAAAGTTGTATCTGAACTTTAAATACATGAGCTGTTGGTTAAAAAAAACAGGAACTCATGATGCTGAGTCTTATCTTACGCTTCCTTCCTCTGATTTTGATAGAGAGAAAAGCCAAGTGTTTTCTTGATTTCCTCTGTGTACAGAAATAGTTTCTAAAGGAAACTCAATCCAAGAGATAACTTTTATGACTGATGAGGTCTTGCTTTAAAGAATGACATTATGACTATAAAGCTTTGCTTAATCTAGTACATTTTTTCTAAAAACGTATTTCCTAAAAGTTACCCAGGATCATAAAGATTTCAGAACATGGTTATATGGAAAACTCTAATTAAAAAAAAAAAAAAAAAAAAACTCTATTTGTGAACTTTTATTTTTTTTTTTTAAAGACAATGTCTCACTATGTAGTCCATGCTGGCCTTCAACTACGCAGCCCAGGCTGGTCTTGAATTCACAGCGATCCTCCTGTCTCAGCCTCCTGTGTGGTGGGATTACAGGTGTGCGCCACCACGACTGGCTTTCATTTCTGATTTTAACGCTCATGTCCCTCCATATGGGCAAATAAGATTAGTATTACCAAAAAAGGGGTCGGGGTGCAGCTCAGCAGTAAAGCACTTGCTCAGCATAGGTGAGACCCTGGGTTTGAGCCTTAGCACTAAAAAGGAAAAACAATTTCCCCTCTAAAAATTCTCCAAACAATATCCTGCTATTCTTTCTCAACAAGTAAATTTCAAGTCTTATCATATGCTATGCTATTCTTGAAAGAAAATGCCTCAAATGGCTAAACGGTCTGTTAGACAGAATTCCTGTACTGCTGTTGATGCTCTGTTATTAAATTTAGGTGTTTTTAAATTCAGTTTACTGGCAAAAGTGATATATTCTTGAGTACTAACTGAAATAAACTGTGGCAGAAAGAAAGACCAGTTGAGAGAATGGGTTATATCTAGCCCAAAACCTAGCGCAACAGGCTAAGGACTATTAGGGCGTCTGGTTCAAAGCAAGCTGGATTCAGACACTTTCAGTAAATCGCTAGCTATTTACTAAATATCCCCTATGGACAGGGATCTCAGGAGCATGAAAAACACATAAAGATACTGTCAAATCCTTCTTCTGGGCATTTATCCCCAACACAGGGGTTTATATCCCGCCAGCTGTGTTTGTCCAGCAAATGTCTTAATTTCTCTGAGCCTCAGTTTCCCCCTCTACAAAACAGGGATAAAACACCCATCCTATAGAGTCAGTGGGGTCTGAATTAAACAACACAATACAGAGAAGGCGCCTCTCATCAGACATCAATAAAGATTACTTCCTTTCTCATCGAATACTGTCTCAGAGCAGGAATTGGTGGTGCGTGCCTGTAAGCCCTGCTCTTGGGAGGCCACACCAGGAGGGTAGTGAGTTCAAACCCAGGCAGGGCTACACAGCAATACTGTCTCAAGGAACCAAACCCAAACCCAAACCCAAACCCCACACAACTTTGTCTCACAGGTGGTAATGGCCCCGTACCTGCCAAGTGCCTGTCCTCCTCCGCCGTGGGCAGCGCTGCGCCCTTGCTCTCGGGCAGGTATTTCTTGGTGATGGGTAAGGACAGGAGGCGGATGTGGCGGATGAGCACGCGCCAGCTGTGATCCCCGGAGAGCGCAGGCTCAGGCGCCAGGGGGCTGAAAGGCTGGATCACGAAGCAGGCGGTGAGCAGCACTAAGCCCAGCGTCAGGAGCACCTACGGGGCAAGGCAGGAGAGGGTTAGCGGCGGCCCCGTGGTCCCAGCGAACAATACCTGCACTCAGGAAGAAGCAGGACTCTCCTGCTGTCTCACTGTGCCCAGGGAACAAGCCCTTCCCTAAGCCATCTGCTTTGCTTCCAAGGGCATGAAAGCCTGAGAACTGTGAGGACCGGGAGGCTCCCATCAGACCACCGGGGGCTGCGCCCACCACTTCAAAACACTCAGGGCCGGGGATACAGCTCAGTGGCACAGCGCCTGCCTGGCAAGCGCGAGGTCCTGAGTTCGATTCCTGGTACCAAAAAAAAAGAAAAAACCCACAAATATAGCTTCATTATAAATCCATAGCTTTCAACTGGGCATGCTGGTGGCTCATAGCTATAATCCCAGCATGCAGGAGGATGAGGCAGGAAGATCACTGTGAGCTTCGAGACCAGCCTAGGCTACATGGTGAGCTCATGGCCAGCCTGATACATAGCAAGACACTGTCTCAAAAAAGAAAAGAAAAAGCAAAACCAAGGCTCCATGTGGACTCGGTACTTTGAAGGCTGCCAGGGTGCGTGTGTTCCCACCGAGCTCCGGGCCACGCACCCGTACCTTACACACAGTGATGAGCAAAGGGTACTGAGGGGGCCCCCGCTGGGGCTCGTTCTTTTCCAGCAGCTGCCTAATGAACTTCTCGATGGCCTTCTCCGACATGCCACACTGATGGCCGGTCTGTCGCACCCACTCAACAGTCTCTGAAAGTTTGTCGTAAATGCTGAGCTCGTTGGCGGCAAAATCCATGTCTTCCGATACGAAATCCCTGCGGTAGAGAAAAACGAGCGTAAAATGAATGACAGTTTCTTCAAAGCTCTTCCTCCTGTAAGTCCTTCCTGCGACCCTCTAACTGCAGGTGCCGGTTCAGTGTTTGAAGACAAATACTTTTATTAAGCTCAGTGAGTACGCTGAGACAGCGGCGAACTGCCAGATGTGCAAGGGCTTTTTATGATTATTATTATTATTTTAAAAATTTATGTATTTTTTATTTTTAAACAAAAACTTACATGTCATATAAACTCTTGAATAACTACATAAAACTAAAAATGGTGGCTAATTTTTTATTTTTAAATGCTTTACATTGAGAAAGAAAACGTGCACTCTGCTTTACGGCATCTTCCACACTCTCATGCTCTGGAAGGCGCCTGTCGAGAGGCGCGGGACTCCTCAGTGGAGGGAGTCACCCTCTGACAAGCTCTGCGGCTAAAGGTGCCGTCAGGGGGCAGCCTGGCTGGAGGAGCAGGCTGGAGGCGCCACGTCTGGATCCCAATTCCTGCGCAGAGTGAAGAGCTGCTCCACGGTGCCCTGGGCAGGCTGCGGGGACAGCCACAGGTCCCGTTACACTGCAGGGGGTGGCCTTTCTCCACCCTCTGCCCCCGGAGTCCCCGAACACCACCAGCAGGATCACCACTGGAAGAACATCAGCACAGCCAGATCCCCAGCTCTCCCAGGGCACTGACTCGGGGGCCTGGGCCTGGCTTGGCAATCTGTGGATCTAACAGGGAGGCCCGGCGGGTGAAGAAGCAGACGAGCACTGAAGCTCCAGCACCACATTCTCAGGCCCAGGCTGACACCACACAGAAGCTCCTAACGGACAGCTCCCAGTTTATGCACAGCACGTCTAAAGTCCTCACAAGCCTCCTGGTCCAGCCTCTTCTTCAAGACAGGAGGTGGCTGAGCACCAGGACAGGGCAGCTGGCAATCCTCTAGGAAAGGAACTGGAGATCTAAGACAAGCGTGACACCTCCGTTTTATCTGGTAGGCCAACTGTTAGTAAATGCTATACTCTAAGGAGCGCTGGGGTCGCCGCAGTCCTGAACGTGCTATCTCTCTGGCAGCACCTGGCGCAGACTAAACCGGACGACGCTAGGAGTCAGGAGGCGTCTGAAAGGTAGGTAGGAGGGGGTGTGGGAAAGCTCCAGGGTCTGGCAGGACCGGGGTAGATTTTCTAAACACTGGGAAAGGCTTTCAACAGCTCCTCTTCCTGCACTATCAATGACCAGGGCACAGGCAGCCCACAATCACTTTCAAATACAGGGCTTACTACTACTACTACTATTATTATTATTATTTATTATTATTATCTCTTTGAGACAGGGTCTCGCTGTGCAGTTCAGGTTGGCCTTGAACTCACTTTGTAGCCCAGGCTGGCCTCGAACTCACAAAGATCCTCCTGCCTCAGCCTCCTGAGTGCTGGGATTACAGGCGTGCACCACCACGCCTGGCTCTTATTATTTTTTATTTTGTTTCAGCTTGGTATTAAACTCTGGGGGACAAATGATTTTCCTGCCTCAGCCTCTACAGCAGCTGGGAGCATAGGTGAGCACCACTGCTGGGGCACCTACGAGGGTTTACAAATCCCACGTGCCTGGAGGGCCTGCCAGGAGTGCAGGAGGTCCCTAAAGGGATTCGGATGTCTGAAAACAATCACAGACTTACTATTGCTCTTTTTTTTAATTGTATTTTTGACACAGGGTCTCACTATGCAGTTCAGGCTGGCCTTGAACTCACTTTATATCCCAGGCTGGCATCAAACTTGCAGCAATCTGCCTGCCTCAGCCTCCCAAGTCCTGGGATTACAAGAGTGTGCCACTGTGCCCAGCTGCTACTCGTCATTTACTAGATAAAAATAAGCCTGAGCTGTAGCTCAGTGGCACAGTACCTGCCTGGCAAGCGTGAGG
>NW_004955437.1:6116122-6122229 GCF_000276665.1 Chinchilla lanigera
CTGTGAGCTAAGTAAACCTTTCCTCCTTTAACTTTGGGTGTTGGGTATTTTGTCTCAGCAACGAGCAAAGTAACCAAGACAAAAGGGACTAGGGACAACGGTGTCAATCAATTACTTCCTCGCAGTTCTTTTAGCCACATGAGAGGAGGAATGGCTCCTGGAGGGATGTACCGTGGAGACGGGCTAGCGAATGAGATGCGCCGGCCCGAGCCAGGATTTCAGAGGACACGGAAGCCACCACTCGGGACCTGCACACCTGGCAGGCTGAGTCCCCATCCTTTCCCACAAATAGTGTCAGGGCTGGCTGTGGTGGCACACTCCTATAAACCCAGCACGCGGGAGGCTGAGGCAGGAGGATGGCTGTGAGTTTGAGGCCAGCTTGGGCTACATAGTGAGTTCAAGGCCAGCCAGAACTGCATAGCGAGACCCAATCTCGAATAAAAGAAGAAAATACTAAGCTAAGAAGACATGCAATATGATGACTGCGTTTGTATGAAAAACTAAGTACAGACTAATGTAGAGCGAGAAAGTAGATGAAGTAATGATTATCTAGGACCAGGCTGGCGAACCTTTTAGAACTTTCAAAGATAATGAACTGCTGGGCCTGGTGGCGAACCTCTGTCATCCCAGCACTCAGGAGGCTGAGGCAGGAGGATCTTTGCAAGTTCAACGTTAACCTGGGCTTGCCGGGTGTGGTGGCGCACGCCTGTAATCCTAGCACTCAGGAGGCTGAGGCAGGAGGATTGTTGCGAGATCGAGACCAGTCTGGGCTACAAAGTGAGCTCAAGGCCAACCTGAACTGCATAGCAAGACCCTGTCTCAAAAAAAAAAAAAAAAAAAAAAAAAAAGGTTAGCCTGGGCTACAGTCTGAACTGCACAGCAAGACCCTGTCCCAAAAAGAAAATAAAAAAATAAAAAATAAAAATTAGAAGTAGGCCAGGGATGTAACTGAGTGTGAGTGCCCTGGGTTTAAGCCTCAGTACTGCCAAGAAAAGAGAAAAGAATGATATTTACACAACTTTGTAACCATATTAAAAGTCGCTGGGTTGTACATTTTGAGGTGTTTTTTGAGATGGGGTCTTACTATGTAGTTCAGGCGGCCTTCAACTCACTACCACACTGCAGAGCCCAGGCTGGCCTTGAGCTCTCAGCCTTCCTCCTGCCTCAGCCTCTCAAGTGCCGGGATTACAGGCCTGCACCACGATACCCAGCTCCCTCTACTCATTCTGTAATCACAGATGCCCCAGGTAACTCTAAAGGATGTCGCTGGGCAAAAATGAGTCAGTGACGAGCCACTCAGAGCCACAGCTGCAGAGATTCCTGCAGAAACAGCAAACTGCTGACTCTTGTTTTTCATATTATGGTTTTGGGACCACTGACCCCAAAAATGTCCTGTAAAAACTGGAGCCATGTTTGACTGTCACACCGAGGGATACTACTGGCACCTGGCTGTCCCTTGGAAATCATGGAACAGCACACCACGGCTGAGCATGGAGCGCACCTGCTGGGGGACCACGTCTGGCAGACGGTTTACCTCTGGAAGGAAGGTCCGGCTCTGGCTGAGGTGAGCGCTGCCCCACGGGGAGGTGTGGAGGAGCTGGCTTCTGAAACCTGCAAGGCACAGGCGGGTCACTGTGAGTTACACATCTGTGCCCGATGGACAGGAGATGCCCTCTCCATGGGGACCCACTCCAAGATACCCAGGGGATGTCTGACAGCACTCATGGTACCGGATCTATATGTCTATTCTCCTATATACAGATACCTATGATCGCCAGGTATGGTGGTGCAACCTGTAATCTTAGTATTCGGGAGGCTGAGGTGGGAGGATCATTTCGAGTTCGAGGCCAGCCTAGGCTACAAAGTGAATTCAAGACTAGCCTGAACTGCATAGTGAGACCCTGTTTCAAAAAGACCAAAAAAAAAAAAAAAAGCCGAAAAAGATACCTATAATCGTTTTATTACTCAATTCAATTACAGTAAAATATTAATGACAAAATAATTATAATCTTATAATCTAAAAATAATGTCAATGGGGTCTTATTCTCGCAATATCTTTTTGTTTTGTCCTTTTTATTTATTTATTTATTTTGAGACAGGGTATTGCTATGTAGTCCAGACTGGCCTCAAACTTGTGGCAATCCTCCCGCCTCAGCCTCCTGAGTTCTGAGATTATAGGCACTGCATTATTACACCCAGAACTACATTTTCACTTTGTCCTACATGGGTCTCCAGTATTATGTTAACTATGCACTACGTTTAGAGTTGTAACTCTGTTCCATTCTATTTTACTCCATGATTTCTATTAATAGAAGATACCTTCTACTAAAGGGGGAAAATGTTCCTTGGTTTACAATAAAAATTACTGACAAGCTAAAAGGAAAAATAATCAATAAAACATTAAAATGATTAATATTATTTAAAATAATTTAAAACTGCACAAAGTGCTTAAAAGGTACAGGGAAGGCACACTGTTCGTGGGAATGTAAAGCTACTGTGGAGAATAGCATGGAAGTTCTTTTAACAGTTAAAACAAGCTTGGGCTGGTGATGCACACCTGTGATCCCAGCACTTGGGGAGGCTGAGGCAGGAGGATCACTGTGAGTTTGAGGCCAGCCTGGTGAACTACATAAGCAAGTTCAAGGCCAGCCTACACTGCACTACATAGTGAGAACCTGACTCAAACAAAACAAAGTAGTTCAGTGCAGAACCAGAGGATGGAATGGTGCTTTGCTAGGGGCTGGAGGAGACCCGGGAAGTGTTAGCCAAAGGTTACAAAGCTTTGGATCTGCATGATGAGGAAGTTGCAGAATCTACTGTATAGCACAGGCTCCTGAAGGTAACAATACTGTACTGTATACCCAACATATGCACAGAAATGGTGTAACATTTAAAAAACGTCACAGCTGCCAGGCGTGGTGGCACATGCCTGTAATCCCAGCACTCAGGAGGCTGAGGCAGGAGGATCACTGAGTTCAAGGCCAACCTGGGCTATATAGTGAGTTCAAGCCCAGCCTGCACTGCACACGGGGACACTGTCTCCAAAAAAAAAAAAAAAAAGTCACAGTTAAGGGAATTCTGCTTTTCCCCCCACTTATCATCCCTTAAATCTTTTCTTCATGCTAGCAAAGGACCCAGATACTGAGCTGCCCCGTCCCATCACCTCAACTGCACGGTGCGTTTTCAGTGTGTGCTTTCTATGCATCCCTGCTGGGGAGACCAGGAGACCGGGGGACTGGGAGGCTGGCGCTGTTACTCTGAAAATGCGCCTCTTCCTAGCAGAGAGAGAAAACAGCCAGCACCCTCCAGTCTGTGTCTTTCTCCAGAAATTTCATTTTGAAATAAGTCAACTTCAATGTCAAACTTCTGGAAAGTAGGAAGGTACAATGAGCTGTGCCAACTGCACGGACACATACAGCCGCACCACGTGTCTCACTTATATCCAGCAAGTGTGAGTGTGTGTGCTGTCTCCACTTCCAGCAGAGTCATGTGAAAGTTAGCTGCGGCCCACCGCAGACGCACTTCTCCATCTCTCAGCATGCAGCTCCTAACAGGAGCTGCGAGTTCGAGACCAGTTCGAGAACTCGCATCATCATTCCCATTAAAACGAACGATTCTAATATTCAGTCCATAGCCAGACCACCCTAACAGGTACATACATAAAAGACAACATACTTTTTTAAAGATGCAAGATCCAACCAATGATCGCAGATCGCATTTGGCTGTGACTCTTTGACCTACTTAATCTCCAACAAATCCTGGGGGGTTGTTTTGTTTTGATTTTTTATGGCTGACTTTTTTTGTGTTTTTTTTTTTTGTGGTACCGGGAATCAAACTCTCGACCTTGTGCTTGCCAGGCAGGCGCTGTGCCGCTGAGCTAAATCCCCAGCTCCTGGCTGACATTTTTTAAGAAGTCTCCACATTTTTAAACTCACCCCTACCTAGTCCTGCCCTCACCTTCTCCAGTTCCTACTATTAAAAATAAGAATAAGCCTTCCCCAGAGCTGGGCATGGTGGCACACACCTGTAATCCCAGCATTTGGGAGGCTGAGGCAGGAGGATCGTTGTGAGTTTGAGGCCAGACTGGGCTACAAAGTGAGCTCAAGGTCAGCCTGAACTGCATAGCGAGACCCTGTCTCAAAAGGCAAAAACAAACAAACAAACAAAAAAAAACACCTCCCTCTCTGTAGGTCTCCAGTCCTGCATTTCTCCGTCTTGGAGTCAAGCCCTTGGCCTTGCCCTTTCCTGACCCAGTGAAATCCGTCTTCCCCCATGGTCCTGAGGGTATCAATGGCTTCACAAATGCCAAGCCCAGCAAGCGTTTTCATTATTTTCTCACCTGATCTCTGTGGCGGTGACCACTGCCACCCACTTGCTCCCGAGTGCTCTCAAACCTTGGCATAATTCTCTCTCTCTCTTGCCAGCGGTTAGCACACGCTACAGCTGCCCTTGACCTTCTTCTAGTGCTCTCCAGGACTTTAACCGCCAGCTATTCATCATTCCCCTCCCGTCAGAGCGGTCTCCAGGCCTCCAGATGCACCTGCGCGTCTACCTACCAGCCGCTGCCATTTCCGCTCCCGACCCGCCGTACCCACAGTTGAACCCCTATCTTCTCCCTCTGGTAGTCTTTATGAAACACTAGTTCTCCAAATTTAACCACGCTGCCTCCTCCCACCAAAGGATCACCAAACCCTCTCCAGCGGCCCAGGAAGGCACCGGGAGGCTCTCGACGGCTCTCCTACGGACGTTACAAAAAACGCACCTCTCTGCTTTCAGCTCGCCTTCTTTCCATGCCACCCACTACCCTAACCTTGAGCTGTTCTGAAACACACAGTCCGGCTGACACCTTCTAAGAGCCCCACCCTCTGCTGGGCACACGCGCATATGTGGTTAAGGGTACTGGTCTTGGAATGAATAAGAGCCGGATGAGAATCCTGGGTTTTTTCACCCACTGGACAGCTACAGTGTACTACTACTTAGCCTAAGCCTTAGTTTTCACTTATAAAATGGGGATAATTAGATTTACTTCACAGTGTCAAAAGGATTATAAATGATATATGTAAAATATCCATTCCAGTATCAGACGAATTAAATACTCAACAACTGTTATAAGATGAAGTCTACGGCCGGGGATATAGCTCAGTGGCACAATGCCAGCCTGGCAAATGCAAGGTCCTGAGTTTGAATCCTGGTACCAAAAAAAAAAAGATGAAGTCCAAGTTAAGGGGGTTGGTGTACTCCTGTAATGCAAGCATTCAGGAGGCTGAGGCAGGCAGATCACCATGAGTTTAAGGCCACCCTGGGCTAATGAGTTCAAGAGTAACCTGAACTGCATAGCCAGAGAACCTTAAAAAAAAAAAAGTCCAAATTACTTACACTGCCTACCTGGTCAGTTAAATTTTCCACCAGTCCTTCCTTATATTCTATACTGTCATGCTGTTTCACATGTGTTTGCTTTCTTTTTTTTTTTTTTTTTTTAAGAAAGTACAAGACAAATAAAGACCAAGCAATGATAAGACAATCTTGATTCTGTCTTGTCCACCTTTTGGTTTTGGTTTTTCTCCGGTACCAGGAACTGAACTCCCGACCTTGCGCTTGCCAGGCAGGCGCTTTGCCGCTGAGCTAAATCCCCAGCCCCTTCACATGTGTTTGCTTTCATGCACACAATTTCCTTGGCCTAAAAAGGACAGCAAGCCCCCTGTTTTTCACCCAGTAAGTGAACTCTGGAAGACTTTGCCTTTTGGTTTTGTTTTTTTGAGACTGGGTCTCTCTACGCAGCCCAGGCTGGCCTCGAACTTGCGGCAATCTCCGAACTTTGGCCTTCCCAGTGCTGGGATTACACTCGTGGGTGCACTGCCACTCCCAGCTCCTGATTTTGCCTTTTGACCCTTCTACAGCTCTGTCACTTTGTAGTACATGTTTCCCTACCTCCCACATAATTGTCTTTTGAAAGCAGAGATAAATGAAGAAAATAACACAAAAAACTCAGAATGCACATGGAAATTCACTTCCGACACAGAACCTGACCAATGATCAACAAATTTATACAAAGTACTTAAACAAATTTATAGGGACCATTCTGCTCAAGGTAACTAAATGTAATCATC
>NW_004955437.1:6122850-6125738 GCF_000276665.1 Chinchilla lanigera
TTTTTTTTTTTTTTTGAGGCACACTGTTACTTCGTGGTAAACTGTGACAACTCAAAAACAAATGTATCAAGGGAGGAACGTCCAAAGACCACTCCAGTGCGGGAACCACCAAATGAGCGATCAGGAAGGTCAGAATACTACGCAGATGGGGGCAGTCTCTATCTTTAGGTGATTGATTGGTGACTGACTTATTTATTTTGAGACAGGGTCTAGCTCTTGTAATCCAGGATGGCCTGGAACTCAGTGTAGGTCAAGCTGCCCTCGAACTCCCAGCGTTCCTCCTGCCTCTCGAGCGCTGGGATTACAGGCGTGTGCCAAGATGACAGGCTATTGGTGGCGAATTTAAAAGAAATATATATATGTATAATATTACATATATATAATATATATATTTGGTTTCGGTTTTTTTCCGGTACCGGGAATTGAACTCACGACCTTGTGCTTGCCAGGCAGGCGCTGTGCCGCTGAGCTAAATCCCCAGCCCCAAGAAATGTATTTTTGAATACCAAGGCTCTGCAGCCACTTAGGTAAGAAATAATGTGGCCTGCAGGTTTAGGTCTTAAAATGCTACGGGAGCAGAGGCAGGTGAGTTTCCTTGTACTACAAGCAGATTATGGAAAAAGCAGCTCATCTGCTCGTGGCAGCGCACCAAGACATGTTCCTCTGCGCATTCCGAGACGCCAGGCTGTTTCACATAATAAGGCGCACGCTCAGAGAAAAGCACCTGAGCCGGGCGTGGTGGCGCGCGCCTGTAATCCCAGCACCCAGGAGGCTGAGGCAGGAGGATCGTTCCGAGTTCGAGACCAGCCTGGGCTACATAGCGAGCTCAAGGCCAGCAGGAGCTGCATAGCGAGACCCTGTCTCAAAAGGACCAAAAAAAACAAAAAAGAGAAAAGAACCTGTCTCAAGAGCAGGGAAATCTGGACCTCGCTAGCACCGCAAGACGCTGCTGTGGCGCTGGAGAAACGCGTGCAGGCGGGATCGCGCTCCTTTTCGCCCTCGCCGGCGGCGCCAAGGAGACCGAGCTCGGGCTTACGGGAGCCGACCCCGGGGAGCGGCGGGGGAGGCTGTCAGCCAGCAAAGTGCGAGGGGGTCAGCGCGGGGTAGAAGGTGGCCGGGGCGGCGAGGCAGGGCTGTGCCAGGAGGTCTGGGACCGGCACCGCCGCGAGGCTGTCACGGGGCGGCCTCCCCCCTCCCGGCCTCGGGCCCCAGTCACTCACATGCGGGCCCGCGCCCCCTCGGGCTCCTCCCGCCTCGGGGACACCAGCCGCCCGGCGAGGAGGGGTGGGCCGGTAACTTCCTGCTTCCGGGAGCGCAACCTGGAAACAGTTGCACGCCACAAGCGACGCCTTGCGTCTTCCCTCCCCCTCCCCGCGCTTCCGCCGACAACAGAACGTCGGACGTCGCGGCGCGTTGGGGAAACTCTCGCGATACTTGGGGAGCGCGGATACTTGCTCCCCCTGGCGTCGGTCTCGCGCTGCGGCGCTTTGGAAGCTGGATGGATCCAAACTTTATAGCTAAACTGAGTTGAGAGTTATTAAGTCCCCTAACCCGTTCCAGGCAGTGTGCTGGAATTAAAGGATAGGAGCCGGAGGGATTCGGAAGTGGAAGGCATCGCTTTCTGTCTGGCAGCTGGAAGCCAGGGAGAAAGACAAGGGAGCGAATCACCCTTAGCATTTATTTAGCTCTCACTATAGAAAGCCTTTCTAAGGGCCTGGCATGGTGGCGCACGCCTGTAGTCCCACCACCCGGAAGGCTGAGGCAGGAGGATCGTAGCGAGTTGGAGACCAGCCTGGGCTACAAAGTGAGCTCAAGGCCATCCTGAACTGCATAGCAAGACCCTGTCTCGAAACGACCAAAAAAAAAAAAAAAAAATGGGGCTGAGGATTTAGCTCAGCGGCACAGCACCTGCCTGGCAAGCGCCAGGTCATGAGTTCGATTCCAGGTACCGGAAAAAAAACACTCCCCCAAAACAAACAAACAAACAAACAAACAAAAAAGCCGTGTATGGTGGCGCACGCCTGTAATCCCAGCACTCAGGGGGCTGAGGCAGGAGGATCGTTGTGAGTTCGAGACCAGCGTGGCCTACAAAGTGAGCTCAAGGCCAGCCTGAACCGCAGAGTGAGATCCTGTCTCAAAAAAAAATAAAAATAAAAATAAAAGACTATCGAAAAGACAAAAAAAAAAAAAAAAGCCCTTCTGGACCTCTGCAGGGTCCAGAAAAGTCCACATTTGTAGTGCTGTTATAGGCAGCTGAGTTAGACAGAAATATTATAGGCAGTTAGACAGGGCCCTCAAAGGAGCCAGTATGGAAGACAAGATACCTTGTGAATGGAGATGTATTTGCTGTGGGCCAGACCTCAAAACAAAAGACTAAACAAATGAAGCCGGGCTTGGTGGCGCACCCCTGTAATCCCAGCACCCGGGAGGCTGAGGCAGGAAGATCGTTGTGAGTTGGAGACCAGCCTGGGCTTCAAAGTGAGCTCAAGGCCAGCCTGAACTGCACTGCAACACTCTGTCTCAAAAAGATGGAAAAAAGAAAAAAGACTAAACAAATGCACCCACATACCTCCCTAGGGATGGACATCAGGGATTGATACGCTAAATAGGTAGCGATCAAAAAAAAAAAAAGAAAATAAATAGGTAGCGATCACCTTGAAGAGTCACTGACCCAACCCCTTACAGGACAAGCCCCTGTTCTGTATTCCTGCCCGCTTGCTATGTGACTCACTTCCCCATTTGATCCCAATTTAATCAATTTTACCTGAGCAGTTCTTATTGGCTGACCATAGTTTTGTCCCTCCTTGTGTCCATGTAGTGATTTCCCCTATTCCCTCATCTTGAGCCGCCTTACCTCAGGGTTTTGCTCTATAAAATCCCTGGGCAGG
>NW_004955437.1:6126838-6132189 GCF_000276665.1 Chinchilla lanigera
GAGAGTCGGAGTCTCCACACTCACCGAGTATGTATTGAGCGCTGAGTACTTTGTATTTATGCAACAAGTGCAGCACCTAGCTCCGTGCAAAACAAACAAAGCCTATGGAGCCATTAACTTGCTCCAGATACGGAGTGGTGGGGTGAGCTTCGAAGCCCAGACTCTATCCTGTTCTGTCTACAGTACCAAAGCTCCTAACTGGCCGCCACCCTGCAAGTGATCTCTGCATGCCTGTAATCCCACCACTCTGGGAGGCTGAGGCAGGAAGGTCCAAGTCTGAGCCCAGCCTGGGGAATTAATCCATTTAGCCAGGCCATCTCAAAATAAAGATAAAAACAGGGCTGAGGTTAAAAATTTGAACACCGAAAGACAATATCGCAAAGAGGGTATGTAGCCGGCAAATGCACGCATGAAAAAACATTCAACTTCGTTAATCATTACTTGTAAGGGAAATGATGACTGAGATAGCGTTATACAGGATTAAGAATACCTGAATGGGAAAGACTGGTGATGCCAAGCGTTAGCCGGGAAGCAGAGCCACACCAACTCCCCCAGGCCGCTGGCGGGCATGCGCATTGCTACGGCCACGCCGGTAAGCAGTTTGGATCAACTTCTAAGTTACCCACATTCTCTATGACCCAGAGATTCTGCTTCTCGGTAGACACCTAGGAACTCTCTGATATTCATAGCAGCCTTATTTGTTAGATGCATGATCCAGAAACATCGCGGATGCCCATTAACAACAGAATATAGGGGCTGGGGATTTAGTTCCGCGGCACAGCGCCTGCCTGGCGAGTGTAAGGTCGTGAGTTCGATTCTCGGTACCAGGAAAAAAAAAAAAAATTAAGTCATTTAAACAACAGAATATATAAATACATTGAAGTTTAGGTCATCATCGGATGGGGGTCTGAAGAGGTACCCCAAAAGGAGAGGGTGACTTCAGCTCACTTTGGGTGGGTTCCTGATTTATTGTTTCAGAAAAGCCTTACAGAAGGCAGTGAGATACAGGTAGATGGATGCAACTGCGTCCATACTCATAAATGAAATAAATCAGACGCACATGTGTAAACATCGTACTGTCGCCCTCGTGTGAGAAGCTGAAAGGGTAAATAAGATCTAAAATGTACAATAGATATTGTGAAGTGGGAAGAAACTGTTCAAAAGGAAAGACAAACTGGGAAGGGGAAAGAAGAAAAGAAGGAAGGGAAAAGCAAAATATATAAGATAGTTAATACAGTTATACTACTAATTGCTCTCAGTTCATTGAAAAGCAGGTTTGTGCTAATATTGTTTGGACAATTGAATGCCGATATCTTGTAGTACTCTGAGTAATTTAAAGATAATAATATGCAATGTATTAATCATAGTTATTCTCCTATTATCATGTTTTGAAATTTTGTTTTTTTTTTTCTCTTTAAAATAAAATTTAGCCAGGCGTGGTGGGGCACAGCTGTAATCCCAGCACTCGGGAGGCTGAGTCAGGAGGATCTTTGCGAGTTTGAGACCAGCCTGAGCTACAAAATGAGCTCAAGCCCAGCCTGAACTGCATAGCAAGACCCTGTCTCAAAAAGACAAATAAATAAATAAATAAATGTTTAAAATTTAAATTAAATTTAAAAAAAATCAATTGATCATAAACATTTAGGTTTATTTATACAATCTGTTTTCTTCATTTATTCGTCTGCATTGAAGGCAATACAACAATAATCAACTGTGTTGATTACTTTTGTTTGTGTGTTTTTCTTCCAGTACCAGGAATCGAACTCATGACCTTGCGCTTGCCAGGCAGGCGCTGTGCCACTGAGCTAAATCCCCAGCCCCTGTGTTGATTATTATAAACATATATTAGTTCTGGAAATAATGTCATGTTAGTCTTCCAAAGTTTTTCTTCCTTTTCAGAATTATTTTAATGATTTTAGGTCTTTTGGCATTTCATATCAATTTTAGAAAACCCTGCCAATTAAAAAAACCTGGAATTTTCATTAAAATCAGATTATTAAATCAGCTTTTGGAAAATTTTTTTTTGTTTTTGTCTGTTTGAGACAGGGTCTGGATATGCTGTTCAGACTGGCCTTGAGCTCACTTTATAGCCTAGGTTGGTCTCGAACTCACAATGATCCTCCTGCCTCAGCCTCCTAAGTGCTGGGATTACAGGCGTGTGCCACTACACCCAGCAGAAAATTGTTATCTTCAAGTGTTTCACTTTAAAATGTATTTCTTGAGATCTTCAATTTCTCTGTAATGTTTTCTAGTTTTCTATATATAGGTCTTGTAAATTTTGGGGTGAGATTTCATCTTTCATATTTTAATAATCTTGTAAACAATGTGTTTTATTTCTATTTGTCAACATGAAGTAGAAATACAATTGCTTTTCTTTCTTTTTTTTTTTTTTTTTTTAATCTTTTTGAAGCAGGGTCTCGCTATGTAGTTCAGGCTGGCCTTGAGCTTACTTTGTAGCCCAGGCTGGTCTCAAACTTGCAACATTCTTCCTGCCTCAGCTTCCCTCCCGAATGCTGGGATTACAGATGTGCACCACCACGCCCTGCTACAAGTGCTTTTCAATAAACATTTATTTTGGAAAAAAAAAAAAAAAAGAAGGCAGTGAGAGGCATAGGCAGTTTTTATAGGCAGACTCAAAAAAGTGCACCCCCAAAGGGAAAGAGTACAGGCCCTGGAGGGGTGAGGTGAGGTTGTGCCTAGGGTCAGGTATGTCCTCTAGAGGTCTGGGATGTTTCTCTTTTGAGTTATTTATTGTTTACCTGGTGTCTGACAGAGTACCCATTATTGGGCAAAAGTTAACTATCAGCGAGGTTAAAATACAAACTGTATGATGTGTTTGAAGTTCAGACATACCTTACCCAAGTAACACTGCTGTGTCTTTGAGAATGGAAGTCTTTGCAGTCTGTGGGTTTATACTATGGGAAGAAAAACTCAGGCCCAATTTACAGACATACAGCGTCTTTAAGACTCTTCGGAATTCAGAAGAAGCCAGCCCAGAAGAAACCAGGCCTGGGGTGAGAAGGCACTGTGACCCTGGGTAACTCTGATTACGTCTGGAAGCCGCAGTTTCCTACAGCCTTCTCAAAAGTACAGTTTCATCAAAATTACAACTTCCCGGTCTCCTTTCTGCCTAGCTCTATTTTTTCTACCTTATCTCAAGATGTTCATGCCCAGAACACAGCACCACACAGAACAATAAAAAATGGCCAT
Source organism: Chinchilla lanigera (assembly GCF_000276665.1). NCBI lineage: Eukaryota > Metazoa > Chordata > Mammalia > Rodentia > Chinchillidae > Chinchilla > Chinchilla lanigera. The sequence goes on from NW_004955437.1 coordinate 6,130,049, forward strand.
TGCACACACGTGGATATATTTCACAAGTGTAGTTAAGCAAAAGGAACCATGCACCAAAGAATGCACATTTTAAGGCTGTAAATTTACATAATCTATCTCATCCTCCTTTAGGAGGGAGAACATCAGGATGACAGATTTACAGGAACCAAATACCAGCGTGCACCTAGCAGTCTCCAGCCCACTGGCCTAAACCACTTCGGATTCCAGCAGAGTCCCGCAAAACTGAGATTGCCCCAAGTAGAAATATGGAGACCACACTGCTCCCTCAAGCAGTAAGGACTTTTCCAGAGCCATCTTGCAAAATCAAACTAAGAGAGTGATGCATCAGACCCTAGCCCGGGTCTCTCTATACAGTTCAGGCTGGCCTTGAGCTCACTTTGAAGCCCAGGCTGGTCTGGAACTCGCAGCGATCCTCCTGCCTCAGCCTCCTGAGTGCTGGGATTACAGGCGTGCGCCACCAAGCCCGGCTCCTTCCCACTTTTTCTAACTCTGCTTGGTATGTCAGTCTATGTTGAGTCTCCGTTTTCACATCTGAAAAATGGGGGTATAAGATTGTTTTGCAGAGTGAAAGAGGTTTTTTATTTGTATTTTTTTAGTGCAGGCTCTGGGTAAATCGTACAGCTCCCTACAAAGTTTCCTTATTAGAATCACTCTAGTGCTTTTCTTCTTGTTTCTCCACTTTCATCCCCGTCCAATTGTGGGACTGCTCCCAACTGAGTGCCAGAACTTCCGTCCACGCCGGGGGTGGTGGTGCACGCCTATAAACCTAGCACTGGAGAGGCTGAGACAGGAGGATCGCCACGAGTTCGGGGTCAGTCTTGGCTACGTAGTGAGTTCAAGTCAGCCTGAACCACACAATGAGACACTGCCTCAAAAAAAAAAAAAAAAAAATCCGTCCAATCAGAGTGAAGATTTGTGTTCCCGCCTTCCGTACCTAAACGAGCCAATCGGGTCAACCGGAGAGCGGCAGACTCGACTTTTAGAAATAGCTTGTAATGAATCTTGCATTTTCCTCTCTCCTGGCGCTCAGCTTTTTCTAGGCTCACACCTCAGCTTCCCGGCCTTGGGAGAAGGCTCCATACTATTCTTGTCCCAGTTTCCCGCATTGACTCCTGGACTCCAAAGGGTTGATCGGCGGGGACCGGAAGTGTGCACTGTAGTGCCGGATCCCCCGCGAACCACCGCCGGAAGTAGCTGCTGCTAGAGGAGGGTTCCGCCGGCTTGGTCATGGCGGCGATTCCCCCCGACTCCTGGCAGCCGCCCAACGTTTTCCTGGAGACCAGGTGAGGGGGTCGGACGTGTGGGGCTGGACTGGCGGGGGCGGCGCGGGGCCCGGGATTTGCCCGGCCTCGCTTTGGCGCTCTGCCCCTCGGAGCCCGTGTCCACGTGCACGGGCAGTCCGGGGCCCGGGGGCGCGGAGGGCACCGCGCGGGATCCGGCGAGACCACTGTCGCGGTCGTCCTCGTCGCCCACGTCCTTCACTTATTCACTCAACAAACGTGCAGTGCGTGAGTTGACCGCCACGCACGGGGGTCTGAAATCTGAGGATGCAGCGGTGGATAAAACACACAGCTCTGCCTCTGGGGAGACATACGCAAATAGGACAGTTGTTATCACAAATCGCTATGAAATTACAAGAAAAAATCACCGAAGAGTCATGCGATGCGATATAATTAAGGGCCGGCTTGCAAGGGCCGTGCCTCTCACCTGGGCCATCACTTAGTTTAATCCTTCTGGTGACTCGTGTCAGAAAGTTTTAGCTGGGACGTTAAATGGCGCGACCAAAGCTGCCTGGCTGGGGAGTGGAGGGAGCCGTTTGGAGCCTCGGCAGCCTGTCTCGCATGCAGGGTCTTCAGCCCCATTCTTCCTCTCGGCTCTTAAATTGGTCTTCTTAAGCAGGGCCGTGGGTCCTGCTCAAGAACCGTCAATGACTTGTTGCTGCTCTAACAGTATAATGTTAAGACTTTGTAGTTTGGCATTTAAAACAGCCTCCTTCTCTCTCTCTCTCTCTCTCTTTCTCTCTTGTTTCCTCCCTCCCTCTGTCCTATTTTGTTCTTTCCCTGCTGCTTTTCTTTTTTTTTTTGGTCTTTTTTTGAGACAGGGTCTCAGTATGTGGTTCAGGCTGGCCTTGAGCTCACTGT
>NW_004955437.1:6132453-6136547 GCF_000276665.1 Chinchilla lanigera
CACTGAGCTATACCCTGGGCTCCTCCTCACTTTCTTGTATGGCAAAATTCTACCTCTTCAGTGCCCTTCCGTCCTGGGGAATTGAACTCATAGTCAGTTCAAGGCCAGCTTAAGCTACTTATCGAGACCCTGTCTCGAAAACACAAAGCAAAAGAGAACCAGAACAGTCCCTGCTGTTCCTGGTGCCGTCTCCTTGCTCCTGACCAGCAGTGCTGTCCTCTGTCCGCAGCATGGGAATCATCGTGCTGGAGCTGTACTGGGAGCACGCACCAAAGACCTGTAAGAACTTCGCGGAGTTGGCCCGGCGCGGTTATTACAACGGCACCAAGTTCCACAGAATCATCAAGGACTTTATGATCCAGGGCGGTGACCCGACAGGGACAGGTAGGTCTCGCGGACTCCTGACTGGGTGATGAGGTGGCCAGAGTGCTGTTCTTCTCGTATCTGGGTCTGGGTGACTTCATTCCGGTGACAGCTCCTGCCTGCCGCAGACACACGTGCAGTTAGTTGTCCAGAAGCAAATCCTGACTCCTGGCTCGATCGTTTTTCGTAACTTTCATGTTTGGGTCGCTGAGAGCAAATACTGTTTGCCAGCACGGTAGTGATACATAGAGTAGTTTGACTAGAAGTGGGGAAAAAAACATTCCCAGTGTTTTGAGAAGAATAAAATATTGACTACTGAAGCTGAGCGTGGCGGTGCACATCTGTAACCCCCGCACGCTGGGAAGCTGAGGCAGGAGGATCAGACATTCAAGCCCAGCTTGGGCAGCTTAGCAAAAATAAAAATTAATAAAGAACGGCTAGAGATGTAGCTCTCTGTGAAGCCCTGGGTTCGATCTCTCTCACCACCAATAAACAAACCATACCAAAACGCAAACGAAAGTACTGTGCAGCTGCTTTTGTCAGATGGTTTTCTACGCTCTACTGTAGCTGTGAAGAGAGACACAATTTCCATTAGTGGTGGAGTGGGAGCAGGTTGCCGGTACAGTGCAGTGAAGATTAGAGATGTCCTCTCTGAGATATTGCAGTTCTGGATGTGGACAGGGTGAGACTTGGGACGAGGCGGACTGAGGTAGGGGCTTGTGTGGACCTGACCATGGTGGGGACTTGGGGTTTTATTCTGAGTAAAATGGGGGCCCTTATTGAGTTTCTTTTTTTTTTTTTTTTTCTTTTCTTTTCTTTTTTGGTCTTTTTGAGACAAGGTCTCGCTATGCAGTTCAGGCTGGCCTTGAGCTCAGTTTGTAGCCGAGGCTGGTCTCGAACTCAAGCGATCCTCCTGCCTCAGCCTCCTGAGTGCTGGGATTACAGGCATGTGCCACCACGCCCGGCTTCCTTGTTGAGTTTCCAGTATGATCTGACCAACACTGTATGAAGATTCCTCTGGCTGCTTCTTGGAGAGTAAACAGAGGGGCAGAAGGGTCCCAGGACTGGCCAGGAATCGCTGTAACCGTCCAGACTGGAGACGATGGGGTCGGACTGGGCGGGGCATCGGAGGGCAGTGAGGGGCGACTGACGCTGAACTAACCCTGGCTCTGCCTGGCAGACCTGGTGCGCAGGGCTGCAGCAGGTGGGATGTAGGAGAGGCGGAAGTGGCCCAGGGCAACCACGAGTTTCCCACTGGACCAGTGAGACGGGGAGGGAGTGCGGGGTTGGGAGGGAGGAGATCAGGAGTTCCGTCCGGCCTGGCACGGGTGAAGCCCTGCGCCTGGGAAGGTGCTCTAAGGAAGTAGCCGGCCGGGAACGCGGAGCAGCGAGACGGGCAGGTGTGGAGATAGGGGCCTTCCGGTTCCTGCGCAGCTGGGCCTCGTTGGCCTCATCCAACAGCCCTCGCTTCCCAGTTGGCCTTTATCTCTGCTAAGGCCTGCACTTTGGGCTTTAAGCAAGTGAGGTTGTCTTTCATGGAGTCTTTTCTTGCTGTGTTTTGGCCATTTTCAGGTTTTTGGGTCTTGTTTGCTCTGTTTTTGCGGTACCAAGGGTTCAGCCGGGGACTTGAACGCAGGGCCTTCACACTGAGCTACATCCCTGGACCTCTCTTATTTTTGGGTTTGAGACAGGGTTTTATTAAGTCAGTGTGATCTTCCCGCCTCAGCCTCCCAGAGGGCCAGGATTAGAGGCATGTGTCACTCACTCTGCCTGGCTTCTCAGCGGTCCCTTATGGCCAGAAGAGTGCAGTTTCTTTAATGCCTGTGGACGCATTTCAGAACACAAGATACATAAGAGATGGGCGGATACCACCCAGAAGTGTAGCTTCTAAAGATTTCTAACTTCGATGGCTTATCCTGCAAGCTCCGACTTCTCAGAAATGACAGCGTTAGTGTGTGGTGGTCCTCGATCTGGCCATCTTTCTCTCCAGAGACCTAGCTGAGTGGATGGATAGAAAACTGACTGGCTCAGTGGAAGTGGTCAGAAGAATAGGATATATTGTAAGTGGGGTTTTTTGTTTTTTTGGTCTTTTTGAGACAGGGTCTCACTATGCAGTTCAGGCTGGCCTTGAGCTCACTTTGTAGCCCAGGCTGATCTTGAACTCACAATAATCCTCCTGCTTCAGCCTCCCGAGGGCTGGGATTACAGATGTGTACTACCATGCCAGATCCCCCCACCCTAATTTCTGTTGTTAGTTTTATTGTTTTCTTTTTTTTGTTTTGTTTGTTTACAGTGCTAGGGATTGATTCCAGGGCCTTGTTCTGAGTTACACCCCCAGCTGTTTTGAATTTCTTATTTTGAGACAGGGTCTTCTTAAATTGCCCAACCTGGCCTCGAACTTGCAGTCCTCCTGCCTCAGCCTTTTGGGGTTACACATGGCATGTGCAATTGTACCTGGCAATTTTACTTTTTTTTTTTTTTTTTTTTGCTTTTTAAAACAGGCTCTTGCTAGTTAGTTTAGGCTGGCTGCAAACTCACTGTGTAGCTCAGGCTGGCTTTGAACTCACAGTGATGCGCCTACCTCAGCCTCTCGAGTGCTAGAGTTACAGGGTGCTAGGCTGCTCGGATTACTGGTGTGTGTCACCACACCCAGCAGTTTTGGGGTTTTTTTGTTGTTTTCCACGGGTAACTCCGTCTCACCCTCAGTTATGTCCCTAAACACTAGAGGGCAGGATTTCTTGTTGGCGGGGGTGTGCATTTGTGAACTTGCTCCTATTGGGGCTTTTCTGCTGCCTGTATACTTGCCTAACTTTTTTTTTTTTTGGTACCAGGAATCAAACTCAGGACCTTGCCCTTGCCAGGCGGGCGCTTGTGCCGCTGAGCTATATCCACAGCCCTGCCTGTGTACCTGAAAATGGCCACACTGGAGGTGGTATTATCCCTGGGCCTCATTCCCTCAGATATGTTTGTGTATTTGTTTATTTATTTATTTATTTTTGTCTTTTGAGACAGGGTCTCGCTATGCAGTTCAGGCCGGCCTTGAGCTCACTTTGTAGTCCAGGCTGGTCTCGAACTTGCAACGATCCTCCTGCCTCAGCCTCCCGAGTGCTGGGATTACAAGTGTGCACCTTACACCCGGCCCTGAGATATGTGTAGACAGGTCTGATACATCACCTCCTGCTTTTAAGGTGGTTTTGGGAAATACTGTGACCAGATTTAATCTTTCCTTCAATTTAGGAAAAGTTTTAAAATTGTTGTTTCTGAAGACTTTCTCTGGTTATACACATTAGATTTTCTATTTCAGGAAACTAATTTGTCTGTCTCGTCCCCTTTGCCTTCTGTATTGATCCCATTTCTTCTGATTGGAGCAAGATGAGTTTTTTTCCCTCTTTTTCCTGCTTTCACTGAAATCACCTCAGCCCTCTCTGCTACCTCACTCAATTTCCGGTTGTGTCTGTTCTGCTATTACTGCTCTAATTTATTTATTAGCTCTTTATTGGTGTCATGTGGATCTCAGTTGGTGTCCTCAGCTCTGCAGTCTTTTCACCTTACTCCTTGATTTATTATCTTGCCTCTGAGCGTTTGTTGCATTAGATTCTCATCTCTGCCGAATCATTTGTGTCTGGAGCCATAGAGAGAGAAGTCACTGTTTCCCCCAGTCTGAGTTCTTTTTTTTTTTTTTTTTTTTTCAGAGGCTTAAGTGGGATTGCTGGGTCAAAAATAGTTCTATT
>NW_004955437.1:6136647-6152520 GCF_000276665.1 Chinchilla lanigera
GTGGGCCTCAAACTCAAAGCAATCCTCCTGCCTCAGCCTCCTGAGGGCTGGGATTACAGGCGCCAGACTGAGTTCTTGAGGTCTGTTTTCTCCCTCCCTCCTCGGTCAGGCACAGGGTCCTGGTGCCCCGAATCTCTCTCCTCACCTCTGTGGTCCCTTGTGCCCCCACTCAGTAGTGAGGTTATTTTCTCTCCATTTTATTCCGGCCTGAAGAGGAGGGAGTTGTGACCCCTTTGGGAGGACCAGTATCTGCCCATCCCCCTGGGGCCCCTAAACCGGGTCCCAGGACCCCGCTAGCAGCCAGTGCTGGCCGTCTACCCCCACGCAGGCTCCGAGCCACCCCCTAAGTATGGCTTGGTGCCCGGCAGTTGGGCAGCCCTGGCTGCTGCCCCGTGGCTCCGGCCCCGCCCGGCTTTGCCTTAGCTGTGTTGCCCTCGCTGCTCCCTGTCTCCGCTGAGGCCTCTTGGACTGGGGTGTTGGGGAGCGTTCTAGCGGGGCGCGCCTGTCCTCGTTACTTACTGCCTTGGGAATGCACGGAGAAGAACCTTCCGGATCTTTCCTTGGCGGATTCTTCTAGAACTTTTAGAACGGTTGATGCTGGTGAAACTGGCTTTTAAAGTCGTCATCGTTCTGTGTTTGCTTCATTGCACACTGAGGGGAGGCCAGGTCGTGTCCTCCATCTGTCGGCCTGATCTGCCTTCTCTTCCGCCCGGCTTCCTGGCGCCCTCTGGCTGTCCTGCAGGGAACTGTCTGTCACGCACGGCTCCTGTGAGCCAGGAGAGTCCGGACCGCGGAGCCAGGACCGGAAGTGACTCGGGTGTGAGTTGCTCCCTCCGGCGCTTCCCTGTGTTTTTCTCGTCGTTTTACCGCCCTTCCTAATGTCACGTTCCCACGTTACAACTGTGACGAAACCGAGTGACTCAAGAGGTTCCCACATAACTGTGTCTGGCCCGGGTATAGAGAACGTCTGCACGGCCTGGGCGCTGAGTCGAGCCTGTGTGCTGATTCGGTGCCAGCTCAGGCGGGCAGTGTGTGGTGTCTGGGCGCCCTGTGAGCTGCTGTGCATGTCCCGTGCCCACTGTCCCTCGGGCTGAGCACTCCGGAGCTGTCCCTTCTGTGGTCATCCCAGTGTCTTCACCGGGTCTTTCTCAGCTCACATACCACTGACTTCCTGCTTCATCTCATTTGTAACAGAGTCTTGCTGTGTAGTCCAGACTGACCTCAAACTTGAAGTGATTCTCCTGCCTCAGCCTCCTGAGTGCTGAGGTTACAGATGTTTATACCACACCTGGCTCTGAACCATTTTTTTATGATTACCCATATAAAAATAACTCAGTGTTACCTCTTTCCTTAGCCTCTGTGTGCCTTTTATCTGTTTCTGGTTATAGAGAGCCCTCCCGGTCCTCAGCTTGGCCCAGGAGTTATATTTGTAATCCCATGGAAAGTGAATTGGAATTTGTGTGAGTTAATTCCAATCTACCACTTCCAGTGCATCCCATGGTGAGAATAAAGATGCTAAGGCATATTTGTAGTTATGGGGAGCCAAGGAGAGCCTAAGTACAGCCATGATGATAGCCATTTGGAACAAAGGCTCCACCTAGGGCTGAACCCAGCCTTTTTTGTTGGGTTTTTTTGTTTTGTTTTTTTCCAGTACCTGGAATCGAACTCACGACCTTGCGATTGCCAGGCAGGCGCTGTGCCGCTGAGCTAAATCCCCAGCCCTGAACCCAGGTTTTTATTGGTGAAGAAAGGAGTGGCTTGAGGATGAGTGACTGTGAGAGTCGCGGGAAGCAGGGGAGTGCTGTGAGCTGGGCAGGCAGGAGGCCTGAAATCCCTTCTGCAAATGCAGAGAGAAGGATCTGCAGAAAGAGTAACCTGCGTGACACAGTTGAGGTAGTATCTGATGTTTTGGGCTCAGGGCTTCAGCTCTGATGTGTAATCTTCCAAGCCCCGGGAAGTCACAGCCTCTATCTCAGAGGGTGAGGATCAATCCCAGCGAAAGCGAGGCGCTCTGGCTCTCCATCCAATGTAGGGACACGGGAACAGCGGGGGTCCGGGCAAACACCGCCTGCCATCTTCAAAGACTACCATCAGCACCTCGGCAGGACCGATGGGCATGGCTTAAAGCCAGTCGAAGGGATAAGGAGGAGTCCCAGCCAGCTCTGCGCACATCAGTGCAAGGAAACAGGGTCAGGCTCAGCCATGAGGGAGACCGTCGCTCCTCCTGTGAGGAGAGCCGCCCAGGTGGTCTCTGTGTCTGCTGACCTCTTCCTCTTCTTCCCCTGGGGGTTGGCTTCCTGTTGAGCTCTTCCTTGCCGTCCAGCACGTGTAAGGCCAGGAGCTTTGATGGTTAGTTATATATGCGGCTGGGAACGGCCCAGCAGGAGGGACCCGAGGGGTGAGTGGATTGGGCGTGCGGTGAGGCCCGGAGACGCTCCTGTGATGTATTAGTAACAGGAGGGGCGGGGCGCACATCGGGAAGGGCATTTGGTGGACAGAGCGCTGCACCTTCTCTTCTGGAAACTTTCTTTTGCTCAGTGGAAGTAACAAGCAGAAGTTGCCCCTAGTGAGCTAGGGCCATCGAGTCAGTGTGGAGGCTTGGGGGCAGGACTGGAATAAATCCCGGCGGACGGCTGCTGCTCGTGGGAACTCGGGCTGCTCACACCAACGCCAAGAGCGCGTCCTGCCTGTCACACAGCCCTGGCCTCCGAGCACCCTCCTCCGCCCCACCCATCCCGGCGGGTGGCTTTGGTCTCAGACTGCGGCTCCGGTTGCAGGGCAGCTGCTGCTGATGTGGCCGCTCTCCGAGCAGGCGACAGGGAACAGCCGCAGTGCCGCAGAGGAGCGAGTCCCTCTCTTGCTCTCAGGAGAGCGCCTCTGAACTCCCAGCAGACTTCTCTTCACTTTCCTAAGTCAGAAGGCTGCAGACAGAACTGCTCAGTCGCTGCCTGTGTCTCTGAGGCCAGGGCGCGGCGGCTGTGGAGGAGGAGGCTGGGGCGGCAGGGGACAGCCGGCCCGAGGCGTCTGGCGGAGGCTCACTTGCCAGGAAAGGGGCTTCCATTGATCAGCTGTCCTCTGGGGTCAGATTGCTCCCCACGTGGCGCCGGGTCACCGCCGCCTGGGCCTTCGTGGGCCTGCGTGTGAGTGTGGGCCCAGCTGCGGTGGGGCCTGGCGGCACCAAGTGTGGTGATCTTGTCTGGCCTCCCGCCTTCTCGTGTCCTCAAGTCTGATTCGTGGTTGGGAGATTTCCATACCGTGAGTGGAGGAAGACATGGGAGCGGTCTTGAGGAAAAGAAGTAGATTTTTGTTTTTTAGAAATAACAGATTCCAGGGGCTGGGGATTTAGCTTCGCGGCACAGTGCCTGCCTGGCAAGCGCAAGGTCGTGAGTTTGATTCCCGGTACCGGAAAAAAAAAACAAAAAAAGAAAGAAATAACAGATTCCCTGCAGAGATTTCTGTGCATTGGAAGAACCCCTTAGAGAATGAAAGAAGTCACCCAGGATAAGGAATTTGCAAAGCACAAACTAGCAGAGGATTGACCTCTGACCTCTCCGAGAGAAGTGGATGTTCACAGAGGACAGAAGCCAGTAAGCTGGAAAACGTGTGCGAAAAGCAGAGGAAAGCACCACGTGAGCACTCCCTCCTCACCGATGACAGCTGGAGGGGGCACGGCAGGTGGCACCCCTACCCGGTCTCCTGGGGAGGCAGAGCGTGCTTATCACCGCGTGGTCAGCAGCAGCTGCACCCAGAGGAGACCCCCATGTCCGCCGCACAAGCAAAGCCAGAACAGAGTGACAGTCACAGAGCAGGGGACAGAGCGGAGGACGGTCCCGGACCCCGCGGGGGACCCGAAAGCTAACAGCGCAGAGATGCGGGGAGCGGGAGTCCATCAGCCAAGATGGAGACAGTTGCTCCTCTTTCAAGGCGAGCCGCCCAGGTGGCGCTCGCAGGAACACCTGGTGGTTCAGGTGTGCAGAGCCGTCCAGCTGGTCCTCTACAGGGGCACCGCGCTGTGCCCCGGGACCTGGTGTGGGCGCGGTGCTGCAGCGACCACTTCCGTAGGCGGCAGTAAGAGGAGGACGCTTGCATCTGGGTGGCTCGGGCAGGCAGCCCGCCCTGGTGAATCCAGTGTTCACCGTGTGCCGGCAGTGATGCCCTGGCTGTCCGCGGGGAGAAGCCAGCGTGTGAGCCAGGTGTGTTTCCCTGTGGGGGCCGTGGGGAACTCAGCGCTGCGGCTCTGAGGCGAGTGCCGCACAACAGAACGTCCTGCTTTCCGGGGTCCAGCTCGGGACCGTGCCCCCGCGGACACGGCAGGAGCAGCGCGTGGTGGCGGTGTTGCTGGCAGACGGTTCTTGTTCCCCCTGCCCGTCCCCTGCGTGTGTTCTCGGGGCTGCTGCTGTCGCCTGCCTCTGCCTCATCCCCACTCTCCTTCCCACTGCCCGTGTTTGCCCTTAAGCTGGGGGTTGGCTCGACATAGGTGCATCTTGTTTTTCTTGCCTGGGTTGGGAAGGCAGGTAGGTTTCAGCTCCGCCGTCTCCGGTCCTCTGATGATGCCGCTGGCGTCCTGGGTTGGTCGGGATTTGTAGGCAGATCTAAGCAAAGAGGGAAGAGTGCTCCTTGATGGGCAGTCTCTGCAGCACACGGGGTTCGGGCTTGGTGGCTCCTGCTGAAATACTCACAATAATGTGAGAAGTTGGGACTCTTCTTAAGGTGTCAGATTCTGTAGATGATTCGATCTCAGGGAGCCCCAGTGTTCTTTTGATCTTCCTCTGTTTTTTGTTTTTTTTTGTCTTTTTGAGACAGGGTCTCACTATGTAGTTCAGGCTGGCCTTGAGCTCACTTTGTAGCCCAGGCTGGCCTCAAACGCACATTGATCCTCCTGCCTCAGCCTCCCCAGTGCTGGGATTACAGGCATGCACCACCACACCCGGCTGTTCCTCTGTGTTCTGTATATTCGATCGCAAACCTGTATGAACGTAGAAAGCAGGAGGAAACTTACTTTGAAAAGCAATCCTAACCTGCATGAAGCCGGTGGCTCACAAGTTGGTTCTGCAGCTGTGGTCCGTCTAGCAGGCAGGGCACGCTTTCCTTCTCTCTCCTGCACCCCGAAAAGACTTCTGGCCCTGGCGGGTGCTGGGCTCACAGCCGGGCGCAGGCCTGGCTGGCTCAGTTCCCATCTTCTGATCGCAGGTCGCGGCGGCGCATCCATCTACGGCAAACAGTTTGAAGATGAGCTTCACCCCGACCTCAAGTTCACCGGTAAGTGTGCAGCGGGTAGAGGGGTGGGCTTGAAAGCTGGCTCTCCTGGCTGGGATTCAGAGTGACGCTGGACACCTGGCGTGGTGCCAGGGAACTGCCAGCCGTGGCGCCACAGGAGCCCTGGCGCAGGAGCCGATGCAGTGCCTCTTGCAGGGTCCTGTGTGGTTCTGAGTGCTGCCCTGGGTGTCTGGACTCTGACCACTCAGCACATGTCACAAAGCCAAGGACATCAGCAGCACCCTCGTAGCAGCACACGGGCCGATGAGTGTGGGAGGGGATGGTGACGTGGGCCGGTGGTTAGCGGGGGCCTCAGGGACCAGCTGGGGAGTCGCTGTGGTGGGACCCAGGGTTATGGGGCGCAGCGATTACCCTGTGCAGGACAGAGGGGCGCTCCTGGGGCCGCACCAGTGAGGACAGTGACTGCTCCGCATACCCGGGATGTTGCGGCCCTGTGCTGGAGGCGGACTAGCTCTCGCTCCTCCCCTCTCCCTTCCCCAGGGGCTGGGATCCTCGCGATGGCCAACGCGGGGCCGGACACCAACGGCAGCCAGTTCTTCGTGACCCTCGCCCCCACCCAGTGGCTCGATGGCAAGCACACCATCTTCGGCCGCGTGTGCCAGGGGATCGGCATGGTGAACCGCGTGGGGATGGTGGAAACCAACTCCCAGGACCGGCCCGTGGACGACGTGAAGATCATCAAGGCGTACCCTTCCGGGTAGACCTTCACCCTCTCAGATGCGGCCGCCCGGCGTCCGGAAGAGCCCGACTACGTGGGCTCTGAACTTCATTTTGGCATCGCACCCTCAGGGTCCCTGGTGAGCCAGAGGCGGAAGCGCAGCTTGCCAGGGTACCAGGACGCGTCTTTTTCTCCCCAGGGTCTGGGCTGGCGCGACCCTGGTGGCGCTCACCTCGGTGACCCGTCCCTGACTTTCCCGTGTGCCCTGCGCTGACGCATGCGCATCGAAAGGACGCAGACTCCACCCTTTACAGGTTTACATTCCGGCCCTCTCTCCGGGACCTAGAGGCCACCGCCCCACAATTCCAAGCGAGCGGCGCCTGCTGCCCGTCCCCTCGGACACCCGCCCGTCTCCACCGTGCTTCCAGGGAATAGGAATGCGTCTTGCTATGCTCTCCCTCAAAGCCAGAGCCTTGACACTGCTGTTCTGACACGCAGACATCCCACGCAAAGCCACACTGGATTTTTGCCAAATGAAAAATGCATCCAGCAATCAGAGCCCTAAGAAGGTGTCCAGGGAATGATAATGTGCGGTGATCGAGAGTGGAATTTATCAGAAGGCGGCAGAAGTGTTGACCATTTCTTCCCCAGGGAGGGGTGCAAATCTCCGGAGCTCAAGGACAGACTGTGTTCTCTGCAACAGCAGCCCCTTGTGAGCGGGGCACCGCTCAGCTCTTTTAATTAGTAAGACTTTGGAGAAATTAGATAAGAGAGTTTTGTACTTTTTTGAAAAATCTTGGTGGGGAGGGAGGAAGGGTGAGGAAGGGAGTTAATACCTTTGTGATACACAGATCCATCAAAATAAAACGCCTTCCGTTGATGGTTGAAATCACTGCTGTGGTCGGATTTTCAGTATTGTGTAGGGTTCTACAGTTATTTTTTGTTTTTGTTTTTTAGTGTTTTAGAGCTAGGGTCTCCTGTGGTTCAGGCCAGCCTTGAACTCACAGTGATCCTCCTGCCTCAGCCTCCCAAGTGCTGGGATTACAGGCATGTGCCACCACGCCTGGTTTAGGAAAATGGAAGTATTTTCTTTCAGCCAGACTGGGTGGGCGTACTGGAGCTGCTGCAGGAGGAGGGAATAAGGCACCGGCCCCTGACCTCCCAGAACACCAGGCCCAGCCTCCAGCCGGGGCATGGGCAGCGGCGCCATCTCTCTGGAGTAGGGAAGGCTCAGTGTGCTGCTCCTGGTTTGCACGTGGGAGGACAGCTGGGGCTGCCCAGGCGACTGGCAGCTTTGGGGAAGGCTGCCATTGGGAGAGAGTGAGGCAAGGAAAGAAGCCTTCGAGCAGGTACCCCAGGGAATAGGTAGAAGGCAGCACTCGGGGTGTGACCATCGCGTGTGTGCCCCGAGGCGGCCTGCCCAGGGCCCCTCACCTCGCCTCTGGAATCCCTCAGGGAGCCTAGCAGAGATTGGTGGGGGGCGCTGGTCATGCCTGTAATCCCAGCCCTGAGGCTGAATCAGGAGGATCGCTGGGAGTTCAAGGGCAGCCTGTGCTACATAGCAAGACCCTGTGATGTAAAACCGAAACCAAAACAGCACCAGGGTCCCCCTTTCTAAGCAGCTCCAAAGGAGGTCACTGCCCGGCCCCGCTACACCCACTACATCGTAGCAGCAGCAGTGATGAACAGGACATGGCCGGGTCCATAGCCGGATCCGCCTCATCCTGGAGGCTGGCAACAATGAAGAGACCCAGGGGCTGGGGATTTAGCTCAGAGGCACAGCACCTGCCTGGCAAGTGCAAGGTTGTGAGTTCGATTCCTGGTACCGGAAAAAAACCAAAACCAAAACAAACAACAACAAAAAAAAAACCAAGAGACCCAGGCCGGGCGCTGTCAGGGCTCTGCTTTGACTACTCAGGCTAAGCATTAAAAGCAGCACCCTCTTTAGCACCCACTTCAGTTCACTGCGATATCAGACCCCCGTGTGCGGCCGCCACACTGCGAGGCGGTGCAGGCCGTAGACCCCTCAGAGAACTCGGGGAAGGTGCCACCGCCGCCATGACGCTGCAGGGAGGAGCTTGAGCCAGAGGGGCTCAGCCGCAGCCCTCAGCAGCCCCGTGAACACAAACGCGTTTCTCCGCGCGTTCGTTGCCCAGCTGTGAAACAGGGATCGAGGCCCTGGCCTCACAAGGCTGTGGGAAGGTTCAGTGGGGGAGCAGGATCTCACATTTAGAAAACTGCAAATGCCAGTTGTTACTGGTGCCCTTGAAGCTGTCTGTCTCTTTCTGTCTTTCTCAGAGGGTAGAACCCAGGGCCTGCTGTGTGCCAGGCAAGTGCTCTACCACCCAGGTGCACCCCAGCCCCCCGCCCTGTCCTGCTCCCACTGTGTTGTCTCAGCATCTGGTGCCAGCCTTTGAGGTTCCTGGGGATGAATCAAAGTGCCCTTGCAGAAGGAGATTGAGACCCAGAGGCAGACACAGCTGTGCCCTGCGTCACAAACGCAGGCTTTGGTACAGCGTGGTGGCGCACAGCTGTAGTCCCAGCACTCGGGAGGCTGAAGCAGGAGGATTGCTGTGTTTGAAGCCAGCCTGGGCTGCATAGTTCAAGGCCAGCCTGAACTCCATGGCGAGACCTGTCCAAGAAAAAAAGCAAAAAAAAACAGGCTTCAGCTCACCTGGCAGCAAAGCCTTTCCGCTCAGCCCCTGGAAGTCCTCAGACTGATTTATTTTTGGACCATGTCTCCAGAATATGACAAAATGGCTTTTCCTGCGCCAGACCCTGGAGTCATGCTGAGCTGTTGCTTCGGCCCGTTGATTGGCACGTCCCGGCAGCATTTGGAGGAGGAAGTCACGAGGGACACACTTGTTAAAGCTGAGAGTTTACTGGCGTAGTGCACTTTGGCCTCGGAGCCCAGGACGCTTTAGTGAAAGGCCTGGATGTGGGATGTTCCAGCAGCACCTGGGCAGGGAGGGGAAATCAGGAGAAAGCAGGGTGAGGTCTTTGAGAAACTGGGTCCCTGTTTGTTCTTCCAAACCAGTCTGTCTCTGAAGCGCAGACGGCCAGTGGTGGCCACGGGTGTGGACAGAGCAGCGTGAGGCCTTGCTGTGACCCAGGGGAGCCGCCTTCGCTCTGGACTTTGGTGATCTCCTCCAAGCCGGGATCTGAACCCGGCCCCTTCCAGCCCCCGCCTTTGAATCTGGGTCAATAGGAAGATTCCTTCGGCGTTAGCATGCTGTTCGGAGATATGCCGCTAGAGGCCGCTGCGAATGCAGCTTTGTCTCCCAGCTTCTTTTAAAAGGCAGAAGGCTGCCAGCGCCTTTCAGGATTTCACTAACCGCGCCTGCCTCCCCTTGGATGTGCAAAAGCACCGACTGCTCAGATTGTGAGACTAGGACGAGATAGCAGCCTGGCACAGCGGGCGCCTGGAAATGCGCCGGCACAGGCTGAGCAGCCCTCTTCCTGTCCGACTGAGTGCTGTGTGGCCCGCCTGTAGCCCCAGCACTGGAGAGGCTGAGGCAGGAGGATGGCTGTGAGTTTGAGGCCAGCCTGGGCTCCGTAGAGAGACCCTGTCTCAAAAAAAAAATTCCACTGTAGTTGGGGTCACTCATTCAGCAGTCATTTCCAGCCCCTCTTTTACACTCAGCATCAGCAAATATTTTCATGGAATCAGAGAAAGTCAACCAGAAGGAAGAAAACCAGAAGTTCTTGTCCCTTTTGTGTTTCAGGATTTGTGGATGCCTCTCAGATAGGTTTTCCTTTTAGTCCCTCAAACTGGCCTGAGAGGTTAGCAAGATGCCCATTTCCAGATGAACAAACTGAGGCCCAAAGGCGGGCAGAGCGGGTTCAGGACAAATGAATGGATTGAATAGTGGGTACAGGGCCTGCGTGGCTAGGAAAAGGCAGGCTAGGACTTGCCTGGGACTTGGGGATTTTTTTTTTCCTTTTCCTCTTTCTATTATATTTTTGAGCATCTTACTATGGATTTTTTCCTTTCCTTTCTTTCTTTTTGAGCATCTTACTGTGCAGCCCAAGCTGGCCTCAAACTTACAGCAGTCCTCCTGCCTCAGCCTCCTGAGTGCTGGGGTTGTAGGCATGCAGTGCCACGATCGGCTGTTACCCCACCTTTACACTGTGAGAAGCTGAGAAGCAGCTTCACAGTGAGTGGAGAGAGCCATGCCTGTCCCCAGGCAGGCCGGCAGCAGAAGGGACTCTCAGCTGCCTGGGGCCCGACACCTGATCCCCCTGGCCTGGTGGAATTATCAGAGATGGAGCAAATGCTTCTCATAATGGGGCCGCTGTTCCAGCCCAAGGTGGAGAAGGTAGGACAGAGAGTGTCTGACGAGCTCGTCTGCTTGTGTGCCCCTGGCTCGTGAACCTGCCCCCGGGACCCCAGCTTCTAGCAGAGCTGGCGGGCACCCCGAGCGTCGTTCTGGCACCTTCAGCAGGGAGGCCAGCAAGCCCCGGCAGCTTGGCATGAAAACGGATTTAGAGCTTAAAAAAAAGGAGTATTTTATCTTTGGTGGCTTTTCAGGCCGCCCTGGCACAGGTATAGCTAGGCAGGTGGTGATGGTGGCACCTTCATGTTCCTTGACCAGGGGGAAGTCAGGTGATCCCTCCCTCCTTGAAGACGCCGAGCTGAGGGCAGGAAAAATCCAGACTCCAATGGCACCTGAGCACCTGCTCGCTTCTGTCCCCTCTGCCGCTCAGCAGGCGCAACCTGGGGCGCGTCTTTCCCTCGCCTGGCTTCGGGGGCCCGGTCCGTGAGGCCTCACTGAGCTCACCGTCCTCAGGCCTTCAAGCACTTGTATTGGTGCCGGATGTTCGGGGTTGGGGGGCGACAGGTAGGGGCATCTGCTTGGACATGGTGACGAGTGGCAGAGTCAGCCCTGGGCACAGTGCGGACGGGCCTGGCCCAGGTGGCAGAGACCAAGACTGAGGCACCGGCAGGGCCTAGCAAGGCCAGGAGCAGCAGCCACTGGGGACCCCTCGAGCCCTGCAGGTGGCGCTGAGGAGCCGCACCTTTCCTGTGTGAAAAGATGCCGCACACGCTGGGTATTCTACTGCTCCCCCTGCACGGAAACTCACACTGGGCAGGCTCCAGGCTCCACTGGGCTGAGGCAGGAGAATCACACAGCCGAGGCAGCTTTCTCAGACCCCGGATCAGGGTTAAAAATTTAGCTGGGTGTGGTGGCACACACCTGTAATCCTAGCATCTGGAGGCCGAGGCAGGAGGATCTCCATGTGTTCAAAGCCAGCCTGGGCTGCATAGGGAGACCTGTCTCAAAAACCAAAACTAAACAATTTAATAAAAGAGGAGGGGCTGGGAATATAGCTCAACACTCTGTGGGGGGCTGCTGTGTGCCCCTCTTCCCACCACCCTGTGCCATGTGCAGCCTGGGCACGTGGCACGGAGAAGCAGGGTGTGTTGAGTGGAGCAGTGCAGTATCTCCAGGCTCTTGTGAGGATGAAGTGGGCAGCGGGTGTGAGATTCCTTTCTGTGCTGGCCGCGTGCCGGGTCCCCTCCCTGAGGTCCCAGCGAGCGCAGTCTGGTAGTTGTCACCAGACAGCTCAGCAGCAGGAGTGTCTGCTACACGGACAGCGGAGATGCGTGTGGTGGCAGGGACCCAGCTCTGTCAGGGACAAGGAGTCAGTGTTTTTGGGTAGGGTGGGGGGCTTTTCTAGTAGTCATTCAACAAACCAGGCCCATCCTGTGTGCTACCTGTGTGGACTTGTGGCTGTCCTAGGGACCGGAGAAGAGCAGGACAACGACCCCCTCTGCTACAGCTTGTGCCCTGAGGCAGGAAACAGGCAACAAGAAAAAAGTGGGCCGGGGGGGCATGGTGACAAGGTCCTGTGCGGGTGGGTATGCCAGGGAAGCCTCAAGGGGAGGGGCAAGAAGGGCAGGCCGGGTCTGCAGGGCAGTCAGGAGGCGGGAGGGCACGGGCAGGGCTGGAGGAAGGGAAGGAGGCTGGCAGCGCCCCTCGCTGGCCTCTGCCCTTTGCTCCACCCGGTGGAACTCATGTGCGGCCCTTGGGTGCCCACCTTGCTCTTATTCAGGGAGTCCCTGCTGAGGGGAGCCTGCGTGCCCCTTCTCTCAGCTTTCTCAGAGGAGGGTGGGGGTCCGCGTGGACTGACTCCCACCAGCCCCTTCTGGTGTCTATTACTGCTAGTTTCACTTCCTGCCCGCCCCCCGGCCCCACGCCTCTCCCCAGCACCTCCAGGTACAGTGGTGCAGGGTGTTGACTGCAGAAGAGCCTCCAGCTAAGAGGGTGAGCGGGGTTCAAATTCAGCCCACACTCTGCCCAAGCAGCGCGCTCGCCTTGGCCGTAGGCCGTGTCTGCCCGCTGCACAGAGGGCAGCCCCTCTTCCTCGCCCCTGCGCACTCTGGCTGCCCGTTGTCCTTGTCCCTCTTGCGCCATCGCGTCTGCATGCGAGCAGCGTCTCTGTGGGGACGGGGAGGGCGGCAGCTGCCTCCTCTCGAGGAGCCCTCGGTGCTTTTCCTCTCCTTATGGATGCTGCAGGCCGCCTCGCAAAATTGCCCTGCCGTCATTAGCACGCGGGTTAGGTCAGACGCGAGCGTGTGCGGCTTGGGGCAGAGGCTGTGTTCCGCCCGTCCTGTCCGTGCTTGCGGTTCCTAATCAGGGCTGCACGCGGTTCTGCGGCAGGGCGCTGGGCAGGGGGTGCGGCCGCTTCTCCTCCCGCAGCACCTGCCACCTGCCCACCGCCCTGCCAGCTGACCATGGTGCCTCCGCCCGGCACATCTCTCCCGAGACGGGGCCCAGTGGGGATGGCCGAGCGAGGCTCTTAACCATCAGCTCTCGTCTGAGCAGGTCTGGGAGCAGCCGGGAGGGCGAGAAAGCCACGACCTGGCGTCCTGGCCGCGGGCCCCCAGGCCTCAGGCTCTGCCTGCGTCCGCCCTCGCTGCTACCCCAGCCACGCCGAGGTCCCCGAGCACAGAGCGCTGCCTTCCTTCTAGGGGCCCTGCCTCACCCTGCTCGCTTCACCCTGCAGGCTGCAGGTCGTCGCCTGGGGCAGCTGCTGCTCTGGCAGTACCAGGCCCTCCCCAACATCCCCCGCAGCACCCGCCAGGCTGTAGGGGTTTGCCTGAGGCTCCCCTGGCTTCTGGGACCTGCACTGCCACCCTGCCAGGTGGGCGGGGAGAGCAGGAAGCCAGTGCTCTCAGGAGCAGCCCTCAGCCCCCAGCCTGACACCTGGCTCCCTTGCCGCTGTCCCCGCCCCCCCCCCCCGGGGCGCTAAGTCGGCTGCCCGCCCCGGCCGACACCTTCGCACTCCGTGACCTCAGGCCTCAGCCTGGGACGGCGGCCACGCTAAGATGTCACCTTGCGCAGCTCCCGTGCCCCTGATGGGCTGCTGGCCACTGGCCTCTTCTCAGCACCCTGTGCCTCCTGCCTCGTGGTGGCTGCTCTGTCTGTGCACCTGGGGCCCCCACCAGTGGGGAGGTCTTGGGGACAGATACTGTGGACTTGTCACTCCGACGCGGGACAAAGCAGGCTCCCAGTGCACTTGTTGTATTGTTTTGCTAAAGAACCAATGGTAGACACACAGCAGCTAAAGGGGAACAGGGCCAGTTCCTACACAGACTAAATTCTACACCTTTCTAGAAAGAGCCCCTAGGGTTGCTACTGCAAATGCAGCCTCTCCACTCACCTGCTCACCAGCCTGCTGTGGCAAAAGGATCTCATTTCAAGGATGGATTTTATTTATTTATTTTTGAGACAGGGCCTCACTATGTCTCCCAGGCTGGCCTTGAACTCACTGTGTAGCCTAAGCTGGCCTCAAATTCTCAGTGACCCTCCTGCCTCAGCCTCCCAAGTGCTGGGATTACAGGCATGTGCCCCCACACCCAGCCAGTGGATGGCTTTTAAGACCCTGCATCGTCTGGTCTCATCCCAAGAGGCCCTCCAACCTCCTGCCCAGAGCTGGGCTTTGGTCTCGGCTGTGTGGGTTCAAGTCTTCATTCTGCAGTTCCTGCTGGGTGGTGAGTGACTCAGCCTCTCTGGATATTTGCTTCCCTATTAACAAAATGTGGGTGACAATGCTCACACGGATCATTATCTTTTTTTTTTTTTTTTTTTTTGAGACAGGGTCTGGATATGCAGTTCAGGCTGGCCTCAAGCTCACTTTGTAGCCCAGGCTGGTCTTGAACTCACAATGATCCTCCTGCCTCAGCCTCCCAAGTGCTGGGATTACAGGCGTGCATGAGCACTCCTGGCCCAATCATTATCTTTTTTTTTTTTTCCAATCATTATCTTGAGAATTTAGTTTTGTTTTTTTTTTGTTTTTCTTCCGGTACCAGGAATCGAACTCACGACCTTGCGCTTGCCAGGCAGGCGCTTTGCCGCTGAGCTAAATCCCCAGCCCCTATCTTGAGAATTTAAAATCATGTGTGGACCTCGTGAATATACCACAAACCACTGAATTGCACAGTTAAAAATGGAGCTATTTGTGGCAAGGAAGAATATCTTTTTTTAAAAAAAACATAAGCATATCACATCTGGTCCAGCTCTTTGAAAATAGGACAGGGGTCATTGCTGTGAGCAACAGAATCTCCCAAGGGGGTGCAGCACCAGGCCAGGCACACAGTAGGTACCCAGTAAGTAGTGATGGACACACGGCCCAAGAGCATGTTTTGAGCATTGTCTGTGCCCAGCAAGTGGAACTGGGGACACAGCTCCCAGCCCTCAGGACAAGCAGCCTGGTGGGATAGTGCTAGCCCTGCCTTCCCAGCAACAGAGGCCCTGGAGCCTGGCAACTTGGGTGATCGAAGGCGTAGCCACCTACTTTAGGCATTTGACCACCGTGTCTTCTTTACTAGTCTTTTACAGAGCTGTGGTTTCAAACACATTCATAAACTGGGTGTGGTGACGCATACCTGTCATCCAGCACCTGGGAGGCTGAGACAGGAGGACCACTGCCAGTTTGAGACCAGCCTGGGCTACACAGTGAGTTTGAGGCCAGCTTGAACTATGTAAGGAGAGCCTGTCTCAAAAAAAAACCAAACGAAAACCACCACATTCATAGTCACAAGTTTTGGCAAGTTACTTTTTGAATCTTTTTGTACAGACCTATTAAAGTGTTACATTAAAATTTTAATTCATCCTAGCCTCTGGGAGGCTGAGGCAGGACGATCACAGTTTAAGCCCAGCCTGGGCAAATTAGCACCTTAGGGAGAGACTGTCAAAAAAAAAAAAAAAAAAAAAAGAACTAGGGATGTAGCTGAGTTAAAGGCCCTGGGTCCAATCTCTAGTACAAAAATAAATAAATATTAGTTCATCCTAATGTATAAACCACTGTAATAAAAAGCTCACATTATGCTACTGTGAATTCCGTTTTATTGCATACATTAGCAGTTTTAGTAATATATTGAAAACATTGTAGTCCCACTGGTCGCTCCTGGTGGAATTTTGCAGTTCAAGCTGGATTTTGTTTTATATTTAAAATCAATAAAAATTTCAAAAGTGAAAAAAAGAAACAAAGAAAAGAAGGCCGAATTAGTCCCTGTGGACCGAGGGCCTAAGGCCAGAGCCCAGCAGCCAGGCCTCCTGGCCCGGTTCCTCCCGCTCCCCGGGCAGTCCCAGCCCCTCGTCCCCTGTGCTGTGTCGGTCGTCGCAGGTGGCAGAACCCAGTCGGCCTGTTCCTGAGCTACAGAGAAAACAGAAACCGCCCGTCCTGCCCGCCCAGGGAACGCGTTCTCCTGTTTATCTCCGACTCCGACGCTCGGTCTGCTGTCCTGGGAATCCACTTCGAACAGAACCTGTGGCCCAGCTGCCCCAGGCGAGACCCAGGGGTGCGACGCTTCGGGGCGGGCTGCACGCGGGCGGCTGCCCCCAGAGGCGTGTCCCCCTCCTGCTCCCCGGGGCGGGGCCGGGAGCCTCGCACCGCCCCCCTCCCAGGCTGCCGAGGCATGGAGCAGCCCC
>NW_004955437.1:6153485-6212991 GCF_000276665.1 Chinchilla lanigera
CCCGCGCCCCCGCCCCTCGCTCCCTCCCTTCCCACGCCCCCTCGCGCCTCTCCCTGGCCGCGCAGCCCGGGCTCCGGAGTTGGGGGAGAGCCCGGGCTCCAGGCGCGCGGGAGGAGGCGTGCGTCGCGCAGGAATTGACTGATTTGGGCTGGGGGTGCGGTGGGTGATGGAGCAGCCCGAGGACATGGCGTCGCTGAGCGAGTTCGACTCCTTGGCGGGCAGCATCCCGGCCACCAAGGTGGAGATCACCGTGTCCTGCAGGTGAGTCCCTCTGCCCCGCCCCTGGGCCCGAGATCCTGGCTGCCTCCTGGCTGCCCGCCGACGCGAGGCCCTTTCCCCAGTGTCCTGGCCTTGGGACCCTCCCTTCCCTGCCCAGCTGCGGGTGGCGAGGGCAGGTGGGGAGCCAGGCGGGGGTCACATCCTGGAAAGTTTGCACTCCTGGCTGTTGCTTCAGAACAGCGGGGGACACTGGAACCGGGGTCTGGGCGCCCCATGGGGAAGGGGAGAAGGTGCGAGGCTTCTCCGGGGCCTCCACTCCGCCCACCTCCCGTGACCCCCTCGATAAATCCAGAAGTGAGCGATGTGCCCCATCTTTGCCAGGGGCCCAGCCTCTCCCTCTGCGCCCTGCTTTCCCCCCCCTGCGCCCTGCTTTCCCCCCCCTGCCTGCTCTCCCCAGCACCCTCACCCTGCCCTCTCCCCACTCCCCTGCGCTCCTGACCCGGGGATGCCAAAGCCTGCCTTCACCCCAGAGCCAGCCGGGCCAGAACGGCTTGCTCATCCCTGCCGAGTGTGGGAATCCGTAACAACTTCAAGTGGCATCCGTTTCAAACACAATAACTCGCGTCAGAAATCTTAAACCAAAGGAATGGGACGCCGAAATTTCAGAATCTGGCAGAGGAAGAGTAGGAGTGTTCTGTGGTCTGCCACCCCCAGCTCCTTAGTCATGCCCCTCTAAGGGCTGGGTTTCCCTGGATTTAGGGAGTAGGGGTGGGGTAGGGTCCCCTGATGCTGCGACTTCGTGGCCGCCCTAGGGGCACTGCCTTGCTGGATGTAGAAGGGCGCTGGCAACCAGGCATTGTCTACCTTGAGGTCCCCCCCGAGATGCCCAAGATGCCACCTCCCCTGGCTGAGCCCTTGTTCCCACCCCCAGCCCCCGTTCTTCCAAGTCACTCTTGGGCCAGACTCTTCGAGGCCCCCCAGCTCTGTATGAGAAGTTGTGACACTGGGCAGTTGTAGGTGGGGCTGGAGACACGGGGCTGGGCAGTGCCCCCCGCGGAGCCTCATGGTGCTGCGTGGCTGCTGTCAGCGTGCTGGGCATGCCTGATGGCCCGTGGGCTCCTTTCCCACCTCCCCAGCCAGCTACCAGGCCTGCCTTTCCTCCCCAGCCCCTCCGGGCCTTCGGTCGCTTGCTGTGCTGCACTCGGACCCCTCCTGCTCCCGCCTGAGCAGCCCGTTCAGTTTCTTCCAGGCTCCATTCCCCCTCCGCATCCCCGTCCTGGAAGGCGTCATCTCACCCCGAGGTGCCAGCGTGAATCACTCAGCCCAGGGCCCAGGGTCACTTGCATGCTGAGGACCCACCCTCCGAAGGCATCTCAGGGTGCGTGCTCAGCCCCGCTCCCCGGGGCGGCACATACACCCTGAGGCAGGGAGCTGAGCCGACAGCACAGGTGCCAGTGTGGCGTGTGGAGGTGGACGTCCTGTGACCGAGTCTCGGAGTCATCTCTTGGGGCACGCTCGAAGCCTCAGTTTCCCCACTTGTCAGGAGTCTTATTTGCTGAGACTTGGAACCGCGCCTGGCACACAGGGGCACGTGCCGCGGGCAGGAGCAGAGGGGCACAAAGCACTTGGCATGAAGCTTTCCACTTGTTTGGCGCACAGTGGGTGCTCAATAAGTAGCTACGCTTGGCCCGGCCTTTTGGCCCCCTAGAGGTGGAGGTGTCTAAAGAGGGTTACCTGCCTGAGACAGAGGGATGCCTGGGGACGCGTCTGTCCCTGGAGGACGTGGTGCTGGGGTCGACCTGGGTGTCCATGCCGTCTTGGGGGACGATGTCCGTCAGCCCGAGGAGCACCTGCCCGACTCCTGCTCTCCAGGAAGTGAGCGGATGGGAGTGGGTTTTGGTGAGGAGCCATCGGGAGGGAGGAGTCGCTGGAACAGGTGGGAAGTGAAAGGGACAGTCTGGTGGTCTTGAAATTATGGCTCCATCTCACCTTCAACGGAAGCCGGCCTGCTCATTTGCTTGCTCTCCGGGTCACAGGGGGTGCGGGGGGAGAGAGAGGTTTTCTCTAGCACTTCCTTTGCTGTGGACACCCGTTAGAGTCAAGTCTCCCTCCGCGGCATCCTGGGGGACAGGCAAAGCAGCCCTGAGCGTCTTGGAGACCCCTGCTGGTGGGCAGAGGGGCTGGTGGGCTCGGGATGGGCAGCTGTGGGCAGGGCCCGGGGCTGCAGGGCATCGTGAGGGGTCCCCCTTCCACTGCCTGCCCTCCCTGCTCCCCATGAAGGTTCCTGCCACTTCTTCAGCCCCAGGAGCTTCCTGCTCTGCCTGGGGGAGGACCCGGCCACCCGCTGGGCCTCCTGTCCACTGTGGGCGTGCGGACACCAGGGCACCCAGCCACGACTCTGGAGAAGGCAGAGGACACCACGGGTGGACACGTTCGGGCCGCTGCTGCAGGTGGATGATGCCGTGGGCTGAGACTGATAATTCAAACCCAGTTATTTTTCCTGACTTCACTGAACTTAGGGCCAGAGGGTAGAAAGGCTTTGGCTGTTTGGCATGGTGGTTAGGGACAGGGGCCCTGGGTTTTGTCCACTGTGTTCAAACCAGCGCCGGGAAAGCTAGGTAGCCTTTTCACGCCTCAGTTTCCCCCTCTGTAAAAGAAGCATAACAATCCTTATCAGTTGTGAAGATTAATCCATGGTTAGTGGTTTATGTTATCTGCTACTTGACATGTGGAAGTATAAATAAGGATCCATCTCTGCAGCTGGGTACCAAGGTTTGTGTGGGTTCTGGGGACATAAGAGGCAGTTTTTTGTGTTTGTTTTTGGATTTTGAGACAGGGTCTCACTATGTAGTTCAGGTTGGTCTTGAACTTAACTGTGTTGCCCAAGCTGGCTTCCAGCTTGTGGTGATCCTCCTGCTTCAGCCTCCCAAGTGCTGGAATTCTACAAGTGTACACACCACCACACCTGGCTTAGAGATGGTTTTGAGAGTGGATCGGGTTGATGGTTTGTGCAACTAGATGTCAGCAGACATTGTAGCAAATATGGCTTTGAAGACCCTTCTACTTGGAGGCAAAAGCTGTCCATCCTTGGGCGGCTGGTCCCAGACCTTTCCTGGCTTCATTGCCACCCTGCGGACCCTGTCAAATCTTCCCTGTCTGCTGTCCATTCCCAGGCCCCTTTGTCAGATCTCTGTGCCTCCATCGTCTGATGCAGGGATCTGGGCCAGCATGTTGGCTGGAGAGAAAAATCTGCGTGTTTCACGGAACAGAAACCTTTGCACTGGGGTGGGGTCCTGCTGGGAAGGCTTGCACAGATCCAGAGGGGGCGCAGGGTGCCCTGTCCCACGGAAGGGAGGAAGGGGAGAGGCCAGCGGCCACCTGGAATCTCAGAAAGCAGCCCCTGCCCCCAAGGGCCTGGGCTATGTCCGCCGGGAGATCTACGCAGCTTGGGATCCATCTGCTGCCCTGGGCCTCTCAGAAGGGTGTGACCCTGCTCTGAGCGCTTTCTCCTGAAAGGTGGGGGCAGGGGGCACGGGGATCAAGGGGCTGCACAGCCGCCAAAGCCAGCGACACAAAAAGAGGTCCTTTCACCCACAGACCGTGCCAAGGCGCTGCGTGTTGCTGAGCCAGGGCAGTGACCCCGGCACATTATTGAGTGCTTACTACTCCCTAGGCGCTCGGCCTCTCGACTGGGCTGGACCACGTGCAGTAAGTCGAGCGTCCCGGTTCTGCAGATCCATCCCCGGTCTGGGTTAGCCCAGCTTGGAGACTCAGAGCCGACAGCTAGGTGTCCGCAGGGCTCTGATCTCAGCCAGATCAGATCTCTGGTTGTTGGCAGAATTCAGTTCCTTGCAGCTGCAAGGTGACAGCTCTGTGCTCGTGCTGGCTGTGGACAGTGCCTTGGCCTGGAGGAGCTGCGCTCAGGTCCCTCTGACTGGCACTTTCACAGGCCTTCAAAGCCAGGGGGACATGAATCCCTGTGTGCCACGGTGGTCCCAGGTGATAGCAGTTCTGTCATCACGGGAGTGACGCCTTCTGCATCTCCTAACCCAGATCCCCGAGGGGCAGTCCCCCGCCTGCCCACCCCCGGGGAGGGGATTATTCCCCTGTTCTCGGGGGCTGGGCATCGTAGACGGTCTTACATTTCTGCTTGCCGCACCCCTGTGTCTCTTTAACGTCAGGACGCTCTTGTGAGATCGGGGGTAGTATTTACCCTGTTTGCTGATTAGGAAATCGGTGCTTGGGGATGTGAAGGGCCCTGCCCGTGTTTATACAGCCAGTACCTTTTTGGAGAGGGAATCCAAGTCCAGTTTCCCTGGACCTCAGAACCTTAAAGGGATGGGGGTGGCGGTCTCCATGGAGACCATGCACCATGCACGGGGCCTAGGTACCAGCGATGGCAGGTGTGACCCAGGGGCGGTGCTCCCGCCTCAGGCCAGGGGTGGTAGCTCACCATCCCCCCTTTCAGCCTGACCCACCGTTGGGAGTGAGAGGAGGGAGGAAATAGGGAAAGGAGGCTTCGGCTGGAAGTAGAATCTGCCTGGGAGTGGCTTCAGCCTGAGAGATTTGCTTTTCTCTGATCACAGTGAGTCTGGAGCTAAGTTATCTGGAGCTGTTTCCCCTCCTCTGCCATCATCCCCGTGGTAGGCCTCATTCCATTGTGGGGCTGCCTCTGCACCAGGTATCCCAACTATATCCGAGGATAGGAAATAAGACATGGAATTAAAGTTGTTTTAATTGAAAAGCACAATCCCTCCCAAGATCTCTTAGCAGATTTTCCTTGCTGTTTTAGTGGCTAAAGCTGATCTGTGCTAACCCTAGCCAAAAGATAGGGGTCATCATCTGGGGCTTCAGGGCTCTGCGTCAGATCCGAACCAGTGTGGATTCTGCTAGCAGAGTCGGGGATGCTTGCCGAAGGTGCCGCCGTGACTTCTGCCACAGGGGAGCTTTCCATAGGTCCCCACGGGCCAGCTGAGCTCCCTGGAGCTAAAAGAGGCCTAGGGTTGGCGTCTCGGGGCCTGGCTCCTCAGGTCTTCCTGTAGGCGTTGAACGGCCACGTTAGGTGACAGGTGACGGGCTCATCTGGACACCTGACCACCTGTCTGCCTGCTCACCTGTCAGGCAAGAGAAAAGCTTTGTGTGATTTCAGAACAGGGCAAGGCGCCGCTGTCCCCCCACCCCTCCTGCCGCCCTTGCTCATCACCAATGTCTCAGCGGGAGAGCTCAGTGCCTTTGGGTGTTGACAGATCCTGGCCAGGACCCTGGAAGTCGGGCAGCCCCTGGCTTCTTTTCTCTGAGACCCCAGCCAGGTTTTGGAAGTCTTTAGCCTCAGTGTGTCTGTTATGGTTCCATCTGTTTTTTTGTTTTGTTTTGTTTTGTTTGTTTTTTTCTGGCACCGGGAATCGAACTCACGACCTTGCACTTGCCAGGCAGGCACTGTGCTGCTGAGCTAAATCCCCAGCCCCTGTGGTTCCATCTGGATGTCCCCTGTTAGCTTCTTGTGCTCCTAGTCAGGGCTTTTGGGAGGCACTTGTATTCTGGGGCTTATCGATGACTTGCTTAGAGGAGGTGGGGTCCCTGGGGGATGAGCTCCCTTCCAGGGACCCCACCTGTCTGTGGGAGGTTACATCTCCCTTCCAGCCCCTCCTGTCTGTGCTTCCTGCCACCATGCCCTGGGCAGCTCTCCTCCGCCACTAAGATGCTGTCCACCTTTACAATGGTGGGAGACACTGGCCGTGCCCACACACTGTCCATCATTATGAAGACCGAAGAGGTGAAGTCTGCGAACAAGACAGATCAACTCTTCTTTCCTCATGGAACTCATGAGGGGTGGGGTGAACACAGACACAGTTTTTTTGTTTTGTTTTGTTTTTTTTCTGGTACCAGGAATTGAACTCACGACCTCGTGCTTGCCAGGCAGGCGCTGTGCCGCTGAGCTAAATCCCCAGCCCCTCGCAGACACAGTGTTTAAAATTAAGTAATGATGCCTGATAGGGATGAACGCTCTACAAGGAAGCTCATTGCTGTTGGAGATACTTTGGACAGGAGTCAGGGGATACCGAGCTGAGATCCCAAGGGAGGCTATGAAGGAAGGGTGAACAGCAAGTGCAAAGGCCCTGTGGCAGGAAAGACCTTGAGATGCTTGCCAAACTGCAGGGAGACCATGGTGGCTGGACCAGTGAGGATGGGGAACAGAAGAGGAAGGGTCAGAGGAAGTGGGGGTACAGATAACAGCCTTTAGGGCCCTGTGAAGGAGTTTGATGTATTATTCTAACAACATTTCGGGTGGAGAGGGCTAAATAGATTGTGCCCTGGTTGCCGTAAGGAGAGTGGACCAGGGAGGGATGAGGAGAGGTAGGCGTTGAACGGTGTTGCTGGCTGGGCCCTGGGGGCCTCCAGGAGTGACAGTGGGGGCAGGGAGTGCTGGGAAGCGTGCACAGATGACTTGCTGGTGCAGGACGAGAGGAACAGAGGTGACCCCTGCCTTTCTGCTTCCCATCCAGCCCATGAAACAGGTAAGCGACCGGGCCCAGAGAGAAGGCTGGGGTGGAGCAGCCAGTGCAGGGTGACAGAGCCGCTGGTGGCCGCGTGGGGGACTCCTGCTTGGGGGCACTGCTTGGGCACATTCGGAGGGATAGTTACGACAGTAATGAATACTAAGGCAGAGAGCCCCAGGTAGGCAGTTCTTTTTGTTTGTTTGTTTTTTTGAGTCAGGGTCTCGCTATGCAGTTCAGGTTGACCTTCAACTTACTATGTAGCCCAGGCTGGCCTTGAACTTGAGGCAGTCCTCCTGCCTCAGCCTCCCTCATGCTGGGATTACAGGCATGTACTACCACGCTCAGCTGCTAGGCAATTCTTTAAGCCATGTGGGTTTTTTTTTTTTTTTGCGGAGAATCGAACTGGGAATCGAACTCAGGACCTTGTGCTTACCAGGCAGTCTCTTGTGCCACTGAGCTATATCCCTGGCCCCTAAGCCCTGTGAAAATTGCTTTTTAGACCTTGGCGAGGGTGCATAGCAGGAGCGGGGCAGTGGGAACAGCGGGGACCCTGCTGGCCACAAGGGCTAAAGAGGGCCCTGAATTTTGGTGACGCACGTGATCTCTGCTCACCTCCAAAGGGCTGGAGCTGCAGAGGTTGAATCTGCCCTTCCTGGAGGATGTAGGCGACCCTCACCGCCTGCCATAGATACGGTGGCACAGGTCGCATACCAAACAGAAGACTCCGTGACGGATGTATATGTTTCACGTCACCGTCCCCACTCGACTTGCCAGATGTTTGATATTAAGTTAGTTGCTCCACAGAAAGATGGGGTGGTGCCGGAGGGACCCTTGGATTCCTGTTTCTGCTCCAAGTGGCTCATCCTGCGGGTCCTGCTCCAGCTTGGGGAGCAGCGAGGGGAGGAAGTGGGGCTCCCCTAGCTGCGGCATTGGCCTTTACGGAGCACTTCCTGTGTACCAGGCACTAAATTGCCGCTTGCCTCGACCCTGATTTGCTCTAACTGCTTTGCTTAGTCCCAGCAAACCCCTGGGGATACTGAGGCGCAGAGGGGTTAAGTGGCTTGCCCGAGGTCACACAGCTGGGGAGCGGTGGAGCTGGTATGGGACCCAGCTTTCCGGCTGGAAATTGCACTCTGGAGCCCCATCCCCTAGAAGCCGGGGAGGTGCCCACCGAGGGTTTGGGGGAGAGGGGAACCCCGCTTTCCGCAGTCTTCGCAACCTCTGGGAAATCGCTGGGAATCTGTGAGCGAACACACATCTGTGTGTGCAAACCAACATCCCGTGCACGCGGAGTTCAGGGGCCCCCGCTGAGGGTCCCTGCCCCAGGGAAAGGTGAGGGCGCCGTCTCTTCCTGCGCTGCCACCCGTACGGTCACCAGGTTGCTGCCAGGCGCATCCGTGCCATTGTGGGCTTGCACAGGAGGGCTGAGGGTCACATCACCCGGCACCTTGGCTCAAGGCGACGTCCCCGCCCCACCTCTCTCAGCCCTGTCCCAGGGGAGATGTCACCTGCCAGGGGCCCTAATCTTGCCCTCCCAGGGCTCGCCCCCTTGGCTGGGACGGGGTGACTCCTCACCTCACAGCTCAGTGGTGACTGCCTCTGAATTGAGATTCCTTGGAGGAAGCCAGGAGCAGAGGGGCCTGCTCTGCTTCCCTGGCCTTGATATGGGAACAAAAGAAGCTAAATTCCAGGCTGCTGAGCGGGATGTCTGAAGGGTTTTGTGCTCTTTTGGTGGAAAAAATACATTTTTCCTGTTGGAAAAAAAAAATGTCTCTTTGAGCGCTCCCAAAACAGAAATTGGAGAGAGAGCACTTGCGGTCCGGGGTTGCCTTCCGCTCCCAGGCATTTGGTCTTTGGCTGGACTCAAGACAGTGCCCCGCCCTAAGCCGCCCGGTGGGGCTGAGCCGGGCCCCGCGGGGGTCGTTTGCACACGGGGGCTCTCACCCATAGACTCCCCAGCTGTCCCTGTGTCATTTCACCCGAGGCCCCTCATGGGGCTGGGAGGTGTATCGGGCGGTTTCCAGGTGACAGCCGCTGGATTCTCACAGGCCACCCCTCTGTCGGGGACCTCGATGCGGCTGGGGTGACTCTCTTCGATGATCTGGGCCCGCCCTGGCACCCGAGTTTGCCTTTGTTGGCACCAGGCTCTGTCTGTCTGTCTGTCTGTTGTCTCTGGCTTGTCCCCCAGGGCGGGGACAGGGTCCTGGGGTGCACTCTGGAGTCAGGGTGCGTGAGAAGCTGTCACTGCCGGGGGCTTCGGTGACGGTGACTCTGGGCCTTTCTGTCACTGCCTGTGCCGTGGGGCACAGCCACTCCCTTCCTCTGCCTGGGCCTCAGTCCCCGCTCAGCCTCAGCTGGGTTGAGGTGGAAAGATGCCCCCGACTCCTCCCGCTCAGTGGAGCTGGCTGTGAGGGCTCCTGGGCCTCGTACTGAGGGCTTCTCTTCTCTGGAAAGGGACCTATGGGGGGCTGGAGGGGGGGAGGGGACCCCTGGGCATCTGGGAGGGGGCGGAGATGGTGGGCAGGGAGCCGGGGCAGTGGGGCAGGGAGTCAGGAGCGGCCACGGGGCCCATGGTGTCCTGCGGGCAGGAGGAGGCTCGTAGCCCGCCCCCGTTTGGCAGGTGCCGCCCCAGGGAATACAGACTTTGTGTGGCACGTGCTGGCTGGCACTTGGAGTCACAGCGAGAGGAAGGCGTGGTGTGTCCAGGAGGTGTGCAGAGGGGACAGGCTCGAGGCCTGAGCCGGATGTCGTGGGGTCCCTGTGGGGTGAAGGATACCAGGTGCGCAGGACACGGCTGGCCCCTGCTTCCACACGTACCCACCCGGCCCGGCCTCAGAGGGCAGCCTGGGACTCGGGAGCTGACGTTTGCCGCACTCTGCGCCTCACCCACGGCTGGCGATGGGCAGCGGGGGCTGTGTCTCGGGAGGCGGGGTGGGCTGGGCACTGTCCACAGGCCTTCCTGCCCCTGTCAGCTTGCTGCAGTGCCTTCCAGGGGACTCGTGTTAGCACCGCCCTGAGCCTGCGGGACCCAGTTCAATAAGCCCATCCCCTGGGACTGCAGTGCATCGCTTCCCCAGAGCAGGCGAGACCGTGGAGTAGACTGAGGCCCTGCAAGAGGGACGGCCTGGGGGATGCATTTTGAGTGCATGATTTGATTGATTGATGATTGATTGATTGATTGATTGGGACAGATGAAAGGAAAGGGCTTGGGCAGTGAGAGGCCCAGGGGCCAGGGCCTCGGGTGGCACCTAAGGGCAGGACAAGCTGAGGCCATAGTGAGTGAGGGTGGTGGGGAGGGAGCACCGAAGGGTGGACCTGGAGCAGTTCCCAGGGCTGGCAGAAATTTAATAAAGTTTGCCCTGGGGTCAGCACTCGGGAGGCTGAGGCAGGAGGATCGCTGTGAGTTCGAGACCAGCCTGGGCTACAAAGTGAGCTCAAGGCCAGCCTGCACTGCATAGTGAGACCTTAAAAAAAAAAAAAGTTCGCCCCACAAGCCACCTGTCCTTCCTGCGTTGCCTGAGGCCGGGCCAGAGGCAGCCTTGGGGCAGGGATCTGCCCCAGCCAATAAGTCCTCCTCTCTCCCTCCCTTCAGGAACCTCTTGGACAAAGACATGTTTTCCAAGTCTGACCCACGTAAGTCCTGCTGCCACGGTTAACAGCGACAGCAGCAGCCTCGTGACTGACTGCGGCAGCGCTCAGCGCCCGCCTGGCCGTGTCCCAGCACGTCAGGGCTGCTGCATGCTCCCGAGAACTTGGGGTCTCCCTGTCTGGCCCCCTACTTGGGACGCCCCGGCACGACGCAGGGGGCTGGGAGTGTTGAGGCGTCTGGGACCCCAAGGCCTCAGTGCTCGGGGACCAGCACACCTCCGAGACCCAGTGGCTGTGGGCTGGTGGGAGTGGCTGTGCTTTGGCAGTGCGGGTTCCAGCCCTGACCCGTGCTGCCCACGCGTGCAATGTTGGATATGCGTTGGGCCTCTCCTGAGCCTCAGTTTCCCCATCAGCGAAGCAGAGACCTTGCTGGCTCTGGAGATGGCAGATGCTTTGCCACCCAGCGCTCGTCCTCCCCACCTCCCCGTCTGCCTCGTCCCTCGCCGGTGCCCGCTCCAGACACAGCCGGGCACTAGGCCCCTCCTCCAGGCCACCTCCTGGAATGGAGCATCCGGAGCTGACTGTGGTCCAGGGTCAGAGGCCAGACTCAGATCCCTGCCCCAGACCCTGCCCCGGCCCCGCCGGGCAGCCCCAGCCCCAGCCTCCCCACCCGCCCCTCGCTCTCCTCTCGGCCTGCCTGGTGACCCTTTCTCTCTTCCTCCTGCAGTGTGCGTCATGTATACTCAAGGGATGGAGAACAAGCAGTGGCGGGAGGTAGGTTCGGCCTTTCCCACCCCGTCCCCACGGCTCCCCGCCGGAAGTGTCCTACCTGCCGCTCCCAAGCCTGCCAGAGGCGTCAAGGGAGGTGGACAGTGGGGCCCAGCGAGGCTGAGGACACAGCAGGAGGATCCTGTCCTCAGGGAGCCACAGTTTGAGGGTCTCAGGGGAGACACGAGGCCCAGGTTCATCGTGACCTCCTCGGTGGCCTGGCCATGAGCGCCTCACCTAGCCCCAGTCCATCTGCAGCTAGTGCCCTTCCTTCTGTGTTTCTGAGCCTGGCTCTGTGTGCTCTGGCCCCTTAAGGGTACATGAAGAGAGGCCACAGAGACCTCCCTTCAAGCCACTCCTGCCTTGGACTCCTCCTGCCTCAGGGCCTTTGCATGCTCCACCACCTGTCCCTGCAGCCCCTGCACGGGTCCTTTAGAGCTTGGTTCTGATGTCAGCCCACCGAGGCCTTTGGGGTCTCCCAGCCAAACACAGAGACCCCAGCCCAATCCTGAATTCCCTCCACTGCCCCTCAGTCTTCACCACCCATCCCGCTCTGCTTCAGACCCTTGTCCCATGCAGCCCCCCAGGAGTAAGGCGCTCCATCTGCTTCATCTGCTCCCTGGTTTGAGCTCTGAGGCCTGAGCCCAGCTTGCAGCAGCTGCTTCATAAACGTCTGTTAAAGGAGTGGTAGGGGGTACAGCTCAGCGGCGCAGCGCCTGCCTGGCAAGTGTGAGGTCATGAGTTCGATTCCCAGTACCAAAAAAAAAAACAGGAGAGTGGCACGGTCGGAAAGGGGAGCAGGTGGGAGTCAGGGGAGGGGTCCTGGGAGTCCCTGCTGCCTCCCTTCTGGAGGAGAGGGCCTGCCCAGCAAGGGCACGGCCAGCAGGGGCCTGGGAGGCAAGGGGCGGAGGAAGGACCCTGTTTCTTGCCTGGCGCAAGGTGCAGCCGGCTTGCTGGGCCTTGCATGGAGCTGAAGCCCGCGTCCTGTGGCCGGAAACTGAACTGGCTCCTGGTGATCAGCAGAGGCTCGCGCATGGGACAGGAGGGGCCTGGACTGAGGCTGTGGCCCTTTTGGCCTCGGCAGCCCCGCCCCCTTGTCACCATGCTGTGGGCTGCAGGTGGAGACCTGGTTGGGACGTCACTGGCCCTGCCCTGTCCCACACTAGATTTGGCTGGAGCAAGTGGCCGAAAGGGGTGAATTGGAGCTCGAAAACGCGCAGGAAATATTTCCAGGGGGCCTGGGCTGAAGTGACATTTTCATCTTCTCCCGGATGCTAAGCCCGCTGAAGCAGAAACCAGATTGCTAGGAAACGTTTAGCCTACTTAAGTGAACTAATTACTGCCGAGGCCTTTGGCCGAGCTTCCCAGGAACCAGGAATGTGCTAATGTCTTAGTGATTCATGCGGGGAAGTCGGGAAGGGCCTCTTCCACGGGGCGCTGCTGGGCGGACCGTTAATTACATTCTGTGACTGCGACTCACACCTGAGCCCTGTTACCACGGGCACCCAGGCTGGGGCGGGGAAGGCGGGCAGCCAGCTGTCACCTGGAGCCCCTGGCTGCACCCCTTTCGGCAGGGGGCACTGGAGCAGCGTGCCGGGTGCTGGGGAACAGGGAGACGGTGGAGAGAAGGCAGCGTGGCTGAGAGCAGGAGTGGGAGCCAGGGTTCTGCGGCCGGGGAGAGGCACGGGCGGGCAGAGCCTGAGGAGTCACAGAGCAGCGAGGTCGGGCAGGAACGAGATGGGACTGTGAGGGAACTGGAGTTGCAGCCAGGACGCCACACTTGGCTAAATTGTTCTGACAGGTCACTGGGGTTTTTTCAAATGGCATTTGAATCTACACAGAAGCCGCCTGGCTCGGGGGTGCAAGACAGAGCACAGAGCGCACTGTGGGGACAGGACTGTCGGCCTCCTCTGGCGCAGCCTCCAGCTCCGACAGAGAGGGAGGACTGGCCTTGGGTGATGGAGGTGGGGTGCAGGGGTGCAGAGCCGTTGGGTGTGCGCTTGGAGGGGCTCAGCGAGGAGCACTAGCAAAGGTCACAGCAGTCACAGAGGGAGGCCTGGAGGAGCAGCTCGCCCAGGTCCTGTGTAGTTGGGGAATGGGATAAGTGGGTAAGAGAGTGTGAGTCAGCTTCCTGCCACTGTAGTAAAATACCTGAGACGCTGATGTGCAGAGATGAAAGGTTTATGGTGTTGGAGGTCCTAGTCCATGGTCAGCCCATCCCATAGCCTGGGGCTTGTCGTGGGGTCAAAACTACTCACATCAGGAGCCCAGAGATTGGTGTCTCACTGAGCCCACTGTCGGTCGCCAGCCTGAGGACCAGGCCTTTAGCTCGCGGGCCTGTAGGGGACATTCACGGTGCGAATGACAGCAGTAGGTCTGAGACCGCGTGGCTGGTGAGTCACGGGGTGGCAGGTGTGGGGGCCGGAGGATGCATGAGGGGGGATTTCTGGGGCCCCCAGGAGGATGGTGGAGAGGGGCAGGGGCCTTCATGGAGGGACACGGTCAGCCCCAGCCACCTGCCTCGCTTCCCACCCTCTGATCTCAGGGCAGTGCTGTGTAGGTCACTGGGCTGCTACCCCCAGTGCAAAGCAGTGAGAAGGAAGGCGGGGCACAGGGCACAGAGATGCCCAGCACAGGCCGCAGGTGGCTGAGTGTGGCCCACACACAGGGTTGGGGCCGGGAGACACAGGCAGGGGCCACCGAGGGGTCTCAGCTGCCTGCAGTTAGGGTCAGGATGGCCTAGCAGGGGTCCCTGGAGGTCAAGGAGGCAGCCCTCTTCTCGAGAGGGTCCACTTGCCTCTCAGCTGCCTGCTACTCCTTGCCCTGCCCCCAGAATCTTGGCCGGGAGTGAATTCTGTGACGGGGGTCAGGTGGCACTCGGTTCTCCAGTCTGGGCCAGGCAAGTGGCGGCCGCTCTTGTGGCCCTGGCTGTGAGGTTTCAGCTGATTTTAACCATTTGGGTCATTTTGATGCCCTCTGAGAAATCCCCATCTTCCCAGCACCTAAATCTGTCACTACGTTTTATGAAAATTGACTCAAGATGTAATTTTAGCCCAGGAAATCGAGCACTATTTGCATCAAGCCCTGCCGGGGCCTCTGCGTGTCCTGGGAAGGCAGGATGGCCGGGGGGGAAGAGTCCCAGACGCGCTGTCACCGGGAGAGGACATCCCAGGAGCCCGCTCGGGTCCTCTTGAAAAGTGGGGGTGACAGTCACTACCCCTCCCTCACCAGGTGGCTGTTCTGGGGCTGAGGACCTGTTGGGAAGGCGGAGATGGAGATCACAGACTCTTAGGGAATTGGAAATCTTAGGGTGTCACACTGATACCTCACTGCACCTACAGTGTCCGTGGCCCCAGCCACCGCAGCCTCTGATTCCTGCTCCGTCTAATTTTGAGCAACCCCGGCTGTTTAACATTTTCCCTGCAGGTGGGAATGAGGATTCATCTCCAGATATTCACAGTGACTCCTCAGGACACCTTGCTAGGTGCCTCTGTTTCCCTTTGCTCAGGAAGTGTGTGTTGACAGTTTCAGACCGTTTTTGCTGCTATAACAAGAATACCACGCCCGGGGGAAGCTTAGGAACACCAGCAATTTATCTCTAGGTTTCAGAGGCTGGGCAGGCCAAGGCGGCAGTGGGTTCAGTGTCCTGTGAGGCCAGTTCTTCACAGACCCATGGCAAGGTGGTTCCCTCTTGCAGTGTCCCGGCAGGGAGGCCCCTGGCTAAGGCCCACTCCACGCTCCTGACCTTAGCACCCCTCCTCCAGATGTCAGGGTCTGAGGTTTCAGCCTGAATCTGGGAAGGATACAAACTTCACACCCAGAAAGGTAGGACTGTAACAAGAGCTCACTTCCACTGCAGAGCGGGAATAACAGCGACAGTAGCACCGATCTCAGCACCCTACAGGCACTAAGTCATTTGGTCCTTACAACAGCCCCCAAGGGCTGGGCGGAGCTCGGGGGTGGAGCGCTTGTTTGCAGGCCCAAGGCCCTGGGTTTGATCTTCAGCACTGCAACAAGGACAGCTCCAAAACCCAGTTCTGTGAAGGCGTTGTTACCGTGATTGTCCCGTACCACAGAGGTGGAGACTGGGGCTCTTTATGTCACTGTTTCCTGTCCCTTTTCCAGGCTGGGCGTTCTGCTCAGAGCCTGTGCCCCGCACCGCCCTTCTGCTGTCCAGAGAGCACTTCGGAGCTGGTCCCAGGGCCTCCCCTGCCCGAACGGGACCGTCAGTGCCTCCCTTCCGGCTCTGCACTTTATGTGTCTGTCGCTGAGAACCGGATGCTCCTTGATTACAGCAGGCGTCCACCGACCTTCTATATTCATGTTGAATCTGGGGTCTCCTGCATCTTTCACTCATCATTTACCGTCCAAACAGGACCACCCCCCCAGCTCGGACTTGGGGGTGAGTGTTTGGAGCTGAATGTGTGTTTTTACGTTCATCCCGGTCGTGTCATTTGTGGGGTCGTCTTTTGTTATGGCTTAGGGAGAGCAGGCCGAGTGGGAGTTGTACCTCGGGCGTCTTGGCTCCCGCCTCTGGCCTCGGTCAGCTGCAGTCGTCCTCCACTCGTGCGATGAGGACTCCAGTGGGGATGAGCATGGCCCTTCGCCGGGGACCTTTCCCCACGTTGACCCAGTTCTCTCGCTGACCCTGGGGAAAGGCTGTTCGGCTACCTCGGTTTTACAGGACTTCGTGGTAACCCATCCTGTCTTTCTCCATCCGGCCCCAGGACGTCAGGAATGACAGTCAAATGCCTTGTCAGATGAGACCCTGCACTTAATGTCCCAGGTTCCCGTCCCAGCAGGGCTCAGTTTACTTATCTGTAAGATGAAATTAGGAGGCCTTCTCAGGGAGTTTGTAGCTAAGGCCATGCTTTTGGAAACACCTGGAAATATCAACGGCCATATGCAATTGTCACAGCAAGAATGGCCACTCTTGGAGACCCTGTCAGCTAACCCAACCCTGGGGCCACAAGTTGAGTCCTCAGTGCACACATCTGGGGGAAGGGTATCTGAGCTGGCAGGAAGAGCAAGTGCAAAGGCCCTGAGGTAGGAATAAGCTTGCTGCACATGAAAACCAGAAAGCCACTGTAGTTTGAGCAGTGGGAATCATGGAGTCTATGGGGGTCACCATTGTTGAGGTCAAGGGGAGCAGGTGCTCTGGAGGGCTGCATTGGCCAGCAGTGTGTTCGAATGCTGATCTAAGTGTGATGAAAGCTAACGAGGGCTTTGAGCAGGGGAGGGGTGCAGCCTTCCCTGTTTCAGGGAGATAGCTCTGGCCAAGCGGAGCAGAGTGGACTGGGAGGAGAGGAGAAGCAGGAAGATTGTGGTCCTAGAATGAGATCCTGGGGGTCAAGGACATTGGCGAGCCAGTTTGCCCAGAGCCAGGAGTTTAAAGCTGATACAAGGTGATTCTCTGCCCACCAGGCCTTGGGCCCAGTTTGGGACCCCGATGGCCAACACAGGACTTAGCGCAGCCGTGCTGTGTGGACCTTTGTGGACAGACCGGAAGGAATACCTGGACCATCGCCACAGCCCGAGTGGGGGTGGGCTGAGAGCTGGCTTGGGGTGGCTTTGCCCTGTCCCCTTCCTGCAGAGAGGAGCTGCCCCTGCAGAGAGAGGTCCCTCCTGAGCGTGGGCTCCCCTTTCTCTTGTCACAGAGCTGAGTTTTCAGGGCCGCAGCTCCCTATTAGCAGGAGTAGGAGGTCTAGGGCCACAGCTTTGCTCTGAGGACCACATGGGCACCTCCCCATAATCTACAGGTTAGGGCCTTTTGTTTTGTTTGTTGTTGTTGTTTGAGACGGGGTCTAGCTATGTAGTTCAGGCTGGCCTTGAACTTACTATGTAGCCCAGGGGTGGTGATCCTCCTGCCTCAGCCTCCCGAGCACTGAGATTCCAGGTGTGCGCTCTCACTCTCGGGTTAGGGTTAGGGCTTTAGAACTCTCTTTGGCACCGTGTGTCACGGTCACAGATGTCCCTTCAGATCTTGCCTTTGAAGGTTGGGGGATTTAGCTCAGCGGCACAGGTGCCTGCCTGGCAAGCGCAAGGTCCTGAGTTCAGTTCCCAGTACCAGAAAAACCCAAAAAAACAAAAAACAAAAACCAGATTTTGTCTTTGCTATTTCTCTTAACCTCACTGAGCCTCAGTTTTGTTGTTGTTTTTTAATCAACAAGCTGGGGTCCCGACGCCGGCTCACGGCGGTGGGCAGCTAATGACAGCCTTCACACAACGCCTGGCTGTGCTCGATAAATGTTAGCACCGCAGCACCGTCACACAAAGCTGAGGAGCTCCATCCTGTCTCGCCTGGCGCGCCCCTCCCACGCACGGCGGTGGCCCACGCTGCCTCCCGAGGCCCTGCCACGCTATGGACAAGGGAAATGTGACACGTTGGGGTCCTTGCTTCACCAAACAGCTCAGTGAAGGGCAGGGCCAGGCCAGCATGCCCATATGCTCTTCTGAGCCCTCATCCCTGCCCAGGGCACTGGTTTTTAATTAATTAATTAATTAACTAATTAGTCTTTTTGAGACAGGGTCTCGCTATGCAGTGCAGGCTGGGCTTGAACTCATTATGTAGGCCAGGCTGGCCTCCAACTCATAGCAGTCCTCCTGCCTCAGCCTCCCGGGTGCTGGGAGGTATGCGCTACCACACCTGGTTCAAAGTGGGGCTTTCTTTATCCAATTGTGAATGTCTGTGCGGCTCCCTCCTCCCCCTCTCCCTTCACCCAGAGATGTCTGTGTTGTGCCTTAGACAGGAGTCCCAGATTTCACCTGAAGGAAGGTGTTTGCTTTTCTAGTAGGCCCGAGGCGCCGGGACAGGTCGCTGGGTGGCTGGGACGTGTGTTTACTCTCTGCTGTTAGCGCCCAGGTGTGCACTGCAGTTGTGGCTGAGCTGTTTTGAGCGTGTGAGCGTGGGCTCCGAAGCGGAGTCCAAAACCACTGGCCGCCTGCCCAGGGGGCTCTCGGGTGAGTACTTCCA
The DNA here is from genome assembly GCF_000276665.1 of Chinchilla lanigera. Classification (NCBI taxonomy): domain Eukaryota; kingdom Metazoa; phylum Chordata; class Mammalia; order Rodentia; family Chinchillidae; genus Chinchilla; species Chinchilla lanigera. The sequence goes on from NW_004955437.1 coordinate 6,171,531, forward strand.
CGTGCAGACCCGCTGTGACAATGAAATGTGCTCCTTCCCGAAAGGTGCCTGGCGTGCAGAAAGCTTCTAATGGCCCTTCCAAGAGGCCCTGCCCCAGAAACCAAGGGCTCACCGGGGGAGGGAAAACCGTGGGTACCAGACCCTATGACAAGGTAGCAGGGCTTCCTGGAAGCATGGCTGCCCTTGGGGGCGGGGCTTGTCGGCTCCTGCCGGTGCCCAGCTCAGCTTCGGCCTGGTGGGGCAGAGTAGCCAGTGCGCTGCTGGTTTGAGGCTGCCAAGCTCCTTGGCAGAAGGGTGATTCCCCCTGGAGCAGGGGCCATTTAACAGATTTTCTGGAACAGTGGCTAATTAGGAGCGAAGCTTTTTGGCAGGAAGTGTTTCGTTAGAAGCCTGGTAACATTTCCTAGACCGCTGCTGGGCTAGACAGGGAGCCTGCCCTGTCCTGGGCTCCTTTGGAGCGGGGTCTCCTCCCTGGCCTGTGCCCCCGAGCTCCCCCTGCCTCAGAGGTGAGCGGGCCGAGAGACGCCCGTGCTGCTGGGTCGCATCTCACTGTGAGGTGGGCGAGCCTTGGCCCCGACCCCGCCTGGCTCCCCTTGCTGCACCCTGGGCGTGGGGGGGGGGCTCCTCTGGTGGGGGCCTGCAAGAACTCCGCAGGCCCACGAGGGCGGTGGCCAGGCCCTTTGTCAGGACGTGCCAGGAAGCACACCCGCTTCCGTTTCTGCTGGGGCACAGACAGCTCTCTGGCCTGTTGTTTTAATCCTGGCGAACACGACACACAAGGGGCCAGGGCAGGCCTGAAGTGAGGCTTTTAGAATCCGCAGGTGTGCAGCCCTCAGTAATGTGTGAAATTGGCGGAGCTCGGGGGGGGTGGAGCCAGGCTCTCAGCTCTGCTCCTTCTGTCCCGGCCAGCAGGGCCATGGGGCGGGGCAGGGGGCGGCGGGTGGCTGTGGTTAGTAAAAATCAGGCGCCTCTGGAATTATTCAGGCTTGCAGAGAGCCACCCACTCGCTATCACGGCAGGAGCCGCACCAGCCACGGGACACTGTGGCCTCCTGGTCCTCCCTCCCCCGCTGGCACTATGCTCTGGGGGTGTCCTGGGGAGCTCCATCCCTTACCTGTCAAACAAGGGGCACTCTCTAGGGGGTCGCAGGGGATCCAGTGAGATCACGCCCCGTGGAAGCGTTGGGAAGATGAGGAGTCACGACATGCAGCAGAAGGAGGGGGAGGAGGATTTCTGGAAGGAAGGCGCCTGGGCGAGGGGGCGTGGACAGGCTTCTGGAGAACAGAACCAGGGTGCCGCCCGAGTCCTGATTGGAACTCCCCCAGCCAGCTCTCGGGTCTTTAGACTCTGTCTCAAAAAGACGAAAAACAAACACTTTCTATCCTTGCCGGGCAGGGAGGCGTGATCTGCTCCACTCTTGCAAGAAGACACCCTCTAAGGAGTTACTTGGGTCGGGTTGCCTCACGTGGGAATAAACATCAGGGCCCAGGCCAGGGCCTCCTGCGCAGCTGCTGTCCAGAGAGAAACCACTCAGGGCTAGGGCCTCAGGGGACCCAGCACAGGAGACCTCTTGGGATGGAGGGAAGAGCAGGAGCCGGAAGAGATGTTCACAGCTGGGGCTGGGAGCATCTCCGGGCCAAGGCCGAGTTCAGAGACGGGGAGACACACACTTCCTGGGTGGCTGGGCCGGGGTTTGGCCTTGAGTAGGAAGCAGAGCGTATAGCCGGGTGTGGTGGTGCGGGCCTCCAGGCCCAGCTACTGGGGACACTGAGGGATGAGGATCCCAAGTTCAAGGCTGGCCTGCGGCAACTTAGTGAGACCCTCTCGCAAAATGAAAATTATGAAAAAGCCAGGGATGTAGTTCAGGGTAAGGGCCCTGGGTTCAATCTGTAATTTCTGCTCCCCGGAAGAAAAGAAACACCGAAGAGTGAACCAGAGCGTGGAGCCGCTAATTGCCGAGCGTGTTTTATGTCCCAGGTTCTCTGCTAAGTGTGTCATCTGAAGTGAATCATTTAAGCTTCCCGTCCTACAAGCCTAAAATATAAAGCGTGGACACCTTGTTGTTCGCACTTGTAGAAGAGAAAACTGAGGCACAGAGAGGTGAAGGGGTGTAGCTGAGGTCACAGTGCCAGTGAGTAGCAGGTTTGAGCCCAGGGAAAGCTGCTCCGGACTCTGCCCTGGGGACTTCGTCGCTGCTGACCCTTAAGACCCTGAGATCTGCCTTCAGAGCTGAGACAGTGGCCCTCAGACTTCTTTTTTTTAGTCTTTTTGAAACAGTGTCTCGCTGCGTAGTTTAGGCTGGCCTTGAGCTCACTTTGTAGCCCCGGCTGGTCTCGAACTCGTGATGATCCTCCTGCCTCAGCCTCCTGAGTGCTGGGATTACAGGTGTGCACCACCATGCCCGGCTTCAGACTTCTGAAGACTGTTTCTTTAAAAAGCTGGACAGAGCTATGGCTCCTCCCCAGAAAATGTGGGCACACATTTGCAGGCAGTTTCGGGGTGTCACAGCCTCCCCTAAAGCCCAGAAGAGCCTGTGGCCCCCCCATCTGGCTCCTGTCGTCCTTCAGCTACCACCAGTGTAGGTGGCTGGGGAAGTCCCCACTGTCCCCACCCACTGAGGCCCTTGGAGGCAGGGCCTTGGGGGACAGCAGCGCTGGGACCCTCCGTCCCAGAGGGCTGTCACACTTCCTTGGTGACACACATGTCACACAGTGGATCTGAACAGAATGGGGTGGGGGGCAAGTTCTGTTCTTGGTTTACAGTCAGGCCGTGGGGAATTGTCTGTGTGCAGATGTTTGTGGGAAAGAAAATACATCAGTCAGGGTCCCTGCAGGAAAGAGGGTTCTGCTCAGATGGGGAAGCGGGAGACCTTCATGTGTGGTTTCTTTCCAAGGCAGGGGTGAGACTGGAAATCCCCAGGGACGTGGGACTGCCAGGGACTCACAGCAGCGAGGAGCTGTTCTCGCCTGAGCTGCAGGGGCGATGGCCGAGGCTGCAGCTGGAGGGGTCCCCGCAGGACTGGGGAGAAAATGACAGTGTTGCCCCCAGCTCCCTCTGCCAGTGCCTGCAGCGGTCACATCGCGATCTCAGGGCGGGGGCCCAGGCTAGGGTGCTGGGAGGAGGCCACCCTCTGCGGTGCGGAGCGGCAGAAGCGGGCTGGGCCGGTGCTACCCCTGCAGCCCCAACAGGGTCAGGAAGGTGAGGTCCCAAGCTGTCCCTCCGGCCTGGTGCAGGGATGCGGGCCGAGGGGACCTCACCTGCCTCGCCTGGATTTTTCATCCCGGCCTTGCCGGTGTCTGGATGGCATTTGACCTGACGGCTGCCCACCTGGCCCTGTAAATGCCAGCACTTAGGTTGGGCAGAGTCCCTGGTCGCTACTTAATTCCTGCCTCCCCTCCGAGGGTCTCCCTGGAGCTGATGATGGGTAATTAATGTTGCTTAATTGATATTCTTGGGGCTTAGTCATAGAGGTTTCAGAACCCACGGGAGCGTCTTTTGTGGCATGTCAGCTTTTTCCTCTGGGTTTTGTTGCCAGGGAGAAGCCAGCCTTTCAGAGGGGAAATAGCCTCATTCCTGGGCTTCTTTTCCCTTTGTGCCCCGACCCCAGCAGCTTGTCCCAGCTCTTGGGCTTGGGGGCCCCTTCACCTCCCCATCTCGCTCAGCCTCTTCCCCAGGGTCCCCAGCTCCGCCTTCCCTAACGTCCTCCGGGCGTCAGCTCTGCACTCCGAATCCCTGGGGCAGCCCGGGGGTGTTAGGGGTCTGTGCCCCCACACTGTGGGCCAGGCAGGCCCCTCCCATCGTCTGAGGAGACCCAGGAAGGAGGACATCTGAGGAGACCCAGGACAGGCGCTTCCCTGGCACGGGCTGGGCTCCAGGTCCAGGGTCAGGATGGTGAGGGCTCAACCCTGCGCCTGGTTCCCGGGCGGGATTTGCCTCCTGCAGGGCAGTTAGATGGCAGCCCTGTGCCCTGCCCAGCTCCGGTCCGGAGCCTTCCCCTGTCCAAGTCCCTTCCAGCCCAAAACTCTCTAATGCTGAAGAGAGTGAAATTCAATAGCCAGAGTGATTTTTTTCGGAGCATCCATTCAGTTGCACCCCCGCCATCATTGATAGGTGTGTAAACAGGGCTGGACAGGGACCGAGCGGCTCGTTAGATTTAAAATCCACCCTCTAGCATCCATCCCCTTTGTCATCGGTGCAAGTAATGAAGGCCGTAAACACCTCCGAAGTCCCCAGGTCGCAGGTTTTGCAGTTGACATGCGCACGTCCGTTCCCTCTGAGGCTCAGTCATCCGTCCGCGCCCAGCCTGGCTCACTTGGCAGGAGATACTCAGGGGGCGCTCGGAGGCCCCCTCCCGCCCGTCCCGTTTCCAGGGGAACCCCATCTTCTTCCCAGGCAGATGCGACTCTGGAGGATTCCCCTGCGTGGCAGCTTCAAGTGCCATTTTAGAAGGAGCACCCTGACGGCGTTTTCCGCGGGCCCTGGGCTGGGCCGGGCCGGGCCGGGCTGCGGTGGGCGTGGGTAGTGAGGGGTGTTGGTCCCTGACACAAGGTTGTTCTTGCTGGAGGAGGGGACGGCACGGGGGGAGGGGGAGGGGAGGACGCTCGCTCTGAATCCTGGGTGTTTACCTGGAATATTCCGCAAGAAAGCCATTAGGAGAAATTCTCTTTTGTCCGAAGACAGGACGTGTTAAGAATTCTTAATTTCTACTTGGAGGCCAACACAGGGACCCTTAGAACAGGGTGATACCTTGAAAGATTGTGCCGGTGTGTGAGGGTGAGACAGGATTACCTCCCCAGTGCCTTGCACACAGTAGGCTGACTATAAATGTCGGTGAAGCAAACCTCATCGTTGTTTGAGTTTCATGTCTGATGAGTGCTTGCAGTTGGATGACGGAGAAATAGACTGGGCTTTGGCGTGCCCAGCTGTGTGACCTTGGGCAAGTTACTTAACCTTGCTGATCCTGTTTCCTCACTTGTGAAATGGGTAATAACCCTCAGGATTTTTGGAAGACTTGAATAAGATAACTTAATGACCTGTGGAACATCAGTGGGGGCTCAGTGAATTTTGTTTTCTTCTTCCCTCCTGTTGTATCCTCATTCCTTAGTAGTTCTCAACTCCATCTGCTCATTAGAGCCACCTAGGGAACTTTAAAGAAGTGTAATTATTTGGGCCTCACACACTGAGTTTTGGGTTTAATTTGTCTGTAGTGGTGTTGAGCATAAGGTTTTTTGTTTGGTTTTGTTTTTTGAGATAGGGTCTCACTATGCCATCCAGGCTGGCCTTGAACGTGCAGCAGTCCTCCTGCCTCAGCCTCCTGAGTGCTGGGATTATAGGCGTGTGCCACCACACTCAGCAAGCATAAGTGTTTTGTAAAAGCACCTGTTAAATGATTTCTTAAAAAGGCAAACTCTGACTCCTATACAAACATACAATGAGGCTATGACAGGGTTTATTTAACTTGTTCACAAATAAGGAGAGACCAGTAGGTTTTTAGAACCAATTGAAACAATTTAAACAACACACACCTATGGGCAGTTGGGAATTCAGAAGTAAATTTACCTGTAGATTTATTGACATTGACAGGGTCATAACCCATTGCATTCCACTGTAGAGCATGTACTTGTGTCTCTATGAGCGAGAATCGCTGCACATTTTCGAGTTGAGGAGTAGCTTGAAGACAGTGAAAGCTGCAGACCACTGTGTAACCAGATGGCTGTGCAGGCGTGTTAGGAAGGACACTTGGGGTGTTGTTCTTCCCTTGGTGGGACAGAATACCCGAGGAAGATAGCTCAGGGGAGGAAAGGTTTGTTCTGACTCACAGTTTCAGAGGTTCCAGTCCATGGTTGGCTAGCTCCATTGTGGCGAGGCAGAAACAACATGGCAGAAGGACGTGGTAGAGGGGAGCTGCTGGCTCATGGTGCCCAAGAAGCAGAGAAAAAGGGGGAAGGACCAGAGAAGAAGGGTCAGGGCCAAGATGTGGTCCCCAAGGTTGTATCCCATTACCCACTCCCTTCACCTAGGTCCGCTGTTCCCATCCCTCTAAATAATGCAGTCAGATTATGAGAGCATCCGATAATGAAGGTAGAGACCCCAGGATCAGTCAGCTTCTGCAAGCACCTCCCTAGAATACACAAGACCTCGAGGGCACATTTCAGATCTAACATGCAACACTCAGTATCCACTTTCTTCTTGTCCATTTATCGTTTTCACACTTCCCCAGGGGTGAATTCTCAGCTGCAGTGCAGGGCAGGGACCCTGCCTGGTACCTCTGTGTGCCACTCTGCGGGCACCATTCGCTGTCTGTGTCTACTTGTTTCGAGCTGTCCTCCCACGGAGAGGACTCTTCAGAGGTGGAGCCTTGTTCTGTTTATCTGTGTAGCCCAATACTGAGCGTGCTCTCTGACTTAGAAACAGTTGTAGAAGAACTGGGTCACGCCTGGCATCGTGGTGCATGCCTATAACCCCGGCAATCAGGAGGCCGAGGCAGAAGGATCGCTGTGAGTTCAAGGCCAGCCTGGGCTACGTAGTGAGACCCTGTCTCAGAAGACCGAAAAAAAAAAAAGATTGCATCCAAGTGAGTGATAGCTCTGGAAGTAAGCAGGACAAGTAGTCTCCATGTTGTGATGGGGAAGGTGGCTCTGAGCTTGTGATGCAGTTCATCCTTCCCTCATCAAGCATAATTCATCCAGCGCTCTGGGAGTGCCTGCTGTGTGCCACATGTAGCATCAGTGTTATAAAATGCAGATTTTCCCAGGCCTTGCTCCAGATCTCCTAAATAGGAGCCCTGGGAGTGAGGTCCAGTCTGTACTTCGACAGCTCCTCTGGGTGCTTCTGAAGCGGGGGCAGGCAGGGATGGAGAGTGACTTGCCTAGAATCATTTGGGGAGCTTCGTGGGATTCAGGTATTGAGTGTCTGTTGTGCCCAGAACTCTGGACTCCTGTGTCTGCTCAGCCAAAGCCAGGCGCGTTCAGTGTCCGCAGAGGTCATCCGTGGCTGAGGCAGCAGGGTCGGGGTCTGGTGCAGCCTCGCTGGGCCTCCGGCTCAAGTTCGCCGGGCTGCTGTGAAGGTGCTGCTGGGGCCTTGGTCATCTTGAGGGAGGTCAGCAGGGCGGCTTGGCTTCCCAGGTCCCCTGGAAGTGGCTTCAGCAGTGGCCTTGGGATGGGGACAGCACCACTGTCAGAGAGCGGAGGCCGTGAAGGCTGTGGGCCTGGCGGAGGCCGGGAGGGGCCGCGGGGCGGGGGCGGAGCTAGTGGAGGAAGAGGAGGCGGGCGGGCGTGGAGGTCGGAGGAGCTCTCCCTGGATCGCTGGGCCTGTGAGGACAGGGGCTGGAGCTCACGAGGCGGGGTCCCCTAGCCGCCTTCTCTTGCAGTTTGGGCGCACCGAGGTCATCGACAACACGCTGAACCCAGATTTCGTGCGCAAGTTCATCGTGGATTACTTCTTCGAGGAGAAGCAGAACCTCCGCTTCGACCTGTAAGTGCAAGCGGGTGCTGCAGAGCTGCAGGGCCGGCCTGCAGCTGAGGCGAGCGTGCCAGCGCCTCCCTCCTGGGCCAGTGCCCAGGCCCCGGAGCAGGCGGGCAGCCTGGGTAAGGCGAACTGGGAAGGGGAGGCCGAGGGCAAGGTCATGAGCTGCGTGGAGCGGAGCCTTGGGTGGGACTTGGGGAGCAGGGAGCGAAGGGTGAGCGGCTCGGCCCGGGCGGCGGCGCCCATGTATTTGGCTTTTCCGGTTTTGCTTGGGGCATGAGGGGCACACGTGGAGAGGTGTGTATGTCCTAGGCGTCCATCCCAGGGCCCAATTTTCCGCCTCTATCCTGGAGGCTCCTCCTGTGCCTCTCGGCCACTGGCCCGGTGAAGGGACCTGACTGCCCTCGAGGACCCAGGCAGGGCCGGACGGGACGTCCCACCTGCCTTCACCTTGTGTCTGTGCTCCCTGCAGGTACGACGTTGACTCCAAGAGCCCTGATTTATCCAAACACGTGAGTTTTCCCGCACTGCCCCCACCCCGGCACGTCCAGAACACTTCTGAAATGCCGTTTTCTGGCTTGGCCTCGGGCTTCGCGTGTGCCTGGTGCTCTTGTCTTTTCACTTCAGACCCTACCAGGGCCCAGGCGCTGGGGGTGGGGGAGTGGCCGTGGGCAGAGGCGGTGACACTGGCCTTATCTGTGCCCTGGGTTTGCAGGATTTCCTGGGCCAGGCCTTCTGCACCCTTGGAGAGATTGTAGGGTCCTCTGGGAGCCGCCTGGAGAAGCCCCTCACGTAAGTGTGCAGGAGGTGCCAACTTCCCACCCACCTTGGTGAGGGAGGCAGGGTCGGGGGCGGCTGCTACTCACGGTGAGCCTTGGGAGTAAGGAGATTTCATGGTGACAGCACTTCTAACTCACTACTCTGGGAGGGAGCCCGGCTGGGTTACCAGAGCCCTGTACTCCTGGGAAGTCCTGGCCCATTCCCTACCCCTATTATTGTATGGAGGAGGAAACTAAAGCCCAGAGAAGAGAAGCGACCTGCCCAAGGCCACACAGCCAGCAGGTGGGAGAGCCTGGATTTGAACCTGGGACCCAAGTGACACAGCATCGTCCTCAGGTCATTCGTGGCTTGTTGTGGGCCCGAGCTGGGCGTGGCCAGGCTCCCCCATCTCACCCTGCCTCTCTCAGTCCGCCTGATAGGATTTGAGGGGCTTTGGGGGCAAAGCTGCTGCTCTGAGCAGGCTCTGGGGTGAGGAGCCCCAAGGCTTCCCACAGTGAAGTCTAAGCGTGGCTTCACAGGCTTGCCAGGGCCAGCCAGGGACTCGAGGTGAGCTCTCTTGTCCCCGTTTGTGGGCAGGACCCCGGGCAGGGCAGGCGGGAAAGGGGCTTCAGGTTGGGATCGGCATCAGCTCCTGCCGCATCCCCTGGACGCTGTCCTTCAGGGTGGTCGGGAGTTGCAGTTGTGTGTGTGCGCATGTGCCTGAGTGTGTTTGGAGTCTCTTTCGGGCCCTGCCTGACCCCCATGGCTATGTGGTCGTGTCTGAGCCCTGGGAAGGTCTGTGTGACCCTGAGAGGTCCCATGTCCGTTCCCAGGAAACAACTAACAGCTATCACTTACTGAGGATGGGAAAACTCAGGTTTGAAGAGATCTGAAGCTTAAAGACTTCAGGGAACCTCTTCAAAAAAGGCTATAAAATTAATATTTGCTAGCCCTTCCCTCTCCCACATTCCTAAACTTCTTTTTTTTTTTTGTCTTTTTGAGACAGGGTCTTGCTGTACAGTTCAGGCTGGCCTTGAGCTCACTTTGTAGCCCAAGCTGGTCTTGAACTCGCAACGTTCCTCCTGCCTCAGCCTCCTGGAGTACTGGGATAACAGGCGTGTGCCATGCCCAGTTTGAACTTCTTTTTAAAACTGTTATTTTTGGGTGGGGGCAGTGGTGATAAGTGGTGCTAGGGATAGATCCAAGGGCATTGAGTGACATCCTCAGCCCTTTTTTTTATTGAGACAGGGTTTTGCCAAGTTGCCTGGGCTGACCTGGAACTTGTGGTCCTCCTGCCTCAGCCTCTAGAGTAGCTGGGATTATAGCATGTGCCACCACCTCTGGCTCCTTGACCATGTTTAATTATAGCTTTATATTCTTTCTCCATCCTTGGAAAGGGCTGGGGGTGGGCACAGGACATCTGCCCTGGTTCCTGTTACTTATGTCCTAGAAGTGTCCCATCCACGGCTTTTGATGATTCCTGCAGTCCTTCCCACCCCTCCTCCCCCTCGGTAGCTCTGGCCCAGTAGAGAGACCCCACCCCCACCCCAGGAGCTGGCTGGTGCGCTGGGCCTTACAGGCACCGGACCTGAGACTGAGGCTGAAGGAGACGCCGGCGGAGGAGGCAGACCTTTGACCCCACCAGAGAGTCCCTGTGTCTGAGTTTAGTTGCTGTAGTGACTAAGCCCTATTAACAGCTCCTGTTTACTGGGCATGTATTCTGGGCCAGACACAAGGGCTCGGGTTTTGTTTATGAAACCTGTAAAGTCGGGATACCGAATCCGCACATTCAGCCAACCGCAGGTCGAAAGTATCGGGAAGAGTTGTGTCTGTACTGAATAGGTGCAGACATCTTTCTCGTCATTATTCCCTAAACAGTAGAACTATTGCATAGCTCTTACAGCATATTAGGTATCACAAGTAATCTAAAGATGATTAAAAATATACAGGTGGAGGCTGTATGCAGACACATCATTTTGTGTAGGAACATGAGTGGTCAAGGATTTGCTGTCTGCGGGTGTCCCAGAACTGGCCCTCGTGTATTCTTTTGTTAGTGATATTGTAGCAAAGACCATGGGTTGAGTGACTTAGAGACCACACATGTTTATTTTCTCACAGTTCTGTAGGCTAGAAGTTCAAGGTTAAAATGCACACAGGTCGTCCTCTCCATGGCTTATGGGTGGCTGTCTTCTTTCTCTCCGTGGTTTTTTTGCTTTTTTTTTTTTTGAGACAGGGTCTTACTGTGTAACCCAGACTGGCCTCAAACTCACTGTGATCCTCCTGCCTCAGCCTCCCGAGAGCTGGGATTGCAGGCGTGCGCCACCACACCGGGCTCGCTCCCTGTGTCTTCCCCTGTTGTCCTTCTGTGTGTGCCTGTGTCCTCCTTTCTTTCTGAGGGCACCGTCGTGCTGGATTAGGGCCCACCCGCATGACCACCATGAAGGCCTTGTCTCCAAACACAGCTACGTTTTGGGGTAGCAAGGTTGGGACTGCAGCGTGAACCTGCTGGTGGTGGGGTGCAGCTCACTGTCACAGAGCCTCATGTCATTCAGCAATCTCGCTTTCCCACAGCCTGGCACGGGGGCTCATGGGGGTGAAGCAGTGGTTCCGTCCCTGAAGCAGGCTGCAGGGCCACCTGGGGCAAACGGGCAAGCTCTGCCCCTGGGCCTCTGACCAGATAGGAGTAGTGGGGGCTGAGAACATGGGGAGCTGAGAACTAGGGGATGGTGACACTTCTGGCCTGGGGACCCCCTTTGAGAACCTCAGACATGGTATAGCATGCTCGGGCCTCAAAAGACTGGGAAACGCCCTGCCAGCCCCAGCCTGGAGCTTGGTGCCCTGGCCTCCCTGGCCCCGGGCCACGCTCACAACCAGCGACCTGTCCTCTCTCCACAGCATAGGCGCGTTCAGCCTGAACTCCAGGACGGGCAAACCCATGCCGGCCGTGTCCAACGGGTAGGTCGCAGCTGTCCCTGGCCCTGCTGCCTTCCCACACCCAGACAGCTCACAAAGCGTGGCCGAGTCTGGGCCCAGGTCCTGATCCTACCCAGCAAACTCTGCCCTGGTCAAGAGAGAGCAAGAGCGCTGGGGTCAGGCCCAAGCTGGAGCAACCCCGGCCCTAGGAGCGGAGGGCCTTCGGGGGAGTAGGAGGGGCCCCTCTGCCTGCTTCAGGGTACCCAGGCTGGTTCAGCCTCCTCCTGCCACAGAGGAGGCGCGGCGAGTGCCCTCACACTGCCCACGGCGCTGGGCCCCCTTGCCCCACGCTGACGGTGTGCTGTGGGCTGTTCCGTGTGTGTGTGTGTGTGTGTGTGTGTGTGTGTGCTGCCCCCCTGCTGGAGCGCCAGCCCTGGCTCCCAGACTCCGGCCCCCAGCCTGCTCCGCTCACCGCCAGACCTGCCGTGCGGGTGTGGGCCTCTGGGAGCAGGCTGGCCTGGGGTTTACATCTGCAGAGCTCGGCGGGAGCCGGGGAGCCAGAGAGCAGCCAGGAAGGAGGGAGCGGAGGGAGGCGGCCCTGCGGTGGGAGCAGGCTGGGCTGGAGAGGAGGGAGAGAAAGAGCAGAAATAGAAGAAGGACCGGCGGTGGCGAGGAACAGATGGAGAGGCTTGGGGCGGAGGAGGCTGCTGTTGAGGAGTCTCCGCAGGCCCCGGTCCTGTCTTTACTGCCCAGGGGCGGGGGCCGGGGTGGGAGGGCTTGGGGTCCTGGCTCAGAGGCCCATGGCCCAGGGAACCCGGGCGGTGCTGCCACCCACCCGGGCAGGGCAGGGCAGGGCAGGGCAGGGCAGGGCAGGGCAGGGCAGGCCAGGCTCCACTGTGGCCCGAGCCCCTCCCCCACCCGGCCTGCCCTCCACCCCCATGGGGAGCCTCTCTGGCAGCGGTTCTCAGGGCGTGTTCCACGGAGAGGCTGGGTCCCCTGGGCATGGCACCGTGTGTGAGAGTTAATGCAGGGGACACGGCCAGCACACGGTCCCTCCCAGCCTGACCCTTTAACCTCTTCTCCCTTCTAGTGATCCCTGGCTCCCCTGGGGTCCCCCCTGGCTTGGTCCCAAAGATCAGAGTGGGGTGACTTGGTGATTAGTGTGGGGGAGGGGGCCCACCTGACTAGGGGACGGGGTGGTGGTGTCCCCAAGGTGGAACTGAGAGGGGACCCTCAGCAGGGCTGGCTGTGGTCCCCATCCTGGTGGCCCCGCTCCCTGAGGAGCTGTCCGGCTGGCTGAGCTCGGTTACCTCTAGGGACACCCAGCCAGAGGACTCCAGGGTGGTACGCCAGGGAGAGGACACCGGGCCAGGCCCGCTCCCGCTCCTCTTCCTCCCGTAAAGTCGAAGCAGCTGCATGTCTGGGGACCCTGGGCCCCATCTGCCGGGCGGGGCGGGGTGGCCGGCCCACAAGGTCTTTTGCCCGCAGAAGTGGTGTGTGGATGGAAAGTTTGAGAACCCCTGGTCTGGAAGCTTCCGGGTGAGTCTGGATGCTTTTGCGGTTCTAGGACTTTGCTGCTGGCACTGCCTCCCCGTGGGCTCTGGGAGCAGGGGGTGGAGCAGCCCCGGTGGCCCGAGAGGGCTGCACACTGCCGGAAGGCGCAGCCTGTGCTGGGGCGTTGGGGCCGATCAGCGGGCCGGCCGGGAGGGAGCCCGGTGCCTGGGGTCCTGGGGTCCCTGTCCCTGGCTGCCCTCCCATGCTTGCTCTTGTCCCCCAGTGGCGTCCCAGGGAAGAAATGCGGCACCATCATCCTGTCCGCCGAGGAGCTCAGCAACTGTCGGGTGAGTGGTGGGCAGGCGGGGGCCCCAGAGAGAACTTGGCGGGCACGGGGCCGGGACCAGGGCACTTCCCCAGGGTGCACCGGGTCTCTGGAGGGACCGGAGGGCAGATGGGGCCTGGAGTGCCACCCGGCCGGCCAGGAATCCAGTCGCCCCAGAGCTGCCGGGGGCCAGGGCGGACGTGACCACGGCTCCCACGTCAGGGCTCCTAACTGTCCCCATGCGTCCTTGAGCACAGACTGCCTTGGCACCAGCCCTGGTGACGCCAGCCTTTCAGTCCCAGGTGCTTGACATTTGGTTGTCATTTTTCCCTTTTATCTCTGGGTAGAGTGGAGTGGAGGGAGTGAGAGCTTGCGTGTGCGTGTGCGTGTTCTCACGCTGGCAAGCTGGAGTCCCCAGGCCCAGGCGGACCCTGACTTTGCTTTTTCTGCGTGACTGTGGCCGGCAGTGGGGACAGCTCAGGGGTGGCTGAGCATGTGGGAAGGGGCTCCGACTTCCGGATCTCCCCAGGTCGGCGCTGCCGTCCCATCGGCACCTGCCGGCACGCACCGCATCAACAAGACAGATTTAAAGTTATGCATCCACCAAAATAACAGTAATTGGACATGTTATAGGTTAGCATAAATAACATGTTACCTGAAAGTAAATATATTTTTTAGAGCACAGGTTCTTTAATAAGAAGAGGGGTCTTGTTTTGCATAGCTGCAGACCTCTTTGGTATCTGACTTCCTGGAAAGCCGCCGATGCCTGTGTCTGCTTGTGCTGCCAGGCTGCTGTCATCGCTGCCGGCGACCTCTGGGAAACTCTATCTTGCACGATTCTGGCAAGGCTTGGACCTGGGGCCCGCCCCAGTCCTCACCCGCACCTTGAGCGGTGCTGCTGCAGAGCTGTGTTAGCGCTCCTTCTCCGAGCAGTTATTCTGGGCTGTACGTCGGCGTGCTCAGTGGCTGCAGGTATTGTAGTATAACAATGTGCCGCAGGCTGCAGTTTACACATAGAGACACTGAAGCGCAAAGAGATTGAGAGACCACACAGCCATGGAGCACAAGAGGGCTGAGCCCAGGCAGTCTGGCTCTAGAACTGAGGTCTTTCAGGCACAGAAACAGAACTGGCCGGGGCTGGGGATTTAGCTCAGTGGCAAAGCGCCTGCCTGGCAAGCGCAAGGTCGTGAGTTCGGTCCCCGGTACCGGAGAAAAACCAAAAAAAAAAAAAAAAAAAAAAAAAAAAAAAAAAAAAAAAAAAAAAAAAAAAAGAGAAACAGAACTGGCCGTGATGGTGCACACCTGTGATCCTGGCACTCCGGGAGGCTGAGGCAGGAGGACTGCCAGCATGAGCCCAGTGTGGGCAACTTAATGACTTAGCAAGACCCTGTCTCAAAACATAAAAAAAAAAAATTTTTAAAGGTGCTCGGGATGTAGCTCAGTGTGAAGGGACTGAGTTCAGTGGACAGTGTTGCAAAAATAAATAGGCTTAAGAAAATAGAATTCAGACTGGGCGTGGTGGCGCACACCTATAATCCCAGCACTCCGGAGGCTGAGGCAGGAGGATCACTGAGAATTCGAGGCCAGCCTGAATTACACAGTGAGACCCTGTCTCAACGAGAGAGAGAGAAAGAGAAAGAGACAGAGACAGACAGACAAAGACAGACAGAGAAAGAACTGATTTGGAGGACAGGGGGTCCAGCGAGGTTGCCGCTCTGTCCCCATGGACGGGTCTGACAGACCCAGTGTCTCAGCAGTGCAGGGCCTGCTGTGGTGCTCCTTGAGTGTCTCTGGCAATGTGTCCCTGAATGCTCAGCAGTGGATAGGGACAGAAACTCCCGTGTCCCCCGAGGCCCCACGCGGGAGAACCATTGACTGTCAGGAGACCAGGGGTGCAGGCCCAGCACTGGAGCCTCGGGTTCCCACCTGTGATTGGAGCCGAGTGCTGGCGGTGAGGACACCGGAGGTCAGAGCCCTGGCAGCAGGCACCCGGGACAGTCTCCCCCAACCCCCAGCCAGCCAGTTTATGACAAAATAAACAGCAGCGAGGACGCTTTGGAAATCCCCGAGCCCCAGGCCATCGCAGGCCCCACGCTGCGGGGCTGGTTGCAGTCTTTGTCTGAGAGCCCTTGGGGCGCCCCCGCCTGCTCCTTCCTCCCTGCACCCCTTCCCGCGCCAGGGGGTCGGGCCCCTCCCCTCCTCCTGCGGCCGTCAGCGCCTTTTTTGGCGCATCTGGGCTGAGCTGTCTTCCCTTAGAATACTTGCAAGGAGGAGAGGCTGATTCCCAGCATCTGGCTGAATTAAAGAAATTACCTCTGAGAGGCTTCGCTAGGCTCGCGGCTCGGCATTCAGCCGAGGATCAAAGGAAGAGGGCGGGGCCTGGGCGCGGCGCGCAGGGCTTCCTGCCCGGATGAACGGGCCCCTGCATCCGCGGGGACGGCGTGGGCGGGCGGGGACCAGCGCGGGCGAGGGTGGATTCGCGTGTCACCGGTTGACAGGCGAGGAAAGAGCCTGGCTCCGCGGCCGTTTCGATGCCGAGAAAGTAACCACCGTCAGAACCGGCTCCGGACCCTATTCAGGGGTGCCCACAGGACCAGAGCCTTTCCCCGAGATTTCATTGTTTTCATTAAGCCCCACATTTCAGTGAAGTCTGGTAACACCAGCCGCGCTGCTGACCTTTCCAAGTCCTTCGCCTCCTGAGAGTCTCTTATTTATACGCTTTTATTTGTTGTTCAAAACAGGGTCTGGCTGTAGAGTCCAGGCTGGCCTTGAACTTGTGGTGATCCTCCCGCCTCAGCCTCCCAAGAGCTGGGATTACAGGCGTGCGCCACCACGGTGGGCTGTGCTCTTGCACGTTTCTCACCGTAGAGCTGGGGGATGGGTAGGTGTGAGCGACCTGTGTCAGATGCAGAGAGTGTGGCGTGCCCTAAGGTGACCAGGAACTCCTCAGTGAGGAGCCCACGGCTTTGCGTTATGTGCGACATTCCTGGGCCTGGTGGGCTCTGTGGAGCTTGGTGGCCCTCAGAGGCTGTGCAGCTTTGGGTGTCAACAGCTGGGATTGCGGAGAGAGCCCGGAGTCCTTGGCTCCCACATCCTGCCAGGCACCCGGACCTGCCTGGCTCTGGTCAGGGACTTCCTGGCTCCCAGGTGGACCACCAGGGTGATGGCGATGATGCCCTGCGCCTGAGGAGCCTTGCTGCAGTTTCCTCTGGGGGGCTGTGACCCTATAGCTGTCACCTGTTCACTATACGTCTTGACTGAGCTTCCAGTTGAGCATGCGAGGCAGACATGCCAGCTAGCAGTCCCTTTCCAGCTGTGGTCCTCAACCCTGGCACACCTGCCCTCCTTTCATAGCTCCTGTTCTATAATACTCTTTCTCCTTGAAGGAAAACTCACACCTACTCCATATGTAAACACAGATGGGAGAAGGAGTCCCTGCAGCTAGCTACATGGGGGGGAGGGGGTGGGTTGGGTTCAGGCACTGAGAACAGCATGTGCAAAGGCCCTGGGGTCTGAGAGCCATGGCTGCCAGAGCAGACAGGTGAGGCTGTAGGGGAGGGAAGGGGAAAGGGGGTTGGACCGTGTGAGACCCTGAAGCAGGGAGCTTCGGGGAGAGCTCAGTCTCTCTGTGTGGGAGACTGAGGGAGGGGTGGGAGCTGTGGCAGGTAGAGAGCTGGATGGAAGGAAGAGGTTAGGGGAAGGTGGGGGTGGGAAGCTTCCCTGAGACTCCGAGGGAGACAGCAACGACGTGGAAGGGAGCGCTGTGTTGTGGCTGGAGCAGATAGGAACATCCGGCACAATGAATACCCAGCATTCAGACAGCAACTTTTTAAAGCTTAGTATATAATTTTTTAGTCAGAAATAATCTCTCTGGCTAAAAAAAAAAAAAAGAAAGAAATGGAAAGCAAATAAAAACATTTCTCCTGGTGCTAAAAGAGATAGCATGTTCATTATGGATAAATTGGAACACACAGTAAGACAGGAAAGATTAGAAGAATCAGGAGCTGGGGTTGCAGCTCAGTGACCGAGCTCTTGCCCGGTGTGCATGAGGCCCTGGGTCCAACCCTCAGCGCCAAAAAATAATTAAAAAAAAAATCACGCAGAGGTCATCACTGTTGACATTGTAATGTATTTCCTCTGAGGCTTTTTTCTGGGTATATATGTGTATATTTTTTCTTTTAATTGGTATAATATGGTATCAAGGATTTTTTTTTTTTTGGTTTCGTTTTGTTGCCACACTGAGTAACATCTCCAGTCTTTTATTTATTTTTTAAAAATTTCTAAATTTTTATTTTGAAACAGTAGCTTGCTGAGTCACTCAATTGCCCAGGTTGGGCTCCAACTTTCAATCCTCCTGCCTCAGCCTCCCGGAGTGTTGGGATTACAGGTGTAATCCAGCTCCTGGTGGTATTTATTGTTGGTACTACATTCAGAATAGTGAAGGATTGCTTTTCTTTGTAGTTGATATGTTCTCTCTTTTTTTTTCTGATAAAAAGGACAATGTGCTAAGTCTAGAAAATTTAGAAAACCCATCAGATTTTACAGAGAAGACAGTAAACGTCCCTGTCGTCCTGCTCTCTGTGGAAAAGTGCCCTGCAGGGCGCGGCTTGTGAGAGACGGGACCTGGTGATTGTGATCTGGGGCTCTGGCTGGGCAGGATGGCGCACAGCTATCATCCCCGTGCTCAGGAGGCTGAGGCAGGAAGCAGTTTGAGGCCAGCCTGGGAAACTTCATGAAATCCTGTCTCAAAATAATAAAAAGAGCTGGGGATTTAGCTCAGTGCCAAGACTAGATTCAATTACCCGTACTAGGGGGAGAATAATAGAACTTGGGCTCCAGATCCAAATGTTATCGCCCACCTGCTGTGTGACCCTGGGCAGATAACTTGACTCCTCTGTGCCGCCTTCGTTTCATTTGTTTAAAAAAAAAAAAGTTGGGCTGGGGATATAGCTCAGCAGCACAGTGCCTGCCTGGCTAGTGCAAGGTCCTGAGTTCAATTCCTGGCACCAAAAAACCCTACGGATCTTTATTAAACATTTGATATTTTGCTTATCATAGGTTTTTGCGTTGATTTTAATTTTTTCAGAGTATCCTCTTAAAATATTTATTTGGCTTACTGACGCTTGGAATGCCCTTCAGACCTTGTGTTCTCTTCATGCCTTTTCTGACCCTGGTTGCCAGCAAGACCCAAGCAAGAGCAATCTCTCGCCGCTCCTGAATGTCACCGTCTCGTCCCTAGTCTGCAGCCCCCTTGCCTGCCGCTGGCCTGACCCCTGCTGGCCACGGCAGCGCTCGGAGGCAGGGGTGGGCGGAGGGCCCAGGAGGGAGGGCTCCCGGGCAGCCGTTAGCATTCAGGAGGAGCCTGTGGAGGCAAGCCTGCTGTCTCACAAGAACTTAATATGTTTTTCAAAAGATAGGAGGAAAGGCAGAAATTGCAGGAAATTATAGACTGCGGGAGCCGCTTTATCTTCCCTGAGGCTGCTTCCCTGGAGCTTCAGGTTTGGCCGGGCGTCTCACGTGCCTGGAGGGCCCCACACGGGCCCCCCGGGGTAACCTGTTCCTGGGCTGGCATCCTGGTCACTCCTCCTTGGCCTCCTCTCAGGCTCGTGCGGGCAGCAAGGGTTTGAGCTGTTCTGTGACCACCCACGACAGAGATGGGGGAGCTGTTCCTGTGGCTCAGGGGCACCCCAGAAGCCCAGGCCTGGGCTGGGGTGCAGGGTACAGTCTTGCCCCCACTGTGGCAGGGGCTTGGGCTCCACCCAGCACCACAGACAAACCCGAAAACAGCCGCAGACAATGCCGCCCTCACTCCCGGGGAGGGTGCTGGCCGAGGTGACAGCCCAGTCATCGCTGAAGGTCTCTCCTGTCCCCGTGGGTGCTACAGTGGTACAACAATGACAGCAGCGAACAGCCCGGGGTCTAGATTATTCTGGGGGTGCAGGTCAGACTAAGACCCCAGCCTCCCGGGGCAGGGAGTGAAGTGTTACACGCTGCTAGACTTCTCCAGTTAGCTGAATTTCACAGCCCGTCTTTTTTATTTTAATTTAAACCAGTCTGCACGGAGGCCTTTCTAAATGGATTTCTCACTTCTCTGCCTTCTCCAGCTGAGGTTGTAGAACATAATTAAACTCGTCTTGATGATTCCGGGGGGTCATCGTTTAGAATTACAGGGATTCCTCTTTGGAGCCAGACTGTCTGATTTCAGCCCCATCCCTGCTTCCTGGCTGTGTGGCTTCTTTGAGAAAGAGTGCAGAGTTTTCAGTGTCTCGATGTTCTCCCCTTTAAAATGGGAATAATAACGGTACCTGCCTCCTGGGGTTGCTGGGAGGATTAAAGGAATTATAGATATAAAAGTGGTGGCTGGCACGTATTAGGTAGAACTCCATTATATGGCCTTTTTGTTTGTTCTTGTTTTGTTTATTTGAGATAGAGTTGCATTGTCTATTCCAGGCTGGCTTTGAACCCACAGGGATCCTCCTGCCTCAGCCTCCTGTGTGCTGGGTTTATAGGCGTGCACCACTATGCAGACAGTCTTGCTGTGCTCAGTTGATGACTAGCAATTTCATGGGGTTCAACACAGTAGTAGGTGGCACTGTGCTTTAGCAGCCCCTCTGCTCCCAGCTGCCGCACGTGGGCACCATGGACCAGGACTTATCCTGTGCCGTCTCCTGGCCCCAGCAGGCTCAGGGCCCATCAGGACCCCATCTGTCCTCGCCCCAGAGGGCTGGCGGGTGGCAGCGCTGGGGTCCTGCCGGTGACCCTGGGCCCAGCAGAGCAGGTGTCTTGGTCAGGTGGGACTGGCCCAGAGGTGCTGGGAGCCTCAGGGCCCTGCTCCCCGCTGGGCAGGGCTGGACCTGGACCTCAGAACTGCCTTGCTGTCCCCAGTGGCCTCTGTGGGAAGGAGCCAGAGCCTGTGGTCCCACAGGGCCGCACTTGGTTCAGTGCACTTGAACGTCTTAATTCCTTTTGAACGAGGCCCACTTCTCCCACGCGCCCCAGGACCATGCTGGGAGGAGCCTGCGGGGCCCAGGCTGGGGCACCTGGGACCTGGGGCTGTGTGGATGGGACAATGGCAGCTGAAGGAGCTGCCTGGGTCCCCGCGCCACTCTGGCACACGGCATGGTCCCTAGAAACCTCCGCGGCCTCCTCTGTCTTGGGGGGTGGGGACGTGTGGCGATGCGGATGTCGCGTGAAGCGTGCGGATGTCGCGTGAAGCGTGCGGATGCCTCACGGCCCCTGTGTGCCCCTACCCCCACAAAGTCCCTGATTCCCCTCAGACTCCAATGCCTGAGCTCTCAGGAGCCCCAGTCCCGGCCAGTATAATCACCTCCTGCCCTGGCCGCACCCTGTGCCCTCCGGGGCCTGCGTGTCGTGGGCACTGCTGTCCTGGCACTGGGGGCCGCCCGGGGCAGCAGGAGGCAGGGCGCTGTTCCCTCGCGGGCGCAGAGGCTCGGTTTGCTCCCCGTCAGGCGGCGGAGAGCGAGGAGGGAGGGCAGGACTCGGGCATCCAGGGCTGGGGCCCTGGGCGGGGTCCCCTCCTTCTCCAGCCCCCATGTCTGCCCCTGTGACGAGCGCCGTGGATTTGAGGACTAAGCGGGGAGGGGGGCTGTCTCGTCAAGCTGGCCTGGTGAGTGCCGCGGACGCTGTCTGCGCCATCGTTGTCCTGGCGGCGGGCCGAGTGGCGGTGGTGCGGGGGTGGTGGAGGGGTAGGAGCGCTGGGAATCACGGCCTGTCACACGCCCTCAGCATGTGCTACACGCTGCTCCCGGCGTCGTCCTCCGTCTGCGCATTTTATCCTCACACCCTATGAGGTAGGTGCTGCCGGTGCCCCTGCTTTACAGATGAGGAGACTGAGCCCAGAGAGGGCGAGTAATTTGCCCTAGGTCACACAGCTAGTGAGGAGTGGGGCTGAGGCAGCACACTGACAGTGGCACCACCACACCCCACTCGGCCTGCGGATGGGCTGCGCCCCTCAGCCTCGACGGAGTTGGCGTCTTGTCTGAGCCGCCATTCGGCCCTTCCTGGGCGGTGTGTCACTGCACTAAGAGGACAGTGTGGAGGGGCGGTGGAGAGCTGGCCAGGCCCAGGGACTCAGCACGGAGCCAGCCCTGCGCAGGTGGCCCTGGCTCATTTCATGGCAAACGGGGGTGGATGGAGTGGATGGAGCACCATGGTGCACCCAGGGGCAGGGAACACTGAGGGGCCAGGCCCCGCCGTCCTCACCAGGCCCGGCTGCCCTCCTGGCAGCTATGGGGTGCATGTGGGTGGGCGGTAGCCTGATCTGCGGGACAGGAAGTGGCTCTGCCTGGTGAGTTCGGGGAAGCTGCCCCTGCTCTGTGGCCTCTTGGTATAAACAAGGCCTGGAACCCCGCAGCGCCACATGGAGCCTCTTGGAGTGGACGGGACGTGTGGACCGATCTTCCCCCTGAGCCACACCAGTGTGTAGGGGGGTGGCCTTGTGGGCAGCTGGGACCTCAGGGCTAGCAGAGTGGCCTTGGGTCGCATTTCACCTCTCTGAGCCACTCAGTAGAACAGTCCTGGGAGCAGGGGTGTCAGTGCCCATGTTGGGGTGGCTGTAAGCCAGGGGCGGTGGCATATGCCTGTGATCTCAGTACTGGGAGGCTGAGGCAGGAGGATCTTGACGCTCAGGGTGGAGCTGCCTGGGTCCTCAGGCTCCCCAGGGCCTCAGCTGCTCACTTTCCCCCACCTCACAGGCCCTGTTCCCCTCCCTCCCCTGCCAGGACGTGGCCACCATGCAGTTCTGTGCCAACAAGCTGGACAAGAAGGATTTTTTCGGGAAGTCCGACCCCTTCTTGGTGTTCTACCGGAGCAACGAGGACGGAACGTGAGTGGCTGTGCCTCCCGCACAGCTGGGGTCGGTGGGGGTGGGGCTGCCTGCAGAGCCCTGCTGTGGGGGGCCTCGGCCGTGGTGGGTGGCAGCTATGTCTCTGGCCAGCGGGCAGGAATGAGGGGCATAGCGCGTTCATTGTCCTGCCCTGTCTGCACCGCCCCCGGGCTGACCCCACTGTGGTCCTCCCAGCTTGGCAGCTGTGACGGAAACACACAGCCGTGGGCAGGTGCGGGTCAGCAAGCAGTATGCCCGTTGGGGGCTGGGGATTTAGCTCAGCAGCACAGCGCCTGCCTGGCAAGCGCAAGGTCGTGAGTTCGATTCCCGGTACCGGAAAAAAACAAAAAGCAAAACAAGCAGTGTGCCCGCAAAGGCGGGTTCTGGGCTGACAGTCCGGGAGCTCCACCCGCCTACTGACCTGCTGTGTGGCCCTGGCAAGTTACAGCCCCTCTCTGGGCCTGTTGTTTTCTCCCACCACGTGAACCAGTAGGACTGGCTTTGGAGGGAGAGGGAGAGGGAGCCGATGGGTCCGGGGCGGGCGGGCGAGAGAAGAGCTGCCAGCAGGTGTGTGCAGAGCGCACCGGGCCTTCCTTTGGGCTCCTGGATTCCAGAGTGCAGGGTGTGTGTGGGTGTGAGTGTGCATGCGTGCGGGTGACAGCAGCAGGGGGGAGGCTTCAGTTCCAGCGAAAACTGAGTGAAAACCGAGCTGCAAAACGGGGAAATTAGGTGCGATCATTTGCATGACAAAAGAGTCTTTGTCTCACGGAGGACTCCCGGCAGGGCTGCTTTAAATAATTCCTGTTGACTTCGCCTGGGCGGGCGGTGGGGGAGGAGGAGGAAGATGTGGCTCTGGGTGACCACAGATGTCCCCTCCAGGCCCGGCTGGGTGGCCAGAGGAGAGGAGGGCGACGAGCAGCTGGAGGGGCCACCGCAGGGGCGGGGGTGCTGGCCGTGCAGGGCTGGGGGGCGGGGGAGGCTCCTGGCTGACTTGGGGAGCGCTGCAGCTCCAGTGTTGGGGGCACAGGGACAGAAGATAGTGCGGGCGCCAGGTCGGAGCCTCCTCCCTGGTAGCAGAGCCGGGAACCCGGGGTGTGGGGATGGCAGAGGGGCGAAGGGCCGTGGGACTGCCTTCGGAGCTGTCCAGGGGGGACACCGAACTCGGGGGACCCCGCAGGACACTGGAGAAGCCGACCCAGGGCGGTCAGGAGGGGCCAAGAGAGGAGGCAAAGGAGAGACAGCAGCCCTGAGCTGGATGTTGGTGACTTCGGGGTCAGGAGGGACAGGAAAAGCACCTGCCAGGCCGCCTGCCGCCCCGCGCCTGCACTGCCCTGGAGCTGAGCGGCTCTGGGGAACCCAGCCGGCCCTCGGGGCTCTGAAGTGTTGTCACCCTGCCCAGGACCGCAGGTGTCATCGCTCTCCATGGGGGGCTGCTGAGCACCGGGGTGGGGTCAGTGCAGCCTCAGAGCTCCATTTTCACTTAATTAAACTTAAGTAGCAGGGTGGCCGCCTTTGTGGGCAGCATGGCGCCCACCTCTCCGTGAGCGCGTCTGCTCCGTGCCCCGTGGGCATCTCCCTGCTCCTCCCTCTCAGGGGTGCTGGGAAGGCGGCCGAGTGGCGCGTGAAATGGTGCAGGGCTGGGCAGCGTTAGCAGCGTTCTTAGCCCTCATTTCCCACTGCGAGAAGGACGCTCAGAGAGGGACAGATGCCGGTCCGGGGATGCACAGCTGGCACACGGCGGCCAGCCCCGATCACAGCTGTCTGACTGTTGGGCAGCAGCCTCCACACCTGTCAGACCTTCGCAGGAAGCCCCGCTCTGCTCCGGAGAGAGGGCAGGCCTGGGGTTTGTTCACAGCGGCCTGGGGAGCTCCAGGCCCAGGAAGAAAGGAAGGAGGAGCCAGGCTGACAGCTTGGGAGCGCGGCCAGGAAGCCGGGCCGCCACGGGAGGGGAGAGGCCTGCGGCTCACTGGGGAGGGTCCCGAGGCCGGTGGCAGTCCGCACCACCCAGCTTCACGCTCCCAGTCAGTCATCCCTGCGGCCCAGCCTGTGGCGCATGTGCTTGCCTGCGCAGGGAGGGCTCCCACGCGGATCCCCACTCCCGTGGGCGGGCGAGAAGGAGCAGAGAAGACAAGCGCCGAGCCCCGGTGACAGGAGTGACATTTTGACTTGAAAATTGCCAGAGAAGAAATGGCACAGGCGTGTGGGCACGGGCGGGGCCTGGCACTTACCCGGTGACCTTTCCAAGCTGGGTGGCGCTGGGGCACACGCCTAACTCCGCAGCAGGGCTGGCTTTTGAGACGTGGCCGGCTGGTGTGGCACGGGGGGAGGGGGTGGTCAGGGATTCTGGGTTCACCCTTTCCAGTGGCGCAGCCTGTTCACAGATGTGACTGGGCAGGAGGTGGGGTCCTCCAGGTCAGAGCTTTGATTTCACTGGACTGAAATGCCAGGGAGAAGCGGGGCAGGCTGGTGCAGACCTGTAATCGCAACACTCAGGAGGCTGAGGCAGGAGAATGGTCATGAGTTCAAAGACAGGGCTACAGAGTAAGACCCTGCCTCAAAATAACTGAAAAAAAATGGGCCGGGTATGGTGGCACATGCCTATAATCCCAGAACTCAGGAGGCTGACGCAGGAGGATTGTTGCAAGTTTGAGACCAGCCTGGGCTACAAAGTGAGCTCAAGGCCAGCCTGAACTACATAGCGAGACCCTTTCTCAAAAAGATAAGTAAAAAAAAAAAGCTGAGGGAAGCTATAAAACCCCTGAGAAACACATTTATTCATTGGTACCAGTCAGTGGGGGCATAATAGTGATCAAAACACATAAAACTCATTGGCCAGAGGGGCACACATCTGTACTCCAAGCATTTGGGAGGCTGAGGCGGGAGGATGGTGAGCTACATAGTAAAACCTTGTCTAGGAAAAAAAAAGACAGAACACTTTGTTCTTAAGGAGTGGCAGCTCATGAACAGAATAAATAAGGAAAAAATAGACTGTCAAAATGTCAAATGGTGACAAATGAAACAAAAAGTACAGAAGGAGGCTAGGGCTGTCGGAGTTGGGGCCAGGAGGGTGTGGGTTTGGGCGGTGTGGTCAGGGGAGTGTCTGGAAGGTGACATCGGACCCGACAGGATGGGGTGGCTGTGAAGGTGGGGCAGAAAAGGGACAGCAGGTGTCCACAGCCCTGCTGCCCATCTCCCCACCGTTCTTTGCGGCTGTCTGGTCTCAGCCTGGCCGCTGCCAGCGTGGGGCCCTGTCGCCTTCACAAGCCGGGGTCACCGTCTTGCGGCCTGTCCTCAGCCTGACACGCGTCCCCTTCTGTCCTTGCCAGGTTCACCATCTGCCACAAGACCGAGGTCATGAAGAACACCCTGAACCCCGTGTGGCAGACCTTCTCCATCCCCGTGAGAGCGCTCTGCAACGGGGACTACGACCGGTGAGCGAGAGCCCCGGGTTCCTCCCCCGGGCGCAGGGGACCCCGTTCCCGTCGGCCATGTGGCCGTCCAGTCAGTGCGCACGCACGGGGGCTCCTGGGGGCAGGAGGCTAGGGCTGTCGGAGGGTCCGCACCACCCGCACCCAGGTGGTGCACGGGGGCTCCTGGGGCCGGGGCTGGCGCCTGCTGAGCCACCTGCACCCACCCTCTGCCTCCGCACCTCCTTCTTCCTGTCCTGCACCCGGTGTGGGAACTCCATGGAGGTAGCGCGTGTGTGCCTGGGGTCCCGGGCAACCCAGATGGTGTCTGAAGACAGGCGTCCTTGCTTCTGGCACCAGACTGGCAGGTGGAGGGATTAGATTAGTGGAGTAGCAGAGTAGCCAGTCCCTGCCAGCCTCAACTTCCGGTCAGGGGACTCTGGGCTATCTCTCACCAGCCCTGTGGCCTTATGTGAGGGGTGGGATGAGGGCCTTCGGGGTGCTGACATAGCCCACCAGCCGTCATCACTGCCAACACCATCACCATCATGGAGGGCGCCACATTGAGTGTAGACCCACGTGCCTGGTTCCGCTCCTGACCGTGACCAGCGAGCCCTGCCAACCCAGACTGCTGGGCCTTGTTCTCCGGATCTGCAGCGGGGAATCAGAACTTCCACCTGCTTCTTGGGGTTGGTTTGATGCTCCCACGACCCCCTGCCCCCATACACGGGGGCCCTGGGGTCTGAGGTACCAAGGCCAGCATCGCTCCTCCCATCTCCTGAGCCCCCGCCCGCCGCGTGCCAGGCACTGCCCTGGGTGCCGGGAAATCAGCAGGGAAGACACACACCGTCGTCACCCTCCACAGCCCCACAGGGTGTAGCTGCTGTGGGGAGGCGACGTTAATCCGATAATCACACAGAGAAACATATCATTACCCACACTGTAAGTGCCGGGAGGTGGGGGCCGTGCCAGGCGGGCACTGCCAGATCGTGCTGGGCTGTGTTGTCACTGGAGCCACCCTGGTTCCTGGTGATGGCGAGGTCGGGTGGGCGAGCCGGTGGGGCCCTCAGCAGCCTTGGGAAGTTGGGTCCCCCCTACCCACTCCGGCAGAGGCACTGGGACATCCGGACAGACACGTAGGCATCACCACAGCTGCTAGGTAAATGCAAGGGGGACATCATCCAAGCACACATCTCCCTGAGGCCGGGCATCTGACACAAAGTGGCTCCTTTTCTGCCACTTGCCAGGGAATCATCGTGTACCTCCTGTGTGCCCAGCACTGTGCCCCTAGCCACGTGGCATCCGAGGGCAGGCGGCTGTGTTTCCATCTCCAGGGAGTGTGGGATGTGCATGTGTATTTTAAATAACTGCATAATCGTGCAGCGTGAGATTGGGGGCGAACATAGGTATTCCAGCAGCTCGTGGTGGTGCGTGCTTGTAATCCCAGCTCTCTGGGAGGCTGAGGCAGGAGAATTGCAGGTTCAAGTCCAGCTGTGGCAGCTCGGTGCTTTAGCAAGCCCCTGTCTCAAAATATAAAATAAAAAATAACAAACCTGAGGGTGGAGCTCAGTGTGAAGGCCCTGGGTTCAGTCCCCGCTACAGCCAAAAAGAGAAAAGAGAAAAAGGAAAAAGACCCCTGGCTGAGTCCTGGGGTTTTTTAGTGGGGCAGGGGCCAGCAGGAGGCTCAGGGAAGGCTGGAAAGGAAAGTGCATCCCACGGCAGGGCCCGCCCCCGCCAGGAGATGCGTGTCAGGTGGAAGGGGTTGGGGGAGCCCAGCCTGAGCCCAGCCTGAGTCTGGCTCTCTCCCTCCGGCATGGCCACAGCCAGCTCCCTTCTGAATGGCAGGAACCAAATTGGTGGTCACGTGACTGACTGCGTTTAATCCAGGGTCGCTGGGGAGGTGCTGCATACCAAGCCCCCAGGGTAGGCGGGGGAGGGTGCAGGACAGCGAGGTCTCTGTCCCCTCCTCCCAGCTGAGCTGTGTTCAGCCCCGCTGCCGGGGACCGAGGGGCTGGGGGGACCCGCCTGTCATCACCCCCTGGTTTGCAGGAGGATCGAAAGTTTGAGCCCAGCCTGGGCAACTTAGCACCACAGCAGGACCTTGTCTCAAGATAAACACTAGAAAGGGGTTGGGGTTTAGCCAATACTTCACTCCCCAGGGTCAGGGAAGGAGAAAGCGGTCCGGAGATTGAGAGGACCGCAATCAGGGGCAGAGAGGGTGCCGGCTCACTGTTCCTGGAGAGGCACAGGGGCCCCGGCCAGGGCAAGCACTTCCCCTGTGACTTGAGGGTTTGTCCTCGCTGAGCCAGATCCTCCCGAGTCGGGCCGCTGTCCCTCACGTTCCAACACCGACAGCAGATTTTCAGAGGGGACAGTGGTCCCTGGAGCTTGGGGCTCTAACGTCCCCGCAGTCCCGGTCCCTGGGGCATGGAGGCCTTTCTCCTGGACATCCCCACGTGCTGTGTCCGGGCGGGCCGGCCTGGTACACATGGGTGAACCGAGTCTCTGCAGACCAAACCAGCGCCTGGCCCTCCCGCCCTTCCCGCCCCTCTCACTGCCCCCACTAGCCTTGTGGTGCTAAACGCAGTGCTGGTTTTGTGTCCGCAGAGGCAGGAGCCGGTTCTCTTGGGCACTGTCCCTGGGTCACGGCGGGCCTGTGCTAAGGGGTTGGGGGCCAGGGCAGAGGCACCTGCAGTGGCCTGGGTCAGCCCAAGGGCTGCAGCAGATCTGTAAATCACAGTGTCTGACTCCTTCCCAGCCTCCTCCAGGGTCACAGTGCCAGCCTCTGAGAACATCAGACCCCAAGTTATTGTGTAGCAAACTTACTCTCACCTGCTTGCTCAAATTTAGGCTCAAATTTAGGATCCTCCTGCCTCAGCCTCCCAGAGCCCTGGGGAGCTTTTAACAATCACCACTGGACCAATCAATTGTGAATCTCTGGGGTGAAGTATCAGCCTCACCTTCTGTATTTTTAGAGCTCCCCAGGGGACCCACAGCCCAACCAAGTGTGGAAACCTGCGCTTGGGTCTGGAGGAGGCCCGAGGCTGTGTCTGCAGGGAGAACTCACTGGCACTCCGCCCCCGTCCTGTCTAGCCGGACCAATTAAATGAGGCCCTCTGGCCGTGGGGTTTCAAAGTCTCCCTGGTGATGTGTGGCTCTTCGGGGCTGTCACCTCTTCTGGGCCCATGCATTTTCACCCATCTCAATGCCTGCAGAGCTGCAGAAGGAGCGAGCCCTTGCGGGGGTCCCTGGGGTCCCCTGCAGTGGTGGGAGATACGGGGGCAAGGGCCCAGCCTCGGAGCAGCGGCTGCAGTCTGGGCCGGAGGGAGGCAGGCACTTGCTCCAGCCCTGGCTCAGCCCCTCGCAGAGCCCATGGGGACCAGGGCAGCTCACATTTGGGGTCCCTGAGGGCTCAGTTTCGCCATCAGAAAATGCCATCGCCCCAGGCCGTGCGCAGGTCGGGCACCAGGGACTCCTTTCAAACTGGCTCCTGATTTTCAAAATTTAAGAAGGGCTGGGACTGAGCTTAATACTGGGTTCAATCCTCAGAGCTACAAAACATTTTTTTAAAAAAGGTTTATTTAGCTCAGGGAGGTTCCACAGCTGGGGTTCCAGCAGGCGAGCCGTGGGCACCCCGCTCTGCTGCTCAGCCTTCCCCCGCTCTTCCCAGCCTCCCAGCCCGCCTTCAGCAGCTTCGTTTATTTATTTATTTTGCCTTTTCTAACTAACCGACCTGAGAGAGACATTTTTGCTGTTCCTTGCAAGTGTGAAAGGATTTCTTTAAGCAGCGAGCATCTCCGCCTGCCCCGTTTACGTAAGTCCTGGCTGACAGAATCCAGTCGGCACTGCCTTTGGGCATCCCTCCCTCCATCCTGGAAGTTTCTGCCCCACAGCGCCCCAATCCCAGGGAGGCGCAAACGCGGGGACACAGCGCCTCCTACTGGTGGTCACGGAACCCCAAGGCTGACTCCCTGCAGCCAAGGAATGGATTAGTATAAGAAGCAAATTCAAGCTATCTTGTGCGCCTCGTTTGGGGCTGGCTAAAGCCTGGGGCCTCTGCTCCTCGGGCTTCTCTCGCCTGCTCAGACCCTGTCGGGGACCCTGCGAGCGCCCCTGGACCCGGGTATCCCCCAAACAAAACAGCAGGCACCAAGGGTTAACCAGCAACCCTCCACCTCTCCTGCCTCTGGTCCGCTCGCTTGTTGCCATGGAAACGTGGCTAAAAATAAACCGGGCTCTGGAAACCCAGCCCCATGCATAGGAGTCAAAACAAACTAATTAAAGCAGCCAGGCTAAAATGTGAAGATAATTACACCCTCACTCAGGAGCCAGTCGTGGGGATGGATGAAGGCCATGTCAGGGCCCTGGGCTCAGCCCCAGCCCATGTCCTCACCCTCAGACCCCTGGGGCCCAGGGCCGGCCAGCCGGTGTCCTTCTCCATCCCCAGGCCCCTGCCCTGAGGCTGGCCCCGCTCTCACTCCCAGCCCTGGAAGATGCGAGGCTCAGCATGACTTCCTACGGGGGCTGACTTCCTTCTGGGGTGGCCAGGACGAAGTGGGGTGAACTGAGGCCTGGGCCTGTTGTCCCCACATCCTCCTCGACATTCCAGGCAGCCCGGAGGTGGCTCGGCAGCTGCCTCTGTCCCTGAAAGCTTTGCCGAAAGGTCCCGAGGTGGTTGCCCCGTCCCCCACGCCCGCCCCAGGCCCTGAGCTTGCGCCCGCCCTGGTCCAGGCCTCAGGCAGCGCTGTTTGTCTTTCAGGACCATCAAGGTGGAGGTGTATGACTGGGATCGGGATGGCAGGTAAGCGGGCAGGAGGGCGAGGGGCAGCAGGCGGGTGGGGCTGGGGGGCCCTGCCCACATGGAGGGCTTCGCGGGGGAAACACACTTCTGGAAATCCAGCCTTGGTAGGTGCTGGCCGCCCCTGAACACCCCGCATGTGCATTCTCCTGGCTGGCCCTGTAGGGTGGCCGAGGTTGAGGAGGTGACTCCCCACAGCCGGGTTGTGGGCCCAGTGGCACATGCACAGCCCCCGGCTCATGGGAGGAGACGTGTGCAGAGGGCAGAGGTAGAGGCGGCCCGGTGCCTTCGTGTGGACTTGAGCCCAATGAAGTGCCTGGCAGAGGAAAGTGAGTCCAGTCAGGATGCCAGTGCTCCGAAGGGCCCGTGTGCTGGGACTCACACACAGGACAAGAGCAGGCCTCGAAGGGCCAAGCCCAAACCTGTCATCCAGATTCTGCCCGCCTCCCTGCAGGGGCACTACCGCAGAGCGACCTGGGGGACTTCCTAATCCCCATCCTACTGCCCAGGTGTGCTGCGGTGCAGACAGGGCTGATGCGTCATCTTGTGTAACACTACTCAAATGGAGCTCTGGGTTAGGCCCATGCCTTCTCTGTGAGAAACTGTAGCACCCATATTATCTGTGAGTTCACCCTCCTTGCCTCACCTTTAATTTTTAAAAATTTTTTTGGCTTGTTTTATTTTTTGAGACAGAGTCTCACTGTGTAGTCCAGGCTGATCTTGAACTTGTTTTGTAGCCTCAGACTCACAGCAATCCTCCTGCCTCAGCCTCCAGGGTGCTGGGATTATACCACCACACCTGGCCTTCCTTACCTCTTTAACCTCTTTAACTTCTTGTCTAGCCTCATAGCCAGACAAGTTAGTTCTAGTGCCCACCACGATTTTCCCTGTTCTACCCTGGCATTCCTAATGCTTCAGCTTTATTTGGACTGTGTCTTCCATGGCGGCCGAGGATAGCCAGCAGGTGCCACTTGGTCCTTCTGTCAAGTTTCCAAATGCCCTGGGACACCTGCTGGGCATTATTGTGCAGCTGGAGACCCCTGACTACCCAAGTGACCACTGCCTTCCAGCAGCAGCAGGGCAGTGGATGGGGTCCCCCAAGCGTGGGACTGGCAGGCATGAGCCTGCGAAAAGTGCCCCTCTGCGTGGCTGACACAGCCCTGGTCATTTGTTTAAAAAACTTTATTGGATATGTTGGGGTGCAGCTCGGTAGAAAATCACTTGCCTAGCACGTTGAAAGCCTTGGGTTCAATCTCCAGCCCCAGCAGAAATAAAAAGAGCTCAGCACAGTGATGGACACTTGTAGTCCCAGCTGCTGGTGAGGCTGAGGCTGAGGCTGAGGCAGGAGGGTCACTTGAGCCCAGCCTGGGCAACTTAGGAACATTCCATCTCCAAAAAAAGAAAGAAGAAAAAAACCTTAAAGAATATTGTTGCAGACAATGTCAAATACACAGAAGAGTAGAAAGAAGAGTTTAATGAACAGCTTTAAGCCCAAGGCTTAAATTTTACAATACTTCAATATCACTATATTTGCTTTAATCTGTGTTTTGCTTGAGTAGGTTAAAGTAAATGACATGGTGGCGTTTCTGCCTTTAAATATTTCCTTGGGAATGGAATGTCTGAGAAATAAGGTTATTTTCCCTCATAGCTACAAATGCCATTGTCACCTGCAGCACCCTGAACAATAATTCTTAAATACCACCGGATATCTATTTCACATGCGGATTTCCCACAGTCATGCCCCAGATACCTTTTATGCAAACAAGAGTCCAAGTGGAAGTGGGTCCCTGCTCCGTCCCTGCAGGTGACCCTGGGCTGTCTTTCTTTCGGGGACCTCGCTTCACTGCAGACCCATGGCCTCACTTGGAGTGAGGCCTGGGCGGCCTTGGAGCCTGGGGAGGGGCACGAAAGAGGCTGGGTCTGGGTGGATCCCGCCAGAGCCCGCTTCCCTTGCAGCCACGACTTCATCGGGGAGTTCACCACCAGCTACCGCGAGCTGGCACGCGGGCAGAGCCAGTTCAACATCTACGAGGTGAGCGGCCCCATCGGTCGGGTGTGGCGCGCCGGTGCCTGGCGCCTGGTCCTTACAGGGGCTGTTGTGAGCTCCGCGAGGCTGCTGGGGCTGTGGGTGCTTTTGCATGGTGGGGGGGTGGTTGCTGAGGGCCGATGCTGCAGTCTCGGAGAAGGGCGCGAACTTGCCCAGGCGTCTGTGGCTCTGTAGGTTGCAGAATCGGGAGGCAGCCGACTTGCCTGGTTCTGGGTGACCCCGTCATAGCATTTCTGGTAAGAAGTTTCCGAGGGCTGGGGTGCAGCTTAGGGGCACAGCACGTGCCCAGCGTGCACAAGCCCCTGACTTGGGTTCAGTCCCCGACTCCAGAAAGAGAACGTTCCAGGCTCGGGACCTGAGGTCCAAGTCCAAGGCAGCCCTGTGCCTCAGAAGTTCCAGGGAGGCCTGGTGCTGACCTCTTCCAGAAGGAAGAGGCCGGGGGAACAGGTGTCGGGAGCCCCTCTGCAGGTGCGGGCGCCGGATCACCCTGGACAGAACTGCCCTGGCCTTGAGGGCCATTTCCGTGCCTGCGCGTTTGCTGTGTGTGCGCCCCGCCGCCGCCCTCCGTGGCATCCAGCTGTGGCTGGGCTCCTGCTCCTCCAAGCACCCTTCCTGCTCCCCCCAGTCGTCCTGGCTTGGTGCGCTCTCCCGCTCCTAAGCTTCCACGGCCAGCACCATTCACGCCGAGCCCAGGTCACAGCAGATGTTCACAGGCCCATCACAGAGGGTTCACACCCTGCCAGCTCTGGGACCCTGGCTGAGTCCCTGAACGGCTCTGTGCCACGTGGACTGAGCTGCAATGAGCTAATGGAGCAGTGCCCGGCCCTGACATCAGCGCCAGCAGATTCTCATTCGTGGCCCTGTGCCCCCACCCCAGCAGCCACTCAGCCCCTGAGTCCTGTCACAGGGCCAGGTCCTCCCACCTCAGCGGCCTCGTCCTGCCTCTCTGTCCCAGCCGGCAGGGCTGGTGTCCCAAGCAGGCAGCTCCGTGGCTCTGGGTGGCCTCCCCACCCCGGCACCGCTGGTCCCCACTAGGTGCTGTGCAAGGTGGAGGTGGCAGAGTTGCTCTGAGGGAACTCTGACATCGTCATCTGCTTTGTTTCTGCACCCCTCAGGGTAGGGGGTGTCTGTCCCCCCAGCCCAGGCGGGGACAGGCGGACTCCACTTTCCTCCTCAGAGCGCTTTAGGGAGTGGGTGGTAGAGTTTGGCATCCAGAGGTGCTTGGCAGGCTCCGCAGAGCACAAAGCAGGAACACTGGCTTGACCTGTTCTCCCGGGCGTTGGTCTCTGCTGCTTTGCCATCGGCCAGAGACAGTGCTGTGGGAGGCAGAAGGCTGTCTTCACGTTCACAGCGGCCCTGTGGAAAAGGGACTCAAGTCTGGGAGTTACAGGGCAGGCGCTGGGAGCAGGTTCCTCCGGGCAAGACCGCACAGACCTCCCAGGGGAAAGGACGGAGGGGTCCCTGCCGTGTCCCGTGAGGCCCCGAGACCAGGGCACGGCTTGACCACAAAGAGCGTGGATGCTGGGGGTGCAGTGAATGGCGAGCCGACCCTGAGGCTGGAGAGAGCTGTTCCTCGGAGCCTGGGGCTGCTCCGGAGCCCTGGGGACCACCTCGGAGCAAGGGCCCAACACCCTCGTGGAACAGAGGGGGAAACTGAGGCACGGTGTGGGATCAGGCTGCCGTTTTGCCTTCGTCTCAACACCTGGATAGGCTGCTTCCCCACACACGTGTCCGCCAGCCCCTGGGCCTCAGGGCAGCCCAAGGCCTTCGGGGTGGCGTCCCCAGTGCCAGCAGCTCACCTAGGCCGCAGTGTCCACCGGCAGAGCCCTCCAGCCCTCCCGCCTGGACCTCCTCCCGACTCCAGAGCCAGCCCTCTGTGTGTGATCGCTTCTTATTTTTTCCTCTCCCTATTTTTTACTGCCAGCCCCGCGCCCCTGGGGATTGAACCCAGAGCCTTCCCACTGAGCTACATCCCCAGCCCATAGTGTATTCTTTTATTTTGAGACAGGGTCCCATTAAGTTGCTGAGTTGGTCAGGCTAGGCTCGAACTCGAGATCCTCCTGCCTTGGCCTCCCAGAGTCCTGGGATTGCAGGCAAGTGCATTCCCACGCCCGGCTGGTGGTCACTTCTTCACAGGCCGTGCTCACCCTAGCTGGGGCCCTGCCGCAGCACCCTGCAGGTCCTCCTTACCTGTCGCCAGTTTTACCCTGGTGGCAGTAAGCCTGCTGGGATCTTACCCCCTGCGGGCGTAGTGGTCACCAAGCGCCCTGCTGAGTGACATTTGGACATTGTGCCTGGCACTCGGGGCTCCCTTGCAGCCGTGCCCCCTTACCCTTCCACCCAGTTCTGTGCCCCCCGCATCATCTCGTGTGAGTCTGAGCTCTCCACGTGTATGCCACTGTCCCCGGGACCTGCCTGCCTGCCTTCAGCACCTGGAGTGGCCTTTCTTTCCTCAGCCCCCCTGCCATCTCCCATGTCCGTTTTGGTAGCCTTTGTCACTGATGGCCTTAAACACTTACCTTCTCCAGGGGGAGGATGGTTCCTGAGGTCAGGAAGTGGAATTCCCGCCTTGCCTCGTGGAGACTGTTGAAAGGGTGTCACCGAGGGGGCTTCCCTTTGTGTGTGTATCACTGCCTGGGGGCAGGCAGGATGCCTGGTTTCCAGTCCTCGGTTGCCCCAGTGGCTGTGTGACCCGGGATCTCTGGCCCGTGTTCCTCACCTCGGGAAGTGGGTGTCAGTCCTCACCGGGAGGGGTGAAGTGAGTTCACCCAGAACCAGCAGGCCGCAGAGTGGGCGTGAAAACCGCCAGCTCTGTGCTGAGACCCGCGGAGGGCTGTGCCTCACCGCCGCTGCCTGTGGACAGAGCTGGGGGCGGGGGGCTCCAGTTGCACACAAACAGAAAGGGTGCAAGTCCTCTGGGCTGGTCGGGGCGAGGTGGCCTTCCTCACCAGTGACCCTTGGGTCGGGTGCTTCTTCGTTCTGGGGCTGTTCTATGTGTCCCAGGGTGTTCACCACCCCCTGGCTGCCACCTGCTCCCCGAGTTGTGACACCCAGCTGTCCCCAACTCTCTCCAGGCGGCAGTCACCCCAGGTTGAGATCCCTGATTTATCCCACTACCAAGTCCTTGGTGAGCACCTACTGTCTGCCCGGCCTGGCATTTATTGTCTGACGAACACTAGCAAGAACACTTGAGGGGTTCTCACGGCACAGCAGGGGGCAGGGGCAGAGCCCGCAAACCGGAGGAGGAGCCAGAGGACGGGGCTGAGGGAAGAGGGGACACTGGGGGTGAGCAGTGCAGCCTGACCCAGTGACAGGCGCGGGCAGGGCAGCGGCTTTGTGAATTGAGCCACCTTCGGCTTCCCCGGGGTGGAGGGCGCGTTTGGGGCGCAGCCGAAAGGCAGGAAGGTGAAATCCACAGTCCTGGTGTGTGTGATCGTGACACACCGGGGAGCCCTGTTGTGTAACTGGATGCCAGCCTCCCACAGAACCCCTGGAGCCCCAGTTCCCTGGCTCCCACAGTCCTCTCCTGGCTGGCTCTGGGGCTCTGGGGCCCCAGCCACACCCGGGGGTTGGCGGCAGCTCCAGGGCCCAGCCCTGACAACTGGAAACGTAACCAGATTTTCCTACAGGTCATCAACCCAAAAAAGAAAATGAAGAAAAAGAAATACGTGAATTCTGGCACGGTGAGTAATCAAATCACCCCTCTCCCTGCAGCGGGGTGGAGACAGTCTGAGCCCCAAGCTAGGTCTGCTGTCGGGCAGCCCCGGGCGGACAGCTGCCTGCCTGCCTGCCTGTGCGGGACGTGGGACTCCGACTTGGTGGGGTGGGCAGGGGACGCGGCAGCCTCCAGGGAGACAGCGCAGACCGCGTCAGAGGTGCTGCCCGGCAGCAAGCAGCAAGCCTTGCAACGAGACAGCCCGTGGGGCCTCCTGGCAGAGGGAGGAAGAAGAGGAAGAGGAAGAGAGGTCCTGGGATGGGCTTTCCCTGAGAGGCAGAGCGTTCCCTGACAGGCAGGCAGATCTCAGCACCCGCTGGCCTTGAAGAGGAAACCAGGCTTCGGGCCGAGAGGTGACTCTCTCGGGGTCACAGAGCTGGAAGGCAGTGGGGATGGCATCGATACCTGCGATTCCAAATGCTCCAGGTGCTGCCTGCCACTGCCTGCCTGTGCCCACCCGGGGCAGCACACTGGTGCTGTGGCATCTTGGGCCTGAGCCCTAGGTCGTTCTTGCATTTCGTTTGTTTCTTTTTGAGTCAGGGCCTTGTTATGTAGCCCAGGCTGGCTTTGAACTCTCCATGATCCTCCTGCCTCAGCCTCCCGAGTGCTGGATTACAGGCATGCGCCACTGTCCCCCCTGGCTTTCTCTCTGCGCATGTAACCTGGTTGTATGATAACCTCTGCCTGCTTCGGGGTAACACTACTGAGCTTCGCTGGGGAACCCCCCTCTCGGGACTCCTCTTCCTCTGCCATGAGCCCCTGCAGGCAGGCGGTCTTGCTGCCATGCTAGGTGGGTGCTGGGCAGCCGCTCTGATCCCGTGCCTTACCCCCTGCCCCCGGGCCACTTCCTTGTTTGTAAAGTGAGGCTAATGAATCACCCCTGCCCTGCTTGTGCCTGGGGTAGCGCGGAGAGGCACGTAGGAGAGGCAGGCGTATGAACCGTAGAGCACCTGCTCGCCCCGGGGGATGGGCCACAGCCATAGCTGGTCCTTCTTTGGTCATAGCTGCTTGTGGGGTGCTGCAGGCACTGGGGCAGGGAATCCTTCATCTCCCGGGACTTCCCCACAGAGGTAGGCTGGCTGGCATCCCTGCCTTCTGCCTGTGACTGTCGTAGAGCCCCAGTCACTTGAGAACTCCCCAAATTCTCCCATACTTTTCTCGGTGCCCTTGGGAGAGGCAGCGCCTGCCTCGCAACTCCTGGATGTACAGCGAAAAATAAAAAAGTTCAGAACCCACTGGTCTCAGACTTTAGAGATGAAGAAACCCTGGCCTGAAGAGGGGACGTGGTTTGTCCTGGGTCGCACAGGGGGGTGGGGATAGAGCGGGCCTGGCTCCAGGTCTCCTGGCTTTCCTTTGCTCCAGCAGATGTGAAATGCAGGTGCCTGGACCACTTCCCTGGGGTTCTGTTCTAGGAGACCCAGGCCGGGGCCCTGGAATGTGTATTTTGTGCTTTTCCTTCTTTCCTTACACCTGGGGAATCGCAGGGGGCTCTCGTTAAAACTGCAGGTTCTGCGTCTCTTTGAGTAGCAAGGCCCTGAACCATCTAACCTGCGCCCATTCCAGGCCACAGGTTAGACTCTCAGGAGGAGCTGAATAAAGGTCCCTGAACTCAGCTGTCCACCTGCAGACGCTGATGTGCTCGGTTTGGGGTCCCCACCTGGGCTGCCAGATGTTTCCCAGTTCGTCTAACGAGGGGGAGTCAGGGTTAAGTCGAGCCATGGCCCATTCCTGCGAGTCTGAGCCAGCACACCTGGGAGGAGGCTCTGTTGGTCCTCCTGGCACCCGACACTGTGGTCACCATGGGTGGGGTCCCTGGGCCCTGCTCAGCACCCACAGACCCTCCCATCACCCAGGCCTGTGAGTGATGGGACAACAGCTTGCTTTGTCCTGCACGGGGCGATGGCAGTGGCGGTATCCTCACCAGCAGGGGGCGCCCTAGTTCCCCGTGGAGGAACTGGTTCCCTTCCCGGGTGCAATGCATAGGCCGCCTCCTCGAGTCAGCCTTGGAGGCCAGGTTTCCTCGGCTCTGTGACCAGAAATCCTTATCGCAGTGGCTTCCTGTCTTGGCAAAGCTGATGTCAAAGGTACCAAGGGACAGAGAGCAAGAAAGAGGCCTCTTCCCGGGAGAGGATGCCAGGGACAGCACAGGCTGCGCGAGGGTCTCGGGTCCCAGGTGGAGCCCGAGCGACCCCAGAGGGAAGAGCTGGCACAGGGAAGGCGGGAGCCAAGCACAGACCTGAGGCACGTGCCATGGTTCGCTGTGGCACATGGCGGGCTGGTTGGCGTTGTGGGCAGTGGCCCTCCGTGTCCTGCCCTCGGGTCTTGGGGCTCCCCTGCCCTTGCTCGAGGCTCCTACGTTCCAGGGACAGGTGGGACCGTTGATGCAGTGTGGCGTCGTCCGTCCCCACCGTGCCGCGTCCTGGCAGCGCTGCGTCGCCTCCTGGAGCCTCACGCCCCTGGCTGTGAGAGGGTGCACGCGTGCTGCTTCACAGGCTCGTCATGGGCGCACAGGCGGCAGTGTGCCGAGGGGTCGGCACGGCTCAGCTGCAGTGTCAGATCGTAAAGCGCGCCCCCTGCCGGCTCCCCGCCAACCAACTCCCCCTGTCTTCCAGGTCACCCTGCTGTCCTTCGCCGTGGAGTCTGAGTGCACCTTCCTTGACTACATCAAAGGAGGGTGAGGAGAAGGGGTCCCCGCGTCTGCCCCGCCTCAAAGGGCACGACCCACACTGGCCTGGGCCTGCGGCACCGGGCTCTGGGCAAACCCTCAGCGTCGGGGCCGAGGCACCGCCAGCAGGGTCACTTCGGGTCCCCAAGCAGAGGTGGTGGCAGGGACTGTGTGACAGAGGGCCCAGGGCCGGAGGGACGCCCCGTCTTCCCTGCCCAAGTCAGGTCCCTCGCACACAGGTGGCAGGAGCGGGTGGCAGGCACCTGCACTCTGAGCGCCTGGTACTCCGACCTGCCAGGGTTGGGGCAGTGACTCGCCTGATAGTGGGACCATAAAGGGCGCCAGGGTGGTCTGCAGGTACCCAGACGTGAGTTAAAGGAGCAGCAGAAGCTTCCGGGAGGGACGGGACAGGAGGCGCAGCCGGCAGCTCTGGGTGAGCCTTGCTGGCATTCGCCCTACCAGGGCAGGTGCCAAGCCAGGGCGTGGGCAGCCGGGAGCCCACAGGTGCAGGCGGGTGAGTGGCTGCACCTGCCTGGGAAGGAGAGGGGTAGGCGCAGCTGCTGAGGTTGGTCCCAGCCAAGCAGGCACTCGGCTGCCTGGCTGTCTGGACAGAGAAGTCAGCCCCCACACCGCCCCATCCCAGGGTGACCCCACCCTCTTCTCCGGAACTGGTGGTCTCGAGGTTGCAAGCTCCTCTTGTGCCCAGCTCCTCGGGTCCCTGTCACGCAGAGGCGTCCTCCAGCCTCTCCCTGCCTCCGTCACAACCCCAGGAAGCACCGGCCCTCACCTTTGGCAGCTTCTGGCAGTTCTCAAACACTCATCAGCCCATGTCTGGTCTCACAACTCACAGAGCTCAGTGGGGGCTGGCCAAGGACGCGGTGCTTGTCTCACACACAGCTAGGGGGCAGCAGGGTTCCTGCCATCGCAGCATGCCTCCTTGTGTTCCACAGTCCTGACTAGGCCAGGCAGGGTGTGGTGCAGATGGAGCCTGAAGAGTTCAAAGGCTGGAACCCTCAGAGGCTGGGCCACAGCCAAGCTGGCGCCTGCGGACCTGGCAGATTAGAGCCCCGGCGCCCACGGCCTCCCTGCCCCTCTCTATGGAGGATCCGAGAATGGCCAGCTCCGTGCAGTGGGAGCCGCGTGTGGGGCTGGGCAGGAAGCGGGTGGAGGTGCCTGTCTGGGGTCCCCGTCCTCCCTCACCACCCCAGGGCCCTTCTGCCAGGGTGGCCTCCTCCCCCACCTTCCCCAGCGCCAGCTCAGAGATGCCCGGCTGCCCCCCGTGTGACCCCAGAACCCCTCCCCACAATCCCTGGGTTTCTGCTAAAGCAGCAGATTCCAGGCCCCACCCTGGACCAGCAGAACTGGCGCCTCTGGAGCGGGGCCTGGCATCTGCTTTTAAAACAAACTCCCGTGGCGATGGGATTCTCACTGGCTCAGTGTGAGTGCCACCGAACCGGCTTTACCGGGGGTCACACGTCGGTGGTTCCGTTCGGCCCGCAGCTGGCAGAGCGTAGAACACAGCTGCACCCTCGGCGAGCGCAGACTCAGAACCTGAGTCCTCCAAACGCACTCTCCACTGTGCTCTATTTTCATTTGTAATTTTTGGTTTTTGGGAGGCAGGGTCTTGCTCTGTAGCCCAGGCTGGCTTTGAACTCACAGTGATCCTCCTGCCTCAGCTTCCCAGTACTGGGATTACAGACCTGCCGATTCAACGTTTTATTTTACTTGTTAGGGTTTCAGGCACGCTGGGCGAGTGGTAGGGAAGCGGCCACAGCGTATGAGAAACTGGGGTACACCCGAGTCCCTAGTGCCTCAGTGTGTGGGGCACACCGTTCAGCTACACCCCTAGTCCCTGATTTGTTATGGAGAATTTCAAACATGTGCAAAGGGGGAGAGAAGGAAAAATGAACCCGGATACCACAGACCCCCTTCAGCAATTAGCTGCTCAGCTATCTCCTTTCACACTCTGTCCATGTTATCCACCTCCGCCAAAATAAATCCTAGCTGTCATCCCCAGTGCTCAGGGTGTCTCCCTAACCCATAAGGACTCTCTTTGTAAAACAAGGCCCGAATGCCATAATCACCAAAATAAATCACAGTCGCTAATAATACCATAATCACTAAAAATCCAACAATTCCTTCATACCAAATACCTAGACAGTGTTCGGGTGCCTGCATCCCAGTATTGAGGGTTGAACCCAGGGCCTTTGCACTGAGCTACATCCTTAGCTCTTTTTATTTTTATTTATTTATTTATTTACTTATTTTTGTCTTTTTGAGACAGGGTTTCACTATGCACTTCAGGCTGGCCTCAAACTCACAGCGATTCTCCTGCCTCAGCTTCCCAAGTTCTGGGATTACAGGCATGAGCCACCACATTGGGCTTCTTTTTGTTTTTTAACCTTGAAACAAGGTCTTGTGAAGTTCCCCAGGCTGGTCATATTTGGGATCCTTCAGCTTTAGTCTCCCAGAGTACTAGGATTGTAGGCATGCACTGCCACCTCCAGCTTTGTTACAGTTTTTAAACTTTACTACTTATGAACTGTGCGGTGCTGGGGTGGAACCCAGGGCCCTGAGCCTGCTAGACAGGCACTCTGCCAATGAGCTATACCCCAGCCCTCTCATAAAGTGTTTTTTTGGGTGTGTGTGTGGCGGGGAATTGAACCCAGAACCTTTGCACTGAGCTACATCCCTATACTCCCAGCCCTTTTTAATTTTAACTTTTTTAGGGGTAAGGACACAGGATCTCACTGATTTGTGAAGTTGCTCAGGCTGGCCTTGAGCCTGTGTTCTTCCTGCCTCAGCCTCCCAGAGTGCTGGGAAAAAAGAGAACCACCACCATGCCCAGCTTCATAGATTTTTTTGTTTTGTTTTTTTTCCGGTACCTGGAATCAAACTCACAACCTCATGCTTGCCAGGCAGGTGCTGTGCCGTTGAGCTAAATCCCCAGCCCCTGGCTTCCTAGTTTTTAAATTGGTTTGTTTGAATCAGAAATCAGGCAAGATCCATGTGGGGTTTTTTTCTTCTTT